>NC_044989.1:37692302-38292302 GCF_008728515.1 Papio anubis
CTTCCTTCAGGGTCTCTTGTAAGGCAGGCCTAGTGGTGACAAAATCTCTAAGCATTTGCTTATCTGTAAAGGATTTTATTTCTCCTTCACTTATGAAACTTAGTTTGGCTGGATATGAAATTCTGGGTTTAAAATTCTTTTCTTTAAGAATGTTGAATATTGGCCCCCACTCTCTTCTGGCTTGTAGAGTTTCTGCCGAGAGATCTGCTGTGAGTCTGATGGGCTTCCCTTTGTGGGTAACCCGACCTTTCTCTCTGGCTGCCCTTAAGATTTTTTCCTTCATTTCAACTTTGGTGAATCTGGCAATTATGTGTCTTGGAGTTGCTCTTCTCGAGGAGTATCTTTGTGGCGTTCTCTGTATTTCCTGGATTTGAATGTTGGCCTGCCCTACTAGGTTGGGGAAGTTCTCCTGGATGATATCCTGAAGAGTGTTTTCCAACTTGGTTCCATTTTCCCCCTCACTTTCAGGCACCCCAATCAGACGTAGATTTGGTCTTTTTACATAATCCCATACTTCTTGCAGGCTTTGTTCATTTCTTTTTCTTCTTTTTTCTTTTGGTTTCTCTTCTCGCTTCATTTCATTCATTTGATCCTCAATCGCTGATACTCTTTCTTCCAGTTGATCGAGTCGGTTACTGAAGCTTGTGCATTTGTCACGTATTTCTCGTGTCATGCTTTTCATCTCTTTCATTTCGTTTATGACCTTCTCTGCATTAATTAGTCTAGCCGTCAATTCTTCCACTTTTTTTTCAAGATTTTTAGTTTCTTTGCGCTGGGTACGTAATTCCTCCTTTAGCTCTGAGAAATTTGATGGACTGAAGCCTTCTTCTCTCATCTCGTCAAAGTCATTCTCCGTCCAGCTTTGATCCGTTGCTGGCGATGAGCTGCGCTCCTTTGCCGGGGGAGATGCGCTCTTGTTTTTTGAATTTCCAGCTTTTCTGCCCTGCTTTTTCCTCATCTTTGTGGTTTTATCTGCCTCTGGTCTTTGGTGATGGTGATGTACTGATGGGGTTTTGGTGTAGGTGTCCTTCCTGTTTGATAGTTTTCCTTCTAACAGTCAGGACCCTCAGCTGTAGGTCTGTTGGAGATTGCTTGAGGTCCACTCCAGACCCTGTTTGCCTGGGTATCAGCAGCAGAGACTGCAGAAGATAGAATATTTCTGAACAGCAAGTGTACCTGTCTGATTCTTGCTTTGGAAGCTTCCTCTCAGGGGTGTACTCCACCCTGTGAGGTGTGGGGTGTCAGACTGCCCCTAGTGGGGGATGTCTCCCAGTTAGGCTACTCAGGGGTCAGGGACCCGCTTGAGCAGGGAGTCTGTCCCTTCTCAGATCTCAACCTCCGTGTTGGGAGATCCACTGCTCTCTTCAAAGCTGTCAGACAGAGTCGTTTGGGTCTGCAGAGGTATCTGCTGCTTTGTTATTGTTTACTCTGCCCTGCCCCCAGAGGTGGAGTCTACAGAGACAGGCAGGTTTCCTTGAGCTGCTGTGAGCTCCACCCAGTTCGAGCTTCCCAGCAGCTTTGTTTACCTACTTAAGCCTGAGCAATGGCGGGCGCCCCTCCCCCAGCCTTGCTGCTGCCTTGCAGGTAGATCACAGACTGCTGTGATAGCAATGAGGGAGGCTCCGTGGGTGTGGGACCCTCCCAGCCAGGTGTGGGATATGATCTCCTGGTGTGCCTGTTTGCTCAAAGCGCAGTATTGGGGTGGGAGTTACCCGATTCTCCAGGTGTTGTGTGTCTCAGTTCCCCTGGCTAGGAAAAGGGATTCCCTTCCCCCTTGCGCTTCCCAGGTGAGGCAATGCCTCGCCCTGCTTCAGCTCTCGCTGGTCGGGCTGCAGCAGCTGACCAGTACGGATCTTCCGGCACTCCCCAGTGAGATGAACCCAGTACCTCAGTTGAAAATGCCGAAATCACTGGTCTTCTGTGTCGCTGGCGCTGGGAGTTGAAGACTGGAGCCGCTCCTATTCGGCCATCTTGCTCCGCCCCCCGACATTTTATTTTTAAGTTGGTTCTACCAGCTTTAGTTTTACAGACTATCACCCTCTTGATTGGTCCTCAAATTCTGGGGTTGTATTTATTTGGAGACAATATATTGCTTTGTGCTGACTACACCGCCTGTTATCTCTTGTTCCCCCTACTCACCCACACAACCTTGATTTTTCCTTGTATTGGCTAGAGTGTTGAATTTGGCTATTTGGAGGGCTACATGTGTGGGAGGAAATTTTCAAGCAATATGACCTAGTTTAGAAATCTGGCTTTGCAATCAAAAGTGCAGGTGGGAAGATACCCTTGCTGTTTGCTCGTGACATGCCATGGAATACATCACTTATCTTTTCCAAGACATTTCCTCTCCTAAGTGACATAGATAGGGATCATGGATACGTAAGACCTGCCTCCCTTTCCCTGATCCTAATAGGAAAGAGGTTAGTTTCGCATGTCTTTTCTTCGGAAACTCATGCTGACTTCTGGCACTGAGTCCTTTCCGAGGGCTCATAAACTTCTGTTTGTGGATGCTGTTTACTAACATTTACCAGGTTAGTTACTAAGATGCAATAGTACTTTTTCCTTGTTTTTGAAAGTCAGGACATCTGCTCATCTTCGGTTTTGTTCTTCATGTCTTACTCTTCAGGATTTCTCAGGGTTATCATGATCACACCTGAGTGTTATTTTAGCCTACTGAAATGGAATTATCCTGGGTGTAGAGAACTGAATCCATTTAGCATGATTAGGTGCTGCCTTTCAAATTTACCTTGCATCTAGGTCTTCAGTTCCCTACTAATTATGTTTGTTCGCTCTGTCAGATGGAAGATCATTCTTGATGGAAAAGATAAAGCCAAAGTGAATGAAGTAATTGTTTTCTTATATAATCTGTTTACATTAAAATACATTCTCTAGTAGATTAAGGCCTATTATGTTCTTCTTAATCTAAACATAGTTTGACATTTTCTAGAAATCTTAGCTACTTCATGCTTCTCAGAGATTTGTGACAACCTTTTTCTGTGACCTTAAACAATTTGCTTAACCTTGATTTCCTTGTCTTTAACAAGGAAATAATAATAGTGTTTTATATAATCAAGTGATTATGAAGAATGAATGAGTCAATATTTGGGAAAGGCTTTGAGAGTAAGCACCACCTATTTGTTAAATTATTCTTTAAAAAAATCTGTGTTCCTTAGAGAACACTTGTCTCCATTTTGTATATACCATTTCCTATGTTCAGTCATTATAATTATCATAATTGAATGATCAGAATTTATTTCTTCATTAGTGCATGTTATAGAGTAGCCTCAGGTGTTTATGAAGCACATAAAATATATTTAATCGTTTGGTGCATTCCTTATTGGTAAACTCTTTAAATTGTTTAATCGCTTTAACTGTGGCTCACTACATCCTCAATGGTGTTTTTGAATTGCAACTTTTGAAAATGTTTTTATAATCTTCATTTGTTATGGCTTTTGAATACACTGTCTTAAATTTTTTAAAAAATAAGTGATACCATTCTCATTCTTAGAGAAAACAATAATGTTTAGTATAAGGTTTTTAAAAATCTTCCCCACTGATACATATTTGAATGATAACAGAATGGTTTCACTTTTATTACCTAGGTGGTGTATGATTTATAGCCCTTATTTACAAAGTGATTAGTAAGTTTATGTGCTAGGAAGTTCTGATTTTTTTTCTGATTAAGTAATATCAATCAATTTCAACGTTTATGTGAAGCATATTTCTTGTCTGACTTTGAAAAACTGTTTATATGTTCCAAACTTTCATTCTTCTGTGCTGGTTTTCCAACCCTGATGAAATAATTTTATTTAATAACCAGCTCTGGTCCCTTTATTACCAACTTAGAAAAATAAGCTAAAGTGTATATATCTAGCATTTATATATTTATAATGTAATACCTACATGTCTAAATACAGACATATACATTTTGTCTCTTTTTCCTTTACAGGATATGTAAAACTCAATGCTTGTTCTGTAGAAGAATGCATAACATTTTTAGTGATTTAGAAAATGTATGTTTTCTTGAAGCCCTTCAGGCAAAATTTGGCCAAATAAAAAATAGAGTATCACATAAACTACTTAGGAAATGGATCCTTTGGCTCTATAAAAGTAAAGGAGATATGTCTAATTCTAGTTAGGATGACGACATGGGGCAAAATGTGCCTCTTTCTGCTGGCATTTCAAACCTATCCGAGTGAGCCACAAAGGGAAGGGTTAACCGCACTTGATACTTAATGCTCACTGCATGCTTATGGCCTCTATGGAGAATTCGTGCAAAAGCAATCCAGGAGCACATTGAAAGGCCTCCTTTTCTTATTCTATTCTACCCTTCTAGTCTCATATTCTGAGACCTCCCTGCAGGGGCCTGACGTTTTGGCTAACGTATTTCCTACTTTCTAAATCTATCCCGTGCCTACTGCTATCTATAACTTAATCAACAATGAAGCTTTACTAATTAGCGCACTAATGTCAAAAAATTTTTTTAATTGGTGAAACTGGTGACTTGTTAATTAGCATAACAAATGATGGAAAAGGGGGCTTACTAGTGAAATTAAAAGTATTCAGTATATGTAGATTGGCTAAAATACTTTAAAGACACTGTCTCTACCCTTGCATGAACAGAGTTTCAGAATCTGGCAAGGTTTGTCCTGTCCCCTTTGAGATGGTGCCAAAGGCTTGCTCTATAATTGTTTCCGTGTCCAGCCATTGGTTTGGGATAGGGTTTCTTAACCTCAGCACTACTGACATTTTGGGCTAGATAATTGTTTGTTGCAGGGGTGTTGTCCTGTGCCTCGTAGGATGTTTAACAGCATTTCTGGCCTCTACCCACTAGACTCCAGTAGTATACTCCCTTTTTCTCCCTGTAACAATGAAAAATGTTTCCAGACATTGCCAAATATCCTCTGGGAGCAAAGTCACCCCAGTTGAAAACCACTTGTTTAGGAGGATTTCTGCTTGCATAATCCTGACTAGAAGAAATAGAATCCTGCCTAGGGTGTGTGGCCACCTTCCTGCAGGAATGTGTCACACAGGGATGGAGAACCTAAAGGATAGGATAGCTGTCACTTCCCAAGTTGCAGAGTAGGTCATCTGATTAGCTTGTGCCTGCTATGTTTATGGATTCTTGTGTAGACCATTTCTGTCTGGCATACTAGATCTGAGCCTTGATTTAATTATAACCTACTAGTGAGGTTGATGGTAGCTAGCCAACCCTCTCCACCACAGACTTCTTTGGTGGCTTCTGTGATTTACCAAAAAAAAAAAAAAAAAAATCTAAGATTGTTGACCAAATTGGCTTTTGTTGATTTACCAAAGACTGTCCACATCCACACAAGAAGTAGACAAGTACTACTTTACTGGAAAGAAATCTTAGTGGAGGCTTGCTGGGCCATGGAGATTCAATCAATGGTGTGTTGAGATTTGGTAAACTCCATTCTCACCCACAAGAAGTGAAAGCAGTACAAGGGGACTCCCAGTGGTCTCCTCCAGACCAGGGACTGCACCAACCCAAACTTTGTAGATTCTGTAGATTTGGTAACTTTCCAAATGTATTAGTCCATTTTCACGCTGCTGATAAAGACGCACCCCAGACTGGAAAATTTACAAAAGAAAGAGGTTTATTGGACTTACAGTTCCACGTAGCTGAGAAGGCCTCACAATCATGGTGGAATGTGAAAGGCATGTCTCACATGCTAGCAGACAAGTGAAAAGAGAGCTTGTGCAGGGGAATTCCTTTTTTTTTTTTTTTTTTAGATGGAGTCTTGCTCTGTTGCCAAGGCTGGAGTGCAGTGGTGCGATCTCAGCTCATTGCAAGCTCTGTGGGAACTCCTCTTTTTAAAACCATCAGATCTCTTGAGACTTATTCATTATTATGAGAATAGCATGGGAAAGACTTGCCCCCATGATTCAATTACCTCCCATTGGTTCCTTCCCACAACATGTGGGAATTCAAGATGAGATTTGGGTGGGGACACAGCCAAACCGTATCAATCCACCCCTGCCTCTCCCAAATCTCATGTCCTCACATTTTAAAACCAATCATGCCTTCCCAACAGTCCCCCAGATTCTTAACTCATTTTAGTATTAACTCAAAAGTCCACAGTTCAAAGTCTCATCAGAGACAAAGCAAGTCCCTTCCACCTTTGAGCCTGTAAAATCAAATGCAAGTTAGTTACTTCCTAGATACAAAGGGGGTACAAACATTGGATAAATACAGCCATTCTAAATAGGATATATTGGCCAAAACAAAAGGGCCACAGGCCCCATGCAAGTCTGAAGTCCAGCAGGACAGTCAAATCTTAAAGCCCCAAAATGATGTCCTTTGACTCCATGTCTCACATCCAGGTTAAGCTGATGCAAGAGGTGGGTTCACATGGTCTTGGGCAACTCCACTCCTGTGGCTTTGCAGGATACAGCCTCCCTCCCTGCTGCTTTCATGGGCTGGCATTGAGTGTCTGCAGCTTTTCCTGGTACGTGGTGCAAGCTGTCAGTTGATCTACCATTCTGGGGTCTGGAGGACAGTGGCCCTCTTCTTACAGCTCCACTAGGTGGTGCCCCAGTAGGGACTCTGTATGGGGGCTCCAACGCCACATTTCCCTTCCGTACTGCCCTAGCAGAGGTTCTCCATGAGGGCGCCCCTGCAGCAAACTTCTGCCTGGGCATCCAAGTGTTTCCATACATCTTCTGAAATTTAGGTGGAGGTTCTTAAACCTCAGTTCTTGACTTCTGTGTACCTGCAGGCTCAACACCACATGGAAGCTGCCAATGCTTGGGGCTTCCACCCCCTGAAGCAACAGCTTGAGTTGTACCTTGGGCCGTTTTAGCCATAACTGGGGCTGCTGGGATGCAGGGCACCAAGTTCCTAGACTACCCAAAACAGAAGAACCCTGGGCCTGGCCCACGAAACCATATTTTCCTCGTCAACCTCCAGGCCTGTGATGGAAGGGGCTGCCGCAAAGGTCTCTGACATGCCCTGGAGGCATTTTTTCCATTGTCTTGATGATTAACATTCAACTCCTTGTTACTTATGCAAATTTCTGTAGCTGGCTTGAATTTCTCCTCAGAAAATGGGATTTTCTTTTCTTTCTTTTTTTTTTTTTTGAGACGGAGTCTTGCTCTGTCGCCCAGGCTGGAGTGCAGTGGCGCAATCTCGGCTCACTGCAAGCTCTGCCTCCCGGGTTCACGCCATTCTCCTGTCTCAGCCTCCCGAGTAGCTGGGACTACAGGTGCCCGCCACTGCGCCCGGCTAATTTTTTCTATTTTTAGTAGAGACGGGGTTTCACCATGGTCTCGATCTCCTGACCTTGTGATCCACCCGCCTCGGCCTCCCAAAGTGCTGGGATTACAGGCGTGAGCCACCGCGCCCGGCCGGGATTTTCTTTTCTATTGCATTGTCAGGCTGCAAATTTTCCAAACTTTTATGCTCTTTCCCTTTTAAAACTGAATGCCCTCAACAGCACCTAAGTCACCTCTTGAGTGCTTTGCTGCTTAGAAATTTCTTCCACCAGATACCCTAAGTCATCTCTCTCAAGTTTATAAGTTCCACAAAACTC
The DNA here is from genome assembly GCF_008728515.1 of Papio anubis. NCBI lineage: Eukaryota > Metazoa > Chordata > Mammalia > Primates > Cercopithecidae > Papio > Papio anubis. The sequence continues at coordinate 37,699,856 of NC_044989.1, forward strand.
TAGGGCAGGGCAAAATGCCACCAGTCTCTTTGCTAAAACATAACAATAGTCACTTTTGCTCCAGTTCCCAATAAGTTCCTCATCTCCAGCTGAGGCCAACTCAGCCTGAACCTTATTGTTCATATCACTATCAACATTTTTGTCAAAGGTGTTCAATGAGTCTTTAGGAAGTTCCAAACTTTCCCACATTTTCCTGTCTTCTGAGACCTCCAAACTGTTCCAACCTCTGCCTGTTTCCCAGTTCCAAAGTTGCTCCCACATTTTTGGGTATCTTTTCAGCAGTGCCCCACTTTACTGGTACCAATTTACTGTATTAGTCCATTTTCATGCTGCTGATAAAGACATGCCTAAGACTGGCAAATTACAAAAGAAAGATATTTATTGGACTTATGGTTCCATGTGGCTGGGAAGGCTTCACAGTCATGGCGGAAAGTGAAAGACACATTTCACATAGCAGCAGATGAGCAAAAAGAGAGCATGTGCAGAGGAACTCCTTTTTTTAAAACCATTAGATCTCATGAGACTTATTCACTATCATGAGAATAGCATGGGAAAGACTTGCCCCCATGATTCAATTACCTCCCACCGGGTCCCTCCCACAACACATGGGAATTCAAGATGAGATTTGGGTGGGGACACAGCCAAACCATGTCATCAATACTAGTTAATGGAAAGGACCTGTGTCTTTGAACAGGACAAATGGTCCTGGGAGCCAGTTGACTGTGATTTGTAACCAGGAACAAGAGGAAAAGAATCCAAGGGAAAAGAGCTGGTGGGGCAGCAACAGAGAACTGGGCCCAGCTGAGAAAGGAAAAAATGCCAGAGTCCTCCTGGGCCTCCCCTCTAATTCTCCTCTGCCACACTTGAGATGGGCTCAGTATCTCCAAGTTCAGTGCTCAAGCAGAATGAGATGCCAGTTTTCAGTTTTTGCAGGTTCTCCCAGTCCAAATCTCCTTCACATTGCCTGGGTGATGAAGGTTGAAGGACAAAGGAGGGGACAGCCTCAGCATTTCCCCCAAGCCATCTGCGACTTTCTCAAGCTTCTCTCATTATCTGCTGGGTGGGGCCGGTCTGCCTCTCTGTATACCCTAGAGGATGAATCTGGACCTTCAAAGTTGATTGTTCTCTGTAGAAATTAAGGTCGTTAGCACCTCTTGGTACTTACTCAGCTTTAGGCCTAAGTTATGGATTTTAAAATAGCAGTTACATCCCATTCAACGTCCTATTACAAAAATATCAGAGCAAAAACTGAAATTCTCCTTCTTCACACACACTCCCCAATCTTACCTCCTTTACTTAACTTTCTTTTCTAAAAAGCTTTGAAAGAACTAAATAATGCAGAAAGTAACATAGCAGGCACTGTTGTACCAATTACCCACTACTATTCAGAATGACCAAATGTAGCATATTTTCCCATTTTCTCCCAATTTTCAAAATAAAAGGAATATAACATTATAAAGTTGAAATATCTTTGTTCATCCCAAACCATGTCATATACCTCTTCCTGAAGGTAATTACTGTCATGAAGTTGGTATTAACCTTTATATTTTTTTAACTATGCAATAATTGACCAGCAAACCATACATATTATTTATTTATATAAGTTCTATGCTACATGTTTTGTTCTGCAAATTCATTTTTACTAGTTGCTATGCTTTTGAGATCTTTGTTAATGTAAAATAAAACAAGACATAACCTTTCTCCAGCACTAACAGCTGGTGGGCTTAAGGATTATTCAGGTTAAGTTGAATTGACTTCAAGTTTGAGCTGACTTGGTCTGTGAAGTTGTGTGGACTTCTGATAATCACCAGAAATCCTCAGATCTGCCTCAATCTAAAATTACCCAGTCCCTTCCCTTGAGTCAAGAAGATAAGTCAAACTATTCTAGAAAAACCACCATCCCTCTAGGACCTCATGTATTAATGTAGGGTATGGGCTGGGCTGCTGATTCAAACAATATATTTCTCTCTTGTGCAATAAGGCAAGTGGAAGCTTTTCCACGTGGGTTAATCCAGTCACTTAATTTCTTCTATTGCATCCTCCCCTCACCACCCCTGTGGAGCCCCAAGTCTCTATTCCAGCTCACACACACAGGGAAGGGCAAAAAAAGAAGTAGGGAATGAAAGCTTTCTTTGAAAAATGAGATGTGAAAGTTGCACATATCACTTCTGCTTCTATCTGTTTGCCAAAATTTAGTCATAAGGCCACCCCTTCATGCAAGGGATGCTGTGAAATGTACATTTAACTGGGTAGCCACTGTCCTACTGAAATCCAGTGAAAGGAGTGCTCCCTTGTTAAAATGAAGAAGGGGAAATGTATCTTGGGAATATTTAGCAATCTCTGCCTCATCTAGCACTGTATTTTGATACCTGCACAGGTAAGAAAAATCCATTCACATAATACAAAGTCAAACCATAACCTATGTACATATTTAGATCTATTTATCTAGAGCTATCTATATTCCATCAACTCTAACACACTTGTTTTACACTGTAGCAGCTCAGCTCTCAAATTGGAATGTCTCTTCACAATTGATGGTGTCTTACAGTCTCTGCCAGCCAGAAAGCAGTAATGGTGTGGTTGTCATTGCCTGCACATTCATAAACTTAGCCATTTAAAGGGTAAGCTCTCCACAGGTGCGAAAAACCCTCAAACATTTAAAGACCATTTGAGAAAGGAATATGAGTATTGGCCTTGCCTTGTAATCTTCTGTTGACACCTGAGAAAATCAAGGATGTTCTAGCATCAAAAGTTGCAGAATGGGTGTCAGCTTCTTGGAAGAAAATTCCAGAGAAAAGAGAAGAATGCTCAAAAGAAATGCTGCATCACTAATGCTCTTGATAGCATGAAGAACAGAAATACACAGAAAAATTATAAACTTTAATGATTCTGAGTTGAAAAATAAATTATAAGACTTTGAAAGTAGATACATAGAATTCTCTATTTAGTGTATTTTTTATACATGCACAAGACTTACATATGCTAAAAGTCTAATCTAAATAAGCCCAAAAGAGCTTTAATATGAAAACATCGAGGCTATCAAAATATTATCCCAAACTTGGAAGTAGACAAGAGAGATATTTTTTTCGGTGCAGTGCTAGGTTTGATTTTCTATTTACTTGGCTATTTTATAACTTTATAGAGGCAGTTTAGAATGTAGATTTAGTCCAGTAGAAATGCAAATCATTTCTATCCCATGAAATGGATAAGTCCAATGATATGGCTATAGCTTTGTCTGATATTAATCAGTTTTTTGCTTTGTTTTGTTCAAATTTAACCCAACAATCTAGCAAATCACCTCTATATACAGCAACCTTCTCAAATCCTATTTGGACTCATTTAGCATTATGCTTGTTCTCTCAATAATTAACAAGTTGAATAAAATCTTTGATGTGCTTACTTTAAATTTGCATGAAAGTTTTGTTCTTCCTTTAACAAACCATAGGACACTTGGCAGCATTTCTTTAGTGGCACAGAAAATAATAGCATGACTTGCAATTGATGGCATGCTAAGTTCGATGGATTATGGTATTGCTGCTGCCTCAATTTGTATTTCATCAGCAAGCTAATGAAAAGGAAATTGGGGTGACCAAATCACAAATGTTGTAGGCATGACATCTCAAAATGTTTTGATGAAGCTTTAGTCGGAAACTCTGCAATACGCATATGTCATTATTTTGCCTGCTCAGCATTAGAAGTGGATTCCTATGTTTGGGGAATTCCCTGTCTGTGATATCTTGTGGCACTTGGAGATGCTTTCCCACCGCTGAAGCTAACCGTGGCAGATACTTGCTTCCCCAGCCTCTTTTGAAGCTGAGACATAGATATGTTTACACCATCCTAGACTATAAATTAGAAACTGGTGCCTCAGTCAAGCAGGTTCTTCAGGGAATCCTCTCTAGGGGTGGCACTAGCTGTCATAGAGTTCTTAGGGTGGCCATTGCTGAAGCGGGAGCACTGGGCAAGTGCCTAGAGTGGGTAGTGGCGGCAGCATCAGTTTTTGGTGTGAGTTGATGACCTGAGTCCTCTGAGGTTGTGTGGCCTCTCAATTTGCTTCTCCAGCTACCTTGGAAATGCTGTGAGCCACTCAATCTCCTTTAATAGCTTCTCAATCTTCTTTAATCAGTGAGAGTCATTTGTATGAAACAGTGAACACCAATGGAGCAGATATTGAGACTAGGAGAGTCCACAGGAAGCAGTGCTTCATGAGTAAATTTGGTTTTCTAACTGCTCAGTTGTGTTGGTGACCCACACTAATTGTATTTGAGATGACAGATATTTTAAAATTTATTGTAGATAATGGAGCCCAAAGACCTAGAGAGATAGGAATGTTGTAGAGAATTTATCATGGCAACCTGTTTTGCTGTTCCCCAACTATGGCCCTCAAGGTGGCCTGCAAGGCACTCTCTTTACCAAAGCTTTGAGGGCCAATCCTAGCACCTTTAAAAATCACTGCAGTGGGGGATCAGAGATAACTAATGTAGCCTGGTTGGGGCTAAAGACAGTGAAAAACACTAGTTTCCTAGAGTTTTCTCCTGGTTCTCTAACTCTTCCTCTCCTTGATGGTTGCTCTCTGGAGGCTGGTGATACAGGTGAAAGATGTCTGTCTTTGAAATGGCTTCTTGGTCTCAAAAGGGGTATCAGGATCCCCATGGTTCTGGCCCTGAGCTAACGGATAATTCCTGGGGACTTGGAATGCTGCTGTATTTCCCCTAGTCAAGGAGTAAGGATTTCTTTGGTCAAGTAATAAATGGAATTTTTAGCTAAGCGCACCCCATAATAGGCACAGGGGAGGGGAGAAGGGGAGAGTCTAGTTCTTTAGGGTTTAATTGGATCAGGAGTAGTCAACATCTGGCAGAATTTCCACATCAGCTCCCTGCCCTATGGTAAGAGCCACTATGGTAGGAAGGGCCAATGAAAAATATCTGAAACTCCTCCTTCACAGAAAAATTATAAATCAAAAGGGTTATTGCACCCCTGGGGAAATGGCATGAGTTTACGTGGTTGTCTAGCCTTCCTGACAATTCTTAAGCTGCCCTGTATCCTTTTTAAAAATTCTGGTTCTACTTAAATCCTCCGAAGCCAGTTTCATTTGCAGTGCCCTAACTGATACTGATATATGATTATTTTGCCACTGAATTGTATGATTAAACCTAAACATAAGAAAAAAAGAATTTTTATTCTTGGCAGTTGTTATATCAAAGTTAGGTAACTGCATTTTGAACAGAGAAAACTAGCTCCTGTGATAAAATAGTCATGAGCTTCTGCAGGCACTTAGCAGTTTAAGAAGTAGCCGAGAGCCTGTAATCCCAGCACTTTGGGAGGCCGAGACGGGCGGATCACGAGGTCAGGAGATCGAGACCATCCTGGCTAACACGGTGAAACCCCGTCTCTACTAAAAAATACAAAAAACTAGCCGGGCGAGGTGGCGGGCGCCTGTAGTCCCAGCTACTCGGGAGGCTGAGGCAGGAGAATGGCGTAAACCCGGGAGGCGGAGCTTGCTGTGAGCTGAGATCCGGCCACTGCACTCCAGCCTGGGCGACAGAGCGAGACTCCATCTCAAAAAAAAAAAAAAAAAAAAGTAGCCAAGAGATGGATTGGACACCACTAACATATTTTACTTATTTGAACGATGTGGGTGCACACCCATTTATTGGACCACAGGCAAAAGCCCTGAGGTTTGGTCAAAATCAGAATGCTACATTATGATGGAACAAGAATCTGGGGAAACATAAACAAATCCAAAATCTCTAGGATTGCCCTACTACGAACAAATCCTCGAGCTTTACGCTGCCATTCCTGGAAAAATAATAACTGGCTTCTAATAAACAAATAGTTCTAGGAAGAACAGACATTTGGAAAATACAATTTGTAGAGAGAATAGCAGGCATACATTTAGGGAACCATAAAACCCTCTGTATAATAAATGCAGTTGAATTTTTTCAAAAGGCAAAATCAAATTATGCTAAAAGAATTAAGATAAAGTCTCTTGCTGCAGAAAAGACACTGTTTATCTTTGCTTGTATGATATTAATTTATATATTCCTGGGTAAAAGCAAAAACTGAGCTACAGAGGTTTTTTGTTTGTTTCTTTGACTTGTTAGTTTGTTTTAAATCAGTCACCAGCAATTACAGATTCTTTCATATTCACACATTTGTTCATCCGACAGTTTTTTTCAGTGCCTCTCTGTGCTGGGCTCAGGGAAAGCATGGAATAGGCTGGCATATGAAAAAAACATGGTAAATTTGGGCAACTAAAAGCAGCCATTGGAGCACAGGGAACATAAAGTGCTACAGACAAGGACCAGATGATAAAGTACTTTGAGATGGCATTAGAGAAACCTGACATTATACAGTGCACAATGGAAAGACATTAAAATCCTTTAATTAAGACATGGATGCAATCAGGTTTGGGTTTTAGAAAGATCACAGCCGCCACATGGAGAATGAATTAGAGGGTTCAAGAGTAGGTGTACCCATGTTGCAGGAGCTTAGGAGAAGGAATGGAGGCAATAATTGGAAGGATTCAAAAGAAATGTAGGCAGTGAAATTAACAGGAATTTATTAAGTAAGTATGTGTGTATGGGGGGAAGTATGAGGCCAGATTCTGACTTGAGAAATAAGATTGTTAGTGGTACCAATCTCAATTATAAATTACACAAGAAAAACAGAGTTTGGAGTGGTGTAAATGATGAGTTCGGTACTAGGTGTGTTTTATTCCAAGTGCTTGTGGCACATGAAGGTTAAAATGTCCAAAAGGCTGCTGGATACATAAATCACAAAAAAGAGATCTGAGCTGAAGACATGGCCTTTGAAATCATCAGCATCATCCCACTGGTGGCTGAAACCAAGGGTTGATGGGAGAATAGCAAAGCACATAGAAGAGGACCTTGAGGAACAATAAACATAAGGGCTGTGGCTAGAAAGAGGGGACCGTAAAGAGGACTGAGAATCAGTCAGAACCAGAGGTGTCATGGAGGCTGAGGAAAGAGACTTGCAAGAAGGGGTGGGTATCAAGTAAGGTACAGACTGAGAAGTAGCCAATGAATTGAGCAATTAGGTTCTTTTCTGTGAATTTTTTCTGGGGAAGAGTTATGCTGCCTATCAAAACAAGGCAGTTTTTCTTCTCCTTTTCTTTCTCCTCTACCATCTCCTCTTTCTCCTTCTTCATCTTTTTCTTCCTCTTCCTTTCCCTTCTCCTCCTGACCCTCCCCTCCTCCCTACTCTTCTTCACAGACCCCTCAAATTCTTAAGACAAATGGTATGTTTAAAAATTCAACTACGTAATTCACATCCTATAGTTGCTTTTAGTGGAAACACTTTCTCTAATATATCCAAGACAGGCTTTCTCATCTAAAATAATTTGCCCTGTCATCTGTAGGTGATTATTTGTTCCAGGGACAGGATTTAGCAGGGCAGAAGAGCTCCTGAATAACAGGAGTGTTGATAGGGAAAGAAAGAAGTCTGTTGCAGTGTTCTAAGTGTGGGTTGGAACTCTAAATGAGTTGGAAGGGATTCAGGCGTCAGGTTTGGGGAATAAAGAGTATTTGAGTGTTGATCTGAGAAAGAAAAGGTGAGAGGAAATAGAGGAGATGAGATTAAGAGCGACACAACTGAACACCTGCAAAAGGAGGAAGAATGTGCGGAAGTCTAGATCTTGAGAGCAGGGGAGAAAGTTAAGTTTTGAGGTTGCTAGAGCAGAAACACTTGAGCAATAGATGCCGGGCTGGCGGCCATGGTTGGGTAGAAACCAAAGACCCATGGGCTTTTGCTCCCCGAGGGCACTGACTAAAACTTCTCTCCTCTCACCTAGATTCTCTTTGATATTTGCTGTTCGCACTATGTGCTACCTCATTGTCAATTCGTTTCTTCAGTTATTTATTCAACAAATGCTTGTTGAACATTCATTATGCATTAAGATGTGGTTGCTGAACATTCACTATGCGTTAAGTAGTAGATATACAGATGGAAAGACAGCATCGTTGGCCTCAAGCTATGCTGTTTAAAGTAGAAATTGGAAGACCCATGAACAAATCCTCCCCCTGACTGTGATGAGTGGTGTAGGGGAATTTGGTATAAGTTCTGTTGAGATCCTGAACAGGAGGACACCTATGTCTTTTTGGGCCATCAGAGAAGCCTTCAGGGAGAAATGAACTTCTGTAGATCCTTCTTCGCAGTTTCAGGTGCCCCTTACTTTGAGTAGCCTCTGGGATGCCCTTGCCTGGAGAGATGATCTCTCCTCTCTGCTGCCCTCTTTGTCTTATTGAGGCTTTAGGGACTGTGTCTCTTGGAATTTTTATGTTGATTTTTTGACTTCTCATTCGGACCTCTCATTTCGGTATTTTGTTCTAGTTCTCTATTAGCAGGTTGCAAATTTTGGATTAGATGATGTCTGCTCTACACCTACTTCTTGGGATATTCCATCTCAGTAACTCATTGTCTCACAACCAGAGAACGAATATTTCATCTTTTTAAGTTTGTTTCATACTCGTGGTGGTGGTGGTGGTGGTGGTGGTGGTGGTGGTAGTGGTGGTGGGGAATTCTAACCTCCTTGTCTCTGGCCAAACCTGATGACACTGATGATAAAGGACTTGGAAATAATAAATGAAATACAGTCACTCTGTGAACCAGGATAATGTCCTCCTAGGAGTGTCTTCCTCCAGTTACACACAACAAGAATCTGGCTCTTAGAACTTCAAAATTAAACATCCAAGTCTATGGATAATGGAGCATTTTAAGTTAGAGGAAATAGTGTTCTTGGAAACTAATCAAAATAGTAGAAAATAAAATGGGTTTATTAGGTGCTTTCAAAGGGTGTATTACAGACATTAGTATAAATGAGCTTGGACAAAAATCTACTGTATGTGGTATATGTACGTCACTCTACACTATCCCTTTCTTTCTTGACAAGGAGATTTTGTTATAGAATCTGCCTAATGAGAAAATCAGAAAAAGAAAAGGAGATGATGTTCTCATCTCAAAATAAAGCTTGAAAATTATATCAATACATTAGACAGAAAGATATATTAGTGCACTTTAATAGATTTTATGTGATTCATTTACAGCTATGATTTTATTGTGAAAAGTGATTTCTTCATAAATTGGGTTCCTATGCATTTTTCACAGGAAAATGAAAATGGATGATCAAAATGATAAATACTATAAATTAGTGACAGCCTTCTGGATCATCAAAATATTATTTTAAATGTGTAGAAAATGCTAAAATGGGTCTTTTCCTCTCTCAATTTCAAGTGAGGCAACAATATGAGAGACATTAGACACCAAAATGGTTGTGAAACAGATTGTCATATGCAGACTTTATGAAAGGAATGCTCAAAGAACAATTTCACAACTGTTGCACACAAGTGTAAGCACTCTTGAGTGCTTAATTTACTTTGAGAATATAGAAGTGTAAAGAAAGAGGAGACAGGAGGAGGCATTATCAGCTGATTTTCTGGGGAGAGAATTATGGCTATCTGTGAGTTTCCACCTCTCTTCTCTACAGGAAAAGAGGGGTGTGGAGGGGCTGTCTTCTAACGTCAGGTTGCAGGAGAGGGAGCTTCATGGAATCATTTGGTGAGTTTTCTGTATACTCCTTTGTAGGGAACTGCAGTTGGAGGGGTCAGGGACTGGTGCCTGGGAAAGCTAAGGAGGCCAGTGGCAGCTAGAAGGAGGTGGTCACTTTGTCTCAGCGTTTGTCAGTAGGCGGAAAACACAAATGTTTCCGGTGGACCATATGTAGATAGAGACAAGGCCAAAGTGTTTTAAGTCTGTGATAGGCAGCTTTCAAAAATGGCCTACCGTGATTCCTGTCTTCTGGTATTCATGCCCTTGTGCCATCTCCTCCCTTGGAGTGTATGCTGGACCTAGTGGCTTCTTTCTAATCAAGAGAATGTGACAAAAGTGATGGGATGTCTCTTTCATGGTTAGGTTACAAAAGACTGTGATTTACATCTTGCTGGGCTCTCTATTCCCTTCTCAGCTTGCATGCTTTGGTGAAGCAAGCCGCCATATTGGAGAGGCCTACCTGGCAAAGAACCGAGGGTGACCTCCAGCCAAAAGCCAGGAGGAGCTAAGGCCCTCTGTCCAGTAGTCTGTGAGGAGCTGAATCCTGATATCAACTATGTGAGTGAACTGGGAAGCAGCTTCTTTTCAGTTCAGCCTTGTGATGACTGTGGCCCCAGCTTTGTAAGAGACCCTGAAGGGGAGGATGTAGCTCAGCCAGGCCTAGATTCTCGGCCTATAAAAACTGTGAGATAATAAGTGTGGATTGCTTTATTTTAATTAATTAATCAATTATTTATCTATTGAGACATGGTCTCGCTCTGTCACTCAGACTGGAGTGCAGTAGCACAATCATGGCTCACTGCAGCCTTGATCTCCCAGGCTCAAGTGATCCTCCCACCTCAGTTTACTGAGTAGCTGGGACTATAGGCATGTACCACCACACCCAGCTAATTTTAATTTTTTTTTTTATATATAATACTAGAAATGAGATCCTGATCTGTTGGCCAGACTAGTCTCAAACTCCTGGGCTAAAGATCCTGCCTGGGCCTTCCAAAGTGTTGGGATTACAGGGATGAGCCACTGGGCCTGGCTGATTGTTTTAAGCCATAAGTATTAATAGTATGGTAATTTGTTACACAGCCATAGCAAACGAATATAAATTCCTATCCAAAAGGACACCCTGGGGAATGAGGAAGCTCTAACAGTAAGAATCTGTGTAGAGTGGACAACTCAATAACCAGTACAGAGTGGGAAATAGCAGCAAGGGGGACAGAACGTGTCACTCATGTCAAGGAAGCCCAGCAGAGGAGACTCTGATGAGCTCTTAGAGGCACCCATGAGAGAAATGATGGATTGTAACATGTATCAGGCTCAGAAAGAGCAAAGCCATCAGCAAAGAAGACTTCCCTTGGCCATCTTTTCCTTCCTTCATCCCTCATACCACCCTGAGAGGGGCTGAGGCCCTGGTCAGCAAAGGAGAAGAAACAAGGAGGAAGTGACTAGGTGGCAACCACACCCCTGGGCCCTTCTACAAGTGGTCTGCTTAAAGCAGCTCCCAGATGAGGAAGGGAAGAAGATTTTGCTCTAACTTCAGCTTAGATATTAATATTTGGGGCTGGAAAATTTCTGCTTGTGAATTGAGCTTGACTTTTGTGACTTACAATGACCAGAAAAGCCACCGCTTTCTTTCAGGGACTGGGGAAAATCATCCCCACTGAGGATATATTTAAAGTAAAGTTGTGTTTTGATAGATCACTAATTGTGTTGTTTGACATGTTAGTTAGAAATATATTTTAAGTATTTGAAAATTGGTAGATTAGTTATGCTGTCTATAGCAATATTCCTAACTATATCATTCCATTTTCCAATAATTTTAGAAATAATTTACTATATTATTATTTATTTTGTTTATGTACCAGGAACATACCAGTATTCCTTAAAGTTCAGGATACAATCTCTTGGGATTTTTAACATTATGTTTAAAAATTAAAATCTGGATGAATGAGTGCACAGAGGATGTTTAAAGCAGTGAAACTTCTCTGTATGATGCTATAACGGTAGACACAAGTAATCATAAATTTGTCAAAACCCACAAGCTGTACAATACCAGGAGTGAACCCCAATGAAAACTATGGGTTTTGGGTGATAATTGATGCAGGTCTATCAGTTGTAATAAATGTACACTCTGGTGTAGGGTTTTGATAGGCTGTGCATGTGTGGGGTCAGGGAGTATATGTGGACTCTCTGTACTTTCTGCTCAGTTTTGCTGTAAACCTAAAACTGTTCTAAAAAACAAAGCCATAGCTGAGCATAGTGGCTCAAGCCTGTAATACCAGCACTTTGGGAGGCCAAGGTGGGTGGGTCGCTTGAGCCTAGGCGTTCCAGAACAGCCTTGGTGACATGCAGAATCCCTGTCTCTACAAAAAATTAAAAAAAAAAAATAGCCAGGCTTGGTGGCTTGTGCCTGTAGTCCCAGCTACTCAGGAGGCTGAGGTGGGAGGATTTCTCGAGTCTGGAAGTTTGAGGCTGCAGTGAGCCACGATCACACCACTGTACTCCAGCCTGGGTGATAGAGCGAGACCCTGTCTCAAATAAATAAAATAAGATAAAATAAAATAAAATAAAATAAAACCATAAAAATAAATTAAGATCTCTCCCTTCTTTGCTGTACATGGGATGAGTTACTAAATATGTAATAAATTTGTAAAATCCGTAGAGAACAAAGAGAAAGAAGCACTTGCTTATCTTGCTATTGAGTTCGTTTGGATTTAGCAATGAAAGTAAAGAGAATTGAAATCTCTGAGGGGAGTACTTAGGAAAAAGTAAACAGAACATAACTAGCCTGACAAAATAGAGGAGAAAAGAGAAAACATTTACACAATTACAGATGGTATCTCTTAATTAGGTGAGGTGGTAAGCCAGCCAAATGCATTCTCTGTCCTTCTCTGCTCTGTGCCCCAAGAGACTGGCTTCACTGGACTCTATTGCCAAGATCCCTTGCACTTTGGTTTGCAGTTGGATTTGGCTCATGGAAAAAGGTCACATGGCCACTTGTTGTCACACCCCTTACCCTGGCATTGTCTTAAGAGCAGCCATGTTCCTCTGTGGTCACAGAGTCTGGTGGGCTTTCTTCTTCTATGATGGCTGCTCTTACCAAGCTCTGATAATATTATTTCCTGTCCCCTGCCTCTTTAGGCCTAGTGATAGTAATGGCTTCTTGCCATTACTTAGTTTTTGGGTTCTTCAACATCCACTGTGGTTCTCTTAATCCTGCCCACACCTCTGTAAAGAATCCCACCACTAAAAATGTCCTTCAAAATCCCAGCTGAATGTGCTGTTTCTTTCATGCCAGGATCCTCATTGACACAGCAAGGAGCCAATTACATTAATGAAAGATCCAGAAACTGCAATGAAATAACCTAATCTGGTTAATAGTTTTATTACGTAGAAAGTATTTGCTTTCTACATCTATCCACGTCGTAGAATTACACGACCTACTTACTTTTGCTTTTTGTATTATTTGATAGCAAGTGCTCCCATAACCTTCTTTCAAGACCTTTTGATTAGAGGAGATTATTTTCAGTTTTGTTGCCAGAGTGGACTCTGAACCATTCTTTCCTTGTTGGACTCTTGTCGAGCTGACACTTGCTGCACACATTCCACGAAGGCCTTGAACCTGGCCTCTGACCTCCTGAGATCTTTGGCAGTGGCTACTTTTGTTCCACATGCACCTAACTCTGCCATGTTGGGGGGATTTTATGCTTTGAAGTCTGGATTCAGCAACTCTAAGCTGGGTGTAGGAAATTAATTGTATGGAAGTAAAGTTGAAACCACAAAATCACCTGCTAACCAAAATTTCCTAAAATGAAATTTCCTTAAAACACCAGTGTTAATTCATTCCTCAGATGAATGCCAGGTGTGACAAATGAATCCTCTGTGCTGTGGAGGTTGACAGATTCAGACCTTATGGAAAGAGGAACTATAGCCAATCCCAAACCTGGGCCCTTTCCAGAAAAGAAAGCTGTGCCTTCTGGCATAAGACCAAATTACCCAACCTGGGATCTGCTTGTAGGATTTTGTCTTATTAATTTCTATGGCATTTTGCCTAAAATGAGGGGCAACACATAAAAAAATCTGTATTTGGTTGATGTTTCAGATGAGTGGAAGTTTAAACTAATAGATCAAAATCCATACTTAGAATTCTAACACCGTAAAGATGTGGCTGGTTAATAGCTAATTTAATATAGCCAAAAGAATACAACTTGTTTAAAAACAGGAGACTCTACTTTCCAAAATAAATTTTGGTGGTCACTGGTGTTAGTTACGAATTTTCTCTCTTCTTCAGGATTGCAATTCCTGCCTCTTTGAGATTAGGCATGGTCACATGGCTTGCTTTGGCCAGTGAAATATAAGAGAAAGTGTCAGGTGTCAGTCCTGGGTGAAAACCTTATGCGTGAGTGTGCTATGAATCACACTTTTTCCTTCTGCTGTTATATCCAGCAAGGCTTGTGATGGTGGTTACTGCATTGGCCTGAACCCCTGAGTGAGGGCCAGGGAAGCAGAGTCCCTATCAACCCAAGGTGATCATGTAGCATGAATGAGCAATATAGCTTTGTTGTTTGAGGCCAGTGAAATTCTGGGATTATTTTTCCCCCATGTAACTGAGCCCATGCAGGAGTGACAAGTTCCTGATAACCTGGTGCTAAAACACAAAAAGAATAGTCTCACAAAAACACTACATGAGGAATACAGTAGTCCCCCCTCATCTCTGGGGGATACATTCCAAGACCCCCTGTGAATGCTCGAAACCATGGATAGTACCCAACCCTGTATATGCTATGTCTTTTTTCCTATACATACCTACCTACGATAAAGTTTAATTTATAAATTAGGCACAGTCAGAGATTAAAAACTAATAATATAGAACAATTATAACAATGTGCTACCATAATCACTCTTGTGCTTTGAGGCCATTATTGAGTAAAATAAGCGTTCCTTGAAGACAAGCACTGCAATACAGTGACAGTTGATCTGATAATCTAGATGGTTACAAAGTGACTAATGGGTGGGGAGGCAGACAGCACAGATCCTCTGAACAAAGGGATGATTCACATCCTTGGTGGGACAGAGCAGGATGGCTGGAGATTTCATCAAGCTGCTCATAGCAGCATGCAATTTAAAATTTATGAATTATTTATTTCTGGAATTTTCCATTTAATATTTTTGGACCACAACTGACCTCAGGTAACTGAAACTGTGGGTAAGGGGGCCTACTGTATTATATTTGGGAGTTGCATTTCTGATCAGGGACTAAGCAGCAAATAAACCTAACAATCATACATATAACCTGTAGGTGTTATACAGAAACAATTTTATATGAGAATAGGTATATTTATAAAATAGAAATTCAATAGCTGTAAAATTTCATTACAATTTAAAAGTCTTTTTAATTTTTTTTTTGAGACAGTCTCACTTTTTCACTCAGGCTGGAGTGTAGTGGTGCGATCTCAGCTCACTGCAACCTCCACCTCCGGGGTTCAAGTGACTCTCTTGCCTCAGCTTCCTGAGTACCTGGGATTACAGGCGTGCGCCACCACAACCAGCTAATTTTTGTATTTTTAGCAGAGATGAGGTTTCACTATGTTGGCCAGGCTGGTCTTGAACCCCTGACCTCAAGTGATCCAGCCGCCTCAGCCTCCCAAAGTGCTGGGATTACAGGTATGAGCCACCACGCCAGAACATAATTTAAAATAGTCTTGTGCAAAGCACACTGATTCTGTAAGAAACCCCAACTATGCTGTGTCATTAGTTTTACCTACCGTAAATAATAGAATTTTGGAAACTTGATTTTGTTGTTGTTGTTTCTTTTTGTTGTTTGCCTTGCTTTCCTGAGCTTTGAGGAGCTCTGGTGGAGGGCAGGGAATGGAGAATGGAGATGGCAGGAGGGGAAATGAGTTGATGCCTTTTTGATCTTATAATAAGTATTCCTGCCAGGTTCTAAAATCATTGAAACTACTCTCAAAATTGCATTTGTCTGTTTCAAGAAGTCATGGCATCCAAACAGTTGAAGACCTCTTTGAGTATTTTCGTTCTGCACACTTGTAGGGCAGGGATTCTTGACTTGGATTTGTCTGGTCCACTTTCTTAGCAGGTTTGTTTTCCTCTTTCTTCTTCCCATTAAACAGCAGTAGGTTACATTTAAGGTAAAGAAATTGGACCACAGAGTGTCCGAGGGCTGTGGGAAGGAGGGAGATAGTGGCTGATGCACCTCTGCTTTGAGGATAATTGTGTGTATTTATCGATAAACGTTCCGTTTATTTTTTAGCACTAGATGATAAAGACTTAGCTCCCACAATCCTCTCTGAATTGGTTCCTAGTTCTGGCAGCAGTGGCCTCTCAGGAAGTTACTAGAAACTTCAAAACAGCCAAAAGAGAGTCCTGAGTGTTCTTCAGTGAAGTAGTAGGTTTAATTTTCCATGGCTTGCCTGTTTTAAAACTATGCAGACAAAGATTAACTTGTGGGTTTTTTTCCAAAAGAAGATGCAAAAAATGTCTGTCTCATGGAAGAATCATCCCTGAAAAGTTTCTTGCCTGGTAAGTCATGGACCAGTTATTTTTTTTTAATAGATAACCAGCTTCTCAAAAAAAAAATTTTTTTTCTAAATTAGTCCTAACATCTTACTGTTTACCTTATTAATTAGTAAGTTAAATAAAATATTTAATGGATATTCTTTTTATATTTATCTGAGAGTCATGACTGCAGCAAACGCAGGCAGGGAAACTGCATTGTCCATCTTCATGCTGGACCATGGCAGAAATTTAAAGCCAACAAAGTCAAATTAAAAGCTGAATTTAAAGCCAACATCAATATATAATTCACATACCATAAACTTCACCTGTCTTCAGTCTTTTAGGACTGGAAGTAGTTTTCAAATGATCAAAAAATATTCTGGGAAGAGAAAAACTAAGCTATTCGAGAGCAGTTTTGCTCAGTGTCTCAGGAGGGCAACACCACCCCTAGGTTTCTGACAGTCACTGGATTAAGGAAGGTGTTTGTGAACTTTTGTTCCCATAAATGTCATCAGGGCTCTTCTTCATGCAGGGGCTGTATCCAACCAGAGCATTCTGTTTTATTTGGTCTGAGTTTGCTGATGTTCTGTGACAACCAGCTCCGGATGTTTTATAAACAATTAACCTGACAGTTTGATGGATGAGGGTAACATTTGGGTATCATCTGCACTACAATGAAAGACAGATGATTATTTTTGACAGAAACGATCACCACTCACAATGTGAAATGGGGAAGCCAGATCCCCGAGGCTCACATTGTCTATAGAAGAAGGGCCAGATCAAAACCCACTTGAGAGTGGGCCCAATAGCCTGGGTCACAGACCTGATATGGGCATTGGATGTGAGCTGCAAAGGCACACAATGTATTTTAGAAAAGCCTATGTTTGCAGTTCCAAATGTGAGTGAAACAAAGAGAAAGAAAGGGAAGTCCAGCTCTGGCAACACTAAAATCAACAGGCCAGTGTTGGCCCTGAGATTCATGTTAATTCACAAAGTAGTTTTTAATTGTTCTTTAAGTTTTGTGTCCTATTTTATTCCTTAATCAATTTTTAATTTTTTTATTATTATTTTTATTATACTTTATATTCTAAGGTATATGTGCACAACGTGCAGGTTTGTTACATATGTATACATGTGCCATGTTGGTGTGCTGCACCCATTAACTCGTCATTTACATTAGGTATATCTCCTAATGCTATCCCTCCCTCCTCCCCCTACCCCACAACTGGCCCCAGTGTGCGATGTTCCCCTTCCTGTGTCCAAGTGTTCTCATTGTTCAATTCCCACCTATGAGTGAGAACATGCGGTGTTTGGTTTTCTGTTCTTGCGATAGTTTGCTGAGAATGATGGTTTCCAGCTACATCCATGTCCCTAAAAAGGACATGAACACATCCTTTTTTATGGCTGCATAGTATTCCATGGTGTATATGTGCCACATTTTCTTAATCCAGTCTGTCCCTGATGGACATTTGGGTTGGTTCCAAGTCTTTGCTATTGTGAATAGTGCTGCAATAAACATATGTGTGCATGTGTCTTTATAGCAGCATGATTTATAATCCTTTGGGTATGTACCGTGTAATGGGATGGCTGGATCAAATGGTATTTCTAGTTCTAGATCCTTGAGGAATCACCACACTGCTTTCCACAATGGTTGAACTAGTTTACAGTTCTACCAACAGTGTAAAAATGTTCCTATTTCTCCACATCCTCTCCAGCACCTGTTGTTTCCTGACTTTTTAATGATCACCATTCTAACTGGTGTGAGATGGTATCTCATTGTGGTTTTGATTTGCATTTCTCTGATGGCTAGTGATGATGAGCATTTTTTCACGTGTCTGTTGGCTGCATAAATGTCTTCTTTCGAGAAGTGTCTGTTCATATTCTTTGCCCACTTTTTGAGGAGTTGATTTTTTCTTGTAAATTTGTTTGAGTTCGTCGTAGGTTCTCGATATCAGCCCTTTGTCAGATGAGTAGATTGCAAAAATTTTCTCCCATTCTGTAGGTTGCCTGTTCACTCTGATGGTAGTTTCTTTTGCTGTGCAGAAGTTCTTTAGTTTAATTAGATCCCATTGGTCAGTTTTGGCTTTCATTGCCATTGCTTTTGGTGTTTTAGACATGAAGTCCTTGCCCATACCTATGTCCTGAATGGTATTGCCTAGGTTTTCTTCTAGGGTGTTTATGGTTCTAGGTCTAACATGTAAGTCTCTAATCCATCTTGAATTAATTTTTGTATAAGGTGTAAGGAAGGGATCCAGTTTCAGCTTTCTACTTATGGCTAGCCAATTTTCCCAGCACCATTTATTAAATAGGGAATCCTTTCCCCATTTCTTGTTTTTGTCAGGTTTGTCAAAGATCAGATGGCTGTAGATGTGTGGTATTATTTCTGAGGGCTCTATTCTGTTCCATTGGTCTATATCTCTGTTTTGGTACCAGTACCATGCTGTTTTGGTTACTGTAGACTTGTAGAATAGTTTGAAGTCAGGTACCATGATGCCTCCAGTTTTGTTCTTTTTGCTTAGGATTGTCTTGGCAATGCGGGCTCTTTTTTGGTTCCATGTGAACTTTAAAGTAGTTTTTATTCCAATTCTGTGAACAAAGTCATTGGTAGCTTAATGGGTATGGCATTAAATCTATAAATTACCTAGGGCAGTATGGCCATTTTCACGATATTGATTCTTCCTATCCGTGAGCATGGAATGTTCTTCCACTTGTTTGTGTCCTCTTTGATTTCATTGAGCAGTGGTTTGTAGTTCTCCTTGAAGAGGTCCTTTACATCCCTTGTAAGTTGGATTCCTAGGTATTTTATTCTCTTTGAAGCAATTGTGAATGGGAGTTTACTCATGATTTGGCTCTCTGTCTGTTATTGGTGTGTAAGAATGCTTGTAATTTTTGCACATAGATTTCATATCCTGAGACTTTGCTGAAGTTGCTTATCAGCTTAAGGAGATTTTGGGCTGAGATGATGGGGTTTTCTACATATACAATCATGTCATCTGCAAACAGGGACAATTTGACTTCCTCTTTTCCTAATTGAATACCCTTTATTTCTTTCTTTTGCCTGATTGCCGTGGCCAGAACTTCCAACACTATGTTGAATAGGAGTGGTGAGAGAGGGCATCCCTGTCTTGTGCCAGTTTTCAAAGGGAATGCTTCCAGTTTTTGCCCATTCAGTATGATATTTATTAACTGTGGGTTTGTCATAAATAGCTCTTATTATTTTGAGATATGTTCCATCAATACCGAATTTATTGAGAGTTTTTAGCATGAAGGGCTGTTGAATTTTGTCAAAGGCCTTTTTCTGCGTCTATGAGATAATCATGTGGTTTTTGTCTTTGGTTCCGTTTATATGCTGGATTACGTTTGTTGATTTGTGTATGTTGAACCAGCCTTGCATCCCAGCGATGAAGCCCACTTGATAATGGTGGATAAGCTTTTTGATGTGCTGCTGGATTCGGTTTTCCAGTATTTTATTGAGGATTTTTGCATCGATGTTCTTCAGGGATATTGGTCTAAAATTCTCTTTTTTTGTTGTGTCTCTGCCAGGCTTTGGTATCAGGATGATGTTGGCCTCATAAAATGAGTTAGGGAGGATTCCCTCTTTTTCTATTGATTGGAATAGTTTCAGAAAGAATGGTACCAGCTCCTCCTTGTACCTCTGGTGGAATTCAGCTGTGAATCCATCTGGTCCTGGACTTTTTTTGGTTGGTAGGCTATTAATTATTGCCTCAATTTTGGAGCCTGTTACTGGTCTATTCAGGGATTCAGCTCCTTCCCAGTTTAGTCTTGGGAGAGTGTATGTGTCCAGGAATTTATCCATTTCTTCTAAGTTTTCTAGTTTATTTGCATAGAGGTGTTTATAGTATTCTCTGATGGTAGTTTGTATTTCTGTGGGGTCGGTGGTAACATCCCCTTTATCATTTTTTATTGTGTCTATTTGATTCTTCTCTCTTTTCTTCTTTATTAGTCTTGCTAACAGTCTATCAATTTTGTTGATCTTTTCCAAAAACCAGCTCCTGGATTCATTGATTTTTTTGGAGGGTTTTTTTGTGTCTCTATCTCCTTCAGTTCTGCTCTGATCTTAGTTATTTCTTGCCTTCTGCTACTTTTTGAATGTGTTTGCTTTTGCTTCTCTAGTTCTTTTAATTGTGCTGTTAGAGTGTCAATTTAGATCTTTCCTGCTTTCTCTTGTGGGCATTTAGTGCTATACATTTCCCTCTACACACTGCTTTAAATGTGTCCCAGAGATTCTGGTATGTTGTGTCTTTGTTCTCATTGGTTTCAAAGAACATCTTTATTTCTGCCTTCATTTCGTTATGTACCCAGTAGTCATTCAGGAGCAGGTTGTTCAGTTTCCATGTAGTTGAGCGGTTTTGAGTGAGTTTCTTAATCCTGAGTTTGATTGCACTGTGGTCTGAGAGACAGTCTGTTATAATTTCTGTTCTCTTACATTTGCTGAGGAGTGCTTTACTTCCAACTATGTGGTCAATTTTGGAGTAAGTGCAATGTGGTGCTGAGAAGAATGTATATTCTGTTGCTTTGGGGTGGAGAGTTCTGTAGATGTCTATTAGGTCCGCTTGGTGCGGAGTTGAGTTCAATTCCTAGATATCCTTTTCAACTTTCTGTCTCATTGATCTGTCTAATGTTGACAGTGGGGTGTTAAAGTCTCCCATTATTATTGTATGGGAGTCTAAGTCTCTTTGTGAGTCTCTAAGGACATGCTTTATGAATCTGGGTGCTCCTGTATTGGGTGCATATATATTTAGGATAGTTAGCTCTTCTTGTTGAATTGATCCCTTTACCATTATGTATTGGCCTTCTTTGTCTCTTTTGATTGTTGTCTGTTTAAAGTCTGTTTTATCAGAGACCAGGATTGTAACTCCTGCCTTTTTTTGTTTTCCATTTGCTTGGTAGATCTTCCTCCATCCCTTTATTTTGAGCCTATGTGTGTCTCTGCACGTGAGATGGGTCTCCTGAATACAGCACACTGATGAGTCTTGACTCTTTATCCAATTTGCCAGTCTGTGTCTTTGAATTGGTGCATTTAGCCCATTTACATTTAAGGTTAATATTGTTATGTGTGAACTTGATCCTGTCATTATGATGTTAACTGGTTATTTTGCTCGTTAGTTGATGTAGTTTCTTCCTAGCATCGATGGTCTTTACATTTTGGCATATTTTTCCAGTGACTGGTACTGGTTGTTCCTTTCCATGTTTAGTGTTTCCTTCAGGAGCTCTTGCAGGGCAGGCCTGGTGGTGACAAAATCTATCAGCATTTGCTTGTCTGTAAAGGATTTTATTTCTCCTTCACTTTATGAAATTTAGTTTGGCTGGATATGAAATTCTGGGTTGAAAATCCTTTTCTTTAAGAATGTTGAATATTGGCCCCCACTCTCTTCTGGCTTGTAGAGTTTCTGCCAAGAGATCTGCTGTTAGTCTGATGGGCTTCCCTTTGTGGGTAACCTGACCTTTCTTTCTGGTTGCCCTTAACATTTTTTCCTTCATTTCAACTTTGGTGAATCCGACAATTATGTGTCTTGGAATTGTGCTTCTTGAGGAGTATCTTTGTGGAGTTCTCTATATTTCCTGAATTTGAATGTTGGCCTGCCTTGCTAGGTTGGGGAAGTTCTCCTGGATAATATCCTAAAGAGTGTTTTACAAGTTGGTTCCATTCTTCCCATCACTTTCAGGTACACCAATCAGATGTAGATTTGATCTTTTTACATAATCCCATATTTCTTGGAGGCTTTGTTTGCTTCTTTTTACTCTTTTTTCTCTAAACTTCTCTTTTTGTTTCCTTTCATTCATTTGATCTTCAATAACTGATACCCTTTCTTCCAGTTGATCGAGTCAGTTACTGAAGCTTGTGCATTTGTCACATAGTTCTCGTGTCACGGTTTTCATCTCTATCAGGTCCTTTAAGGACTTCTCTACATTGGTTATTCTAGTTATCCATTTGTCAAATCTTTTTTCAAGGTTTTCAGCTTCTTTGTGCTGGGTTCGAACTTCCTCCTTTAGCTCGAAGAAGTTTGATCCTCTGAAGTCTTCTTCTCTCAATTCATCAAAGTCATTCTCCGTACAGTTTTGTTCTGTTGCTGGCAAGGAGCTGCATTCCTTTGGAGGGGGAGAGGCACTCTGATTTTTAGAATTTTCAGCTTTTCTGCAGTGCTTTTTCCCCATCTTTGTGGTTTTATCTACCTTTGGTCTTTGATCACGGTGATGTACAGATGGGGTTTTGGTGTGGATGTCCTTTCTGTTTGTTAGTTTTCCTTCTAACAGTCAGGACCCTCAGCTGCAAGTCTGTTGGAGTTTGCTGGAGGTCCACTCCAGACACTGTTTGCCTGGGTATCAGCAGTGGAGGCTGCAGAAGAGTGAATATTGCTGAGCAGCAATTGTTGCTGCCTGATTGTTCCTCTGGAAACTTCGTCTCAGAGGGGTACTTGGCTGTGTGAGGTGTGAGGTGTCAGTCTGCCCCTAGTTGGGGATGTCTCCCAGTTAGGCTACTCAGGGTTTAGGGACCCACTTGAGCAGGCAGTCTGTCCATTCTCATATCTCAACTTCTGTATCTGGAGAACCACTGCTCTCTTCAAAGCTGTCAGACAGGGACATTTACATCTGTAGAGGTTTCTGCTGCTTTTTGTTTGGCTATGCCCTGTCCCCAGAGGTGGAGTCTACAGAGGCAGGCAGGCCTCCTTGAGTTGCGGTGGAGTCCACCCAGTTCGAGAATCCTGGTCACTTTGTTTACCTACTCAAGCCTCAGCAATGGTGGGTACCCCTCCCCCAGCCTCGCTGCCACCTTGCAGTTAGATCTCAGACTGCTGTGCTAGCAATGAGGGAGGCTCTGTGGGCGAGGGACCCTCCAAGCCACATGCGGGATATAATCTCCTGGTGTGCCATTTACTAAGACCCTTGGTAAAGCGCAGTATTAAGGTGGGAGTGACCCAATTTTCCAGGAGTCGTGTGTCATGGTTTCCCTTGGCTAGGAAAGGGAATTCCCTTCCCCCTTGCGCTCCCGGGTGAGGCGATGCCTTGTCCTGCTTCGGCTCTCGCTCGGTGGGCTGCACCCACTGTCCTGCACCCACTGTCTGACATGCCCCAGTGAGATGAACCCGGTACCTCAGTTGGAAATGCAGAAATCACCCGTCTTCTGTGTTGGTCATGCTGGGAGCTGGAGGCTGAAACTCTTCCTGTTTGGCCTTCTTGGAACCCTGGCCTTAAACAATTTTTTAAAATTGGTATATAATTCACATGCCATAAACTTCATCTGTTAAAATGTACAATTCAATGGTTTTTAGTATTTTCATAGATATGTGCAACCGTCACTCTCTTTCCAGAATATCCTTTCCATCACCCCAAAAGGAAAGCCTATACTCATTAACAGTCATTTTCGCCTGGACCCTGGCAACATGAATCTACTCTCTATCTCTATGGATTTGCCTATTCTGGACTTTCATGTAAATGGAATTATCTAATATATGTTATTTCATGTTTGGCTTAATCGACATAGAATAATGTTTTTGAGGTTCATCCATGTTGTCACGGGTATCAATATTTTATTCCTTTTTATGGCCAAATAATATTCCTTTGTGTGGATAGACCCCATTTTGTTTATCCATTCATCAGTCGTTGAACATTGGGCTTGTTTCTACGTTTTGGCTATTATGAGTAATGCTGCTACAATTATTCATGCACAAGTTTTTGTGTGAACATATGTTTTTCCCTTCTCTTGGGTATATGCCTGGAAGAGAAATTGCAGTATAAATGGTAACTCTATGTTTAACTTTTGAAGGAACTATCCATTAGATTTTTAAATAAATCAGGTGAATATCAATGTGTCTTCTCATCTCTGTAAAATACCTGGATTCTTTGGGAAGAAGACGGTGATAGTAGAGAAATGTATAGACCAAGTGGTTTGTGGAATGCAGTGAGTGGGAACTGCTCCTGCAGGTGTCTGAGTCTATGATAGCAGCAGAGATACTGGTTTCTTTTTTGGAGGGAAGCATATCCATGTTGCAGCTAAGGAGCAGGCACATCTGCCACTAGCCATTGGGGATGGAGACAGTGATTTGATGGGTGGGATGACTGATTTTTCCTCTATTTTTTTTTGACAGAGTCTTGCTCTTTCACCCAGTCTAGAGTGCAGTGGCACAATCTTGGCTCACTGCAACTTCCACCTCCCAGGTTCAAGCAGTTCTCCTGCCTCAGCCTCCCAAGTAGCTGGGATTGCAGGCACAAGCCACCATGCCTGGCTAATTTTTGTATTTTTAGGAGAGATGGGTTTTACCATGTTGGCCAGGCTGGTCTCAAACTCCTGACCGCAGGTGATCTGCCCATCTTGGCCTCCCAAAATGCTGGGATTACTGGCATGAGCCACTATGCCCAGTCGATTTTCCCATGTTTTAATAAAATATCAGCCAATCCAGAGAAATACATTTTGTACCTACTATGTATGCAGCACGCCATGTGATTGCTCTGGAGGGTACAAAGAAGTATAGCACAATGACCTTGGCTCTCTAGGACTGGATGGCTTAGCCCTGGGAACCAGATACACATGTCCTGCAAAAATGTTTTAACCAAATATCAAATTGTACAGTATAGATTATAGGTTTTCTAGGGAACAGAGCATTCAGTGTGGTCTGTGAATATATGTGGGGGTCCCATATTCATAGATTCCTCCAGGAAAGGGTAATGTGAAACTAAACTGGGTCTAATTATACATATGTGATTCATCTTGGAATGGAAGAAGCATCTACTTTGTTTCCTTTTCCTCCCCCAGGCACAGTCTGTCCCCAAATTCATAAGACCAGTGAATCCTGCTGGGACAATGATAGGATTTGTTTTGGTCACATGGTTTTGAGCAAAAGGGCCTGGAAGACATATGGGCCTTGTTCCAATGTTCTATGAAGAGCAATGTGTCCCCTGGGCAAGTCACCTGACCTTCTAGACTGTGGCCGTAGAAAAAAGTGGACTTTTCTGGATGCCAGATGCCTCCATGATTTTATTTCTTTTTGGTATATGACTCACATGGAATGATTTAAAAAATTGCTGTGGACCAAACAATATTTCTATCCTTTTCTGCAGCTGAATCTGGGCACATGGAGATGAAGCTGAAGCTGAATCAGTATTTTTTCTATACTTAATTCAATTCTGCACAGCAGGATCTGGATGAGGCAGGAAATGAGGAAGCAAAGGAACCCAGGGTGAATGTGAGAGATGAAAGTTCTGGTTCAGCTTAAAGTTAAACCAACATAAGGGTTAGATAGGGCATTGTGTAAATCAGCATTTTGTTTCTGAATCAGAGACAGAGACATTTTGGATAACAGAGATATGAGACATTTGAGCTGCTTAGGGGAGTTTTGTTCTAAGGTCATACTTGAATTTCCTAGAAATCAGAGTTCCTATCATTTTCCTAAAGAACACAGGATTTGGCCTCCTACTCACTACTGACCAATTTAATACCATGTTAACAGTAGTACAGCAGTTTTGCAAGAAAAGGAAGAAAAATCCCAGAGTTCTTTGGATTTAATAACATATAGTAATTTAGAGCAGATACATTTAATACCAGTGTTCAAGGCTAGCTGCATATGGCATGGAAAATATTTTTTAAGTTGGTCAAATCCAACACATTGGAAAATAAGTGAATCAGCCATAAATCTCCGAGAAGGGCAAAGCCATAGGGGTAGACCTCCAGTTTGTTGGAGGTTTCACATGGAGTGGCCCCCAAGTTACTAGAGTTTGAGGTTCCCTTTGCATGTCCGGAAAGGCCTTTGAAAATCAAGCATAAGAACTATTTTATGAGAGCTTACTATGTGTGCCAGGCAACATTTTGAGTATTTTCCGTGTATTAATTCCTTTAATCCTCAAGACAATTCTATAAGCATGGTGGATGCAAGTTACTCTCAAATCATTCAGAAAAAATTTTTAAAAAACAGAGAGAGGGAAAGAAAGAGAAGCATAAGCAAGTGGGGAAAATGCTACACAGGAGGAATGTGAATAAAGAATAAATAGGGCTGGGTGCGTTGGCTTTCATCTGTAATCCCAACACTTTGTGAAGGTGATGCCCTGGTGGGTCACTTGAGCCTGGGAGTTTGAGACTAGTCTGGACAAATGGCGAAAACCCAACTCTACAAAAATTACAAAAATTAGCTGGATGTGGTGGCATGTGCCTGTGGTCCCAGCTACTCTGGATGCTGAAGTGGGAGGACTGCTTGAGTCTTAAATGTCGAGGCTTCAGTGAACCGAGATCATACTGCTACACTCCAACCTGGGCAACAGAGTGAGACCCTGTCTCCAAAAAATAAAAAATAAAAAATAAAAATGAGGAAATAGGATTTCCTTGTACTAATCTAGCTCTAAGTTTGAAATTATATCAAAATAAACACTTAACAAAAATACTCCTGTGAAGAAGATGTTATTCTCATTTTAGAGATGAAAAAACTGAGGCACAGAGAAGTTAAGTAACTTGCTTTTGGCCCCAACACCAAGTGGTGTAGCTGGGATTCTAGATCATGGTTTGGGGAGGTTGATAGGGAAAGAAACACGGAGATAGAAATACTATTAGTTGTTCAAGTGGTTATTTGGATCTTTGTTGCCAACTTCATACTACAGCCTGGATATTTGCATGACCGTGTCACCACCCCATCCCCAAATTTACAGATTAAAATTCTCATCCCCAAGATGATGGTATTTGGAGCCCTTGGAGGTGATTAGGTCATGAAGGTGAAGCTCTCTTGAATGGAATTAGAGACCCCTCACTTCTTCCACCATGTGAGAACACAGTGAAATGATGGCCATCTGTGAACTAGGAAGAGGGCCCTCATCAGATGGCAAATCCTCTGGCACCCTGATCTTGGACTTCCCAGCCTCCAGAACGATAAGAACTACATTTGTTGTTTATAGGTAACCCAATTTATAGTATGTTATAAAAGAAGCACTAACACACTAAGTCACCCAGGAAGCATAATTTTGGTCTTGTCACCAAGCTTAGCATTTGGGTGCTTGGGCAAATCTAGTGGAGAGGCAGGCAGGCTATGGGAAGAGGAGACTATGAGAGCCAGGAGGTGCCTAAGATATCATCTCATTGATTGCTCCTCAAAGTGTGGTCCTTGTGCTGCTGCTGGCCCAGACACTGTTACCTTTTTATGGCCAGATAAGTACAGAAAGTATGGGTAAGCATTTAGATTTCTTTTTTTTTTTTCTTTTGAGACAGAGTCTTGTTGTGTTGCCCAGGCCGGAGTACAGTGGCGCGATCTTGGCTCACTGCAAGCTCCGCCTCTGGGGTTCACGCCATTCTCCTGCCTCAGACTCCCAAGTAGCTGGGATTATAGGCAGCCGCCACCATGCCTGGCTAATTTGTGTGTGTGTGTGTGTGTGTGTATTTTTAGTAGAGACGTGGTTTCACCGCGTTAGCCAGGATGGTCTCGATCTCCTGACCTCGTGATCCACCGGCCTTGGCCTCCCAAAATGCTGGGATTACAGGCATGAGCCACCATGCCCGGCCTAGAATTCTTATAGAAATTTGACATTGTTGCACCTTCTAAATATCATTCTTCTGGTAATTCCTTTTTATTGTATTTCACAAAAGACCAGTCTACAATAGATTCGGGTGGGAGGAAGAAAGGAAAAATGTGTTCCTTCATTACACATTTAGTTTGAGAAGCAATGGTCTAGTCATATTCTCTTTATTTACAGGTGAGACAACCAAGGCTTGGAGAAGCAGAGAGCTGTTTCAAGGTCTCATAATTATACAGTGGGAGAAGAGGATCTAGAACTGGGTCTTCTGCTTCCAGCTCCGGTGCCTAGCAATCTTTAAGGGATGCCATTCCTATTGAGCCCTCACACATCCTAGGCAGCCATAAGGGCAGCCTAGGATCCATCTCTCCTTTATCTGCAAGTTGCCCCTGGGTACCAAACTAGGAGCCAGAGCTCTGGCTAAAGACTGCCCATATCAGTCTTTGTTGGACTCAAGCTCTGGGCTTGGGGAGAGAGGACACCTCTCTGGAAACACTGCTGCTGACATCTCACTGTTCCCTGCCGTTACTGCTCACTTACTAGTTATTACTTGGAAAAGATTGATCACTGGTGAGAATAAATAGGAATTCAGGTTATTAGGAACATTTCCCAAGGATATAGCACCTTTTTAATCCCACAGAAGTTCATAAATTTTCCAGCTGTGCCAGAGGCACATGGTTGCAGAGTGTGAAAGCCAACTGGCACACAAAGTGGAACAAGTGGAAAATTCTGGCTGTGAAAGCCAAAAGGAATTCTTCACCTTAATTAACAAAAAGCTCTGCAATATTGAAAGTCTAGGTAGAGAAGACAAGACTTGGCGTCTGACTTCTTTAAAATGAACTCTGCTTAATGAGGACTTAATTAACATAAATTTGGAAAAGATCAAGACCAAAGCCCATTGAATTGGGTCCAGCTTAGGAATTAAACCGTACAGTTCAACTCCTGCCCTTGACAGCAGTTCTGCCTTCTTAGTTTTATAGGTAACAAGCTTCATCCCCTTCTTAAGGGAATGTGCATGAGCTATCTGCTTCTCTAGGGGAAATAAACTCTGGTGATTTTGAGAGATTACATTTAAAGGGCAATTTTCATTTACAGTTATCTGATTCAGTAAGTGTGGAGCTTTGCATCAACCAAGAGCTTGTTTAGGACCACTCTTGGTGTCTGGCTGCTTGCAAAAGTCAAATCAGTAAGCTATGTAGGACAAAATGTTACTTAGGTTGAATCACTTCATATTAATGAAATGTAAATAAAGCCAGAGAAAGGGAAATTTTAGAAATCCAAATAAAGACCCTTAATGTGATTTGTCTTCCCAAACAGCTCCTTGGATTATCTTTTCTGTGTGGTCATGTCTCAAATGCCTTTTAGTGATAACCCTGAATACTCTGCATTTCAACAAGATACAAACATTTCTCTCCTGAGTTCTTCTTTGCTGTTTCTGTTAGAAACATGAAAGCCACATCAACTAGATGGAAATCCTAGAGGAATTTAAGAAGAAAAGATCAGTTGTTTGACAATAAATGTGGTAAATCCCATGTGATCAAATAATGCTTATACATGAAAGAAAGAATATTGTACTTTGAACTGTTAGCTATAAAGTTAGGGTTAAAAATGATTGGGCAGGAGACCTGTTGGTAGGGAAGTTGTATTTCAACACAAAATCTAAAAAGTCTTAGATGATGAGGCAAAGATCAGTGGACATGTGAGAGCTGACATTTTCTACTACTGAGGTTGTTTTGTTCTTGGCTTAAGAAAATGGATCTGGGATAATCTAGTTTTTATAAACTCCTGCAAATGAAGTGGCTTTAGTTACGTTGCAGTTGTTGAAAGGGACTGACCCTTCCCTGCAGCTTTGATGTGCAGTGTGAATTTGGCAAAGGGAACTTAAGTTTGCCTTTCAGTACTGAATGGCTAGAAGCACCATTACCCAGGTTCATGTATCTATCAGAAAAATCAGTTCTCTCCTGGTAAAGCCCCTTCTGTCTCAGGATCATGTGAGATTCACCACACAACACTCACTAAACATGAGGTCATTTTTACATAATGAGGGAGTGAGAACTGGAACCTGATTTCATATTTTTTCCCACAGATTTTGCTTTCTACTCTTGTCAGTCGTATCTGCAAGGCTGACAGTTACCAGGGGCTGTGGCCAGGCATGAGGGAGAATGTGTCATGGCTGGCTGTGTTGGTCATAGCAACGTGTCTGCCTCAGAACAGATCCAGCATGGATGAACAAACTGAAAAATGTGTAAGAAGGCTTGTGACTGAAACAGACCAAAGGTGAGTGCTGGGACTGTCCATCAGAAATGTTCAATGATCAATAACAGGATATTCACACAGTCATTTTACTTTTGAATAACTTATCAAGTTGCCAAGCAAATAATTAATAATGGTTTGTCACTAGTTGGCAACTTCTCAAAAAGTCTATGGTTGATAAGGACACTCATTTCTCATAACCTCAGCCGGTACTGAATTACAATGTCAATCAGCAAATGTATCAAGCACCAGAGCATTGTGTTAGCAGCAGCTGAGGCATCAATATGAGTGAGACATACTTCTTATTCACAACAGAAGCTCAGAGTCAGCAGAAGAAAAATGTGTAAACACGTTTTTCTAATGCAATAAGATGAGGGCTATAACAAATGTATGAAAAAAAGTGCTACAGGAACACAGATGGGGGGTTGATTGATTCTGCTTGGGAAAGTCTGAGAATGCATCACAGGGAAAGCGAATTTAGCTCCCTGGAAAAATGAGTAGAATTTACCAAAAAGGAGGCCATTTTAAGCAAAGAAGTGCATCATATGCGAAGGATGATGTCAAGCATGTGCTTGTCATTTTCAGGGTATAAGCGTAGAGCAGTTTCATTGTCATCATCTCTGTGTGTTCAAGACCTATATTCTCCCAATAAATCTAATTTTCAAGACTATTGTCTTACTTTGGACTCAAAATCTAATTTGCAACGCCAATCTGAGCAATGGCCTCTTTGTTTCAACGGTCTCAGACTGCCCCTAGAAATGATGAATGCATGGGTCCCATGAGTGAATGCCTTGGTCCACAGGCAGAGAGAATGGAGTTCCAAGTCAGTCAGGCCAAGGTTCAACACAAGGAGGGAGGAACTTCAGACTGGAAGCTGAAGCATGTTTTGTGGTCATTAGTGGCTGAGGCCAGCCCAGAAGACCAGGGAGACTTCACTCCAGTAGAGGCCAGAAGAAGATTCCCTCTGTGGGCTTCAGATTCCTCTTTTGTAAAATGAGCTAGTTTGACTAGATCCGTTACTGGCAAACTTTGTTTCCTAGACTCCAGGGTTCCGTGAAGGTTCTTCTGTGGCTGGTGATGAGAAAGAGTAAGGCCAAGTTGGGAAGGCTAAAACTCCCCCACCCCTTCCCTTTACTAGAGGATTCTGATTTCATTTGTTTTCGTGTTGGCAATCCACATAAGATATAGTTTGAAAATGGTATATTTTACAGTTCAAACAAAAAGGAAAACCTTGGAATAGAGAATTAACTGCTGGTTCTCTATGATTCTAAGCCTCCTTTACTTCCTCTGAACTCCCATAGTACTTGATTTATGCTTCTTTGTAACACTCAATTTTACCCTGTGTTATTTTTTATGTTTCAAAGACATGCATTTGTTTTTTCTCTTATGGATTTTTTTGCTCAATGAAGGCGAGTACATGGTGGCTAAACCTTCCCAGACACACGGGCCTTCTTCCTGTTCCTCAGATTCACTAAACTCATACCCTAGGATCTTTGCATTTGTGATTTTTCTCTATCCAAAATGTTTCCCAGATTTCCATGAAATTTGCTCCTTCACTTATTTTAGGGACCTTCTCAAATGTGACCTTATCTGATGAACTTTCCTGAACACCTTATATATAAAATATAATTCCTATTCTCCTTACACACTCACACACACACCTCTTCATTCTGTTTTAATTTTTCCATAGCACTTAACATCACTTGACATATTTTATATTTCATTATTTGTTTCACATCCGTCTCATCCACTAGAATGTAAATTCCGGGGGCCAGAGACCTTTCTGTGTTGGTCACTGATCTATCCTGGACACCTGAACAGAGTCTGACATGGAGTTACCACCCAGTCACTGAAAGTATTTAAGACTCAGTTCCTATCCAGCCAAGACCTCCTGTTAGATAAAGATAAGATCCCACTTGCAGTGACAGACAGTTCAGCCATGTTTTCTTATTGTCTGTAACATCCAAACCAGTGTGCCAACACAAACCACCTCCTCTAGTACTCACAGTCTGAATAGAATTGTAAAGAAAGAGCACGGGATTTGGAGATGGAAGATTTGGATTTCAGTCTTAACCGTCACATACTCGTGGGGTGCTTTTAGGCAAGTGACTTAATCTCTCCAAGCTTTAGTTTCCTCACCTGTAAAAATGAGGTAATAATTGACCTGTCATATAAGGTTGCTATGAGGATTATCACAAGTAAAATGTATTAAAAGCGGTTTATAATTTGCAGATGACCACGTTAGATGTGGCTTCTGGAAAATGAAGCAGTGGAGAAACAGGATTCTAAGTTGCCCTTAAGTCAATACTAGTACTTCTGGCAACTAATTCCTCTGGAAATGGAGATAAGAATACCCCTTTCTGTTTGAAAGTGGAGAAGTGAATCAGATTATCTAACTGAAACACGTTCCAGCTTTATGATTCATAATTTTATGTTTTTGATGAAATCAGTAAGAAAATATTGAGCACAGAAAGTATTTTTACTGATACTACAAGGTTTTCAAATGAATAGTCCCCCTAAACAGTCTCTTTTAGCCCTGTAGAATCATCTGTTACCATATGTAATGGAAAGGCAACTTTATTTCAAGATTTATGCTAATTTCTGTTTCCCCATATTTATACTATGTGCCTTAGCCCCATAGATTCAGAAAATAAATTCTTTATCTATGGAATGTATTTGGCACTTAGCTTGAATTGCCTTTCCCAATAAACTATTTTTTATTTATTACCATTGATATAAAATGCTTGAACGCTCAGAAGGTAGTGTGTTCAGAGGCAATGAACACTGAAAAAGGAGTTAAGAATTTAAGTTCTTGTCATGGTTCTCTCACTAGCCAGTTAAGCAGCCTCAGGCAAGTTGCCATCTCTCTGGGCCTCAGTTTCCATATGCATTAGTATGTGTGTGTACATATTACATATATATTTATATATACTGTATGTAATAGGGAGGGGAAAAGTCACATGAAGTGCCAACTGCAGACTCAGGAAGAGAACTGCCTTTGCTTCAGAACACACTTTATATGGGCATGTTTGGTTATGAAAATGAGACCTACTGGCCATAACTTGACTGGGCTAAGACTGAACCAAAAAGAAATATGTTTCTCTACATTATAGAAGAGAAAGATACTGATGAGGTGACCTGGGAAGAGAGACATGCTGGAGAAGGGGCTATGAGCAAGAGGAGGCAGGTGAGGTAAGCCCCAGTAAAAAATAACCAGAGGCTGGGACTAGAATGAAGAAATAAATAGACACCAAGAAGCTCTGAGTGATGAGAAAGCTCTGAGTGATGGGATAAAGCAAGTGGGGAAAATGCTACACAGGAGAATGTAAATAAAGAATAAATAGGGCTGGGTGCATTGGTGCGCACTTGCAATCCTAACACTTTGGGAAGGCGACGTGGGTGGGTCATTTGAGTCTGGGAGTTTGAGACTAGTCTGGATAAATGGTGAAACACCGACTCCACAAAAAATACAAACATTAGCTGGATGTGGTGGCACGTGCCTGTGGTCCCAGCTACTCTGGATGCTGAGGCAGGGGAATTGCTTGAACCCAGGAGACTGAGGTTGCAGTGAGCCGAGATCACGCCATTGCACTCCAGTCTAGTGACAGAGCTAGACTCCGTCCCAGAATAGGGACAACTGATGTCTGGTGAGGAGACATTTTCCTTATGGACTGGGAGCAGGTCCACTGGACTAATAGATACATTTGTGTTGAATTTGTGCTCTCCTCCTAACATACTTTGTCTCCCTCTTCTAGGCCCTGCTCTCTGCTAGATTTTCTCTTTCCTTAGTGTCCTCATGGCTATGCTTGGGGTGCCGAGTCCTTGGCTCTCCAGTTGCAATTGCAGTTGCTTTTTTTTTTTTTTGGACGGAGTCTCGCTCTGTTACTAGGCTGGAGTGCAATGGCGCAATCTCGGCTCACTGCAACCTCCGCCTCCCGGGTTCAAGTGATTCTCCTGCCTCAGGCTCCCAAGTAGCTGGGATTACAGGCATGCACCACCACACCCAACTAATTTTTGTATTTTTACTAGAGACAGGGTTTCACCATGTTGGCCAGGATGGTCTCGATCTCTTGACCTCATGATCCACCCGCCTCAGCCTCCCAATGGCAATTGCATTTTTAAGAACAACTCCTTTCAGAAGGTGCGGTGGATGACGTTGGTGCTCCCAATCAGACCTCGCAAGATCTTTTTTTCTTTTTGAGGTGGAGTCTGGCTCTGTCGCCTAGGCTGGTGTGCAGTGGTGCGATCTCAGCTCACTGCAACCTCTGCCTCCTGGGTTCAAGTGATTCTCCTGCCTCAGCCTCCTGAGTAGCTGGGATTACAGGCACACGCCACCACTCCTGGATGAGTTTTGTATTTTTTTTTTTTTTTTTGCGACGGAGTCTCGCTCTGTCGCCCAGGCTGGAGTGCAGTGGCCGGATCTCGGCTCACTGTAAGCTCCGCCTCCCGGGTTCACGCCATTCTCCTGCCTCAGTCTCCGGAGTAGCTTGGACTACAGGCGCCGCCACCGCGCCCGGCTAATTTTTTGTATTTTTCTTTTTTAGTACAGACGGGGTTTCACCGTGCTCTCGATCTCCTGACCTTGTGATCCGCCCGCCTCGGCTGGTATTACAGGCGTGAGCCACCGCGCCCGGCCGAGTTTTGTATTTTTAATAGAGATGGAGTTTCACCATGTTGGTCAGGCTGGTCTCGAACTCCTGACCTTACAATCCACCTGTCTCAGACTTCCAAAGTGTTGGGATTACAGGCATAGGCCACTGTGCCCAGCTGATCTTTTTGTCTTTACCATTTTTGTGTATACTCATATACCCGTTTGCTGTGCATTTGCTTCTAACTCACAGCTTCTGAAGCTCTTTGGAGAACTGCTTTCAGGATGCCAGAGCCTGTGCAGAGAGCCCCTCCAGCCAAAGCGCCTGGGCATTTGTTCTCTCCACCCTGCTTGTGGCCTTGATGAATGGCGTACAAGTGAGGTAGGTATGAAAGCCCAGTGCTCTTGCTTTTCTTGCCTCTGGTACAACTTGGAGGCATAACTTACACTCCAGAGGTCCCCTGCAGGATCAGGCCAAAACTACCCTCTGTAGGACTTGCCTGCGATGACACCCTTGTTTGGCTTCCTCCCCTTCCTGCCATCCTCCTTGACTTAAATTTTTATTTTAGGTTTGGGGGTACATGTGAAGGTTTGTTACATAGATAAACAGGTGTCACAGGGGTTTGTTGTACATATTATTTCATCACTCAGATATTAAGCTCAGTATCCAATAGTTATCTTTTCTGCTCCTCTCCCTCCTCCCACCCTCCCCTCTCAGGTAGACTCCAGTGTCTGTTGTTTCCTTCTTTGTGTTCATAAGTTCTTATCGTTTAGCTCCTGCTTATAAGTGAGAACATGCGGTCTTTGGTTTTCTGTTCCTGTGTTAGTTTGCTAACGATGATAGGCTCCAGCTCCATCCATGTTCCCACAAAAGACATGATCTTGTTCTTTTTTTATGGCTGCATAATATTCCACGATGTATATGTACCACATTTTCTTTATCCAGTCTGTCATTGATTGGCATTTAGGTTGCTTCCATGTCTTTGCTAGTGTGAAGAGTGCTGCGATGAACATTCACGTGTATGTGTCTTTATGGTAGAATGCTTTACATTCTTCTGGGTATATACTCAGTAATGGGATTGCTGGGTCGAATGGTAGTCCTGAGAAGCAGTCTTAATAAATCACTTGCTCACAAATCCCAAATCCACATCTCAGGGAACCCAATCTAAAATCACCCTCTAACTCCGGAAGTGGAGGCTTTTAACCCTTTTTAGGTCATAGATACCTTTAAGTATCTGATAAAAGGTCTGAGCAGTTTTCCTCTTTTTTAAAAATAAGTACTGCTAGGCACAGTGGCTCATGCCTATAATTCCAGCACTTTGGGAGGCTGAGGTGGGAGGATCATTGAGCCCAGGAGTTCAAGCCTGCAGTGAGCTATGATTGTGCCGCTCCACTCCAGCCTGGGCAACACAGTGAGACCCTGTCTCAAAAAACAGCAACAAAGAAGTGCACATGCCTGTAATTGGTTTGCATTTGTTCTACAGTCTTGGAAGTATAAGACAAGCCTCATCGATTTTTGCAAATCATATCTGACTCAGCCTTCCACCCACCAGGTGGTTGAGAAATCCAAGGAGGGCCTTTCTCATTCTTCCTCATTCTTCACTTGGGATCATACAGGAAACCTGGTCCAGAAATGCTGGGAAGGGCCGCAGGATTTCATTCCACACTCTCGGGTTTTTGTTCTTCACTCAGGGGTACTGTTGATGATGTGTGGTTCTGCTCAGGGATCTGTGCTTGGGCCCCCAGACTGCAGCACTAGCGTTCAGACTCTCCAGGTGCATAGCAGGAAGCACACACTCAACTTAGATGAGGCCTTAATACCTCTGCTGTACTCTGTGTGAGCCCCACCACCAGATCTTACATGGACAGCACCTCTCCCCTCAGTCTCTACCCAGATCTGTTTTCAGGAACCACCCTGTAGTAGCTTCATGAAGCTTCCTCACCCCTACAAACCAGCCATATTCCCTTTGTCTTCCCTCTTCTAGGGCAATTCCATGTCTGCCCTGCCTCCAGCAAAGAAATGGATAGAGGTAGTCTCCAGGGCAGAACTGAGTCCAAGGAGCCCTGAAAAGTGAAGAACGGCTATCTCTCTAGAAGGAGGAAGGGAAAATTGCCCTTTTATTCATCTACAGACAAAAACGAATTAAGGCAGACATTAATGACTCAATAAAATATCCCATCCCCATACCATATTGTATATGACCCTAGGAAGGTCTCCTTGGAGACCTCAGGACTCCAGGTTGTAAGCACCTGACCTAAAGGAAAGGAAGACAGAAAGCTGTCACCTATCCTACCTGTACCAGCCAGTGACCAGGATGCTCGACTTTAGAATTAAAATGTCTCTCCCTGATCTAGAATCTCTCTATCTTATGCCCGTGGTTTCCCCCTTATCTGATACCGAAGCTGTTTTAGTTGAAAGAGAAAGTGAGGCAAGGCTAATAGAACCTTTGGTTTTACCAAAGTACCTAATTAGCAAGCAAGGACGTGATGTTGGTACCTTTTTTTTTGTTTTAACCGTTGTTGGCATCATGTTGCCTTTATGACAACACTTGTTGAATCTGTTAAAAACAATGTCATTCAGAGACTTCCCTCGTGAGTTGGTGACAGGCCTTGAGGGAAGTATTTTGGCCAGGTGATACCAGTGGTAAACATTCCCAGTAGTCAGATGGTGGCCGGAGACCATCAGATTCTCATGAGTGGGAAACATGTATTATTTATCTTTATATACCTAGCAAATAGCAGAATCCCTAATATTATTACTATTACATAATAATACCAACATTATTAATAAATAAGTGTTAGGTGGACCTAATTCATATCAAGCAAATTTTATTTGCTGGTTAGCATGAAGGATTATGTTTAAAAAAACTTTATAAATATCTCCTTTTGGAATAGGAAGATATCTTTATATTTGCACTTACTGTGTACTTCACCATCTTGAATATAATAAGGCCACATCTCTTTAAATATATAAATTAAAGGGACTCTGAGTCCTATCCCACTATTGCACAAACATTGTTCATTACCAGAGTGCTTCCTCCTATACAAGAACCCTAAACATTTAATCCAGCTACAAGGCGGTTGCTCCAATCTTGTGCTTTTATTGGAGTGGGAACCGAGAAACTTCTCTTTGAGACTAGAGGACTCAGTTTGGGGGACCAGATATTTCAGAAGTATCCACCATGTGACTGTTGCTGCCACCATGGCTGGAGGCCTATTATTGCAGTGGAAACCAGGCAGCATGAGGGATGCCTTTGACCAGCTGCTGTCACGGCACAGTGTTCCCACCTGACTTACTCTTCTTGCTCCTAACTCCTTGCCAGGATAAGAACTTAGATACACCCTCTTGGGCTGGAGGACCCCATAACTACCACTAGAAAATAGTTATCCCGTGTCAAAATTGCCTCATGTGCTCACAATGGTGCAGCTATTTAAATTCATCCATGTCTTAGTCTGTTTGGGCTGCTACAACAAAATACCACAGACTGGGTAATTTATAAACAACAGAAATTTATTTATCACATTTCTGGAGGCTGGGGTGTCCAAGATTAAGGTGCTGGCAGGTTCAGTGTCTGGTGAGGGCCCATTCCTCATAGATGGAGTCATCTCACTGAGTCCTCACATGGCAAAAGGGGAAAAGCTTCCTCAGTCCTCTTTATAAGGGCACTAATCCCATTCATTAGGACTCCACCCTCATGACCTAGTCACCTCCCAAAGGCCTGCCTTTTAATGCCAACATATTGGGAATTAGATTTCAACTCATGAATTTTAGAGGGACATAAACATTTAGACCATGCAACCCATGTGCCCAGTTACCGACAGCTAAGCCCCTGTGCCAGGGAGCTGGGTCAGACGTGGTGCAGCATTGTGCTTGGACTTAGCTGGGCCTCTGCATTGCTCATCTCCATGGGGCACCATGCAGAGAGAACACATGCTGGCTGACATCTCTCTGGAATTTCCTATGCCTATCTTCACCTATCTAATTTTTTCATCGATTTCCAGTGCCAATGCCACGCTCAAACTGCGAGTATTATATAATAAATAATGCTAAGATAGCCCTTTGTTCTATGATACTTTATGTTTACATAGTACTGACATGTCTATCATCTTATTTGATCATCTCTTCCTCACACTAGCCTTCTGACGTATGGGGATCAGTGTTTATTTTCAACCCCATCTTATAAGGAGGAAAGTGAGAGTAGACCAGGTTAACTAACTTGTCCAAGTCTTGTAAGTGGCAGGCCTGGATTTTGAACCTAAGTCTTTGTGACTGCTATACTCATTCAAGGAGTTTTAAAAGATTTTGGTATCAGAACCTTCCTTTAAGGTAAAATTGAAAGCATAATCCCATATATTGAACAGACAAATATGGAGCTGTTATAATTGGAGAAGAAGTATGGGATCCCTTCCCTCCCTAGCAACCCCATGTAATATGGTTTGGCTCTGTGTCCCCACCCAAATCTCATCTTGTAGCTCCCATAATTCCCACATGTTGTGGGAGGGACCCAGTGGGAGATAACTGAATCATGGGCGTGGGTCTTTCCCGTGCTGTCCTCATGATAGTGAATAAGTTTCACAAGATCTGATGGTTTAAAATAAATGAGAGTTTCCCTGCACAAGCTCTGTCTCTCTTTGCCTGCTGCCATCCACGTAAGATGTGACTTGCTCCTCCTTGCCTTCCACCATGATTATGAGGCCTCCCCAGCCATGTGGAACTGTAAGTCCAATAAACATCTTTTTTTTTTTTTTTTTTTTTTTTTTTTTTTTTTTTTTTTGTGAATTTCCTGGTCTCGGGTAGGTTTTTATTAGCAGTGTGAAAATGGACTAGCAACATAGTTGCTAAAAGCCATTCCAAGTCCATCCGAAAGTCTCTGATTCTTAACTAATTTCATGTGTGCAACTGATGTTGTATTTTATTACCTCAATTTTACAGAAAAGAAAACTGTAATTTGGAGGTGTTAAAATGCCTTTGTTTACTTTCCCTCTTCTTCTGCCTGGTTGATATTTAAAAACGAAACTCAGCCTTGGCATGACAGGAGGGAGGAAGGGAATGTGTTCCCATTTGGTTTGTACATTTGTGACTGTTTTCATAATATGAAGTTAGTTCACACTAGCCAGGTGAAACAAGTCTTCACCCATTCTCCTTTGCCTTTCTTATGCCTGTGATGTTGAGGTTTTAGTGGAAGTCACTCTTCAGCAAGTGGAAGCAATGCCTGCTATAAAACAGTTTTTATTCATTTGGTCACCAGAAAAGAAGAATACTGTGCTAATATTCCAGTGGAAACTTACAAAATATTAAATGATAACCGTGTTGGCTGCAGAGAGAAATCTTGTTGGTCTCAGCATCACGTTTATGATTTTGGAGGATTCTTTAGGATTTTATAGAAAAAATATTTAAACTAAAGTCTATTTTTAAATATCTGATTCTAATTTTTATAAAATAGAAATTTGTTCATTGCTCATGCTCTTCAAACATTTGGACCATGTAAGAAAGGGGTCGTAATACTGGTCAAATGTCCTGCCATCAGCTGAAGCACAATCAGAGATTAAACCTGAATTCCTCCATGACCATCTCCATTTAATTGTGCTGTGGCATCCACTTAAATAGTCACATTGATGGAAAACCTTTAACATCATGCAAGTGAAATGTTACTTTGAAGAAAATTCCTGACATTTGTTTCATTTGGTTTGCTAGTGTCATTTCTCTTGAAAGACTTACTCATTTACACTACACCTTTTTAAAATGGATCAAGTGGTTCAAACAGTGAAAAACAAACTGTTAACAAAGACTGAAAAAATCAAACCCATGCAAATGAATCAGTAACACATTTGGTAGCCAAGAGGGCAAAACCAACGATTGTAATTAAACATTTATTTTTGTCCCAGGATTTCTGGTATCCGGGGCAAAAATGGTGGCATAAGAAGTGACAAAATTCTTATCTACTTGTATAAAGCATGCCAGTTCTTCAGGAAGGATAGCCTTCTTCTAGTCATAAATTGAAAAAGGAATCTATGGTATTGGTGAGACTCAGGCTGATACTGGTCTGCTAAACAAAATTTTAAAATGTTTAAATGAGATTAAATACATTTTAGAAGTTCATGTTTTCTGTGTTAATCAGAATAGACTGAGTCTTGCTGTGATAACAGATCTTCAAATCTCAGTGGCTCAACCCAGGAAATTTTTATTTGTTGCTTACATCATAGTGTGATGGGGGTAACATGGCTTTCCTGGGCCATTCTCATTTGAATAGAAACTCGGGGATCTGTTCTCCTTCTACCTTGTAACTAATTCTGCCAACTGGTAACCTTCCTTTCCAGGATACAGATAAGGGAGAGAGAGGATGAGGGGGTGGGGAGGATTGCACGGCACACTTTAGAGACCAGGCCTGGAAGAGAGACGTATTATTTCTACTCACATACTGTTGGCCAGAATGCAATCACATCCCCCTAATATTGTCTGCAAGGGCAATGGGAATATATGATATTCCTCCGTTCCTGGAAGGAAGAAAGGGGATGAATGGGCATCTGGGCAACTTCTACCTCGTCTAGTATTCACCTTAGAGCTTTCCCTCCTCTCATCTTTAACTCAGTTTCAAAACACTTTAGTCCCTGAGGGTTCCCTGGGACAAGGAATTATGTCCACCAATTATACAAATATAAAGTATTATTATATTAATATAATTTATAACAAAAATATATTTCTTTGTACCAATCAACTAAATACTAAATCTTGGGGCAATTTTTTTTTTTATTATTCTACTTTAAGTTCTAGGGTACATGTGCACAACATGCAGGTTTGTTACATATGTATATATGTGCCATGTTGGTGTACTGCACCCATTAACTCGTCATTTAGGTATATCTCCTAATGCTATCCCTCCCCACCCCCTCCCCCAACAATAGGCCCCGGTGTGTGATGTTCCCCTTCCTGTGTCCAAGTGATCTAATTGTTCAATTCCCACCTATGAGTGAGAACATGCAGTGTTTGGTTTTCTGTTCTTGCGATAGTTTGCGAGAATGATGGTTTCCAGCTGCATCCATGTCCCTACAAAGGACACGAACTCATCCTTTTTTATGGCTGCATAGTATTCCATGGTATATATGTGTGGGGCTATTTTTGAGCATGTTTCTATAAATGATGAACCTTTATGCAGTTAAGATGAGAAAATATATATGTGTATGTATGTATATATAAATATACATATATATAGAGTCAATAAAATGAAATGACTCTGTTCTCTCTTCGTCATTATCTGGAGCAGCCCTGATTTTAATTGATTCTATATTGGAGGGCCCAAGTAAGATTCTTTTGTATAAGAATTCCCCTTATGAAAAAAAGGTTTGAGAAGCATTGGATTCACATAGCATGCCCCCTTGGCTCAGGGGAAAGTACCCTCAAGGATCAGAACCATATTCCTCTAAAGCCGGCAGCTAAACAGGATATTTTCACAAAATCTAAAGAGGGAGTGTCATGGACCTCAGGGAGGAGCAAACCTATTACAGAAAAGGGAGTGTTTTCATCACATCTGTATTATTCTTGGTTTGAGCCCTGAGTCAGCACCAACTGAAGCTTCAGTTGACCTGAAACACTGTGTCGGCGGAGTTTTGGAAAATTAATCAGCTTACGTTCAAGAACACTTACATCCCCACACGTTCATTTTACAACGTTTCACACCCATACATTTGGCTCTGAGGTCTGCTTCATTCAGATACATACTGGAAAGGCCTGAATTCCTATCACAGCCAGGATTTTCTTCAGCTCCAGGGATTTGTTTGGTTTTGTGCCATTTTATCCCTAGTTTTATTCCTTCCATCTGAGTCAAATGTTTTATTACCCACTCTCGTTGTTCTTAAGGGGGGAAAAAAGAGAAAAGAAAAGAAGCTGCAAAACTATACCTCTCTTAAAACAGGAAAACGTTCTGGTTTGAATTTCCTGTCAGATTTTGGGCAGGTTAGTTGGCAACTGGTGATTTGGACACATTTCAGATTTCCGAGTACATTTCACAGAGAGCTTTATTGGCTCCCTCTGGACCCCCGTTAGAGAACAGCGAGATGCAGGGCTCAGCTTAATCACCACACTTTCATTAGCCAGCTGCTCTTCTTTGCCCATCACCAAGTGCGTGATGTTCATCATCACACGGCTTTTTACGCTATCTGTGAGCTTGGAAAAGGGACTCATCACCGTCAGAATTTTACAGTTGCGGGGAAATGGAACTTGCGGGGAAAGCCTGATTGTCAAATGCAGTCACTGTGATGTCAGCGACTAGCTTTCTGTTGTTGTCCTAAGAAGCTTTTTAAAGAGAAGATTTTTAGATATACAAAAAGGTTACAAAGACAGTGGAGAGAGTTTCTATATACCCGACTCCCAGTTTACCCTATTGTTAGTATCTTACATCACTATGGTCCATTTTTCACTTTAATGAACCCATATTGACACATTATGATTATCTAAAGTTCATACTTTATCGGGAGTTCCTTAGTTGTAACTAATGTTCTTCTCTGTTCCAGGACATCTGATCCTGGGCCCCGCATTACATTTAGTTCTGATATCTCCTTTCCTTAGTCTCTTCTGCCACTGTATTTTTGCTTTGGAGTGTGTGCGTGCACGTGTGTGTGTTTGTACTAGCTTGTGATGTAATATGCAGGTCTTGGCCTGCCAAATGGAAAGCCAGTGGTATACAGCAAATTATAGTTAACCACTCTTTAAGTTGGTAGCAATAATTGAAAAGAGAATATTAAGGAATACGCTAAATATTATAAGTATTTCGGATGCTAGTTTGTTACAATTAAAAAATGGAGAGGAGACAGTTATATTTACAGAAAACTAAACAGCAAATAGAAGGTGTCCTAGAGATGCGGAGAATTCAGGCCTAAATACCATTCAGATCTATAGAGACCTATAGGGTTTCCAAAGCAGGCACTAATGTGTTTTTTCTAGTGATTGTTCATTTCTTTCAGGAATGTTGTTTGTCTTTTGTGACTCATAGCAGCCACTTTTACTGATTTTTTTTTTTTTTTTGAAACGTTAGATGTGGCGAACTGCCTGGGCTAAAAAGAGTTTGGTACGTAGATTTGGGCTTCATTGGCTGTTTCCCATGGGAAAGTTAGTTGATTAGATTACAGATGAAAGACTGTTCCAGTCAGCTGTTTAGGCCATACACAGATGGAAGGAATCGGGGAAGGCAGGGTGTACACATTTGCCATGATACTCAGCCCAGATAATTTAATATTAATTTCCCCCCTTTGTTGGTGAAGGGTTGGGAGTGATAAGGTCGAAGGTGATAAGAAATCTTAAAATATTTGTTGGTGCCGATGGTGTAACCTCTAATTTAACAAAGTACTGCACATAGGGTGTCCTTGTAAGCTTTGGGAAAATTTAGAAGAGAAGGAAAGGGAGAGAGAGAGAGAGAAGAGAGAAGCAAAAAGAGAAGAGAGAGTGAGAAGAAAGGGAGAGAGAGAGAGAGAGAGAGAGGATTAAATGTTTCTGGCGTGCTGAGAATGAAATCCCTATGGGGTAGAAAACATTTGGTAGAGATAACCCATCTTTTATGTTTCAAGCCAAAGTGAACAGAGTCCATACACTTAGCAGGTGTCAGTAGACAGGATTTAGGTCTGTGTTTTAATTTGAAAAATTAATTTCCTCACCTTAGAATCCAATGGTGGAAGGAATTTTCAAAAACTTTACATCTTTCTGCTTGCCTCCAAGCAGGCAACTCAGTCACACCCAGCTGTTCCTTTTTACTCACTGTCTTCTTGATTTCCTAGGTCT
Organism: Papio anubis; assembly: GCF_008728515.1. NCBI lineage: Eukaryota > Metazoa > Chordata > Mammalia > Primates > Cercopithecidae > Papio > Papio anubis. Next base: position 37,744,051 of record NC_044989.1, read on the forward strand.
TTTTCATTTTAGCAATTAAAATGACACGATCACTTGGATAGATTAGTTGAAAAAATTAAAACAGGACAATGGTCATTCTAAATTGTGCAATTGCTTGATTAAACATTAATTGAATAGTTTGTGGCTAATTCAGCTCATTCATATTTATTCTCCCTGACTTTCTTCCCTGCCAACTTTTGACTATCTTGTTGATTTATGAAAGTAGAGGGAAAAAGAACAAAACAGGTGCATCCATTCTACTATTTGCTAAGTGATCTGGTAACTTTGGGGTAGGCAATGGAATTGAAAAGGTAGAATGATACATTTGTATTCATTCTTTCTCAAAATCATGAGGAGAAGATTGTTTCTAATTTGGGGATATCTGCCACCTCTTCCCCCAACTGATAATAAACACACATGTGCACGCGTGCGTGCACACACACACACTCCTCAAATCTTCAGGTGGAACAGACCTTGCCCTAGTATCTCCGCACCTCTTTGGCTTTTCATATTTACTTTCAGTTTATAAAGACACATGTGCTGTTTCCAGTCTGCTTAGGGTTGGTGTTTCTGTTGGGAAAGTAAATGGCAAAAGGACCACATGACTGCCAAGGGTAAACACTGCCGAAGGCCACAGCTGCTGCTTAAGGGGGAAGGCGTGGGCTGGCTGGAAAGTTAAGGCAACATGAGGAGGAGAGGTTAGAGATGGGGTGAGAGAAGAAAGACCTGCCCCTTCCCACCTGCCTCTGCTCAGTTCCTTCAGGAAGCAGACACCAAGATGGAATTAGGAATGCAAAACGTTGACTAGGGGGCGATGCCTGTGAAGGATAAAGGGAGAGGGAGCAGGAACAGGTGGGACAAGGCTCAGACCATGATGCAAGTCTCACATCTGTAAAGAGAGAGCAGGAAGGAAGAAGAATCAGGCAGATAGAGTTTCAGCCTGCAGGGCAACTCTGAGAAAGTCTTGGCGAGGCTGATAGGGACATCCAAAGCAACAGTTTCCCAGTAGAGCAGGCATGCCCACCTCTACCTAGCAGACCTCTACCTCTGTCCCCTCTCCCCATGGTCAGTCATTGGCTGGGAGCAGCTCTGGAGAAGTCTGGCCCTGGTATGGATGCTATGATGGACCCCACAGCTGTGACAGCTGTAGGCTGGCAGGTAACCACACTTCTCACTAAAGATTCTCTTTTTAAAAGTTGTTTCTATTTTTAAGTTTATTTTTATTGTTCATGTTTAAGGTATACAACATGATATTTTGATACACATATACACACTGAAATGATCACTACAGTCGAGCAGATTCTCTCTTAAAGGGAGATCTCAGCAGTACCTCCTCATGGAGGCCACACCCATGAGTCTTATTATAATAGTAATGACACGTAAAAACGGCAAGAGAGGGCAGCATGCCTGGTCACGTTGCTACCATTTACCCTCACGTCGTAGATGATCACAAGAGGCACAAAACTGAGTTATAGTTTAGCTCTTAAAATCCTAAGGCACCTTGCAAAAGTTAGCCTGACCCAGTTTAGTTTCTTCTAGCTGCCACATGTGGTCCAAAAATCATCTAGAACGATTTGCAGCATGCTGACTCAACTTGTCAGGGCCGGAAGCCCCTTGGCAGACACGAAAACTATCTCATCTCTCAGATCTGTGTGGAAAGGGAAATTGATTCACTGTTTTCATTCCTTTTTCTTTTTCTGAGGTTGCTTCTAAGTGCTGGAGGGTGTTGGCTTTTCTATGACTCAGAAATAGACATCTTTTCCTAAGGTGAAAGATTAATTTTCAGAATGGAGGAAAGTTAATCTTTCCTAGTTGTATACTTTAAATGTGAGAATTGGTTACATAGGGGCAGTTGATCCAGAATGTTATGGTGAGGGAGGGAGATAGGAGCATGATTAAACTATAAACCAAAAGGGGGTTTCTAAATACCACTCCGCAGGTAAATTCAGCTTTGGAAAGAGCTTTTCAAAATCATGAGGCTATAATAGTTCAATTTAGCCTACCACAAAAATCATCTGCTTATTTACTTTGACCAACACATTCATATCCCCTCCTTGTTTTCTGCCTCTCTGAGTCCAGAGAATGAAATTATCTTCATGTGAGCAATAAATTGGAGACTGACAAGTCGAAGACACAAAGGGACACGAAATTCCACCTGTGGATTAACAACTGGCCTCTCCCAGAGTTTCAACTTTTCCAGATGCAAATTCCAGAGTGGGATGAAATATTCCACAGTCGACATCTGGGACAATAGCACTTGTAGACACTCAGGGAATAAACATTATGTAGTTGATGCAATCAGGTCTATTTCATTTCAGTAAGGAAGGTGGCCAAGCTTCCATGGTGAAGGGATGGTGAAAGTGGGTGTTGTGAAGATTGAAAACTGTTCAGTTTTGCTGAGGACAAATTCTGTGTTTTAGATTTCCTGCGGTCCCACTAAGCTTTCCTGAGCCTCCTGGGCTCAGGGGCAGGGCAGAAAGCCTGTCAATAGAAAAGGAGACAGGATTTGCTAAATGTATTTCACATCCATTGCTTCACTTCTCATAAGCTATTTTCTACCCCTATTTTTTTTTTAAGATCAACATACGGTCATGCAGGGAATTTGTTCCAAGGCCCCAGAGGATACCAAAATCCTGGGATGCTCAAATCCCTGGTAGAAAATGGCATAATATTTGTATACAACCTATGTACATCCTCCCATATATTTAAAATCATCTCTAGATTACTAATAATACCTAATACCATGTAAATGCTATGTAAATAGTTGTTATACTATTTTTTTTAAATTTCTGTTATTTTTTATTGTCCTTTCCCCCCACAAATATTTCTATGAACAGTTGATTGAACCGGCAGATGGGGAACCACTGATACTGAGGGCCCTGGGTATATCGTCCTATCCTTTGTTTGCCACTGATTCATTCTTTTGGTTTTGTTTTGTTTTTTTTTGAGAAAGAATCTTGCTCTGTTACCCAGGCTGGAGTAGAGTGGTGAAATCATAGCTCATTGCAGCCTTGACCTCCTGGGCTCAAGTGATTCTCCCACCTCATCCTCCTGAATAGCTAGGACTATAGCTACATACCTGGCTAATTAAAAACAATTTTTTTTTGTAGAGATGGGATCTTGCTATGTTGCCCAGACTAGTACAAAAACTCCTGGCCTTGAGCGATCCTTCTGCCTCAGTCTCCCACAGTGCTAGGATTACAGGTGTGAGCCACAGTATCCGAACTGATTTCATCCTTAATGATTGCATGGTGGATATCATGGCTTACAATGATTTTCCTTTTTTTTAAAGTAGTGGAGCTCTTGCTTCTTGGAAATATAAAAGATAGAAAAGTGAAGATGGAGAGTCTGAAGCTCTGTCTTTCCAGTTTCTCCTTTAGGCATCTCCACAGATCCCCAAGACTTTATGGGACATAGCTTGAAAGTTACTGTTAAAGTGAAAAAAGGTGTTGAGTGTGAGTTTAGGCCTAGAACATAGAGTCTAGTTCTGGTCCTACTATTATTTAGTTTTTGTAACCTTGTGTAAATAACAATAGCAATAACAGTAGTAATATAGTACCCTGTAAATGCTTATGGTTATAAGAAAGGTTGTTATAATTAGTAACTAGATATGAGGTCACAGATATGGTTTGGTGACTCACGAGCTAAGTGAGCCTGAGCAAGTCATTTATAAGGGAGTTACTTTTTTGATTGTGACGTGAAAAGGTTGGACTTGCTTCCTCCCAATCCATTCTCTACTCTCTATCCAGAGTGATCTTTCTGAAATGTAAATCTGATCTATGTCACTCCTTTGCATCCACCTGTTCGTTGGCTCCGCATGATATCTAGGATAAAGCCACTCTCTTTAGCATGACATATGGTCATCCCTGCTCACCTTTCTTGTCGGGCATTTTCTTTACTCTTTCCCTGCCCCCACCATACACACAGTATGCTCGGATGCACACTCACTGAATAATGTGAAGCTGCTGTATATGGTACACTCTCTCTCACCTCTACGTCTTTGCTCATGCTGTTCCTTATAACTGGAACAGACTTTTTCCTCCCCGTTTTCTTTTCACCTATCTATTTCTCTCTCATCCGAACTGGATGTCACTCTCCAGAATGCTTCCTTTGATCCCCCACACTGAGTTAAATGCTTCCTGTATGATTCCCTTTAGCCTGTACGTTATGTTGCATTAATAATTCCTGTCCTGTACTGGTTTGCCCCAGTTGGCTCTAAGAAACTAGAAACCGTGCCTTAGTCATTGCCATACCCTGAGGCCTTAATGCAGGCCCCCCTGTAATGGATTCAAATATTTGTTAAATGAATTAAAGAGTATTTGATTCTTCTCTGAACCTCAGCTTCCTCATTCCTTATATGAAACTAATATGTATCTCCAAGATTGTGATGAGGATTACAGGCACAGGATATGAGAAAAAACTTGCTGACAGAAATCACTATACCTGTGTAAGATAGGAGGGGAGGGCCTGCCTACTTTTTGGTCTACAGTTTCCTCTATACAAGGGTTTGGTGAACTGTGACCCACAGACCAGATCCAGACCACCTCCTGTTTTTGTGCCACCCATGAGTTAAGAATGGCTTTTAGATTTTTAGGTAGTTGGATACAATCAAAAGTACAAATGCAAATTGTATGAAATTCAAATTTCAGTGGCCATAGTTTTATTGAGAAATGATTAGTCATGCTCATGTTTTTGGTTATGGCTACTTTCGTATTACAATGGCAGAGTTGAGTACCTGTGGCAGGCTTTCTTACTCTAAACCAAAACTTCTTCTCTCCCCTCACTGTTCAACCCCTGCTTCGGGCCTTGGTTCTGCTTTGATTTCTAAGCTTTAGGAACACTTGATAATTCCTCATGCACCTAGAAAGAACCAGTAACTTCTTATTTATGCTAAAACAACCATATGGGTATATACACAGAACATAGGATACTTCTGCAAAGATATTTTGTATTTGGGCATGTATAATATGATGAATTTAGGAACAAAATTACTGGGTTCTCCTGCAAATGATCTCATTATGCAGGTTATTTGTTAAAGTAAGGGCTCCTTATGGCTTTCTCTGATGAATATCTGAGTGTGAAATTTGTTCAGATGGGTATGAATTTTTTCTCTGCATAAGGCTTTTTATTTCTTTTTTAAAAAAATAATTAATGGAAAGAAACTAAAAACAAAAGCAGCTGCCATTTTTAAAATGAGGTGTTGAAAGCATTAACGTTAGAATAGATTCAGTTACACAGCTGGAAGTGAAGAAAGAGAGAGAAAGAGAGAGAGGGAGTGAGACAGAGAGAAGCTAAGAAGTGCAATGGTTATCTAATGGGCCAGCTAGAAATACTGTTAGAAAGCTGTGCAGACAATACCTCAGGGATCAGCATGGTTCTGTAAGGGAGAGGCCCAAGGACATTTTTGTGGTAGTTTAATCGCTTCCTGCAGAATCCCTGTAACTGTTTGGCATCTGAACCTCTCCTGTTCTGTTTTCGCACTCTGTGTAGTAGAGCTGGGATTGTACGTGAATGAAAACTTAATACACCCTATCTACGCAGAGGAACATGGTGTCCCACCTCCCAGAATAGAACCCAATGACCACTTGGACCCTAAGCTGAATTCCTGAGCTTCTCTGAGGATATAGTAAACAAGTTGTCGGGATCCAGATATTCACGGAGAGAAGCTTCAACATTGTGAAATACTGTTGACATCTTGGTTGCTCCATTTGGCACCAAATCACACTTTGAGAGAGAACAATGATTTTGACAATGTTATAGACTGGTCTAACCACAAAACCCACCAACTCCTCCCCTCTCTGCCTTCTAAAATTGCTCCAACAGGATATAAAACCCTAACAAATGTAGTATTCTAAAATGACGGAAAACCAAATACTAAGGTCAGAGGGGATGGTATAAAGCACATATGTGAGCTTTCAGTCTGACCAAGTTCGTAACACATGTTGTGTGTATAAATTCACAATTTGAACCTATAAACTGAAGTTATGCTACTCTGAGTTGGTTTTGGAAAAATTACATATACTTACATGTATCTGCTACAAAGTATTTAATTTTTTAACTCTTTAGTTTGAGTGTTTTTCTTTGATTTTGAGGGTATGCTTAACCCACCTTGAATATTTCTAGGATTCCCCCACCTTTTTTTTTCCTTTTTGCAATGCTTTAAAAAATAAGTTTACATTATATCGACTGGAAACATGTGCTTCAATTTCATCTGCCTTGGTACTTCTCCTTACATAGAACATAGTAAATTTTTGGTGCCAATAAACATTTTCCTTTTAGGGAAAGGGACTAGATTTATGGTGCAGAATCCCATTAACCTATATTGAAACAAAGTATCTGGGAAATGCTTCTTATGTAGTGTATCTGTTCAGTGGAAGAATTTCTTTGTTTTATGTGTCCAATTACAATTTAGTTCATAATAAAATGATATTTTTCCAGACATCAGCTTTCCAGAATCCATTGTTTTCTTTGTGCTAATGTAAACTAAGTAGCATGTAGTTGACTGATTATTAACCAGCAATTTTCAGATATTGCTTCTTTTCCCTCCTAAATGAATCCCTATCTAAACTAGAAATGGGCAACAATTTTTCTATTGAAATTCAGAGAGCCATAGAGGAAATATCAAATAAGAACACCCCCCTCTGAAAAATCAAGACAGTAAAGAAGAAAACTAGAAACTAGTTTATCAATACATTTTTTAATGTAAACACCACAGAAATGTACAGAAAATAGCAAGCATCCATATTTTCAGTTCCCAATATTAAATATTTATCTTGATATATTCTTATGCTTAAAAAAATACTAGGCTGGGTGCAGTAGCTTACTTCTGTAATCCCAGTGTTTTGGAAGGCTGAAGCAGGAGGATTGCTTGAAGGCCAGGGGTTCTAGACTAGCCTGGGCAACACAACAAGACCCCATATCTGCAAAATAATCTATTATTTTTGTAGAAATATGTGCTTATTGTAACAAATTCAAAAGACAAAAAAAAAATCACTCAATGCTACTGCTCAGAAAAAATTCACTGTTATCATGAGAGGAACATCATTTTAGAGTCCATCTTTTTATGCATATATACTGTTTGACTCCTCCAAACCTGAAGTAGAAATTTGGTCCCTGGTGTTGGAGGTGGTGCTTAATGGGAGGTATTTGGGTCTTGGGGGCAGATCCCTCATAAATAGTGCCCTTCCTGGGAGGGAGTGAGAGAGTTCTCAGTCTGTTAGTTCCTACAAGAGCTGGTTGTTTAAAAGAGCCTGGCTCCTGCCCCCAAGGTCTCTTGCTTCCTCCCTCACCATGTCATCTCTGCAAAATTACAATGGTTCCCCTTCACCTTCCACCATGAGTGGAAACAGCCTGAGTCCTTTACTAGAAGCAGATGCTGGTGCCATTATTCTTGTATAGTTTGTAGAACCCGGAGCTAAATAAACCTCTGTTCTTTAAAAATTACCCAGTGTCTTTATATAAAGGTACATATATATAAAGGTATTCCTTTATAGCAACACAAAACATTCTAACGTATAATGCACACACATGCACACACACACAGGTTAATTAGAAATATCTTTATTAAGATGGAGACATTACAGAAGACACTTTAATGCAAAAAGTATAATTTTACTTAAATTTAATAGAAGCAGAAACAGAGAATTGTTGAACTCTAAATAAATATTTCCTTAGAATACACAAGATTGGCCAGGTACAGTGACTTATGTAATCCCAGCACTTTGGGAGGCCAAGGCAGGTGGATCACGAGGTCAGGAGATCAAGACCAATCTGGCCAACATAGTAAAACCCCGTCTCTATTAAAAATACAAAGAAATTAGCCGGTGGTGGTGGCATGAGCCTGTAGTTCTAGCTACTTGGGAAGCTGAGGCAGGAGAATCACTTGAACCTGCGAGGCAGAGGTTGCCGTGAGCCGAGATCGTGCCACTGCGCTCCAGCCTGGGTGACAGAGCGATACTCAGTCTCAAAGAAAGAAAAAAAAAGAATAGACAAGATCTATTATTTCCTAAAAGTTTTCTTTCAGATTAAAAAAGAAATTTAAAAAACAATAATAATTCTTCAGCTACATATTTCTTTTTTTTTTTTTTTTTTTTGAGACAGAGTCTCGCTCTGTCACCCAGGCTGGAGTGCAGTGGCTGGATCTCAGCTCACTACAAGCTCTGCCTCCCGGGTTTACGCCATTCTCCTGCCTCAGCCTCCCGAGTAGCTGGGACTACAGGCGCCCGCCACCTCGCCCAGCTAGTTTTTTGTATTTTTTAGTAGAGACGGGGTTTCACCGTGTTAGCCAGGATGGTCTCGATCTCCTGACCTCGTGATCCGCCCGTCTCGGCCTCCCAAAGTGCTGGGATTACAGGCTTGAGCCACCGCGCCTGGCCTTCAGCTACATATTTCAATCCTAGCATTCTCAAACTTTCTCCCACTGCTTCCCAAATTTTGGTAATATTTTTATATTGTCTAAAAATGTAACTTTTAGGTTTTTTCTGTAATCATAATTCTCTTAGTTTGATTAGTTTAGTATTTAGCTCAATATATAAATGGATTTAATGCCTATCAGTTTTTTAAAACTTGGATGATTTTATTTCTGTGTTCTTTATTTTGATTCATATTTTAATATTTTTTCCCCAAGAGACGCTTATGAATCTTGTATTTCCTGAATTCGGCCATGTTTGAGAAGGTCTGCCTATTGTTCTCCTCTAGTCAAATGCATTCTGGATGGGTAGGACGTTCTTGGATCACACCTTCTTTGCTTCAGAACATTGTGAGCATTACTCCTTTGTCTTTGGCATTTACTGTCATTATGAGGAAGTCTGATTTTTTCCCAGTGTACATGATTTTCTTTTCTGGCTTATTACTTGAAGAATTATTTCTTTATCTTTGAATTTTAATAATGTAACTTGGCTATGCTCAGTGTAGAGTGTTCTGTATCAAACTTTTCTGGAAAATACAGGAAAAAACAACTGCAAATGCAGGCATTATTTTTTATTTATTTATTTTTTGATTTTGCTCTGTCGTCAGGCTGGAGTGCAGTGGCAGGATCTTGGTCCACTGCCACCTCTGCCTCCTGGGTTTAAGCAATTCGCCTGCTGCAGTCTCCTGAGTAGCTGGGACTACAGGCATAACGCCACCACGCCCAGCTAATTTTTGTATTTTTAGTAGAGATGGGGTTTCACCATGTTGGCCAGGATAGTCTCAATCTCTTGACCTCGTGATCTGCCTGCCTCGGCCTCCCAAAGTGCTGGGATTACAAGTGTGAGCTACCGTGCCTGGACTTAAGTGTTATTTTTAATTCTTTGCTTCAGGAATGGTCTCTTGCACTATGTGTTTGCCTTTTTTTTTCTGTTTATTTGTTGGGTTTGTTACCCTGAGGGCACCAATTATCCTTGTTTTAGATCACATTTTTCTCTATACCACATCTATTACATCGGTCCTAAATGCTTTGATTTCTTTTTAAATGTTATTCACCATGATTAGTTCAAGTCTTTCTGCTATGTTGGTAATTGTATATACAGCAATAGCCACTGTGTTTCATATTGTTTCTAAAATATTTATTACTTTTATATGAGGTTGTTTAGGACCCCATTGCTTCCTCAGGTATGCAACAACTTTTTACATCTTGGTAGGTTGTTGTTATCATAGGGCCTTTGAGTCTTTTTGTTTGTTTGTTTGTTTTTGCTATTTTAATTCTATTTTTAAAAATACTTTAAGTTCTAGGGTACATGTGAATGACATGCAGGTATGATATATAGGTATACATGTGCCATGTTGGTTTGCTGCACCTGTCAACTTGTTATTTACATCAGGTATGTCTCCTAATGCTATCCCTCCCCCAGCCCCTACCTCCAACAGGCCCCAGTGTGTGTGATGTTCCCTGCCCTGTGTCCAAGTGTTCTCATTGTTCAATTCCCACCTATGAGTGAGAACATGCGGTGTTTGGTTTTCTGTCTTTGGGATAGTTTGCTGAGAATGATGGTTTTCAGCTTCATCTATGTCCCTGCAAAGGACATGAACTCATCCTTTTTATGGCTGCATAGTATTCCATGGTGTATATGTGCCACATTTTCTTAATCCAGTCTATCATTGATGGACATTTGGATTGGTTCCAAGTCTTTCCTATTGTGAATAGCGCCACAATAAACATACGTGTGCATGTGTCTTTATAGTAGCATGATTTATAATCCTCTAGGTATATACCCAGTAATGAGATTGCTGGGTCAAATGGTATTACTAGTTCTAAATACTTGGGGAATCACCACACTGTCTTCCACAATGGTTGAACTAATTTACATTCCCACCAACAGTGTAAAAGCATTCCTATTTCTCTGCATCCTCTCCAGCATCTGTTGTTTCCTGACTTTTTAATGATTGCCATTCTTACTGGCATGAGATGGTATTTCACTGTAGTTTTGATTTGCATTTCTCTGATGACCAGTAATGATGAGCATTTTTTTTCATGCGTCTGTCTGTTGGCTGCATAAATGTCTTCTTTTGAGAAGTGTCTGTTCACATCCTTTGCCCACTTTTATGGGGTTGTTTTTTTCTTGTAAATTTGTTTGAGTCCTTTGTAGATTCTGGATATTAGCCCTTTGTCAGATAGGTAGATTGCAAAAATTTTCTCCCATTCTTTAGGTTGCCTGTTCACTCTGATGGTAGTTTCTTTTGCCATGCAGAAGCTCTTTAGTTTAATTAGATCCCATTTCTCAATTTTGGGTTTTGTTGCCATTGCTAGTTTGGGGACGTTCTCCTGGATAATATCCTGCAGAGTGTTTTCCAAGTTGGTTCCATTCTCCCCATCACTTTCAGGTACACCAGTCAGATGTAGATTTGGTCTTTCCACATAGTCCCGTATTTCTTGGAGGCTTTGTTCATTTCTTTTCACTCTTTTTTCTCTAAATTTTTTTTCTCGCTTCATTTCATTCATTTGATCTTCAATCACTGATACTCTTTCTTCTAGTTGATCGAATCGGCTACTGAAGCTTGTGCATTCATCATGTAGTTCTTGTGCCATGCTTTTCAGCTCCATCAGGTCATTTCAGGACTTCTCTGCAGTGGTTATTCTAGTTAGCCATTCGTTTAATCTTTTTTCAAGGTTTTTAGCTTCTTTACGCTGGGTTCGAACTTCCTCCTTTAGCTCGGAAAAGTTTGATCGTCTGAAGCCTTCTTCTCTCAACTTGTCAAAGTCATTCTCCATCCAGCTTTGTTCCATTGCTGGCGAGGAGCTGTGTTCCTTTGGAGGGGGAGAGGTACTCTGATTTTCATAATTTTCAGCTTTTCTGCTCTGTTTTTCCTCCCACCTTTGTGGTTTTATCTACCTTTGGTCTCTGATGATCATGAGGTACAGATGGGGTTTTGGTGTGGATGTCCTTTCTGTTTGTTGGTTTTCCTTCTAACAGTCAGGACCCTCAGCTGCAAGTCTGTTGGAGTTTGCTGGAGGTCCACTCCAGACCCTGTTTGCCTGGTTATCACCAGTGGCGGCTGCAAAACAGCAAATATTGCAGGACAGCAAATATTGCTACCTGATCATTCCTCTGGAAGGTGCGTCCCAGAGGGGCACCCACCTATATGAGGTATCTGTTGGCCCCTACTGGGAAGTGTCTCCCAGTTAGGCTACACAAGAGTCAGGGACTCACTTGAGGAGGCAGTCTGTCCATTCTCAGAGCTCAAACTCCATGTTGGGAGAACCACTACTCTCTTCAAAGCTGTCAGACAGGCATGTTTACGTCTGTACAAGTTGTCTGCTGCCTTTTGTCCAGCTATGCCCTGACCATAGAGGTGGAGTCTATAGAGGTAGTAGGCCTTGCTGAGATGCGGTGGGCTCTGCCCAGTTCGAGCTTCCTGGCTGCTTTGCTTACCTACTTGAGCCTCAGCAACGGCAGATGCCCCTCTCCCAGCCAGGCTGCCGTCTTGCAGTTCAATCTCAGACTGCTGCGCTAGCAATGAGCAAGGCTCCATGGGTGTGGGACCCTCCAAGCCAGGCACGGAAGAGAATCTCCTTGTCTGCCAGTTGTTAAGACCTTGGGAAAAGTGCAGTATTTGGGTGAGAGTGTCCCATTTTTCCAGGTACTTTCTGTTACGGCTTCCCTTGGCTAGGAAAGGGAAATCCCCTGACCCCTTGCGCTTCCCTGGTGAGGCAATGCCCCAGCCTGCTTCAGCTTGCCCTCCATGGGCTGCGCCCACTGTCCAACCAGTCCCAATGAGATGAACCAGGTACCTCAGTTGGATATGCAGAAACCACCCGTCTTCTGCATCGATCATGCTGGAAGCTGCAGATCAGAGCTGTTCCTGTTTGGCCATCTTGGAACCGGTCTGAGTCTGTTTTAGCAAGATCAAGTACTTTGTAAATTATTCTATAGTGCGAAGCAGTTTTCCTTTGGGAAAGAACTTATTTAGTTCTTTGTCCTTCCTTTCCTCTCTTTCTTCCTTATCATATAAAATTTATATAATTGCCTGCCATCTCATTTTTTTTTTTTTAAAGTTTGGGTGGTTCTGTGTAGGCATTCTATTTGCTCTGATGTGCAGAGGGTTATTTCTTATTTTTTAAAACATTATCTATGACGATTTTGTTTGCTCCTCAGAGCTTTAGGTTGGTGCCTGAGTATCCTTGTGTTCTACCCATTCTGTTATAAACCAAGAGAATAGCAACAGAGGGAGAAAGCTCAGCTGGGTTAGGTTATTTCCAGTCTTTGTTAAAGAATTGAGCCCTGCTCATTTTCTGGAACTTTGTTGATGGTCCTGTGTCAAGACTTACTGGAGGGATATTTTCCTTTGTTGTGGAAATGTAGACTTGGCTCCTTAGACTGTACAGCTGTGGAGCTTTCTTTTCTGTAGGGTGAGTCCCTATTTCATTCTCTTTTCCCCCCCAGTATCTTCTCCCCCAATTTCTCACTTGGAAAGGAAAAAAGACAGTGACTCAGTTAATTTCTTTTGAGATTTGAGTTCATCAATTCAGAAGTACAACTTCTGGGGGTTTGGGCACAAGTAAAAGCAAGGCTGGGCACCCTTTCTGTTTCATTTCACAGTCTTCAGTATCTTTCCTTATTTACCAGTTTTTGGAGTTTATGCATTAAGCAACACCCCTTTTCTTGTTTTGTGGCTACTAGTGACTTCTCCTTTAGGTTTTAGGTTTTATAATTTTTTAAAATTCCTGTCTCTTCCATTTTGTTAGATACTGGAAAGGGAAATACTTTGACTCAGTTTTAATCTGCCATCTTAAAGTGAAGGCAGGATATGCCCACAAGTATATTCAAGAAATACAACAGATAATTTAATTGTAAATTCCATATCATAACCAGTTAAAAGGGAGGGAGTTGGAAGGAGAAATATGATGAGAATTTGAGAGACTATAATAAAAAAATCAAGAGAATAAAAGAATAACAGAGAAGAGAGTGAAATAATTTAAAAAGAGGAAAATTCAGTTGGTTCTGATGATGCTTTGGTGGGTAATATTATCTTTTTAGACTGAGGGCATTGGTGTTGGTAACGCATTATCACTATGCTTTGAAAATCTGTTAGGCTTTTCAACTTTTGAAAAACAATCCTTCCTGTTCTGGGAAATAGTTTGGTTGTTTTTATTCTAAAACTTTAAAGTTTATGTTTGAAATAAAGTCTTATTTTTCTATGTAACCTTGAAATCTTAACAGACGTTTGAAGCAATGACTTGGATTTTAAAATTTATTTTGTAATCTGAGATTCGTTGACCAATGTGCCAACTATTCTGAAAGTTCCTGCTCTCCTGTATCATAGACTGTAGCATTAGAGAGTTCTAAGAAAGCGGTGAACAGCTAAACATTGGGAGGGAGGAAATGGTTAGGATGGTAATGGAATCAGAATCAGGGAGAGAAGTGGGACCAGATACTGGGTGCAGGCAAAAGATGGGGTTCGGGACCCAGATGGCTTGAAAATATCTACTAAGGGATTTTATGGAAACTGCACCAAGAAGAAAGTCAAATGTCTAGGTAAAAGTCAGCGGTCAGTAGAGCCACAGAGTACAGGAAAAATGTGGACTGGAAATTCGTGCCTATTAAGAAGCAGTGAAACCTGAGATGGCTTGTTTTCTGTCAACTTTATTCTATCTTAACTATAGGAAGTATCAACTGTGAGATAGAGAACCTGCAATAATAAGATATGATACTTCTGGCTGTGTGGATAGAGACAGAGAAAGAGAGAGGGAAAGAGAGAGAAAGAGAATACACATCTTATTCCTTTGATGTCACCAAACTGTCCGACATATTTCCCTTCTCTGACATGGTAGGTGTGTCTCAAGATTACATTCATTTTGAATCAGCATTTATGAATATTTGATTTTTTAAATTTTCTTTTTGAATTTAGTGTTTGAGATTGAATTTAAAGCTATATTGTGGTAAAACTTACAAACAACCAATAAAGTTTACTCATTTAAAAAATGCAATTTGAAGAGTTTTGACAAACGTGTATTCCTATAAAACCAACATAATCAAAATGCCGTATGTTGCCATCAAGACATGGAACATTTCTACCTGCTTTGTAACTTATTTATTTTTCTACATCCTTCTCAATGTATTTTTTTAAAACTTTTCCTAATATTGTGGTAACAAGATATGCCTGGGATTTGGAAAAAATGGAAAAAACTGTTTGGCAATTTAAACATATTAATCACAGTTGTTTTCATGTTTGTGCCTGATAACTCTAATATCTCAATTAGTTTTGTCTTTTTCCCTCTGGTTTTTCAGACACTAGTCTGATCTTATGGTTTGCTTTGTATGTTTTGATTGAGTCCAGACATTATATATGAAAAAAATAAAGTGACAAGTTGAAAGTGGAGGCTCACAATAAGGTTTCCTTCCTCCAGTGAGGGTTTAGAACAGAAAGTGATCAACTTAATCCAGTTTGGCACCATTCTGATTTGAAGCAAGGTTTTGGTCTTACTAAGGGCCAATCTATTTCTAGTTTCACCTTTATTCCTAAGGTAAAGCCCTTTCTTTTCTGAAAGCCTGGGTTTATTGGTTTATCCAGGATCTTCCATCCTGGTGAGCTCTGAAGTTCTATTATTTGTCTCCCCATTCTTTTGAAATTCTGAAAGTGCTATTTATCTTCTCAATGTCTCTACCAATGCTTATAAAATGACAAATGCCTTGGGTGAAAAGCATCACTGATTGTCTGGTTCACCTCAACATTCTTCTCTTGTTTTTAAAATATTGGCCCTTCAAGTCCTGGCTGCCTTGGTAGCTCTCTGATTACTTCAAATACACACACACACACACACACACACACACACACACACACACTCGAGCTGTTTTCTTATTTTGTATTTTCTTAATGTGTGCTTCATTATTTCATTATCAATCCAGTTATCCAAACTAGGAATCTGGGTGTCATCTTTCATTCCTCTCTCATTGTCTGTATACAAGTAATCACCAAATTCTATTTTACGATCGAAATATTCCTCTAATCTCTCCCCTCCCCTATATCTCTACTACTAGGTTACTAATTCAGTTTGGAACTCAAAATTTACTTTCTTTGAGAAAAAATTTTCTAAACAATTGGTAAATTCTCGGGCAAGCCTACAAAAGTCATTACCTATTTGAAATGCTATCACAGCATGAGCCATAAACTCTCCCAACTCCAAGTTTTAAGGCTCTTGATCTCTGAGTCTCATATCTTTTCTAAATCTAGAACTCTAAGATCCAGCCCAAATATAAATACCATGAGCCAGTTGGATGAATGAATAAAGGGAAAGAAAGGGATAGGAACTTAATGTAAACACTGATAATATGAAGGAAAATCTGGCTGAGGAAGGGCAAAATAAAGCATGAGTACTCTAGCCTTCAGAAAGTGTTCTTGGCTAGGGTTGTCAGATAAAATACATGTAACATTTGGGACATACTTATAATAAAAATTATTCATTATTTATATGAAATGCAAATTTAACTGGGCATTCTTAATTCTGTTTGCTAGATCTGTCAATCTTATGCTAAGCTGAAAAAGCAGGATTAAGAAACCAAAGTGTGTAGAGAGTATATAGATAAGAATATAGATATAGATAGATAGTTGGCAAGTGAAGAATTTTTTTAATGCAGGAGCTTTATAGACTAATATGGTGCACAAATATGACCAAAACTGAGTCTTCAGTTGCCACATTATAATTTTGAATGTATGGGGGCATCTTGGCATTTCTAAGAAACAATGCTGCAGGTGACATTAGCAAGATGGGAGAATGGGCGTAGTCAGTGGATGAATAGTCAACCTTCATCCCTCCCACAGAAACACTAGTTTTTCCAACCACTCACAGGTGAGAGAACCTTTGTGGGAGCTCAGAAGTTCAGCAGAGAGATCATAGCACTTTGTTTGGAGCAAAAAATAAAAAATAAATGAATAAATAAATACAAGAATAGATGCATTAAAGAAGGTAAGAACAGTTTTACTTTACCTGTGTCACCCCTCCCCCAGTGTGGCACTGCTCAGTGCCAAGAGAGACCACTTCAGCCTGATTTCTTCCACAGGGGAAAGTGAGAACAGTGAGTGCCCAATTTCCTCAGCTGTAGGATGCTGTAGAAGAGACCCACTTCTGCCTCACCCAGTTCAGAACCCTGAGGGAATCAGTATAGTAGAAAAATCTGGGGTAGCTAGGAGCAGGGAAAAGGGGCAGAACTCACAGCAACCTAGGTATGGAATTCAGCAAAGAGCCACAATTTCTATTAACTACCTCCCAAATTCCATCAAGAGGGCCAGCCACAAACTGCATAGAATGCATAATCTGCAGATCCCCGGACTAGCCCATGTGTGCTTCCAACCTTCTGCATGCCTTTCCCCCGTGTAGCTGGCACCCTGAATACACCCCCACGGATAGCATGTACAAGCTTCTGCAGATTGTGCATGAGAACATGAAGATAACTAACTTGATTCAGGATTGGAAGGAGGTGATTACTCTTGAATTTTTCAAGGCACTTCCTAGGGAAGATAAACAGGAGGCTTACATTGCACCTGGCCTGACTTTTGCAAGACCAAGAGAAGGAATATGCTGTAATTTGAATGAAAATTTAAAATTTAAAATTTATGTTGAAGCTGAATCCTCAGTGCGTGACCTTTGGGAGGTAATTAAGTAATAAGGACTCTTCTCACTTGAATGGGATGAGAACTCATAAAAGAGGTCAAGGTTTATGGGAGTTCTCTTTTGCCCTTCCATCCCTTTTGCCAGGTGAGACTTCTCCTATGAAGAATGCAGCAAGAAAATACCATCCTGAAGCAGAGAGCAGCTTTCATCAGGCATCAATCCTTCTGGAGCCTTGATCTTGGACCTCCCAGCTCCAAAATCATAAGAAATAAATTTTTATTGCTTATAAATTACACAGTCTCAGGTATTTTGTTATAGCACTGCAGAATAAGACAACATATTAATATAATCTTGAGACTTTTCTACCCCACTCAAGAGGGAACAAGGGAAGTGGAGCGTATGCATCTATAGAAAAGTTCTGAGAGACCACCAGAATCCCTATGTAAGCTGACTAGTGAAAGTCTTTCTCTTTTGAAGTTAGTAAAGACTGGAAGAGATAACTACTTTTTCAAATGTGAAGATAGTAGCGAAAGACTTCGAAGAATGCAAAAAATCCAGGAAACATGACTTCACTAAAAGAACACAATAATATATCAGTAACCACCCCAAAGAAATAGAGATCTATAAATTGCCTGATGAAGGATTCAAAATAATTGTTCTAAGGAAACCCAGCAAACTTCAAGAGAAAACAGACAACTCAATGAACTCAGAAAAAATACATGAACAAAATTGGAAGTTCGATAAAGTGATAGAAATTATTAAAAAGATGCAAGCAGAAATTCTGGAACTGAATAATATAATTAAATGAAAAATCAAATAGAGAGCTTTAGCAACAGACTTAAGCAGAAGAAAAAATCTGTGAGCCCAGACAGATTAGATAAAATTATCCAGTTAAAGGAGAAAAAATAACAATAAAGAGTGAAGCTGATTAGATTTATCGGACATCATCAAGTACATGAATTAATATATACATTATGAAAGAGAAATAGAAAAAGGGGACAAAAACTTGCTTGAAGAAATAATGGCTGAAAACTTCCCAAATCTTGAGAGGGATATTAACATCTTGGTTCATGAAGCTCAAAAATCCCCAAACAGGAAAACCCAAAGAAGATTATAATGAGGCACATCACATTATAATAAAATTATCAAAAGTCAAAGCCAGAATTTTGAAGTTAGCAAGAGAGAAGCAGATTGTAACATTCAAGGGAAACTCCACAAGGCTATGAGTAGATATCTTGGCAGAAAGCCTGCAGGCCAGGAGAGAGTAGGATGAAATATTCAAAATGCTAAAGGAGAAAAAAAAAAACCCTGCCAATCAAGAATACTATACGTGGCAAACCTGTCCTTCAGAACTGAAGGAGAGATAGACTTTCCCAAGCAAACAAAAGCTGGGCTTCCTCAGCTTTGCTACTACACTTGCCTCACAAGAAATGCTAAAAGGAGTTCTTTAAGCTTAAAGAAAAGGATGCTAATTAGTAACACAAAAACATATAAAAGTGTTCATATGTTTATTCACTGGTAAGTTTATAGTCAAATTTAGAATGCTGTAAGATTGCAATGGTGGTACTTAAATCACTTTCCTAACATAAAAGTTAGAAGACAAAGTATTAAAAATGCAGTTGACCTATTGTCCAAAGAAATTGCTCTATAAAGAGTAAGTGCCTCCTTATATTCAAACAAAATAAAACAAAATCTTAGCAGTTCAGAAATATAGTCTGATAGAATAGAAAGTCTTAGACAGCGAGGCCTGGTTATGTCTTTTTTCTCTACTCTTTTCCTATATTGGATGAGTTCTTTAACATTCCTGGTTGGTTTTCCCATCCATAAAAGAAAGGAAAACATGCAGAAGATGGGTGCATTTTGGGGTCTTGTTAAAATACAGGCTCTGACTCAGAAGGTCTGGGGTGGGTCCCAGATTCTACATTGCCAATAAACTCCTAGGTGATGCTGGTCCATACTTAGGTTAATACTACTACATATTAATCCCATTCCTAAAGGAGATTGATCATATACAAATCATGAGATCAATAATCCTGGCTGATAAAAAATTCTGGACAGGGAAAGGTTTATTCAGTCAATAAAGGCAATATTAAAAAATGCAGTTGACCTTTGGAGAATGCAGAGGTTAAGGGCACTAAGTCTTCCCCCATGTTGTCAAAAATTTGCATATAATTTTTGACTCCCCCAAAACTTAACTGCTAATAGCCTACTGTTGACTGAGAGCTTTACTGATAACATAAACAATTGATTAACACATATTTTATATTTTATGTGTATTATGTACTGCATTCTAACAATAGAGTAAGCTAGAAAAAAGAAAACGTTAATAAGAAAATCATAAGAAAGAGAAAATATATACTATTCATTAAGTAAAAGTGTATCAGCATAAATGTCTTTTCATCCTTGTTGTCTTCATGTTGAATAGCCTAAGGAGGAGGAGGAAGAAGAGAGGTTGGTCTTGGTGTCTTAGAGGTGGTAGAGGAGAAAGAGGTGGAAGAGGCAGGCACACTAGGTGTTACTTTTATTGAAAAAACTCCTCATCTAAGTAGACCTATGCAGTTCAAATTTGTGTTGTTCAAGGGGCAATTTTAACTATATAGCTATAATAGGTTAATAGGTACACAATATAAAAAGATGGAAATTTTGACATCACTAACATAAAATAGGTGGGGTGGAGAAGTAAAAGTGTAGAGCTTTTGAATGCATTTGGAGTTTAACTTATCAGCTTAAAATAGACTGTTAAAACTATAAGATGTTTATGTAAGCTTCATGGTAACCTCCCCCCCCCCACCCACACACACAGGCTCTAATATATACACAAAAGACAGAGAAAAAGGAATTAAAGCATACCTCTACAAAGTATAATACACATACAAAGTATAATCAAAACAAAAAGGAAGAAAGCAAGAGAAGAAATAATTGAAGGAAAACGAAGAAATAATTAAATGACAGTAAGTCTTGTCTATCAATAATTATTTTAAATGTAAACAAATTAAATTCTTCAATCAAAAGACATAGAGTGGCTACATAGATTTTTTTTAAAAAAAATCCAAGAATATGCTACCTACAAGAAACTCACTTCAGCTTTAAGAACACACATAGGCTGAAAATGAAGGAATGGAAAAAGGTATTTCATGCAAAAGAGAGAAGGGATGACTGTACTTATATCAGTCAAAGTAGACTTAAATCATAACTGTCATAAGAGACAAACAAGGTTATTATTTAATATATAGTGATCAAAGGGTCAACTTATCAAGCGACTATAACAGTTGTAAATATATATGCACCCAACATCAGAGCATGTAAGTATATAAAGCAAACATTAACAGAACTGAAAGGTGATATAGACAGCAATGTAATAATAAGGGATTTCAATGCTCTATTTTCAACAATGGATAGATCATTCAGACAGAAAATTGACAAGGAAAGAGTAAACTTAAATAATATCATAGACCAAATGGATGTATACAGAACATTCTGTTTAATAGCAGCGGAACATAACAAACATATACAGACCATTCTATTGAACATTCTTCTCAAGAATACATGGGACATTCTCTAAGAGTCTCTAAGAGAATGCTGAGCCACAAAACAAGTCTTAGCAAATTTGAGAAGACAGAAATCATATCAAGTATCTTTTCTGAATACAATAATATGAAACTACAAATAAATAACAGGAGGAAAATTGTAAAATTCACAAATATGTGGAATTTGAGTGACACCCTTCTGAAAAACCAATGGGTCAAAAAAGAAGTTAAAAGAAAAAAATACTGGACATAAATGAACATGACAATACAACATAGTAAAACTTACGAGATTCAGCAAAAGCAGTTCCAAAAGGAATGTTTATAGTGATAAACACCTATTTTAAGAAAAAAGAAAGATCTCAAATAAAAAACTTTAATGTTATCCTCCAGAAACTGGAAAAAAGCAAAAGAACAAAGTAAGCTAAAATTTACCGAAGGAAAGAGGTAAAGATTAGAGCATAAATAAATGAAGTATAGACTAGAAAACAACAACAACAAAAAAGTTGATTTTTTAAAAGATAAAATTTAAAAACCTTTAGCTATACTAACCAAGAAAAAAGAGAGAAGACTTGAATAAGTAAAATTATAAGTGAAAGAGATATTACAACTGATACCACAGATATACAGAGGATCATAAGAAATGATTAGCATCAATTATACACCAACAAATTGGATAACTTAAATAGTAAATTTTAAAACATATGACTTATCAAGACTGAATCATTAAGAAATGGAAAATCTGAACAGGCCAATAATGAGCGAGGATATTGAATCAGTAATTTTAAAAAAGTCTCCCAACAAAAGAAAGCACAGGACCAGATGGCTTCACAGATGAATTCTACCAAACATTTAAAGAATTAAAACTAAGCCTTCTCAAACTCTTCACAACATTGAAGAGGAGGAAACACTTCCAAACTCATTTTACAAGGCCAGCATTACTCTGATACCAAAGCCAGAAAAGGATGCTACAAGAAACAAAAATTACAGGCCAATATCCCAGATGAATGTAGATGCAAAAAGTCTCAACAAAATATGAGCAAACCAAATTCAGCAGCATATTAAAAGCATACATACCATGATCAAGTGAGATTTATTCCTGGAATGCAAGGTTGGTTCAACATACAAAAATCAATCAATGTAATATAACACATTAACAGAATGAAGAATAAAAATCATATGATCATCTCAATAAATGCAGAAAAAGCATTTGACAAAATCCAACATAGTTTCATGATAAAAATTCAACAAATTAGGCATAGAAGGAATGTACTTCAGCATAATAAAGGCCATGTATGACAAGCCCACAGCTAAAATAATATGGATTAAAATCAACATAGATTAAAGACTTAAATATAAGACCTGAAACAATGAAACTACTAGAAGAAAATATAGGCCCAAAGCTTCTTGACATTGGTCTGGGCAATAATTTTTTTTATATGACCCCAAATGCACAGGCAACAAAAACAAAAATAGACAAGTGGGATTGCATCAAACTAAAAAGCTTCTGCACAGCAAAGGAAAAAATCAACAGAGTGAAGAGACAATCAATCTATGCAATGGTAGAAAACATTTGCAAACCACATATCTGGTAAAGCCTTAATATTCAAAATATATAAGAAATGCAAACAAGTCAATAGTAAAAACCCCCAAAACCTAGATAACTTGATTTTAAAAATGGGCAAAAGACCTTAACAGATATTTCTCATCCAAAGAAGATAAGCCAAGAGATGGAAATAACCTATGTGTTTGTCAATGATAAATTGATAAAGTATGGTATGTGTATATAAATATATATATCCCATACTTTATATGGTGTGTGTGTGTATGTATACACACACACACACATATATATGTATACACACACACATATAAAGTGGAAT
This sequence comes from Papio anubis, assembly GCF_008728515.1. Lineage (NCBI taxonomy): Eukaryota > Metazoa > Chordata > Mammalia > Primates > Cercopithecidae > Papio > Papio anubis. The sequence goes on from NC_044989.1 coordinate 37,766,463, forward strand.
ATTATTCAGCCTTTAAAAAGAAGGAAATCCTGCCATTTGCTAAAACATGGCTGAATCTGTAGGATATTATGCTAAGTGAAATAAGCCAGACACAGAAGGACAAATACAGTATGATCTCACTTATATGTGGAATTTTTAAAAGTTGAACTAAGAAAAGCAGAGAGTAGAATGGTGGTTCTCAGGGTATAAAGACAATGGCTGCATCACAGGTATAGGCCGAGGTACACATCTGGCACAGCATGACACAGTGGGATTGGAGGGCAGACACGCAACCCCATGCATTATATAATCATAGCTATGTAGCCACAACATGGGAAGGTTCATCACCTGGCTCTGAGCCACTGTTGTCTGTGAGGTACATAAATGCAGCAGTGTTAGCTATTTATTTAGCAGCAGAGCTGCTAAATAAAGCCACGTCTCACCTACCTGTGGTCTCTCGAGTGTACTTTCAGCTACCTGCTACCCCAGCGACTCCCCTTGGACCTCATCTTGGACTGAAACTTAACACAGGGGCTTTGAGGGGGATGGTAGGGAGATGCTAGTCAAAGGGTACAGAGTTTCAGTTTTGCAGGATGAATAAGTTCTGGAGATGCGATGTGCAGCATGGTGACTATAGTTAATGGTGTATTGTACACTTGAAATTTTCTAAGACAGTAGATCTTAAGTGTTCTCACTAGAAAAATGAAAAGGTAACTACATGAGGTGATAGGCAAATTAATTAGATTGTGGTAATTATTTCACAACATATACATATATCAAAACATCATGATGAATACTTTAACTATATACAATTTTTTTTTGGCCAGTTATACCTCAATAAAGCTGAGGGGAAAAAAGGATAAGCTGCCATCTATTAAATTTTCTCCCAAGTAATCTGTTGCAGGTTTGTGCTAGGAAGATACATCACTGAGTTCAAAAATCATGCAAGTGAATTGAAGTCTATTAGCATAATCTGATGAGTAAAATCCATTTTGTACTAAGAAACGTTTGTGAAGACTGATGAATGAATAACTTGGACTAGGTTTTCCCTAGCAAAAGAAACTAACACCTGAATTGTTCTTAGTGTTGTCCCTGTCAGTTTTTGTAACAGAGAGCTGGTCAAACAGCTGAGTGATGTCTGAAAGTGTCATCACTCACCTCAGCTTTATAGACAGTGGAATTAACACAGGAACTCAGAGGGGAAGTGATCAGACCTTAGAGTGAGAACAAAGCAATATCTTGAAAGATGCTTCTGCCACTGTCAGGGGCTGTAGAATCTTTTAAAGGCTCCAGCCTTAATTTATGAGTGAGGGCAAATCAGATATTGTTTTTAAGTGCCCTTTCAAGAAAACTTGCCAGGAATTCCTTCATAAAATAGAGATTCCTTTTGTAAAGCAAAGCACTCCAAATTTGGGAGAAGGCAATGACAGAGAATTTCAACAGTCTGCCAAAATCAAGTTATTATCTAAATAACTTGGCCCTTTAGCAAGAAGACTAACTTGTTTTAAAAAAAAAAAAATCTGTGGCCCTAATTAGAAACATTTGCTAGAAGTCAGCTGGTCTCATGGCAGCAGCTAATTTCTGGCCTGGGTTAACTTTGTCATCACGCTTTAGGAGGATAACTGAAGATCCCCGAGGATCCTGGAAATTGATCATCAGCAAACTGATGGCTTCTAAAAGTGAAAGAGTTGAGAGCAGTGATATTCCAATGGTTGCTGTACATTACAATCACTTGTAAAAATTTTGAAAACATGATGTACAGGGACTTTTAAGGGCCATACCAATTAAAACAATATCTGAGGCTAGGACCCCGGGCAGCAGATCTGAAAATCCCCCAGGTGATTCCAATGTGCAGCCAAGATTGAGAACCAGTGGCTTTAAGCAGAGCAGGGATTCTCATCCTAGCTACACGTTAGCATCACCTGGAGAAAATTCAAAGAACTTCTGATGATCAAGATTCACTAAGAACAATGCAGGTAGAGTGTGCAAAGGCCCAGCAGGTTTCAACTGATGGCTTAGGGAGCATAGGCAGTAGTTCTCAAAATGTGGTTCCAGAACCAGCAGCATCAGCATCACCTGGGACCTTGTTGGCAATGCAAATTCTCAGTCCCCGACCCTACACCTACTGAACCAGAATCTCTAGGGATGGGGCCCCAGCTTCTGCATTTTAACAAGACTTCCAGGGGATTCTGATACAGGCTGAAGTTACATAACCACTAGGATAGTGAATAAGAACATGTCCCTGGAACTAGACTGCCTGGGTTCAAATCTTGCCTCTGTTACTTGCAGAGTAACATGGGCAACTAAACTTTTCTGGGCCTCAATGTCTCCTTCTGCCAAATGGGGATAATAATAGTTGTCCCCACAGAAGATTGTTAAAAGGTGCAAAAGAGTGACATGTGAACAGGGCCTGGTATATGGGAAACACTACATAGTGCTGGTTAAGTAAGCATGTTGATGTGCTTTTATTCTAAAGAGATGTGAGTCTTGAATGATATTCAGGTGTTATTTTTTACTGCGGCAGACACTTGAAGAAGAATCTTTCTTGTGATCTCCTGGCTGGTACCCTGAAGTCCTGTTATGCCAATGGACCAGCAACCCTCCCAGGCAGGAATTTCTACTAGAAAGACTATCCTCTCTGCAGGCAAATTTCTGGAAGGATACTATTTTATGGGGAAAAATATAAACAACTGTAAGTAATTTCACAGTTGGTAGGGCTTGTCTCCTATTGGTAATTTCTTACATGTTTACCCCTGGTGGAAATGTGGAGGTGGCTAAGTCAGGTCATAGGAAAAGGCAGGCCAGCTGTGTTTCAGTGGCTTTCAGAGAAGGTGGAGGGAAGTAGTCTCTTCTCAGCAGCAGCTGAATCCCAGTGTTAGGAGATGGAGCCTTGTTTCGTGAAAGTGCATTCCCAGGGATTCCCTTGAAGAATGTGAGAGACCAGCTGGAATGAAACTGGATGTTTTAGGGTCCTGAAGGAAATGTAAATCCAGCAGCTTATTCTCAAGATGTGGCTCCAGAACCAGCAGCATTGATTCTTCTAAAGAGTTGAGAGTGCATTTTAGCTGTGATATCTTTGTACTCTTAAGAAATCCTCCTCAAGAAGACAAAACTTGACCAAGAGCATTCAGTTGTCTTCCAGAAGGCTCCCTTCAGTACTGGTACTCTTCCTGGATGCTCCCAATTAATCTATTGAAAGAATGACTCGTGATGGCAGCCCCTCACCTGACAAACTGGATTTTCCCCAGAGATCATTTGTAATGTTTTTCCTGAATCTTAGTTGTGTTTCCCTATTAGCAATGTTATGTATTTCTATATCGCAAATACTAAGTGCCGCCTGTAGAACCTAATCTCCATTTATAGCATGGAACACGCAGCCATCACGTATCCTTGCCCTGGCCTTCAGCCTGTGAATATTTTAATAAAAATCACTCTTTCCTCCTTAAGGAGAAGGACCATGTTCTTTAAAAGTTTAACACACAGTTCTTAATAATTGGTCACTTTACTTGATATTTCTGATGTTTCTCTGTTTGTCTTGGCTGCCCAGAAGCTCAGACTTAAGCGTCTACTTACAGTAACAACCTTGTTGCGGATACAGTTAATTCTACCTATCTTTTATGTGGTTTCCATTGTCTTTATTTATTATCTTTATTTAAACCTTTAAAAGAGTATAGGATATCAATTTATGAAAAGAAAAAAATTTTTTAGTTCAATTGAAATCCCTGTTTTGTACCAAACTATATTTCATGCCCCATATAGTTCTAAAACTCTGCGTGATTTAAAGCAGGGGTTCTTATTCTGGCATATGTGTGTGTGTGTGTGTGTGTGTGTGTGTGTCTGTATGTACATACCTCAAGGTAGGCTATAATTTATATAATTTATATGTATATATACATACATGCACACACACAGACACACACATATGTAATACTTTATAACATATATTAAATACATATGTATATACATACACACACATATATATACACATTGTGTGTGTGTTTGAGTGTGTGCACTTTTGGAAAGAAAGCATCTCTTTCATTAGTTTATCCAAAGAATTCGTGACCCTTCTCTTGCCCCACCCCCAGACCCAAAGTTAAAAATTACTGGTTTAAGGGGACCTGGAAGTAAATATCCAGGAGTAGAAATGCACACAGCTCTGCCTTCAATTCTTCCTCCCCAGTCAGTAAACATCATTGTCATTCATTTTTTGGCCTCTTTTAGAAATTATTCTTCTGACCAAGCAAGTAGATGAATTGCCATAAGTGGAGCCAGTTCAAAGCAAGGCACAACTTGCTGGTTTTAGATGCCAAAGAAGTCCCACAGTTCAATTATCACCCGGGGGAGGTCAGAGCTCGGCAGGTGAATCTTGCTTCTGAATGAAGCTGAGGCAGAGGGAGCCGATTTGCCTCACCCTTTCCCTCACTGGTTTCCCCCAGGGAGGCCTGAGTGACAGGCAGGGCACAGCTCCTAGGCACAAAGATGCCTACTGATTGTGCTGGGCCAGGCTGTGTGTAGGAGTTGATGGGGCAGCAGGATGCTGGGCTAGAGGCAGCAGTGGGCACCCATGACACTCAGGGAGCTGGATGTCAAGCCACGGAAATGAAATCTACCAGAGTATCAGTGAGTCACAGCTGCAGCATGTTCTGAGTCCATGCACAGTGCTGTTGCCAGGAGACCCAAGACAGTGTTTTCCAAAGATGCTTAGTAGGAGCGAGTCTCCTGAGCTGGCTAAGGATGCACCATAGTGCAAGAGGCACAGAGCACACGCACCATCACTTTCCTCCTCCTCTCCAACCAGAGAAATACAGCAATGATCTGCTTAATAGTAAGACATGTGGCAGCAACAAGTGCACACTAAGTCACTATTCCTCGTTTCCCTGTAAGAGGAACTTGGCAGTTTTACATTTCTGTCTCCTCATTCCCTCCTCTCCAGAGGAGGAGTGACTTCCCTGATTGGGGAACTTGGGAGCGATGCTTGAGAATGTGGGCTCAGTCTCCTCCTCTGCCCTCGAGCTTTGGGAACAGCCTGTCTCAGAGGCCATGTGTTCTGGTCTCTTTGATTCCTTTGTACTGTAGTTTTCCCTGAGAGGACTCCTTCATAGGAGACTTCTGGCTGTCCAGTACTGCTGTGGATACACTTAATTTTGGGATATAATGCTATTATGCTCATTTGGTCCTCATATCTCAGTCACAGTCTCCAGTAGCTTCACCAGTAATGATACTGATGTTTTGATCTCCACTTCTTTCTGTTGGTTCTGAACATAGGCCAGTAAGGCAGGAATGCTTTGTGTGGGTCTTCTAAAATTCCAACAATTTCTTCTGAAGAAAGGGCTCTCCTAGCTTGAAAAATCTTAAGACAATCTGATCTCAGGCCCTGTGGCTGGTGAACAATATTTAGGGTCATAAGAGCTGGTTGACATCAGTAGGTAAGAGATCTTGGAGAAATGAGGGGACAGAAGTGGAGCAGACAAGGAAGGGGTCACCCTACCCCAGCAGTCACAGAAGTCACCAAACTTCACCAACCTGATCTTCCAGCTTGAGTGGCCCCTCCATGTCCTCTCTCCCTGGCCAGATCTGATTCAGAGAGATGCTAACCAGAGAGTGCTTGGGCCAATGAACTGATATACTGAACAAGTAGAATTTAATCTGGTATGATCATGAAGTCATGTTTTCTCATCACCGCTCCAGCAGATGCCATCTTGGCTCCTTTCTGCTGACTCTTGCCTTTGGATGAAAGCTCCCAAAGACATCCTCTTTTTGGTTATTCTTAGATAATAATGAAAAAGTCCTCTAGTTACATCTAGCCACGAAAAAATATATATCTTATTTGTAATAAAATGTCCAGGCCTATATAAGAGTAACATTTAGACTAGAAGCCCTGCTGTCCTCCGTGCAGGCTGCTTTCTCCTAGAAACTTGTATGAAGTTAGGGAGGGGAGGCATACCTACTTTCTGTATTTCTATGGAGCACGTTTACCATTCTCCTTTACTTACTAGGTTGTCTTAGCCGACCCAGGGCTGAGGCAGGGGAACAAGAAGAGACAGGGAAAGTTCTTGCTTGATGGTCTCATGCTGGTCTCCTCTGGCTATGGGTCCTTAACAGATTCTTTTGCTGGGTCCCACTAACTACAGCTTCTAGCCTTTTCTGCTGAGATCACTATAATATTTCCAGAAGGTACTCCTGGGTGGGGTCACCTTTTAAATGACCCAAGTTGATGATCCTACTATGAGTTACACATCTTGGAGTCACATACCAGTGGCCTCACATTTAAATCAGAGGAGACTTCAGCTAACATCCTCTTGCAACTAGTGGCAAAGTGTTGGTGGCCTGGGTGTGGCCGGCTGCTAGAGTGTGGAGCTGGCAGAGGTTTTGCTGGTGAGATGTTGCCAGGGGCTTGGAGGAGGAAGTGGGTGGAAATGTGGGCCTTGCCCTCTCTCAGCTTGTGACAGCCTCTCTTTCCTGCTCCTGTTCCTTGCTGTTGGCTGCCCACTTTTCCCTTGCATCTCTCAGCCCTTGCCTTCTTCTTTGCAGTCACGACATCCACGTCATCTTTTCCCTTTTTTGTAGGATTTTTGGCTTCTTGGTGGTACCAGCCTTTCTGTTATTTTTGTTCTAATCCAGCCACATCTTCCCCTTTCACTTGCTAGACTGAGAATATTCTGGGTGATTTGAGCAGAGGTTGCCTTGGCAATCTGTATACCCAGGGGTATTGATTGGTACTTCAGGAAGTTCATGTGAGCTGACATGCAGACATAAGAAAGGGTCTGCTGGGCAGAAGGAGCCAGGGCAGGACAGAAGCTACCAAGAGGATGGGAGAAGGGAGGACCTGCCTTAGAGAAACACAGGGTCTGCCTGCCAGGAGTCCACAGGGTTCAGCAAATGGCCCAATTGTGATAGACAAGAATTACACAGAGGGAGTGAGTTCTAAAGCATTTAAACATTCCAAGCAAAACAATAAGGGCTGTGAATATCGATTCAATAATCCTTCCTGTCCTAGGATTCTGGGAAAACCCATTTTACGAATTCCCTACAAAAAGTTTCCAAATCACTCAGAGAATAGTGTATTTGCCTGAAAAACATCCAGTCATTCCTTATCAGCAGGCTTGTGCTGCCAGCAGTGGTAACACTGTGCTTCCTCCTAAAGATGTGCAAGATTATGAGCCATGAAACAGATGTTTGAGGTTTATGACTACCTCTGCTTAAGCCTGATGTCTTAAACAAGTACTATGTTTCAGGTGCCTTCTAATATGCACTGACTGCATTTACTGGAGGCCTCTTTCTTAACACAGTCTCTTAATTTCCCTTCCTTTTGACTATGTGGTTCCAGGAATGCTTGGATTTTAGTAAAATCCTGGCCTCTGATTAGGGCTGAAACTGTGCCTACTTCCCTAATGGTACATGGCAAATTAAATATCTCCAAACTTGGATTTTGATGTGTTTGCTTTGATGAACTTTTCTCATTATAGGTTGATATGGTTAGGCTTTGTGTCCCCACCCAAACTCATCTTAAATTGTAATCCTCATAAGCCCCATGTGTCAAGGGAGAGACCAGGTGAAAGTAATTGAATCATGGGGGTGGTTTTCCCCATGCTGTTCTCGTGATGGTGAGTGACTTCTCACGAGATCTGATGGTTTTATAAGGGACTCTGCCCTTTGCGAGGCACTTCGCCTTCTTGCCACCTTGTGAAGAAGGCGTCTTGCTTTCCCTTTGCCTTCTACCGTAATTGTAAGTTTCCTGAGGCCTCACCAGCATGCTGAACTGTGAGTCAATTAAACCTCTTTCCTTTATAAAATTTCCCAGTCTTGGGCGGTTCTTCATAGCAGTGTGAGAACAGAGTAATACGTGCTTCGAAGGGCAATTCATGTCCTTTCTCTCCTGGGCTGGATTTCTAGAGCTAAAATCAGGTTTGCAGGAGTTAGTATTACTTCTTTACCATGGAAAAGAAAAACAAGGACGGGTGGTTGCATAAAGGCTCCAGTGATTGAATTGAAAGCACCTGTGAAAACTCAGTCACTATTTTCTTTAAAGGAAAGGAGTGTACACAATCATGGTTGTTTAAATTAGCTACCATAGCAGAAATGACCTGAATATCTGTGATTGGCTTCAGCTGCTCAGCGTGTCCTTCAGGTCGAAAAGTTGGGCAGTGGCCTCTGCCAACTTGTTATTAACAAGATATCCTAATATTTTGGACAATATTGCTATGCTTCTATTTCTACCTTAATGAAAACAACGATATCACTTATACTTTTTAAGCACTAGCCATGCATCCAGCATGGAACTAAATATTTATATGGAATATCTTGATTAAATGCCTCACAATAACCCTATATGAAGTAGCTGCTATTTTCATGAATAGATGATAAAAGAGGCTTAGAATCTGCCCACAGTCATATAGTTTGTAATTGAGTCAACCCATGGCTGTTGTGACTCCAAAGTCCATGCTCTTACTTAGTATTGACTGCCTGTCTTCATCGGTTGAGTAGAAGCTAACTTCTAAGTTTGTGCGTGGGTGGGTGGCAGGGGTTGGTGTTTGTTCCCCCTTCCCAGGTGTTTGTTATCACAATGATTTCACAATTCCATGGGCTGTTCCTGTACTCTCTGTGGTGTTGACTGCATCAGTGGGAGCTTAGCTGGGGCACCTGAGTTCTCCTCCAGGTGTCCTCTCTCTCTGAGTGGTGTCTCATCCTCTAGGGCATCTCCACATGGCTTCTCTCCAGCAGAACAGCCTAGTCTTGCTCACAACATGGCAACTGGGATCCAAGAGGGAGCTTCCCAAGACAACAAACCCCTTTTCCGATTGCTTATATTAAGCCTAGCTTGCTAAAGTCTCATCGGCCAAATCAAGTCACATGATCAAGCCCAGATTCAATGCAAGAAGGAACTTTACGAGGGAGTAAATATCAGGAAGTGTCATTCATTGGGAAAGCCACAATAGAAACTCTACTTCATTAGTAATAACAGTAATGATATCTTTCATGTATTGAGCACTTACCATGTGCTAGTCAGTGTGTTCAAGGCTTTACAAAATTATTTTAATCATCATAGTAACCCAACCTATCAGCTTGGTTTTATTCCCATGTTATAGGAGAGGAAAATGAAGCTCAGACTATCTTACCTAATAAAATGACAAGAGTGAATTCAAACACTGATCATTCTAAGTTCCCAATCCAAGAGATAGAAACATGGTATACAGAAAATGAAAAAAATGTATTTTTCATGTAATGATAGCCCTTGGAATTTATAAGGACAAAAATAAAGGTACTAGTCCATGACTTTCATGCTGACTGGATAGCACGTTTGGGGGCCTTCCTGCCTCAAGACTCACTCTCTTGTATTTGCAGCCAGCCTTTCTAATTCTGGTATTTTGAATGGAGAACAGTCAGTAAACAAAATTGGGTATAATTAGGCTAATCAAAATGTGAAAGAATATAATGTGACTTTTCTTTTAATCAGCCTCTTGTTTTAATCTTTGGCAAAATGAGCTGGTCTTTCCTCTGGCTGTGTTTTCAAAAAGTTCTGCTCCAAACCATTTGGGAAGCAGTGAGTTGCAGAAAGAACCAAGGGCAAGGATCTATACCCTATAATAATGCAGATTTCAAAACATAGCTTAGATTTTTGGAAAACCCCTTCATGAGCATGAAAAGTACAACAACTATGTTCAGATGCTTTTGCCAGCTGAAAACCACTATGACACTTGAGATCAGTTGCAAACGTTCTCTCCTTCCCCACCAGCACCCAGGGCTGTGGTCCAGGGGGTGAACACAGTGTTTGGCCTGTCCCAGGCCTAAGGGTGTATGAAGTGTGGGCATTGTTGGGTGAGCTTGGCTGGGAGGGCAGTGCTTCAATGCAAGGGAATCATGTGGAAAGATTCATGGAAACTTATATTAAAATATGATACCTCCAAAAATAATTTCTTGCAAGCAGCAAGAATTAATGCATTGTGAAACAAACAGAGCTTTCACTATTAACTTCAGGGAAGAAAAAAAAGGGAGGGTGGCTGGCTCAGTGGAAAATATCGGCTGTAAGCTGTGATTTTTTTTCTTGCCTTTTCCATGCTAGATGGCACTAATTGAAGAGATCAGTTGTTTGGGAAGGGGGTTTTGGGGGAATATAGCATCTGATCATGTGATTTTGGGGCATCATGGGGTCCCTATTTTATTTTCACTGTTTACTCCACCATTGTTTTGGTCTTTGAGGTAATTATTAATTTTAAGCTGATTGCATGATTTTTCTGGAAGTCAATACTCAGAGAAAAGGCTAATTTGGAGGGCCTGCAGAAGTGCTGGGGTGGGTGTTGACAGATCTGACTGACATTTGCATGGTATTTCCCTGTGTCCCTCCACCCCTGCCACCCGTAATCACCCTAGTGGCAGTGGTTTAATGATACAAAGATCCTGGAAAAGAGCGTTTCTCAACCAATTTCTTTCAAAGGGAAGCCATGGAAGAAGGAGCCATTTTATCTGAGCAAATAGCAAATTCTCACAGGAGTTTGTAATGGCTGTCCCTTCTCCCACTCCATCCCCCAAAATAGAACTTGTGGTGTGAAATGAGGACAGCAAATGATTCATATGTAGATGGGTTTATAATTCATTTTAGAAATAAAGCTGAGCCTGTAAATGACATTCCAGGAAAAATAAGGAAGAATGAGTAGCTTTAAGGGCACACCAGACTACTTAGGCCAAAATTAAAATATTTGGTAGACTTAAAATAAGTATATTTATTTTTTTGAAAGGTAATATGCAATTAAAGTTTCCACTGGAATAGTCACTTAAAATAGGTTTGTAATATTCATATTGTGAATTTATGGAGGGATGGTATGCTTTGATCTCATCAATGGTTCTATAAAGAAGGCTTGACATCTAATGTTGACAGTGATAGAGGCTCAGATTGTCACTTTCCTAAGGTCATGTGGGTTGTAAGTGACTTCAACTCGGAAATTATGGCTCTAAAGCTCATTCTCTTTTCATTAAGTTGTACAGCATCTCACTCTATAAGGCTGTGTAATGATGGACCTGCTCACTCAAGATCTGGGTGGTGAAGAGTTTTGGATTTAGAATTAGAAGAGGTAATTGGATTAGATTAGAGTCTCACCTGATATTACTTAGCTGGGTGACTTGAAGCACATCACTAAAATTCTCTGAACCTCAACTTTATTATCTGTAAATTTGAAGGAGATATCGTTTATTTATAGAGTTAAGACCAAAAATCGTGAGCGTAAGAGTTCTCTGAAGATGGTACAGTGCTCTACCATGATATACTGTTTATTAGGCATAGGCTATTATTTATTAGGCACAACAATAGATTGGAGCTAGGAGAAATTCAGAAGTCTTTGTTATAGCCTGCCTGACAACCTCTTTAATTATTTTCCATCTGCTCAAGAAGCTCCAAGCCCTAGTCACATTGAACTTTTTAATTTTTCCTTACACGATTTGCTCTCTCATATCTCTGTGCTTGTGCATAATACCCCTCTCCTGTGATCTCTTATGCATCTTTCGGAGGCCCTTTTCAGCTGCACTGGGTAGTTTTTCCTCTTCTAGGTGCCTATGCATTTTGTTTACAACTCTATTATAGCATTTCCTACAGTGTGTTGTAATTCATCTGTGTATATATATGCTTCTGCTCCTTCCTAAGCTATGAGCTTCTCAAGGAGACATGCTGCCATCTGTATTAAGTGTGCCTGGTACAGAGTAGACATCCAAAGGCTTGCTCAATGAATGCATGACTAGAGGTGTAAGAATTACTGTCCTGACTCTCATACACATTACAACCTAATTGAGGATCATGACAAATAGACACAAAACACTAGCAAAGTAAACAGGCAAAAGGATTCTGTGATGTAGGTGCAAAATTCAGTGCATAAATTCAGAGGAGTAGGAGACTTTTGAAAGCTAAAGGAATCAGGGAAAGTTTCCTGTGAATATGTGGAATTACTTAGTAAGTGATGAATGGGGAAATCATTAAACCCACCAGAATTCCTTCAGGGAGAAAATCCTGTTAATTTGGAAGGCACTCTGTGGTAGATGCTAAATACTCAAGGCATCTGCTTAGGGGCAAAACTGTACTATAAGAGGAAGAGTATTTAGCTATTGTTCTAAGAGATAAGGATGAGGAAAGGGAGAATGGAGGTGGATTGAAGACCATGGCTGAAGACCACACACCCAGCAAATCTCGATGACATTGACTAAATCCTGAAGTGCTTGAACTGAATGGATTTTTTTTTTTTATTTTTTTATTTTTTTATTTTTATTTTTTATTTTTTTTAAAAAATTTATTTATTATTATTATACTTTAAGTTGTAGGGTACATGTGCATAACATGCAGGTTTGTTACATATGTATACTTGTGCCATGTTAGTCTGCTGCACCCATCAACTCGTCATTTACATCAGGTATAACTCCCAGTGCAATCCCTCCCCCCTCCCCCCTCCCCATGATAGGCCCCGGTGTGTGATGTTCCCCTTCCTGAGTCCAAGTGATCTCGTTGTTCAGTTCCCACCTATGAGTGAGAACATGCGGTGTTTGGTTTTCTGTTCTTGTGATAGTTTGCTAAGAATGATGGTTTCCAGCTGCATCCATGTCCCTACAAAGGACGCAAACTCATCCTTTTTTATGGCTGCATAGTATTCCATGGTGTATATGTGCCACATTTTCTTAATCCAATCTGTCACTGATGGACATTTGGGTTGATTCCAAGTCTTTGCTATTGTGAATAGTGCTGCAATAAACATACGTGTGCATGTGTCTTTATAGCAGCATAATTTATAATCCTTTGGGTATATCCCCAGTAATGGGATGGCTGGGTCATATGGTACATCTAGTTCTAGATCCTTGAGGAATCGCCATACTGTTTTCCATAATGGTTGAACTAGTTTACAATCCCACCAACAGTGTAAAAGTGTTCCTATTTCTCCACATCCTCTCCAGCACCTGTTGTTTCCTGACTTTTTAATGATCGCCATTCTAACTGGTGTGAGATGGTATCTCATTGTGGTTTTGATTTGCATTTCTCTGATGGCCAGTAATGATGAGCATTTTTTCATATGTCTGTTGGCTGTATGAATGTCTTCTTTTGAGAACTGTCTGTTCATATCCTTTGCCCACTTTTTGATGGGGTTGTTTTTTTCTTGTAAATTTGTTGGAGTTCTTTGTAGGTTCTGGATATTAGCCCTTTGTCAGATGAGTAGATTGCAAAAATTTTCTCCCATTCTGTAGGTTGCCTGTTCACTCTGATGGTAGTTTCTTTTGCTGTGCAGAAGCTCTTTAGTTTAATTAGATCCCATTTGTCAATTTTAGCTTTTGCTGCCGTTGCTTTTGGTGTTTTAGACATGAAGTCTTTGCCCATGCCTATGTCCTGAATGGTACTACCTAGGTTTTCCTCTAGGATTTTTATGGTATTAGGTCTAACATTTAAGTCATTAATCCATCTTGAATTAATTTTCGTATAAGGAGTAAGGAAAGGATCCAGTTTCAGCTTTCTACTTATGGCTAGCCAATTTTCCCAGCACCATTTATTAAATAGGGAATCCTTTCCCCATTTCTTGTTTCTCTCAGGTTTGTCAAAGATCAGATGGCTGTAGATGTGTGGTATTATTTCTGAGGACTCTGTTCTGTTCCATTGGTCTATATCTCTGTTTTGGTACCAGTACCATGCTGTTTTGGTTACTGTAGCCTTGTAGTATAGTTTGAAGTCAGGTAGCGTGATGCCTCCAGCTTTGTTCTTTTGACTTAGGATTGTCTTGGAGATGCGGGCTCTTTTTTGGTTCCATATGAACTTTAAAGCAGTTTTTTCCAATTCTGTGAAGAAACTCATTGGTAGCTTGATGGGGATGGCATTGAATCTATAAATTACCTTGGGCAGTATGGCCATTTTCACGATATTGATTCTTCCTATCCATGAGCATGGTATGTTCTTCCATTTGTTTGTGTCCTCTTTTATTTCACTGAGCAGTGGTTTGTAGTTCTCCTTGAAGAGGTCCTTTACATCCCTTGTCAGTTGGATTCCTAGGTATTTGATTCTCTTTGAAGCAATTGTGAATGGAAGTTCATTCATGATTTGGCTCTGTGTTTGTCTGTTATTGGTGTATAAGAATGCTTGTGATTTTTGCACATTAATTTTGTATCCTGAGACTTTGCTGAAGTTGCTTATCAGCTTAAGGAGATTTTGGGCTGAGACAATGGGGTTTTCTAAATATACAATCATGTCATCTGCAAACAGGGACAATTTGACTTCTTCTTTTCCTAACTGAATACCCCTGATTTCTTTCTCTTGCCTAATTGCCCTAGCCAGAACTTCCAACACTATGTTGAATAGGAGTGGTGAGAGAGGGCATCCCTGTCTTGTGCCAGTTTTCAAAGGGAATTTTTCCAGTTTTTGCCCATTCAGTATGATATTGGCTGTGGGTTTGTCATAAATAGCTCTTATTATTTTGAGGTACGTTCCATCAATACCGAATTTATTGAGCGTTTTTAGCATGAAGGGCTGTTGAATTTTGTCAAAAGCCTTTTCTGCATCTATTGAGATAATCATGTGGTTCTTGTCTTTGGTTCTGTTTATATGCTGGATTATGTTTATTGATTTGCGAATGTTGAACCAGCCTTGCATCCCAGGGATGAAGCCCACTTGATCATGGTGGATAAACTTTTTGATGTGTTGTTGAATCCGGTTTGCCAGTATTTTATTGAGGATTTTTGCATCGATGTTCATCAGGGATATTGGTCTAAAATTCTCTTTTTTTGTTGTGTCTCTGCCAGGCTTTGGTATCAGGATGATGTTGGCCTCATAAAATGAGTTAGGGAGGATTCCCTCTTTTTCTATTGATTGGAATAGTTTCAGAAGGAATGGTACCAACTCCTCCTTATACCTCTGGTAGAATTCAGCTGTGAATCCATCTGGTCCTGGACTTTTTTTGGTTGGTAGGCTATTAATTATTGCCTCAATTTCAGAGCCTACTATTGGTCTATTCAGGGATTCAACTTCTTCCTGGTTTAGTCTTGGAAGAGTGTAAGTGTCCAGGAAATTATCCATTTCTTCTAGGTTTTCCAGTTTATTTGCGTAGAGGTGTTTATAGTATTCTCTGATGGTAGTTTGTATTTCTGTGGGGTCGGTGGTGATATCCCCTTTATCATTTTTAATTGCGTCGATTTGATTCTTCTCTCTTTTCTTCTTTATTAGTCTTGCTAGTGGTCTGTCAATTTTGTTGATCTTTTCAAAAAACCAACTCCTGGATTCATTGATTTTTTGGAGGGTTTTTTGTGTCTCTATCTCCTTCAGTTCTGCTCTGATCTTAGTTATTTCTTGCCTTCTGCTAGCTTTGGAATGTGTTTGCTCTTGCTTCTCTAGTTCTTTTAATTGCGATGTTAGAGTGTCAATTTTTGATCTTTCCTGCTTTCTCTTGTGGGCATTTAGTGCTATAAATTTCCCTCTGCACACTGCTTTAAATGTGTCCCAGAGATTCTGGTATGTTGTATCTTTGTTCTCATTGGTTTCAAAGAACATCTTTATTTCTGCCTTCATTTCGTTATGTACCCAGTAGTCATTCAGGAGCAGGTTGTTCAGTTTCCATGTAGTTGAGCGGTTTTGATTGAGTTTCTTAGTCCTGAGTTCTAGTTTGATTGCACTGTGGTCTGAGAGACAGTTTGTTATAATTTCTGTTCTTGTACATTTGCTGAGGAGTGCTTTACTTCCAATTATATGGTCAATTTTGGAGTAAGTACGATGTGGTGCTGAGAAGAATGTATATTCTGTTGATTTGGGGTGGAGAGTTCTGTAGATGTCTATTAGTCTGCTTGCTGCAGAGATGAGTTCAATTCCTGGACATCCTTGTTAACTTTCTGTCTCGTTGATCTGTCTAATGTTGACAGTGGAGTGTTGAAGTCTCCCATTATTATTGTATGGGAGTCTAAGTCTCTTTGTAAGTCTCTAAGGACTTGCTTTATGAATCTGGGTGCTCCTGTATTGGGTGCATATATATTTAGGATAGTTAGCTCTTCCTGTTGAATTGATCCCTTGACCATTATGTAATGGCCTTCTTTGTCTCTTTTGATCTTTGATGGTTTAAAGTCTGTTTTATCAGAGACTAGGATTGCAACCCCTGCTTTTTTTTATTCTCCATTTGCTTGGTAAATCTTCCTCCATCCCTTTATTTTAAGCCTATGTATGTCTCTGCGTGTGAGATGCGTCTCCTGAATACAGCAGACTGATGGGTCTTGACTCTTTATCCAGTTTGCCAGTCTGTCTTTTCATTGGAGCATTTAGTCCATTTACATTTAAGGTTAAGATTGTTATGTGTGACCTTGATCCTGCCATTATGATATTAACTGGTTATTTTGCTCGTTAGTTGATGCAGTTTCTTCCTAGCCTCGATGGTCTTTACATTTTGGCATGTTTTTGCAATGGCTGGTACCGGTTGTTCCTTTCCATGTTGAGTGCTTCCTTCAGGGTCTCTTGTAAGGCAGGCCTAGTGGTGACAAAATCTCTAAGCATTTGCTTATCTGTAAAGGATTTTATTTCTCCTTCACTTATGAAACTTAGTTTGGCTGGATATGAAATTCTGGGTTTAAAATTCTTTTCTTTAAGAATGTTGAATATTGGCCCCCACTCTCTTCTGGCTTGGAGAGTTTCTGCCGAGAGATCTGCTGTGAGTCTGATGGGCTTCCCTTTGTGGGTAACCCGACCTTTCTCTCTGGCTGCCCTTAAGATTTTTTCCTTCATTTCAACTTTGGTGAATCTGGCAATTATGTGTCTTGGAGTTGCTCTTCTCGAGGAGTATCTTTGTGGCGTTCTCTGTATTTCCTGGATTTGAATGTTGGCCTGCCCTACTAGGTTGGGGAAGTTCTCCTGGATGATATCCTGAAGAGTGTTTTCCAACTTGCTTCCATTTTCCCCCTCACTTTCAGGCACCCCAATCAGACGTAGATTTGGTCTTTTTACATAATCCCATACTTCTTGCAGGCTTTGTTCATTTCTTGTTCTTCTTTTTTCTTTTGGTTTCTCTTCTCGCTTCATTTCATTCATTTGATCCTCAATCGCTGATACTCTTTCTTCCAGTTGATCGAGTCGGTTACTGAAGCTTATGCATTTGTCACGTATTTCTCGTGTCATGGTTTTCATCTCTTTCATTTCGTTTATGACCTTCTCTGCATTAATTACTCTAGCCGTCAATTCTTCCACTTTTTTTTCAAGATTTTTAGTTTCTTTGCGCTGGGTACGTAATTCCTCCTTTAGCTCTGAGAAATTTGATGGACTGAAGCCTTCTTCTCTCATCTCGTCAAAGTCATTCTCCGTCCAGCTTTGATCCGTTGCTGGCGATGAGCTGCGCTCCTTTGCCGGGGGAGATGTGCTCTTATTTTTTGAATTTCCAGCTTTTCTGCCCTGCTTTTTCCCCATCTTTGTGGTTTTATCTGCCTCTGGTCTTTGATGATGGTGATGTACTGATGGGGTTTTGGTGTAGGTGTCCTTCCTGTTTGATAGTTTTCCTTCTAACAGTCAGGACCCTCAGCTGTAGGTCTGTTGGAGATTGCTTGAGGTCCACTCCAGACCCTGTTTGCCTGGGTATCAGCAGCAGAGGCTGCAGAAGATAGAATATTTCTGAACAGCGAGTGTACCTGTCTGATTCTTGCTTTGGAAGCTTCCTCTCAGGGGTGTACTCCACCCTGTGAGGTGTGGGGTGTCAGACTGCCCCTAGTGGGGGATGTCTCCCAGTTAGGCTACTCAGGGGTCAGGGACCCACTTGAGCAGGCAGTCTGTCCCTTCTCAGATCTCAGCCTCCGTGTTGGGAGATCCACTGCTCTCTTCAAAGCTGTCAGACAGAGTCGTTTGCGTCTGCAGAGTTTTCTGCTGCTTTGTTGTTGTTGTTGTTGTTGTGTAGCTGTGCCCTGTCCCCAGAGGTGGAGTCTACAGAGACAGGCAGATTTCCTTGAGCTGCTGTGTGCTCCACCCAGTTGGAGCTTCCCAGCAGCTTTGTTTACCTACTTAAGCCTCAGCAATGGCGGGCGCCCCTCCCCCAGCCTCGCTGCTGCCTTGCCGGTAGATCACAGACTGCTGTGCTAGCAATGAGGGAGGCTCCGTGGGCGTGGGACCCTCCCGGCCAGGTGTGGGATATGATCTCCTGGTGTGCCTGTTTGCTTAAAGCGCAATATTGGGGTGGGAGTTACCCGATTTTCCAGGTGTTGTGTGTCTCAGTTCCTCTGGCTAGGAAAAGGGATTCCCTTCCCCCTTGCGCTTCCCAGGTGAGGCGATGCCTCGCCCTGCTTCAGCTCTCGCTGGTCGGGCTGCAGCAGCTGACCAGCACCGATCGTCCGGCACTCCCCAGTGAGATGAACCCAGTACCTCAGTTGAAAATGCAGAAATCACCGGTCTTCTGTGTCGCTGGCGCTGGGAGTTGGAGACTGGAGCTGTTCCTATTCGGCCATCTTGCTCCGCCCCCCCAAGAAGCTCGGATTTTTTTTTTTTTTTAAATGGAAACAATGAATGGACTCAAATTAGACATTCCATGTGAATATAGGAACCTGGAGACAGGGAACCAAGGCACAGCTATTCAGAGAACATGAGATGGCCTCCTTGGGGTTCAAAGACATAGATTTGGAGTTTGGGCCAGGTTTAACCAAATCTCTCAGGATTGGAGCTGAGCAGCAAAGAAAAGGGGAAACTGATATCTGGGTAATAATATCCAAATAAGTTGCATCTCCAAAGCAGAGAATTGGCCATGGGCCTTAAGGAATCATGCAAGTTAAAGCAAAATAATATTTCAATTCTCTATATAAACATTCCTGTAGCCACTGGCCCCTAGACCTATAGTTTATAAATGTCAGTCTACCCAGCATGCTGATGGAGGAAAAGCTTTCACCTAAACACTGTGACAATGTAAGTTGTTCATAATACTAAATTCATTTAACTTGCAGAACTATATTTCAAAATGTTATTTTTCTGACATAATTGTTCATTTTCAAATGAATTGATGGCTTTTGATGTCTTTACATGGCAAAATTAAAATGTGTCAACTTCATGTTCATTTTCTAAATTTCTTAGAGATTTTATTGGTCTATAAAATCCAAAATTTGAAGAACCACTTCTTTTAATATGACCTATAGTAAAATTTCAGTTCCCTAGTTTGCCCTGAATTAAATGGAAGGTTTATTTTCAGTTCCTAAATTCACTACTGGTGGTCATGGTTGGTGTGGATTTTTAAGGCAATGCCTCTTTCGAGTCACATCATTCATAGCCTCTTCAAATGAAAATTTGTGAGTAGATGCACTGCCCCAGGTCCCCCGAAGGCTGTCTGCATATGAACAGGGTTTGGTTTTGTAGTCAATATGGCATTCAACAAAATGAACCCCATAGTTAGTAAAAACAATACCTTGCATTGTATTATTACAAAGCAGTGTTTATGTAATGATTACATATTTTCACTTACATAATTATGAAATGTACAACTGTGACTGCTGCACAGTAATTAGTCACAAATGGCACACATTTCATGTAAGTGGCTGCAAGTCCTGTGACTTTTCCTATTACGGCTAGCTTCGTGAGCATGTGACCTATCTAGTTCCACAGGGTCCCCTTGCTCAAGAGGGTCCCATGCTTGGCTTAATGTGCTGTGGTTGCTGTCTTGAAATTGTTCATAATTGTTGACAAGGGGACCCACCCCACATTTCCCCTTTACACTGAGTCCTACAAATTATATGGCCATATCTGACTGCTATTGCAAGGATTCAAACTGGGCTGGGAGGTAGAAATAGAAGGACCAGGTAGAGAGGCAAGGGAGCAAGACTGAATCCTTTTAGTCATCTCAGGAGCTCCTGCCTCCAATCCAACCAGAAGGGCTTCTACTCTTACTTAGAAAGTCTTAGCTCTTTTTATTTCACTGGAACAAGGAAGAAGAATTAGCTTTTCAGAAAATAAAGTTTTAGTTAGGTCACAGTAAGGGGGAGCTGGGGAGATGCTATGGTTTTGATAATGTCCCCAGATTTCATGTGTTGGAAACGTAATCTCCAAATTCATATGTTGATTGGAGGTGGGGCCTTTCAGAGGTAATTAGGATTAGATAAGGTCATCAGGGTGGGAGTCCCCATGATGGGACTGGTAGCTTAATCGGAAGAAGAAGAGAGACCTTAGCTGGCATGCTTTTGCCCTCTCACCATGTGATGGTGAGAAATGAATGTCTTGTCTTTATAAATTATTCAGTCTGGTATTTTGTTAGAGCAACAAAACGCGAACTAGGACAGAAAATTGATACTGAGGAGAGGGGCTATTGCTAGTAAGAAATACCTGAAAATGTGGAAGCAGCTTTGGAACTGGGTAATACACAGAGGCTGGGCTCTGAGAATAACTCACAGTGGTCAAGTGGCCTAGGAGGTGGCTTCAGGGAGACCAGAAGCACTTGATGGGATAAATAGTGGTCATGAGATAGGCAGTGTAACCTACTTCACTCTTCCCCACTCTTCCATAGCATCTGCAGTGAAGATATTGTTTCTTATGGTTTTGTTAGTGGATTTCTTTGTGGAGCTCAAAGTTCTGAACCCAGGTTGATTCAACATGAAAATAAACATTGTTCATGCAGGCTCAAGGAGCCAGAAGACGGGTGGGGGGATGGAAGGCAACTGGGCTCAGAGTGGTGTGTCCTCAGTGAGAATTCCAGCTCTGCCATAATCTTCCCTGTGAAGTTCTGAGAATGAGTATACAACGCCATAATGTGGTCTGGGACTATGGTGGAGATGGTGGGTGTTCCCCACACTTTAGCAGAATGAAGCCTGTGTAAGCTGTGAAACTGTCAGCTTTGGAGATTAGTCATCCTTGCTCAGACTCCATAAAGCTTTTGCATTGGTTAGGCTGATGTTTCACTTTTAACTCATATAGTAGACTTCAGACCCTATTGGAAATAGTACTATTATCATTAGCTATGTTGCCATTTTTATTTTTTTCAAGCTTCTTCTCTCTCTCTCTCTCCACATAAGTACACTTAAAGCTTTACCCTTGCTATGAGGTTAACCTAAGGCAGAGGGTGTGTTGCCAGCTATAGGCCAAAACTCTGGGTAGGCATGTGAGAAAGAAATATTTTGGCAGCAAATAGCTTAGGAAGTCAATATTTTTTAACATAAGTGACAGTAAATATTTACAAATTCAGGCTCCTGTGCGTGTTCAGATTCTGAGTGAAAAGCAATTTACTTTGAATAGGTTCTCCTTTTTTTTTTTTTTTTTTTTTTTTTTTTTTACTTAGACTATGTTCTCCTTTTTTCAGTAACCATGACTAATTCCCCTTCTCACAGGGTGGAGAGCAAGTTGGCTCTCGATCTAGCCAGAGGCGAGGGGGGAAAAAAACAAGCTTTCTTATACTTCTGCTAGTAGGCATATGGTTAGAATACAGGAGTAAGAAAACAAATGTGACTCTTAAAATTATAGTACAGATTAATAAATGAAGTAAACATCTAAATGTTGCTAAAGTGGCTGAATCACAGATCCACTGTTTCTTACTCTGGTTTTTGCTACAGGGGCAAAAAACCTGTAAATTCGGGGTATAATGCAGCAAATGAACTAAATCAAACAGAGATGTTTGAGTATTGTCGATGCCGGGAGAGACAAGAAAAATAAGACAAAAACCTTGCCTTCAAGGAACTTATATTTGTGAAGAAAATATATCAACAATGCAAAGTCAAGTAATCATAAAAATATGAATGACACTTTAAATTAACAATAGAAGGGAGGGAGAAAGCTGAGCGTGGTTAATTTACACACAGAATATATGACGTTGTTTCAGAGAGGCAAGACATTATTTGCCTCTGAGTCTTCCTGGACACAGTCTCCCTGGAGGAGGTAGATTTGAGTATTGAAAGGGGCATTCTAAGTGGGCAGAAGGCATGAGTGGAATCACAGAGGTGGTGAAAGATCCATGAGAGTGAGATGAGTAAGCCAACCTGGCTGATACGAGGTTTTGGGATGGTGAATAATTGGAGACTGTGCTGGAAATAGCTAGTGCATTGGACTCCAGAGGGTCTTAATTGGTGGGATAAGTGCTTCTCCATGCACCATGAAAGACCTGCTCTGACACAGTAAAAATCTCTGCATCTCCCTTTCCCGCTGAGTCATCTTAGGCTTCCCTCTCTGCTTTTCCCTTGAAGCCAGGAGTTCATTCCCAATGGGCAGGCCCATGCTTCCTGAAATCCAGCGTAAGATGAGGCCTGGCAGGTGAGTATGCAGGGCGGTGGTGCAGACTCCTCCAAGCTCATCATTACTCCAGCTTGGTCAGGGTCTGTTTGGAAAATGGAGTGGTGACATCCTCTTGCCTCAGGATGTGTGGAAGCTCCTCCTTCCATGTGTACAGTAGAAACAGGGCGTCTCTGATCCTTCACTACCCCCAGAACCCACTCCCCTGGCTCCTGGCCGAAGGGCCTGAGAAGCAGTTGTAAAATTGGGAATTTGCCCAAAGGACCAGTACTATATAAAGATTCATTTAAACCCCTGAGCAAGGCGTTATGGATGCAGACCTGATAATGAGCCATTATGAGAAAATGAAAAGCACAGACTTTGTGGTGCGGCCCTCAGCTAAGTAATTCTGGAGAGTAATTATGAAGCAGAAGAATGATTACACAAACTGCAGACTAAACATTTAGGCCCTGTGTGTGAGGCCAGCTGACAAAGCAGAGGTAATTAATAGGCAGTTACAATGTGGAAGATTCTGGAAAGTAGAGTTCTGTCGTCTGAAATTTAGTCTGACAGAGGAATATTAGCAAGATAAATGTATTTGGACCAAGCACTCAGAGGAAGGGCATGCTCAAATCGTTTTTGTAAAAAGTCCCTGGTGGTGTTTGACTCCCTTCTGCGTCCTTCATGAAACAGTTCTTGAGTATTACGGTTGGCAAGCGTGTGGGTGGGGGAGATGTCACACACACCCACTCCAGCTGTACAAGCAAGACACTGCGAGGATTAGACACTTGTTAGTTATGAACTTGGGTGTCTGGTCTGTTTCTTTGCCTTTCAAAGGCACTTCCTGGCAGAGAGGTACAATGGTGCTTTACAGGAAACCCTGTGCCCGCAGCATCTGTTCTGCAGCTCGGCAGACTGCAGCTGGCCCTGAGCATGGCCTGCTAATTTTCTGGGTCAGGTGTGGCTGTGGTGAGATGGGTCTCAGCCAGGTAAGACCCTCTAATCTTTACTCTCTTTCTCCTGCCATAGATGCACTGATTGGAGGGTATGACATGAGTTCTTGCCTGCCTTTGGGTCATGAGGGAAGCGTAGAGAGTGTAATGGGCTTTTTGGAGTGCCAGGAGCCGAGTCCCCAGTGTTCATTCTTAGAAAACCATGAAGCTGTTCTTTGAACTCCAACTTCTTTTTCTTCTATATTCGTTCGGGGCCCTTTCCTCTACAACCCTCTCATTCTTGCTGTTGATAGATGCCTCCTTCCTATTCTCTAAATGTCCAATTTTATCTTCCTTTGGAATGCCATCAAATTCTTCCTCCCTTTTTCTGTACCTCACCTCCAAAAATAATCCTAACCCCTACCTCTTCAGAGTGTCCATTTCCTCAGAGCTAATCCCAGAAGGAGCATATAAGTCGGTGGAACTCATACTAATATCTGAATGACTGTGGCCCTTGGATGGTTAGAAAATCAAGGTAGTTGTTCACTGTAGAAGATTGTTTAAAGCCAAGTGGTTAAGAATATTCTATACCCTTCCTTTTGCATATATTATCTCGTTCATCCTTGTGAAGCAGATAATCTCACCATCTCAATGTACAGAAAAGGAAACAGGCTCAGAACATTTTGTGTAGCCTACTTAAATAGTGTAGGCAGAGATTGAACCCACATCTCTGGCCCCAAGAGATCTTGATAATTCCCTCACACCTGCTGCCTAACAGCAGATGGAAATATATTTGGATTCTTCTCACCCTTAAGGAAACCTGCTAAGTTCAACTCTAAAAATCAGCAGTCTGCTCAGGGGATACAGGGAGAACTAGGACCATTGTCCCAAATCTGTAGTCATATTTATCTGCTTACCAAATGACCATGTGATGAATCCCTGAAAACCAAGGGAGAACCACAGAATTAAAAAAAAAAAAAAAAAATCAGAGTTCTGTGACTTCTTTTTTACTAGGTTTCTCTAAAATTGTTTTACTACAAAGCCCTGAGTATAGGCCACATGCTACTAGATGATCCATTATATCTCTTAGCCCAGTTATAACAACTTAGAGTTTTCCTTGTTTTTTTTTTCTCATTGAATACAATGTTCCCAGTTATACTAGTTATAAAAGATAATTGCAAAAACCATGCCTGGTCATTTAAAGTCATCCTCTTCTTGAACCAGTTGGTTCCATCTGGTCTTCTGGATGAAAAAAGTGTAAGACATTGAGCTGAGTTCTGCCCTCAAGTGAGTTTTGTTCTCCAGAAGTTACTTTCTATGATGCCAAGCCCACACATCTGTTGAGAAGCAGATGAGGAAGTTTCCCTTGGGATAAACTAAGTGGAGGTGATTCACATCACTCAAGGGCGATGCCATAGTCAGAAAAGGAAAGTTGCTTAGGCAGAAAAGGAATCGTCTCTCATAACCAAACCATGGGAACATAGGGTTGTGGCTGGACCTTAGGGATAATCTGGATGAGGAATCAATGATCCTAAGCCTTTGTCTCACCATCGCTGGCCTCTGCTTTTCTGTACTTGATTCCATTCTGTCTGACAGACATCCTCCTGACAGCTGAAAACAAGACCAGCAGAAGCAACCAACCCTCACTGCTCACAGCTTGGGCCCAGTGCTCACCCCCAGGACCAGCTGACACTGATAGTAGCTGTTTTAAACCACAGGAATAAAATGGAGGAAAAATTATCTTCCAAAGACAACAAATGCTGCTCATGAAAGAAAGGTGCTGTGTAGATTCCCAATAAACAATATTATCTGTAAATGACTCTGGGAATCACTCATAAGTGATGATAAAGCTGATTATACATTACCTAAATGTTATTTAGATTTGAAAAAATTGATTTGTAGCATATAAAATTTCATTTTATATTACGGAAATAGAAATATGAAGGAATGGAAACATTTTTGAAACAAAGTTACACTAAGACATTAGCTCCTTTGACTCACATATTTCAAAAACAATCACGGTTTTCAGTGGAAAATAACGCTAAAAAGTTTTGAAAAATAACGGAAATAAGAATTTGAGTAATGAAACATTTATTCATTTTCCTTCAAGTATGTACTATATAACTATAAAACAATTAGACTAAAAAGTGACAGGCACACCGGAACCTTAAACCAACAAATTTAATATATAGACATTTTGTTGGTATAATAATAGCATTAATATGTATTGAATGTTTACCAAGTGCAGGTAACTATTATAAAACCTTTATTGGCATGATCTGAATTAGTTCTCAAAACAAATAGTTGGCAAACTAAGGCCTGTGGGCCAAACTCGGCCCACCTTCTATTTTCGTACAGAGTTTTACTGGAACACAGCAACACTCATTCAATTATGCATTGTCTATGGCTACTTTTATGCTACAGCTATAGTAGCAGAGACTCTGTGGACTACAGAGCCTGAAGAATTTGCCAGCTGGCCCTTTACAGGAGAAGTTAGTTGATCCCTGCAAAACAATCCAATGGAGTAGGTACTGTTATTTCTGCTTTACCCCAAGGCCACAGAGTGGTAATTGTTAGGATAGTGATTCAAATCCTGAACTGTCTGACTATAAAGTCATCTTTTTAGATAGATTTACAACACAGAGCACAGGCCCTAGAGTCAGACTGTTTGGGTTCAGATCGGATTCTACCATTTAGTAGCTGCATATTGGACAGTTTGCTTAACTGCCCTGTACCTCGGATTCCTTTATAACTCTTCCCATTGGTAACAGATGTGGCTGGTCATCCTTCATGTCAGTACGGGCCTTGGACCCTGGCTGTCCCAGGCCCTGCATCTCAGGGCCTCCCACGCTTTGGAGTACCTCCTCTAACATTCTCAAAATTCCTCTGGGAACAGCTGGAGTAGCAGTGCCATCTGGGCAGGGTGCCCTGAGCTGGGACCAGTAAGTATCTTGGTCCCCATTTCTGCCCTTTGGAGTACTCTTTGATCTCTACTTCCCAACTCTTATGTGGGGCTGACCTGATGCCCCAAGGAGCTCCAGGACTCATATCTGTGGGTTTATTTTGGGGTCCTTGACCTGGCCCTGATTCCAGGTAGGTGACCTGATGAGCTACTACTCCCCAGAATAGCCCAGTTTTTCTCATTGAGTCACCAGGCAAGTGCAGATATGTTGATTTTGATGACTCTCACTTACATAAAACCCATAAGTTGAGGGCTCTGAGGTTCTCATGGCCCACTGCCAGCCCTTGACTAGAGCGATATGTGGGGTCCATGTGTCAGGTCTCACTGCTCCATGTCCAAATAAATAGTGGCTTCCAATCTATAGCGCCCCAGGGCAGTGAAGGTGGCATCACTCACCCTCTCCCCTGTGCCCCTCCCATCGCTAGCACCAGGAAAATCAGACCCCTTCCCTGAGCATTCTTCCAGAGCATTGTCTGTCCCCAAAGAGCATTTGACACTTGCTCTGCGATGCTAGCAGACCCTTCTGCTTGAGGCCCTCCAATCAATGTGTTGCCTGTATCAATGTGTTGACATGAACTCTCTGTTCTTAAGCCATGTTGGTGAGAGGTGGACATTTCTTGCACAAATAGGACCATTCTTTTTCTACCCATGGGTTCCCCCCACCTCCCCATGGTGATAGTGTGTGGAAGGCAAAGGTGCTGTCAGCATTAAAATAAATCACATTCTAGGAATGCAGGAATTACCCTAGGGAGTTCAAGAGAAGATATGGTCAGAAAATGTGCTCTTCTATATTTATGCTATAAAATTTCAAACAGTGAATTTAACATTCTCAGAAAATGAATTAACATTCACATTTTCCTGCATACTCTGGGCAAGACTTGACTTTGTGGTCATCATCTCCAAAGCACAGTAACCGCCCTCCTTTGAGAGCATCATTGGAAGCCAGGATTCATGGGTGGCAGTGGGGATGACACAACATGATTGATGATATAACCAGCATTAAATAAATGATATTAAGGAAATCCAGAGGCTAGAAAATCTGTTTCAGTACAAACAAATGCTGAAGAGTTGGTGTTGTAATAACAGCATTGCTACCCTTTTCTCCCAGCGAGAAATGTGGAATTAGCACATCCAACAATAAACACAGAGGATTCTGGCATCTGCACAGAAAGTGATGGTGCCTAGACACTATGAAAAAAATCTGAGGAGTGGCGCCCAAGATGGCCGAATAGGAACAGCTCCAGCCTCCAGCTCCCAGCATGAGTGACACAGAAGAAGGGTGATTTCTACATTTTCAACTGAGGTACCGGGTTCATCTCACTGGGGCATGTTGGACAGTTGATGCTGGTCTGCGGATGCAACCCAACCAGCGAGAGCTGAAGCAGGATGAGGCATCACCTCACCTCAGAAGTGCAAGGGGGAAGAGAATTCCTTTTCCTAGCCAAGGGAAACTGAGACACACAACACCTGGAAAATCAGGTAACTCCCACCCTAATGTGCTTTACCAAGGGTCTTAGCAAATGGCACACCAGGAGATTATATCCCACACCTGGCCCAGAGGGTCCCACGCCCACAGAGCCTCCCTCATTGCTAGCACAGCAGTCTGAGATCTAGCTGCAGCGAGGCTGGGGGAGGGGCGCCCGCCATTGCTGAGGCTTAAGTAGGTAAACAAAGCTGCCAGGAAGCTTGAACTGGGTGGAGCCCACTGCAGCTCAAGGAGGCCGGCCTGCCTCTGTAGACTCCTCCTCTGGGGACAGGGCATAGCTAAACAAAAAGCAGCAGAAACCTCAGCAGAGGTAAAAGTCCCTGTCTGACAGCGTTGAACAGAGCAGTGGTTCTCCCAGCACAGAGGCTGAGATCTGAGAACGGACAGACTGCCTGCTCAAGTGGGTCCCTGACCCCGGAGTAGCCAAACTGGGAGACATCCTCAACTAGGTGCAGACCGACACATCACACCTCACATGGCTGGGTACACTCTGAGACAAAGCTTCCAGAGCAAGAATCAGACAGCAACATTCGCTGTTCAGCAGTATTCTATCTTCTGTAGCCTCTGCTGCTGATACCCAGGCAAACAGGGTCTGGAGTGGACCTCAAGCAAACTCCAACAGACCTGCAGCTGAGGGTCCTGACTGTTGGAAGGAAAACTAACAAACAGAAAGGACACCCACACCAAAACCCCATCAGTACATCACCATCATCAAAGACAAAAGGCAGATAAAACCACAAAGATGGGGAAAAAGCAGTGCAGAAAAGCTGGAAATTCAAAGAATCAAAGTGTATCTCCCCCTCCAAAGGAACGCAGCTCATCGCCAGCAATGGAACAAAGCTGGACAAAGAATGACTTTGATGAAGAGAAGGCTTGAGAGAAGGCTTCAGTCAATCAAACTTCTCAGAGCTAAAGGAGGAACTATGTAACCAGCGCAAAGAAACTAAAAACCTTGAAAAAAGAATGGATGAATGGATAACTAGAATAATTAATGTAGAGAAGACCTTAAAAGAACTGATAGAGATGAAAACCATGACACAAGAACTATGTGACAAATGCACAAGCTTCAGTAACCGACTTGATCAACTGGAAGAAAGGGTATCAGTTATTGATCAAATGAATGAAATGAAGCAAGAAGAGAAATGTAGAGAAAAAAAGAGCAAAAAGAAATGAACAAAGCCTCCAAGAAATATGGGATTATGTGAAAAGACCAAATCTACGTCTGATTGGTGTGCCTGAAAGTGACGGGGAAGATGGAACCAAGTTGGAAAACACTCTGCAGTTTTCCAGGAGAACTTCCCCAAACTAGAAAGGCAGGCCAACATTGAAATTCAGGAAATAGAACACCACAAAGATACTCCTTGAGAAGAGCAACTCCAAGACACATAATTGTCAGATTCACCAAAGTTGAAATGAAGGAAAAAATGTTAAGGGCAGCCAGAGAGAAAGGTCGGGTTACCCACGAAGGGAAGCCCATCAGACTAACAGCAGATCTCTCGGCAGAAACTCTACAAGCTAGAAGAGAGCAGGGGCCAATATTCAACATTCTTAAAAGAATTTTCAACCCAGAATTTCATATCCAGCCAAACTAAGTTTCATAAGTGAAGGAGAAATAACATCCTTTACAGACAAGCAAATGCTTAGAGATTTTGTCACCACCAGGCCTGCCCTACAAGAGATCCTGAAGGAAGCACTAAACATGGAAAGGAACAATAGGTACCAGCCATTGCAAAAACATACCAAAATGTAAAGTCCATCGATGCTAGGAAGAAACTGCATCAACTAATGAGCAAAATAACCAGCTAATATCATAATGACAGGATCAAGTTCACACATAACAATATTAACCTTAAATGTAAAAGGACTAAATGGTCCCATTAAAAGATACAGACTGGCAAATTGGATAGAGTCAAGACCCATCAATTTGCTGTATTCAGGAGACCCATTTCACATGCAGAGACACACATAGGCTCAAAATAAAGGGATGGAGGAAGATCTACCAAGCAAATGGAAAACAAAAAGAAGCAGGGGTTGCAATCCTAGTCTCTGATAAAACAGACTTTAAACCATCGAAGACCAAAAGAGACAAAGAAGGCCAGGACATAATGGTAAAGGGATCAATTCATCAGGAAGAGCTAACTATGCTAAATATATGTGCACCCAATACAGGAGCACCCAGATTCATAAAGCAAGTCCTTAGAGACTCACAAAGAGACTTAGACTACCATACAATAATAATGGGAGACTTTAACACCCCACTGTCAACATTAGACAGATCAACAAGACAGAAAGTTAACAAGGATATCCGGGAATTGAACTCAGCTCCACACCAAGCGGACCTAATAGACATCTACAGAACTCTCCACCCCAAAGCAACAGAATATACATTCTTCTCAGCACCACATCGCACTTATTCCAAAATTGACCACATAGTTGGAAGTAAAGCACTCCTCAGCAAATGTAAAAGAACAGGAATTATGACAAACTCTCTCTCAGACCACAGTGCAATCAAACTAGAACTCAGGACTAAGAAACTCAAAACCACTCAACTACATGGAAACTGAACAACCTGCTCCTGAATGACTACTGGGTACATAACGAAATGAAGGCAGAAATAAAGATGTTCTTTGAAACCAATGAGAACAAAGACACAACATACCAGAATCTCTGGGACACATTTAAAGCAGTGTGTAGAGGGAAGTGTATAGCACTAAATGCCCACAAGAGAAAGCAGGAAAGATCTAAAATTGATACCCTAACATCACAATTCAAAGAACTAGAGAAGCAAGAGCAAACACATTCAAAAGCTAGCAGAAGGCAAGAAATAACTAAGATCAGAGTAGAACTGAAGGAGATAGAGACACAAAAAACCCTCCAAAAAATCAATGAATCCAGGAGCTGGTTTTTTGAAAAGATCAACAAAATTGATAGACTGCTATCAACACTAACAAAGAAGACAAGAGAGAAGAATCAAATAGATGCAATAAAAAGTGATAAAGGGGATATCACCACCGACCCCACAGAAATACAAACTACCATCAGAGAATACTAGAAACACCTCTATGCAAATAAACTAGAAAACCTAGAATAAATGGATAATTTCCTGGACACTTACACTCTTCCAAGACTAAACCAGGAGGAAGTTGAATCCCTGAATAGACCAATAGCAGGCTCTGAAATTGAGGCAATAATTAATAGCCTACCAACCAAAAAAAGTCCAGGACCAGATGGATTCACAGCTGAATTCTACCAGAGGAGCAAGGAGGAGCTGGTACCATTCCTTCTGAAACTATTCCAATCAATAGAAAAAGAGGGAATCCTCCCTAACTCATTTTATGAGGCCAACATCATCCTGATACCAAAGCCTGGCCAGGGACACAACAAAAAAAGAGAATTTTAGACAAATATCCCTGATGAACATCATTGCAAAAATCCTCGATAAAATACTGGAAAACCGAATCCAGCAGCACATCAAAAAGCTTATCCACCATTATCAAGTGGGCTTCATCCCTGGGATGCAAGGCTGATTCAACATATGCAAATTAATAAACGTAATCCAGCATATAAACAGAACCAAAGACAAAAACCACATGATTATCTCAATAGATGCAGAAAAGGCCTTTGACAAAATTCAACAGTCCTTCATGCTAAAAACTCTCAATAATTTTGGTATTGATGGAACGTATCTCAAAATAAGAGCTATTTATGACAAACCCACAGCCAATATCATACTGAATGGGCAAAAACTGGAAACATTCCATTTGAAAACTGGTACAAGACAGGCATGCCCTCTCTCACCGCTCCTATTCAACATAGTGTTGGAAGTTCTGGCCACGGCAATCAGGCAAGAGAAAGAAAGGGTCTTCAATTAGGAAAAGAAGTCAAATTGTCCCTGTTTGCAGATGACATGACTGTATATTTTAAAACCCCATTGTCTCAGCCCAAAATCTCCTTAAGCTGCTAAGCAACTTCAGCAAAGTCTCAGGATACAAAATCAATGTGCAAAAATCACAAGCATTCTTATACACCAGTAACAGACAGAGAGCCAAATCATGAATGAACTCCCATTCACAATAGCTTCAAAGAGAATAAAATACCTAGGAATCCAACTTACAAGTAATGTAAAGGACCTCTTCAAGGAGATCTACAAATCGCTGCTCAGTGAAATAAAAGAGGACACAAACAAATGGAAGAACATACCATGCTCATGGATAGGAAGACTCAATATTGTGAAAATGGCCATACTGCCCAAGGTAATTTATAGATTCAATGCCATCCCCATTAAGCTACCAATGACTTTCTTCACAGAATTGGAAAAATCTGTTTTAAAGTTCATATGGAACCAAAAAAGAGCCCGCATTGCCAAGACAATCCTAAGCCAAAAGAACAAAGCTGGAAGCATCATGCTACCTGACTTCAAACTATACTACAAGGCTACAGTAACCAAAACACCATGGTACTGGTACCAAAACAGATATAGACCAATGGAACAGAATAGAGCCCTCAGAAATAACACCACACATCTACAACTATCTGATCTTTGATAAACCTGAGAAAAACAAGAAATGGGAAAAGATTCCCTATTTAATAAATGGTCCTGGGAAAATTGGCTAGCCATAAGTAGAAAGCTGAAACTGGATCCTTTCCTTACTCCTTATACGAGAATTAATTCAAGATGGATTAGAGACTTAAATGTTAGACCTAATACCATAAAAACCCTAGAAGAAAACTTAGGCAATACCATTCAGGACGTAAGCATAGGCAAGTACTTCATGTCTAAAACACCAAAAGCAATGGCAACAAAAGCCAAAATTGACAAATGGGATATACTTAAACTAAAGAACTTCTGCACAGCAAAAGAAACTACCATCAGAGTGAACAGGCAACCTACAGAATGGGAGAAAATTTTTGCAGTCTACTCATCTGACAAAGGGCTGATATCCAGAACCTACAAAGAACTCAAACAAATTTACAAGAAAAAAACAACCCCATCAAAAAGTGGGCAAAGGATATGAACAGACATTTCTCAAAAGAAGACATTCATACAGCCAACAGACACATGAAAAAATGCTCATCATCACTCCCCATCAGAGAAATGCAAATCAAAACCACAATGAGATACCATCTCACACCAGTTAGAATGACAATCATTAAAAAAATCAGGAAACAGGTGCTGGAGAAGATGTGGAGAAATAGGAACACTTTTACACTGTTGGTGGGACTGTAAACTAGTTCAACCATTGTGGAAAACAGTGTGGCAATTCCTCAAGGATCTAGAACTAGAAATACCATTTGATTCAGCCATCCCATTACTGGGTATATACCCAAAGGATTATAAATCATGCTGCTATAAAACACATGCACATGTATGTTTATTGCAGCACTATTCACAATAGCAAAGACTTGGAATCAACCCAAATGTCTATCAGTGACAGACTGGATTAAGAAAATGTGGCACATATACACCATGGAATACTATGCAGTCATAAAAAAGGATGAATTTGTGTCCTTTGTAGAGACATGGATGCAGCTGGAAACCATCATTCTCAGCAAACTATCGCAAGAACAAAACCAAACACCACATGTTCTCACTCATAGGTGGGAATTGAACAATGAGATCACTTGTACACAGGAAGGGGAACATCACACACTGGGTCCTATTGTGGGGAGGACGGGGGGAGGGATAGCATTAGGAGATATACCTAATGTAAATGACATGTTAATGGGTACAGCACACCAACATGGCACATGTATACATGTGTAACAAACCTGCACGTTGTGCACATGAACCCTAGAAGTTAAAGTATAATAAAAAAATTAAAACTGTCAAAAAAATCTTCCCTTGTACTGAACAATAAGCAAATACAAAAATACCTATCCTTTACCTATTATTCTAAATCTTCATTGATAAGTCATGACTCAGTCCTGTGAATTTTGTAAAACATTAAATCAAATTCTTTATACAGACAGGGACTTGGCAGAAAATGTTTTCCAGGGACACATACCATAAAAATGCCCTGCTTGGTATTGCCTCATTTTTTGTTCTATGAAGTCACTCTTGCTTCCACTTGCAGTTCCTCCTGTCTTTTCCTCACATTGGTGCTTTCCCACGTTTTTTTTTTGTTTGTTTGTTTGTTTCTCATTTAGGGTGTTCTTTCCTCCTTTTCAAAAATCACTTATGCTTTGTAATATTTGTAGCCCTCAGCTTCTTTCCAAGAGGTAATTTTGCCTTTCCCTGTCTCTTTGGTCATCTGTCTGTCTTAGCCTGTCAGACATTCTCTCACACTCTACACATGCACACGCATGCACACTCTGTACATATACACTACACTACGCACATATCACATATATACATAACTGATAAACATTTTGTTTTAATGTATAAGCAGCATGTTTACACAGAATTTGTCCTTGGCTTTAGGAACTATAGAACTCACCAAATAGAGGGCTACATATCTGATACAGGAGAGAGAGTCCAGGACTACTTGCTTTCATTCTCAATCTTGTCTGGATAATCAGGTTACAGTATGCTAAGGACACCGAGATGCCCAGGATGGCACAAGTGGAAATTCTTCTAGATGCCTTGTGGTGCACTCTTGAGTGTCTGTGGTTAGAACTTG
Source organism: Papio anubis (assembly GCF_008728515.1). Lineage (NCBI taxonomy): Eukaryota > Metazoa > Chordata > Mammalia > Primates > Cercopithecidae > Papio > Papio anubis. The sequence goes on from NC_044989.1 coordinate 37,800,580, forward strand.
GTTCTTTACTGGCTTATGGATCAAGTGTCCTGTGGTTTGTGACAGCTGCAGTGTTGGATGAGATAACTGGGGGTGCTGGGCATAATTCATTCCCATGTGTCTACATTCTGACTATAGAAAGCTATTGACCTAAAATAACATGTCATTTAAAAATATTTTGATAGTGTAAGATCCATTTTTTGTTTTGGATCAGGAGGCCCTACAGTAAATTTTTACATGTCATACCTCTTTGTTTTCACAGATAATTTATATTTCTTTATCTCTGACACTATTTGGCTATCCTAGAAATAGCTGATGACACCAATTAGGATATACACTCAGTCGCTGATGACGTCCTATCCTATTATGTGTTCATGCACAGCAGGGCAGGGTATCTGAAATACATTTGCTTTAGCACATTTAGATAATGTGTGGGAAAGGTGACAGGTTTTTATTTTCTTTTTTGCCAATTTGTACATTAGTGTCTCTTAAGTAGCAGATTAAAAATTTCTTAAAGCACTAACACTGATTAAAAATGTTTGTTTAGGCTTGTTCAGAATTCTAAGTGCTTGCAGGATCCAAATCACATTCTCGTCCTTTAAGCCAACATTTTAAAAGCCTGTAATGGCTGTATCTTATTGAAGCAAACGAAATAACTTTCTATAGGGCTATTTTCTTTTATAAGGTAAATAACTAAAACTTGTAAATATGGAAAAACAATCCAGATCCTTAGACATATTTGTAAGTATATATTTTTAATAAATGTTTCAGTCCTATTAGTCTCTATCATTTTAATACACTGGCAAAATGCATAGTACTTTGTTCTTTTCTCAAAACTCTTTTTCAGAATTTATGGCATTTCTTGTACCCGGTAAAGACTACTGATAAGCCATTTCTTGTGGACTAATAAAAAAGAATTCATGTTTGAGAAGCATTAATTTTAGTCTCTGCTTTTTATCTATTTATTCATTCTTTCATTCTTCATTCAGCAGCAGCTTCTGTGCTGGGCTGGGAGTCAGGTTGGAGGAATGTGCCCTCTCACCAGGAGGATGGACTTGATTGGATCACTTCGGGAGACCCACTGAATAGAGGGGCCTCTGCAAATGCAATGCGGCCCAAGAGGAGGGAATGGCTGATTCTAACACAGGCTTCACAGAGAAGGTGACAGAGGTTTTAATGGGTTAGGAAAAGAGGAATTCATGCAAAGACAGAGAGGCTGAAAAGACTGGTATTTGGGGAGTTCTGCAATGATAAATGAGGGAGAAGCTAAATGTGTGTGGCTGGTGGCACGAGTGAGAAGGGATGAGGCCAGAAGGCGAAGGGACTTGAGTGCCATTTTCAAGACTTTGTTTGGACTTTGTATCCTGGCTATGGAGACCTCATAAGGACCTTTAGTCAGGGTGGTGACTTAGAGTGGGTACTATTGGAATCAGAGGCTCTTACAATAACTGTGAGAGGGAATAAGGACTTAAGGCAAAGACCTTCTGTGTGATTATAGACAAATTTATTATGCAATACAATAGATAAAAAATTAATGCATAAGTCTTCATAGCCCCTCTTCCTCTTCTCCCCTCCAGGAACATTCTAACAGAGCTATGGATTATGAGTTGGATTTTCTTGGGAGTTAAGAGAAGAATATAAATATTCTAAATGCTTTAATTCTTCTTTGTTGCTACATCTTGATTTGTTTTTTCACTGTAACTGCACTGAGATCAGTCCCCATGGAGCTCTAGGTTAATAGGGCTACATAACATGTTTTTTTTTAAGGAAAGCCAGTATAATGTTGGGTGACCCAAAGGTTAATGCTTATTTGGGGGCAGTTTGAAGACCTACTGGTTAGTCACATCTACAAAGATACAAGATAAGATAGGCAAGATCTTAAAAACCCAAATCCTGTCTGGTTTCCTGCTACCACAGAAGGTTCCTGAGGAATACTCCAGAATAAGAACATGCTATTTATTACCAGCTAAGGCTTTGTCCCTGACACCTCACAAAAGTGCCTATTCCAGGTCATGGACCTGGGTCAATCTGTGGGCAAGATGTCAGAACCCTTTGCCTCCTCTGAACTCAGAAGCAATTAAGATGACATCCATCTTTGGATGCTCTCTCCTGGACTCTACCTGGTTCCTGCTTGGTTTTCTAAAAGAGGGAAAAAAAGAGGATGCTGCTTTCCAACCATAAGGACGCCTCCATCCAATCTTATCCTATCAGTTGCTAGGAAGGGAAAAGGAGAGAAGTGATCTCTGTTTTAAGAAAGTTGAACTTTAAAGGAAGAAGTTCTGAATGAAGTACCCCAATCAGGAGCAAGGATGCTTATCTTCTTTCCTCCTCTGATATGGTTTGGCTGTGTCCCTACCCAAATCTCATCTTGAATTGTAGTTCCCATAGTCCCCATGTGTCATGGGAGGGACCCAGTGAGAAGTAATTCAATCATGGGGGTGGTTACCTGCATGCTGTTCTTGTGATAGTAAGTTCTCATGAGATCTGATGGTTTTGTAAGGGGCTTTTCCCCTTCTTCTCTGCACTTCTTGCTGCCACCATGTGAAGAAGGATGTGTTTGCTTCCATTTCTGCCATGATTCTAAGTTTCCTGAGGCCTCCCCAGCCCTGCAGAACTGTGAGTCAATTAAACCTCTTTCCTGTATATTTAATGAACTATCCAGTCTCTGTTATATCTTTATTAGCAGCGTGAGAACAGACTAATACAGCTAACCCACTTTACCCTTAGCAGCATAGATTCAATTCCACCTTCTTTGTATGAATTAGGGTGTTGAGCAGAGTGAGTATTTGACTTTCATTTTTCATTGGATTTTACATCCAGGTTGTGCCACTAGCACAAAGAGTTCATGGAGGGCCTTGTATACCTGTTTAGGAGTTTGGGCTTTATATAGTAAAGGAGAGTTTCTGAAGATTGTTAATTTGGGACTTTATGTGTTTAGATGTTCAGTTAGCGAAGCTTAAAATGTTTTTTAAAAGTATCTAAAAATATTTTTAGAGCCCATCACTCACAAAATTAAAAATGAAAAACATTGGCAGGGGTCATACTAAAGACAGTGAAATAGTTACGAAGCTGTTGCTATGTAATAGAAGCAAGGTATGATGAGGACCTGAATGAAGTCAGTGGCAGTGGGATTGGAGAAAAGAGACTGGACGTGAGAAATATTTAGGAGGCAAAAGAAGAGGGTTGTATGGAGAAAGGAGTCACCTCCTGGGTTTTGTCCTGAGAAGCTGGTTGGATGGGATTGCCACTCAAGCACAGGAGGAGAAGGATGGAAGCATATTTTTGATGGTGGTGAACTTGATTTGAAATATGGTAAATTTGGGGTTCTGGCAGGCCAAACAAGCAGAGATGTCCAGGGCTTATCTGGATATTCAGGTCTGAAGCCCAGGAGTTATATCTGGGTAGGAGATAGAGATGTGGGAGTCATCAGAAAATAGCTGGCAGTTGAAGCTCTGAAACAAGACATCACCAAGCAGAAGAATGAAAATGACCCTAGGGTGCATGGTAGCAATGGGGTCAGTAGCAGAAGAAGAACCGGGAAGGATTCACAGTGGTGTAGTTGGGGAGAGAGAAGGGAGTGAGAGGAGGAGCAGTGCCCTGGAGAGTCAAGTGCTACAGAGAAGGAAGGGAAGTAGGGTGGGGGACATCTGTGACTTTAGGAAAGTGGTTCATTGGTGACTGCCAAGCATAGCTTCAAGGAATGGTGGCAGTAGATCTGGAGGAAAGTGACTTCAGTGTATGTGAGGTGAGCAAATGGAGACATTGGTGTAAACCCCCCTCTCAAGGTTGTGGAAGCGGCTCACATTTTTGAGGCAGGACTGGGTTTGGTTTTCAGAGGTAGGGGTTCGAGCATATTCTCTGCAGAAAGCCCTGTCAGTCAGTGAGACTGGTAAACACTATTGTCATGTAGTCAGAGGCAGAGTCTCAATTCTACTCCTTGTCTTATCTCTGTCACACTGAATACTTTTGCTCTTTCTTAAATCACTAGTTGGCTCCCAGGGCTCCCAGGCTTTTCTGGGTTTGCTCTGGGTTTGTTCACCTCTTGTGTTAGTCTGTTCTCATGCTGCTATGAAGAAACACCCGAGATTGGGTAATTTACAAAGGAAAGAGGTTTAACTGACTCACAGCTCTGCAGGACTGGGGAGGCCTCAGGAAACTTCTGATCTTGGTAGAAGGGGAAGCAGACATGTCCTTCACATGGCAGCAGGAGAGAGAAATGCAAAGGGGAAACCCCTTATAAAACCATCAGATCTTGTGAGAACTCACTACTCATGAGAACAGCATGAGGGTAACTGCCCCCATGATTTAATTACCTCCTGCTTGTCCCTCCCATGACACGTGGGGATTATGGGAACTACAGTTCAAGATGAGATTTGGGTGGGGACGCAGCCAAACCACATCACCCCCGTTAGAGGTGAAGGATTTGCTGTGCCCCTATCACTGCCACCCCCACTGCCACCAGGGCAGTCATGTCTCACCTGGTGTGACATTTGGTATCCCCATTCCTTCACCCACTTGTGCCTTCAGAGAGGACTCGGAGCCCTCAGGAGAGCTACAGGGTAGTCCCGTAAATAGCCAGGGGCCAGTGAGATGATGTACTCTGAGGAGAGGCTTCCCAGAATACAAACATTAGGTGTGAAATGTGCTATGAGGACATTGAGGCATTGTACCCTCAGTACCTGTGGCAGGTAGGTAGGGCCCGGGCCAGCCACAACAGCCCTTTCATTTCCCTGTGGTGCTGTCCCAATGTCATAATTCTTTGTCATGATGTGGGAAGCACTGCCTGATGGGGCTCCACCTCCACCACATTGGCTGACTTCTCTGTCACTTGGTTTCCTGAATGGTATTTAAATGCCCCCTGCATCAGGGTCTCGGCAAACCCTCTGGCCTCTTCTTCAGTTTGCCCTCTGCATACTCGGAGGGCCTATTTAACTTTGCCTGGCGTCTGTATGGAAGAAGTACTTCTTAGGCAAAGAGCTCCTGGAAGACAATCTCCCTAGCAACAACGAAGCATCCTCTCTGCAGTGTTTTCTGCTTCTCTGTTGTTGTTATCTGGATGACAGGGATTGAATCTGGCCTCTGCCAATATCAAATGCTGTCTGGGGCTGGAAACAAGCCTCAAAACATGTTTTAAATATTTTATTTCCCCCCATCTCCCCTAAGTCTGCCCACCATGCATATGCTTAAGGTTATCCCCCAGCGATCAATTGTGAGTGACGGTGACCCTCCTAAAGGTAGTCGACTTAGCCTGTGGGCTCAGGCATCATACCTGTGTCTGACTAGACACTGTTACCCTGCTTGAACATGTGCCACATGAAAGCAGCTTTCTCTTGTGCTCTTAGTAGGAGGTGCTTTCTGGTAATGTTGGTGCAGGGCTAGACTTTTCTCCTGCTGAGCCTTTGCCTGGAATGTTCTCCTTTTCCTTGTCACCATCCAGAGCACCACTAAGTCAGTGTAAACTCCCCTTCTTAAGGGAAGACTAAGGACCTGGGAAGTGGGGTCATCCTGGCCTTATCTCCTTAAAAGACCTAACTCTTCAAGGGGGTCTTCCCTGTTAACCCTCTGTATTAGTTGGCTAGGGCTGCAATTGCCAATACCAGGAACTGGAACGGGGTAACTTAACAGAAACTAATTTTCTCACAGTTTTGGAGATCAAGGTCAAGGTGCCAGCAGGTTTGGTTTCTCCTGAGACCTCTCTCTTTGGCTTGCAGATGGCCACCTTCTTGCTGTGTCCTCCCATGGCCTTTCCTCTGTGTGTGCGCACATCCCCAATGTCTCTTCCTCTTTTTATAAGCATATGAGTCCTATCCAATTAGGGTCCCACCCTTATGAGTTCATTCAGCCTTAATTACTTCTTCAAAGGCTTTAGCTCCAAACATAGTCACACTGAGGGTTAGGGTTTCAACATATGAATTTTAAGGGAACATCATTCAGTCTACCTCGTTATCCTTAACATTCTCCATTTTTCTGTATTTTCTCCAGTGCTTGGGTATTGCATCAGTTTCCTGTAATTGCTTCAGCAAATTACTAAAAACTTGGTGGCTAAAAACAACAGAAATTTATTGTCTCACAATTCTAGAGGCCAGAAGTCTGAAATCAGTATCACTGGGCCGAAATCAAGCTGTCAGCAAGGCTGCACTCTCTCCAGAGGCTCTAGAGGAAAATCTGCCCCTTGCCTTTTTCACCTGTTGGTGGCAGGCAGCATTCCTTAATTTCTGAATCCATCACTCCATCCTCTGTGGTCACATTGTCTACTCTTCTGATCAAATTTCTCTTTGCCTCTCTCTTTAAGGGACAATTGTGATTGCATTTAGGGTCCACCCAGATAATCCAGAATAATGTCCCATCTCAAGATCCTTAACTTAATCGTATCGGTAAGGTCCCTTTTACCAAATAAGGTGACTTTCATAGATTCCAGACATTAGAATCTCCTATCTTTGGGGCCATTATTCCACCAACCACAGGAGTATTGTTCGTAATATATCATTTGATGTTTTAACAAATGATAATATATCATTTGATATTTAACAGTTGACCTACAAGAAGAGCCCTTGTTGCACAGGCAGGAGACACAAAGATGTTTTTGCTGGGTGTGTTCAGACAAGATCACACCCTTGATACCATAATCTAGACCCATGGCTCTGTCCTCCCACATGACCTTCGCCTGAGGGGAGGGGCTGGGGACTACAGAACCAAGGAGTCTCCCTGGGGAGGTGAAGTTTCAGATGATCCAGGGGTTGGAAGAAGTTTCTCCCATGCATTTTATCTCATGGCTGGTTAGAGGGGTGGGTATCCCACTCCCAGAAGCCATTTCACTTTGAATACTTTGTTTACTTCTGGTTAGAAGAGTCTCCAGGAGTGTGGGCTCTGGTAAGAAGGTCCTGTTTTCCCTGGTCTCACACAATCAGGTCTGCTGCTTGTCTATATTTTGCTATCATGACGCTTTTACAATTTTTTCTCTCAATTACCTGAGGTACCTGATGAATATTCAACATGTTTATGAAGTCCAGAGTGCCAGATGTGTTGAAAATGAGCAATTTTAATCAACGGTGAACCTACCACTATTTTTATTTTTTTAAGAGAGCGATTACTGAAGCTTCACAAACAGTGCTTTATTTAGTCATAGGACCCATGGTCTGGTACTAGGATGGGAGGACTTTATTGGCTGCTAATCTAATATCTAAGATTGTGTTTGTCTGCTTTTCCTTCTTGCCATTTATGGTGAAAAATCTGCCAAAGCATCACAAGTGTTTTGTTTCTTGTTTCTAGTCCCATCCCAATTTCATTTTCATGCAATGGGAGTCAGGTTTGGAAGATAATTGTGATTTCCTTCTCCTACTTTTAACAATGCCCTGCTTACTGTACAAAGTTGTGTCTGAACATTACTGCTTATTCTGAAAAACTCAATATGTAATTTTTAATGTCGTTTCAAGCCTTCTGAAGTTTTATCTGTTTCTGGGGCATTGCTAATGGTTTTCCTTAGAATGCAGAAAGAACTTATAAAGGAGATGTCAGGAGAAAATAATAATCTCCTCAATGCAATCATGTCATTAAGATGCTATTGTTAAGAGTGGGGGATGAGGCAGAGGAAAAGACCAGACAGTGACTTAGAAACATGAGCATTTGGCATTAAAGGCATTACTGTCTTGAAGTCTTCTAGCCTGTAGGGTGTATGGAAACGTGTCAGTTATGGAGAGTTTTATATTAATCTCCTGTACCATCTAATTTGGTTGATTCAAAATTAGGTGTAATTGCAAGTACTCTTCTGGCACTAGGGAGACCAGCCAACAATAACCTTCATTATCTCCTCTGGTGAAGGCCACATTTGCTCTCAGGGTAAATCTCTTAGAAACCTAAAGCTCATCACTTCACTGCCTGTTTTTCTTTGGTCCCAGGCAAAATTATGCATTACATGAACTCACTCTTCATGCTTTTCCCGGTCTCTCTTGCTACCTTGTCCCAGGCCAGTTGCTAGAGACTTGTGCTCCCACAGTGGGCATCTGATAAGTGAGTTCACATTTCATTGTTGGTGGCTTGCAGATGTGCTAATCCTGGAATTATTCTAAGGGGACTCTATGCCTAATACAAAGCCTCACCCAAAAAGGAACCCATCTCCAAGGGTAGATTTTCTAGCCCTGGGGCAGCTGAGTGTAGAAGAAATTGTTTTGAGCAGTACTGTTTTTCTAGGGTCACACAAGTTCTGCCTATTTCACTTGTAGCAATGCTGGCCACGGGTATAAGGATGACATCCTTTGGAGTTCTAATGCACATTTCCTGGGACTTAAAGATGGGAATTTTCTATGGACACAGTACCTCAAAGGGATTCTTTGGGATTTTCAAGACCCAAAAGTAATGAAAGAATCTTTTCACTACAGATGATCTTTGACTTATGGTGGGGGCTACGTCCTGATAAGCCCATTGTAAGTTAAAAAATATAAGTAGAAAATGTGTTTTCAATTAAGAACCATCCTAAGTTGGGAACCATCTGTATTTTTGTGGGTATTTGTGGTGTAAATGTTGGGGACCACGTACTATGCTGATAATGACCATCTTGTTGAAGTGCCTTCTAGGGTAAGGACTCACCCTGGGAGTGAGTATGAGTTTCCCTGAGGGGTGGACAGTCCAGACATCACCTCTGGGAATAGGCAGGTCCTGGGAAGTCTGGGCTGAGCCTCAGTTTCATGAATCTGGACTTAGAGTTTGAGATAACCTCTGGGGCTATTTGTTTCTACTCAATTGAATTGTTTTTCTTACTTTGTAAGCCAGAACTCCTGGCTCTCTTGGGTTCTAATGACCCAGGAGACTCTTCAATGACATTTGGATTATCCTGTTTCCTGGGGAGCTTTCTTCCTTAATCCTGGGGATACTCAAAGTGTAAGCCAGCCTGGGAAAAGATGGCTTGAAAGAAGTTCCGAGGCTGGAGGATCATGAGGTCAGGAGATCGAGACCATCCTGGCTAACATCATGAAACCCCACCTCTACTAAAAATACAAAAAAAAATAAATAAATAAATAAATAAAATAAATAAAGCCGGGCATGGTGGCAGGTGCCTGTAGTCTCAGCTACTAGGGAGGCTGAGGCAGGAGAATGGCACGAACCCAGGAGGCGCAGGTTGCAGTGAATCGAGATGGCACCACTGCTCTCCAGCCTGGGTGACAAAGTGAGACTCCATCTCAAAAAAAAAAAAAAAAGGTTCCTGGGGCTGGGCACAGTGGCTCATGCCTGTAATCCCAGCACTTTGGGAGGCCAAGGTGGGTGGATCATTTGAGGTCAGGAGTTAGAGACCAGCCTGGCCAATATGGTGAAACCCTGCCTCTACTAAATATAAAAATTAGCCAGGCATGGTGGTGGGCACCTGTAGTCCCAGTCACTCGGGAAGCTGAGGTAGGAGAATCAGTTGAAACCAGGAGGCGGAGGTTGCAATAAGCTATCATGCCACTGCACTCCAGCCTGGGTGACAGAGTGAGACTCCGTCTCAAAGAAAAAGTTCCTTGGGATACTGCTGGTGGAACAGCTGCCCAGTGTGTTCAGCCCAGGGACTGTAATACCAGCTTGCTTCATCTGGAGTTATTCCAGGAGACACTTAGTCCCTCTTCCTTCATCTTCCTAAGTGACTTACCCTGAGCACCTCAACATCAGCCTCACTATTGAGGTGTCCCTACTCTGGCCTTCAGGTCTCTGGGCACTATAGACTGGGCATGAGCTTTCACAAAATGTTGGCTAATTTTATACAAATATCTATCCCGGGAACCACCTGTTCAGTAGTCTGATTCCAGAATCTTTTCTTCTTCCACTGGAGTCTTCTCAGGAGTGGGTCCCAATCTTGCAGACCTAGAAGTGGGCATTTTTTACGCCAACCCCTGTTCCTGGACTGTTTTGAATAGAAGCACTACTAGGATGTGAGCGTATCCTTTGGTTTGCTCATAATATTCTTTTCCTTCCAAGAATGCCCCTTCTCTCTAAAATGATCTCAGCAGACCCTCAAGGTACCTTTTGGGTCCTTCTCTTCCACAAAACTGCCCCAGGTCTCTCCCTCCCCAGAACTCAACTTCCTTTTTTCCCCCCAATGATCCTTTTGGCAATGAATCACATGCATACTTTGTGACATACTCCAATAATCACTTTATGGTGAGCATAATACCCACTTTACTTAGCTTTGCTCATTTTGATGTACGGCAGACATCTCCGAGTGATGAGTCTCTGGAATATTAACTCTATTCTGCACTTAGCTTTGCTCATTCTGATGTATGGCAGACATCTCTGTCTGAGTGATGAGTCTCTGGAATATTAACTCTATTCTGCATGATGGCTTTGGTTTGGGCAGATGTTTTTATCTATCACCCGTGTCGATCTGCTTTCCATGAGGGAAATTTGGCTGACCTTCAGAGGATGGATTACTGACCTCCATTGGGAGCCAATGGAAGTGACATCATTAACGGATTTTTTTTTTTAACAGCAAAAATGGAAGATAATTAAATGCAGCACAGTAGTTGTAAAACAGATTTCATTGTGTTATACATCACTTCATAAAGTAAGCATAGTTCCCATTCTTCCACATGTTTTTTTGCAGCATTTTACCACAGAATAATGACTCCCTAACAACTCAGCTGAAAAATATTTAGATCTACTTGCTCTAAGAATAAGGTCAACATTAAACATTCTCAGATGAAAAGCTTGCTGGATGAAACAGTGCACCATCAGAATAAAGCATGCAATATATTTACAGTCAGATGAAACAAGTATGTCCATAAATCTACCAGAAAGACCATCTCCTTCTTTAGGAAATACATGTATTGCTTAGCCAGTACCAATAAGTTAATGTGGTATGAGTAATTTTGGGTATTCTGGCCTTCCTGAATCTCATACAGCCAAACCAACCAGAAGGTTTCCCCTCTGGGTTGATGGTGGCTTATCATTTGGCATCTGGAAACTTCTCTTATTTTGCTGGATATGGCTCTCTAGTGGGTGGGGACACAGGGCAGCACCCAATAACCCTGATTATATGGCTTACTGACTTGCCTAAGAAAAATAAGTCAATCATTCAGATTAATCTGGGAGGCTAATTCTAAAATCAGATTTTATGAGAATTGCTACATTTGGGGCTATGTTAACCTCATTTCCAAAAGAAAAACTCTTACTGGAGAGAAACCATCATGTTGGCTCATTCTATTGTGTTTATATATTTCACAGTACAATGATTCAGTCTTGCCAGGTTCCGTATTAGGAGGAGGATTAGAACTACATCACTCAGTATTATCTTTTGTCTGTTCTAAAATATTTATCAAGTTAATTTATAGACTTACAGATTTTTTCCATTCCAGGACTTCATTTGCAGGGAGCCTTCAGAAAAAAACAGGTCACTTGCAGTAATATAGGACTAAACTGTGATTCTGGAGACCCGGGTTTCTCTTTGCTGTTCAACCAGTGTAGTCTTGTGTGTGTGCTGTTAAGTGATTTCTGGCTCACTGAAATGTGCTAATGACTTCATATTTGTGAAGCGCTAAGTATCCTGATATTTTGCTCTTTTCAGGCAGAAAATTTCAGGCAGAAATAATATAGCTTGTCTTTTGCTAGATCTCACTAGGGGGAAAAAAATCGCTCACAAGAGCCTTGCCTACCTCAACAAGAAGGGTCTCTACTTACACAAATGGCTTGGTTTCTTTTCTGGTTATTGGGTCACAGGTGGCTCGCCATTTGCTTTGAGTTTGCAAATAAAGTACATCTTGGGTTTCCTTATCTTTAAACAAGTAAAGATAAATTTGGTTAAAGTGGGAGAAGGTTCACAGGATGAGAACATCACTTCAGCTCATAGCAGGTGTAGGTCTAAAGTGCCTCTTTGCAGGAAAGCAAGCCACCACCAGCTGTCCACCTGCTCTCTGGGGAAGGGACCAGGCATTGGAAAGGCTGCCTTGGGAGAAGTGAATCATTTATAAGCCGGATGTAGCTTTGTTTCCTCTTTCTAATATGGACATATTTATTGCCATCTCAATTACACCTAATTCAATTAATGGAAGAAAATGTACATGAAAGGACTCCCAGAAACTAAAATGGCTAACTATAGGCAGGATGCGTGATTATTTAGACTCTATCAAACCAACCCAGTACTGGCAGGGCTGTTCTCTCCCCAGTACTTACCAGAGAGGGAGCAGAGATAATGCGCAGCCACATTCCTCCCCATTTCATGAAATAGTTTCATCTTTACCTTGAGGTCACGCTACAGATGAAGAGTAAAATGAAAGACTGAATATGATCAGTACTAATTAAAATGGGGGGAGGTATTGAAAGAGTCTAAAATTGGCTACAAATAATGAGATACATTGGACTCTTCCTCATTAACAAGATTTAAAATAAGCTGGGAAATTTCTATTTGGAACTATGAACTGTGATGGGTGTGGTCCAACAGAAAAAGAACACTGGAGAGTCATGGATAATGAAATACAACTGGGAAGTTAAGGAAAGCATGCAATGCCCTAGGACAAGCTTGTCGAACCTGTGGCCTACATGAAGCCCAACACAAATTTTTAAACTTTCTTAAAACAGTCTGAGTTTTTTTTTTTTTTTTTTTTTGCAATTTTCTATTTTTATTTTTTTTAAGCTCATCAACTATGGTCAGTGTTAGTGTATTTTACATGTAGCCCAAGAAAATTCTTCCAGTGTGGTCCAGGGAAGCAGGACACCCCTGCCTAGGGGAATTTGTTTCGTCTACTTGGTTAGTTGTCCTAATTGCATTTCACCTGCAGTCCAAAGGTTATTTTAGATGACAGAATTGCAAGAACCCCAAACCCAAAGAAAGAATCGTTGAAGTGGTTGGGAGAGGAGGTCATTTCTGAGATACATTTCAAGGAGAACTACCAGTTTGAGAGAAGGAGCTGGTAGTTATTGTGTGCAAGTGTTTTTCTTTGATGGGGAAGGAGTGGTTGGCAAAGATCTGTGTATACATTTCCTGCTCCTGTTTCCTTAACCACCATCCTCAGGGCATCTCTGGCACCTTGGGATGGGGTAAGTGCTCTCTACTGCCCTCACTTTAGCTGCCTTCATTTGTCTATATGGCACTTTCTGCATGAACAGACATTTGCCTTACAGGGATGAAACTGGACTTGCAAGAGTTTGCTGTAGAAGGGTTCAAGTCAGGAAGATGCTCAGAAATGAGCACTCAGAGGGTGGCATCAGTGTTGACTTAAAATTAAAAAAAAAAAAATCTGACCTCACATGTTCATCTTTCCTAAAGTAGAGAGGCTGTTTCTAGCCTCTCAAACCATAAGGAAGTAATCAAAATTAGAGCAGATGGAAAGCATCTCTTACCTTAAAGCCTCACGTACATTTCAGAGAAGCAACTTCTCTAGCTAGACTTATTCTTTTATGGTCTTGTTTATTACTATAAACAAGCAAGTTGACTTTATCATTTACTCTTTATTGTGTTGTTTGAAGTACCTATGTAATGCAAGTATGTACTGTACTAAAATACCTATATTTCCAAAAACATCATGTGGGGTAGCCCACAGTCTCTGCAGAAGCATCATGAGTAACCTGCGCCTTTATACTTTACAATTCGTTATTGGTTGCTGTTAAAGGTATGATAACAGATGAAAAAAAAAACTAAGTATGAATATACTTTTCCAAACACACACATACACAGCTTACAGTGGAATCCCAATGGAAACAAGTCAAGTGACATCTGATGTAGGATCTATAAAATGTAGACTCTGCAATAAAAAGCCAAAGGCACGTAAAAATATATTTTAACTTTAAAAATAACTTAGTTACAGTAATACTTTGCCTGTGTCTTACCAACATGTAGCTGACAGTCAAAATTTTGCAATATAGATATAGAGGGATATATAAGAACTACAAGAAAATCCCCAAAACCCATAAGTTCAAATGTGAAAACAGAAAAATTTTAACACTGGAGAATTCGCTATGGTGAGCCCAAGCAATATAGAAAAGAGTCTACAAAAAGGCTTAGGTGTTAAATAAATTTTGACTTCCTCTTGCTCAGAAAATGTCGGAGTGCTGTAAAGTTCCATAAAGTTCCTCAGTGTGACTCGCTCAGCCCTTCATAGCTAGTGCCAATCCTGGCCAACCCAGATTTCTTGTGTGTCTGCAAACAATGTGTGAGCCGAACATCACCAATGCCTGCTGAAAATGGGCTCTGACTCACTTCCTCTTTTTGCCAAGATAGGTTTTGCTTTGTTGTTTTTTCCTAAATTGTTTTTGCAAGGAGGGCATACCAGGTAAAAAAATACTTTGTAAGAATATTATTTTAGAAAACCCATCACAAAATTGCAAATACAGCTCCGGAAGCCCTTCTCTTCAACTGTGGTTAGTTTAGTTTAGTTTTTGTACCTTTTACCCCAAAGGAAAAAAAGTTGGCATCCTGTTACTTATTTTTATCCATGACATTCAGCACCTCATCCAAAAGTGAGGGCCCAAGATCAAGCTGCAGGGAGAGGAGGGAACCTGTAAGGTCAGAGAGGGACTCCTCTGACTTAGTCTTTCCCTTGATGAGCTCGCATGGGGCAGGATGGTCAAACATGTCCTCAGCTGGCCAGTCGGGGTACTGTTCGGACAGGCTGGAGGAGTGGCTGTCCCTGCCCTGGCTGGACTGAGATGCAGAACCGCTGGAGCCCCACGAGGTGTCTCCCTGGTGGACTGTCCCATTCTCCAACAGACTGCTTTTCTCCTGAGCTTTTTCCTCCATGACAGGCTCGCAGCTAAGCCTGGGCAGCTTTGCTGGCCCAAAGGACTCCTGTTTGGAATTAAATGTCACCGGTGACAATAAGGGCAGCATGAGAGCTTGGGACCCTCCAATGGTCGGGAGGGAGATGGCATTTTTGAGCACCGGGGAGGGTGTTTCTGTGAACACAGAGTCCGAGGTGCTGTTGGCCCGGAAGAACTCGTTATGCCCAGGGAACTGGCCCAGGTGTGCTTTCTCCTGGTTTCCAGGTAAAAGCTCGTAGTTCCCTTGAAGAAAGGAAATATCTCCAAAGACATCGTGCTGGCCCTCTTTGCCGATGTGGATGGTGTGGCGAAAGTCTCCAAGTGGGGGACTGATCATGTCGGGAGACAGAATGTCCCTCAGTTTAAATTTCTTTCCTTTCTTGTTATTGGCCGCTTTCAGGTAAATTGGGGTCTTGGCTGGCATTTTGGAATTTGAGAATGTCTATTTTGCAAGTGGAAAAAAGGGCCACTTTCTTCACAGATGGTATATGTTTCTGAATAATCCTTTTTGATAGGAACTGTCACATCATTTTTTCAAGTGGCTTCAGAAGTGGCTTTGAAATGAGATGGGGTCAGAGAACCTTCCTGAGGTTACGGCCAAGTGAGGCTTGCTAGAGAGCCAGTTACATCATCCAGTCTTGACCACAACCAGGAGAAACCTGGAGAAGAAACCAAAGCAGGTTATAATCTAAAGAGTCATTTGGGTGCCCTAGGGCCTCCCTTTTCACAAGAGCCTGTAAATAATGGCAGGGCCAGTTCCAACTAATGCAAACTTATTGTTTCCCTCCAGTAAGTGGATAAAAATTTTCATCTTAATCTGAAAGAGAAAACAAAACAGGAAAGAGAAAGACCTAAAAACCCCAAATCTGTGACACCAGTACTTTTTAGACATAGCCATGAACACATCTTCTGGACATGTCTACAGTTGTAGTCATTTTCCTCTATTCTAAGAATTGCTGTAAGCATAGGATCAGTGATTTCAGCTCCTTAAATACAACTGGACTTGTTTTAAAATACATTTTCCTTTTGCTTTGATGTGCATACTAGCAAGACTAATGATATTTCATTGAGTTCCATACGTACATAAGTTAATGCAATAAAATGAATAGTCCTACAAGGAAAGGTGCTGGAATTATTTAATAATTGACAATAACTTATATGCTACTGTCCTATAAAATATTAGTGGAATACATTCTTACAGATAAGAAAATGGAGATTCAGGATAGGCCCTTCCCCCAGAAAGTTACCTTTTCTCAATAACATATAGCCAATAAACAAGAGAGCTAGAGTTGGAATCGGGTTGTGGCAAAGTATTGGGCTGTCGAAGATATCAGGATTTGAAGGCATTCTGAGGTGGGAGGAGATGAACAAAACTGCTTCACCTCAAAGAGACAACATTGTGATTTTCTATTACAGGCTGGGCCTTCACTTGGGAACACCTCTGAAACATTACTGATAAGGCTATATCCTCCCTGCAGTAGGCA
This sequence comes from Papio anubis, assembly GCF_008728515.1. Taxonomy (NCBI): domain Eukaryota; kingdom Metazoa; phylum Chordata; class Mammalia; order Primates; family Cercopithecidae; genus Papio; species Papio anubis. The sequence goes on from NC_044989.1 coordinate 37,816,761, forward strand.
GAATTCGAGGGGAGCCCCCATGATCTGCCTCCTGGTGTTAATGACTTTGTAAGTAGAACCTATGACTGGCTTCTAACCAAGGGAATATGGCAAAGGTGACAGGTCACTCCCTGATTAGGTTACATTATAGGAGATTCCATCTGAGCTGACAAGGGAGAAGACTTGCTGGCTGTGGGGAGGTGAGCAGTTACACTGTGTGAGGGCCTATGGAAATGAAATCTGCCAACAATGTTGGGGAGCTTGGAAGTGGATCTTTTCCCCAGTTGAGCCTCTGATGAGACCATCACCCTGGCTCACACTGAATCACAACTCAGTGAGATGCTGGAACTCAGCCCCACCCAGATTCCTGACCCACAGAACCTGTGAGATGGTAAATGTTGTAAGCCCTCAAGTTTGTGGTCATTTGTTACCAGTGTAGAAAGCTAACACATCCTCCCTGCACATACTATATGGTAAGATTAGGAGGGCATGAGCTATAAGAAGGCATTGGGGATGTAATGTCCTCTTTTGCCGATGAGATGCTCTTATCTTTAGAAAATAATCCTCCACCTCTGATGCTGACATAGAGAAGCTAAACCCTTCCCCACTGCAGGAACTCCCCAGATGACTCTACCATGACCTCTTCCCTCAGGAGCTCCTCCCTCTGGCCGCAGAGCCTGCAGATAAATACTCCAAGGGCTGGGTGGGTTAGCTGGTGTTTTGAAGGGAGCCACATTTGCTCTGTAGCAGCTGGAGGCTGTCTGCATCTGCCCCATATTTCTTTCCTTTCAGCAAGAGTTTTAAATTCATTTACCAGTGGCAGGTGACAAGAACTGTGCTCCACCACCCACTGGCTCAGTAACAGCTAACTCAGTTTGGGAAGCAGCTAGCTCAGCGTGTCAGCATGCTGGCCAGCAACCCAGGCCTGAGAAGCCTGAGAACAATGCACGGGAGACAGCCAGCCCCACTCTGGCTTTGGGTGTGGGGAGGAGGCAGAGGAAGTACCAGGAGGTTTGCACTCATGCAGAGTGGGCTGACCATGGAGCTGCCAACAATGACATGATCGTGGGTCCTGACACTCGCTCTCATAGTTTTAGCTCTAATTTGGGTCTTGTTGTGGTAACAAAAGTTAAAGCTCACGTTCTTCCTGTTAAAATCTCAGAACTTCCTTCCTGTATGAGTATACAATGCCTAGTCCTGGCCTAGGACCCCTGCTGTTCAGAGGTAGCCTTCCTGCCCTCTGGGCACACTGTGGCTGACTGCCTGCAGGAGCAGCTGGGTGGCCTGAGGAACAGCTGCCCACAGGAGTGGTGTTCTCAGCACACATGGCCAGGAAGGCAGCTGCCAGGGAAAGATACAGTTTGTCCACCACAACTCAAGGGCATGCCAGGACTGCCTGGGGTCAGCCGATGGAGGCAGGGTTATGCAAGGCCAGGTCCCAGGGTAGGGTGTTCCAATTATTTAAAAAAAAAAAATTGATCACTTAAGGCCTGGAGTTTGAGGTCAGCCTGGGCAATGTAGCAAGACCCTGTGTCTATGAAAAAAAGTAGCTGGGCATGGGGGCACCCGCCAGTAGTCCCAGCTACTCAGGAGGCTGAAGCAGGAGGATTGCCTGAGCCCAGGGGGTTGAAACCAGCCTGGGAAACATAATGAGACCTCATCTCAACAAAAACTTTCTTAAAAAATTAGCTGAGCATGGTAACACACACACCTGTAGTGTTAGCTACTTGGGAGGCTGAGGTGGGAGGGCTGGGTGAGCTCAAGAATTCAAGGCTGTGGAGAGCTATGATTGTACCACTGCACTACAGCCTAGCAAGGCCCTGTCTCAAAAAAAAAAAAAAAAAAAAAAAAAAAAAAAAAATCCCATGAAAATGTAGCCGGAGTCCCTGCCACTCTGACTGGATCATTCACATCCACCCTCTAAGGATTTGGGACAGTGAGGAGGAAGAGCAAAGGGGGAGGAAATGCATGCTGTTCTCTGAGGGTGCAGGGGAGGAGGGCTCAGTCTGCAGGCTTCCTGGCTGGGCACCTACCAGGGAGCACGATGCTGGTCAAGTCCCAGCCTTTGGTCAGTCCTTGCCCAGCCACAGGCACTAGCACCAAGGGCCTCAACCAGAGGCTCGCGCGTCTTGAAGCTGGGCTTCATGTCAGTGGCATGGAGGCAAAGGTTGGAGGGAAGCAGCAAAAAATAAAAAGGTAAGAAAAGGGTTGGTGGGGAGGCTACCTAAGCTGTAGTGAGATTCTGGTGAGTGGGAGATACTAGAGAAGATGCCTTCAGAGGCATTTTGCTTTCTTTCTACAAATATTTACATCATATTTACTGCATGATGGGGCATAGGCTTCTAAGACTGTAGAAAAAATAATTTGAACTGAATTTCTACTATGTGCCAATCCTAAGAGCTCCCAAACACTTTGAAAGTTAAAACAAAGTTTTGGGCAAAATGTCAGTTTTACAACTCTAGGTATGTTGACGTTTGTGCTGCTGGGAGAGTATCTGGCAGCTCTGATCTAGTCCCCCTATCGCATCTGTTCTCTTTTCTCCCCAGCTCAGGGGCAAACATGCCTGATCCCAGCAGAGGCAATCCAATGCTGATAATCCAATGCCCATAATTTCTTGAACTGACCACTTCCTCCTCTCCTTTCTGAACATTCTGGGCTAAGTCCATGCAACTTGATCAGTTTTCCCTTCTGCTTCCTGGGTTCACTGCTCTTTCAGAATCTTTGCCAATTACTTATGCAGAAACCTAATGGAATAGTTTCTTCCCTGGCAAGAAGTGGCTGCTCCTGGAGAGGGTATGAGCATCTCCTGGGTACCAGCAGCACTTAATACAAGTCAGTATTTGTTGAGGACTTCTCTATGTACCGAGCATTGTTCCAACCCCTGACATGGACTAGCTGAGGAAACCATGAAGCTGTTACTGTTACTATCCCCATTTTACAAATGGATCACTACGGAAGAACTGATGTCTGGCCACTGCCGAGGCTGCATGGCTACCAAGCACAAAGCCACATGTCTGGGCTCTGAGCTTTGAGGTCTTGACGTGACATTTAATGAGTACCCTCCTGGGAATTCTGTCTGCTCCCAAATTACGAAAGGGGTGCATTCCAAAGCCTGTTTAAAACAAACACAAATGTGTGGCAATGTGCTGGGCTGATGAGGATGGGAAACAGGCCCTGCATACACTGACAGTTGAAGTACGAACAGGTCCAAACTCAGTAGAGGCAGTGGGGCAATATCTATCAAAACTGCAAATCATATGCCCTCTGACGTCAGACGGCACTTACAGGGATTTACCCAACTCAACTTGTTACATCATATGTAAGAAATAACAAGGCTGTTCAAACCAGCACAGTTTATAACAGTCAAGAGTTGGAAACAACCTAATTGTCCACCTATAGAGGACTGGTTCAATTAAGTGCATCCATACAAATAAATACTATTCAGATCTAACAAAGAATGAAGAAGCGCTTAATATGCTCATCCGAGAAGAGCTCAAAGATGTACATCATCAAAGGAAAAAAAAAGAGGGGCAAATGCGTCTATTTATATTTGTACTGGCTTATCTACAAAGTATTTCTGGAAACACACAATCATAGTGACTGCCCACAGAGAGGCGAAGTAGATGGAGGGGGAACAGGGTGGCAAATACATTTTTCACTATCCTTTTATGATTTTGGATTTTCAAATCATGTGAATGAATTGGCTATTTTTTTAAAAATCACAAATGTGTATGCAGGGCTCAGATTAGGCTTTCTTGGAGAGCCAATTTTATACATGGCTGTTAGGTCCTGAAAAGCCTACTAGGAGTTACTGATCATAACACAAACATCAGGAAAATGTGTCCAAAAGCATCTGCAATGGCAGTGTGTGGGTATATGAAGACTTCACAAAAGGCCTGAGCCATGTCTCCCCTGAGCTTGGCTATGGGACAGATCACTTCTTCCTTCTGTGATCAGGCTTTCACCAAAGAGGCAGCACGGATCTGTACTTTGTAAAAGGGAAGAGATCTCAGAAGAGAAACATTTGTAGTCAGAAGGGAAAGTGAGAAAATCCAACAGGTGGGAGAGGATGCAGGAGAAGCTGCAGGCCAGGGCACGTGCGAGGAGGGAAGTGCAGGCAGGTGCAATTGCCTGGGCCCATGAGGACAGCTGCTTGTGCAAGGGTGACTAGTGACACACAGATAACCTTTGATGATGGAATGGGCCTAAATGCCATGACATGAAATCCTATCCCTCCTCTTTTATTTATTTATTTATTTTTGAGACAGAGTCTCTATCGCCTAGGCTGGAGTGCAGTGGCGCAATCTTGGCTCACTGCAAGCTCTGCGTCCCAGGTTCACGCCATTCTCCTGCCTCAGCCTTCCGAGTAGCTGGGACTACAGGCGCCCGCCACCACGTCCAACTAATTTTTTATATCTTTTAGTAGAGACGGGGTTTCACTGTGTTAGCCAGGATGGTCTCAATCTCCTGACCTTGTGATCCACCCACCTCAGCCTCCCAAAGTGCTGGGATTACAGGTGTGAGCCACCATGCCCGGCCTCCCTCCTCATCATTTTAAGAAGACACCTGAGTTCCAAGAGACAGCTGGTGGATGACCAACACATCAGAACAGTCAGCATGAGTCAGGGGAACCCCAGGGCTCTGCCTTCTGCCCAGAAGGAAGGACCTGCTTGGAGGAAGGGATGTTGGGAAAAGAGAAAAGGAAGAGCTAAACAGGAAGGGCTTACAGGCCGGAAGAGAATTACCAGACTACAACTAGGGAGCGGGTCCTCCTGGGTGTTCCACAACCCAGATGAGAGAATTTTAGCTTTCTGTCTCAGTTAAAACTCTAACACCAGCACTAACCTGTGGGTACTGAGCCATCTGAGGGTGCTGGGCGCACTCACTTGTGTCTGTCTGTCCTCGTCTTGAACCCCTTTCCTGCAACCAAGGGTCAAGTCACTTGGTCATCCAGGCTGGAGTGCAGTGGCACGATCACAGCTCACTGCAGTGCCGAACCCCTGGGCTCAAGCCATCCTCCTGCCCCAGCATCCTAAGTAGCTGAGACTACAGGTGCACAACACCATTCCCAGCTAATTAAAAAAAATTTTTTTTTAGAACAGGGTCTTGCCATGTTGCCCAGGCTGGTCTTGAACTCCTGGCCTCAAGTGATCCTCCTGCCTCAGCCTTCCGAGTAGCTAGGATTACAGATGGGATCACCTTGCCTGACTCTCTAGTTTTCTTGCATTTCTCTACACCCACTCTCTTACCTAAATCTTAAAAGACAGACAGAAAGGTTCTTATAGGTAGCCCTTCCTCAAAAACCTTGACCCTGAAATTTGAACTTTCCACAATTATTCCTGGTTTCTTTCTAGTTCCACAAATGTTCTTCTAGTTCTTGGATCACGGTTTGCTCCTCTTTCCCTTCGTAGATGATGTTGGATATAATATTCATCTCAGAAATTAGATTCCTTTAAAAAATGCTCTAGTTCCTGGGGCATTAGAAAGAAAAGATTTGCCAACAAAAGTGTTCGGCTTGCCAGTCAGTCGTGGCAGGTCAGAGAGAACATGTGGCAAGCAGACAGGTGGGCACAATGCTGCTGAGAACGGACATGCTCCCTTACAGGTTTTCTGAGAAATCCAAGGGTTTCAATATACAAAAGGACCTGAGAGGAAGCTATGGCCATGGTTTTGATAAGGAAGACAGCAGGGTTGCACTAGGCTAGACAATTCTGGTTTCTTGTGACTGACTGAAGTGTAAATGACAGTGATAATAATAGAAATAATCACAGCAGTAATAAACAATTCAGTTAAGAAAAAAACTGAAGCGGTGCTTTGCTTCATTTCTTACCATTCTTTTGGCAAACAGAATGATGCTGAAAATACCAAAACAGGGCAGCAGCCAGGAGGAGGAGAAAATCAAGGGGTTATAAAAAATGACAGATAGAAAAATCAGTTCCTAAGTTACTTAGAGTTGACGCACTGGCAACTTACAGGACTGTGAAAAGAACAAAGGGGTTGGGATATTTTAAAAATTCCATTTATTTTAAAGGAATGTTTGGTTTGCCTACTAATTGTTTTTAGATTCTTAGTGGAGAGAAAGAATAAAAAAAAATTTGCATCCTGCAAAACAGGTTGCAGTGGTAATTTAAAACACACGTGTATAAAAACAGGGGCAGGTGGGGTGAGGGGTGCTACTGTCTCCAGGGACCTGAGGCTCTGTTCTTTTCTCCTCCTTGCAGGAAGTGAGCCTGCATCCGACTTCCCCTTTCTGGCTTGGTTGTCACATCCTTCAAGGACATTCCAGCTTCTGATCACTTTTCACTTTGCCTCAGCATAGTCGCATCGATGCAGCCAGCCACGGCGCCACTGCACCATCTGAGCCCCATGCCGGAGTATCCAGTGACTCCCCCTGCATGTTGGAACCAACAGTCCTCGGGGAGGATGACAACTCGGCCAAGTACCCTCCGCCACTTCCCTACCCCCAACCATCTGTGGGCTATGTCTCTCTGCTACCAACCAGAAGATAATTCCACGGTGCCAAGCGCCTAGAACATGATCCTGGACTCCACATTTAGAAGGGATAAAGGCTACCTGGAACATGTCCCTGCATGTTCAGAGCAGGGCAAATGGGAGGAGGTGAAGGAGCTTGGTCGGGACATGTGAGAAGAGGCTGAAGGAATAGAGCAGCTTAAAGAAAACTCATAGAAAGAAAACTAATCTTAAAGGATCTGAAGGATTCATTTAATTGTAATGAAAAAGGAATTAACTTGTTCTGTGAGGCCCTAGAGCTAAGCAGAAACTACAAGGAAACAGTTTTTGGCTCCTCTGAGTAACAACTCAGGTTTCTCAAAAGATGGAATGGGCTGTGGTAGGGAGGGGACAGCAAGTATGGCCATGGGATGAGGCTCTCACAGAGGCGAGGGCGGATACCCTGCACCTCCCCGACAGTGCGTGAAGGGAGGTGTTCACGTTCCCATTTACTCTGAGTTTCCTATATGGGAACATGATCACTGCCAATTTCCTTATGGTCCCAAGTCACTTTCCCATAGGAAAATGCACACAGACTTTCCCTTGAAAAGGCTTTCTGTTTGAACGTGGCAGTCTTCTCACTAATTTAGAAATGACCGGCCGATCTTTGGGGTCAGAAACACTAAAATATTTCTACAACATGGGCGCTCACATCAATCCTTTCAGCAACCTCTGCAGGAGTGCTTCTCCGAATAATTTTAAAAGCAAAGGGGAAAAAAAACCCATGGTGTTAGATTTTCATTTAAGTTCAATGTTTAATATCTAAGGCGAAAATCAGTGTAACCAGAAGCACCCAGTAACCAGCATCCCGAAGGGGATGTTTTTCATATTTTCAGTCTGTTTAACTCCACCCATTTGAGAAGATAAGATGCCTTTTCTATTTTTAGATTCTTACCCTCTCCCCATATCATCTACACTGAGGACATAGCCCTAAGCTTCAGACTATGAAACTCTATTAGCTGGCTCCCCAGCTGCTGAGCTCTGTTATGCAAATGAACTTAGCCAGAATGAGCAGGCGGTATTTTACAGACCCATTTAAAGTCTGATACATCTCACCTTCCATGATTTTAAAGGGACTTTTTGTTTGTGATTCAGCTACAGCTTGAATTCATTGTTCTTTTACCACCCTGATTATATACAGACCCACAAATACCGTATGTGAGACTCAGTGCTAATTTGTGTACACGTCTCACTTTTATGGGATCTAATTTGAAAGATCTTTTAGAAGCAAAATTGGAAGACAGAAGGTCCACCTCACATAGTACCAAGTCTGCACTTTTGAACAGAGGCCATTAGGGCCTTTTTTCCTATAAAAATGAGTTACTGGGGAAGAGTCAACGTGGACATTGATCTCCGGCAGTTACAACAAGGCAGGAGGAGGGCAAGTCCTCTCATGCCTGCTTCATTTATCAGGATGTGTTTTGCATGGCACCAGGGCTGGTGAGGAGCACCCAGGCAGGCACTCTAGTTTCACGCATGTGAATCTCTGATAAGGCCATTGCTGCGAACTGCTCACGTGCTTCCATAACTAATGGATCTGACTTGGTCTGTGATGCTGTAAGGACAATATCAATACAGGAAAAGAACTTGACTCTGAAGTTTTCAGCAATATTCTGCCAGGATATTCATTCTAATCTCTGCTCAAAAGCAAGGAATGTGCTTAAGTTGCTCACAAAATAACTATTAATATTTAAGTCAGCAATTATTCGATGCAGTACTCCAGTTCTGGTAATGGTAATTTCAAATGATCCCAAATAATAAGCTGACAACGTCCAGAAATTCAGATTATGGTCATTTGACCCATACTAACTCGGAGAGCAAAGTTCCCAACCATTTGCCTTTATGCCATATTCTCAAGTTTAGGCCCCTTGAATATTCTAGTTCTCTGATGGGGTAAAGGGACAAATACAGGACTTCCATGCTATTCTGTCACCCTGCTAGGGCTGTCTACAATAATCCATGTTCCTTGGATGGGCTGAAACATGGCTCTTCTGTATGATACCAGCACTGGCTATATGTGGAATCTGGTGGTCGTCATTCTACTCTCAACCTACTTCCACTGCCAACATCCTTGTGTTATTTGTATACGTGTTAGTACACATATATTTGCTGAATGATTTCCCTCTAACTAGGCTGAAAGCTCTTCTGTGAGCATGAACTTATTCATCTTTTTGCCTGCCACAACACATGGCCCACAGGAAACTTTAAATTCACAAGTGTTAAATCCATAACCCCTGCTAGACTTTCCATCATGAGAGCCAGGTTGACTTGCTCCCGGGGGCCAAACCCTAGAGCAAGTCTACAGAGGCTCTCTGGAAACTGACAAATCTGAAAGGCTTTGTTCTCTAAAGAATTTACACCTGTAAAGAGTAATAGCTAGCATGAGTGCTTTCTGTGGGCCAGGCAGGCATGTAATGCTCAGAGCATACCTCTTAGGAAGCAGTCTTAGATGAAGCCTGTGTCTCTGGTCAATCACCCAAAATGTAGAGGAGCTAGGATTCCAGCCATAGCTGCATTCTGTAGCCACTGCCGATTTGATAACTCGAGGACTGCCAACCTGAAGACTACGTATCTTGAAGTCTGACAGCACCGAGAGAAAATGACACACCAAGAGCTCAACACTGAAGAGAGGTGGAGATGCTAACCTGATCACGTCAGAAGCCAAGAATGAGTAGAAAGGGTCCTAGACAACGGTCCCTCCATCTCTAACTCACTAGGACTTTTGGCTATTGTCAAAAAGAATCTCAAAAGGGATTTGACTTTGTGGTAAACGTCAAAGGATTAGAATTCTTTGGGTATATACCGAGTTAATGGGTGCAGCACACCAACATGGCACATGTAACAAACCTATACATTGTGCACATGTACCCTAGAACTTAAAGTATAATAATAAATAAATAAATAAAGATTAGAATTGTAAAGTAACAAAGGCCCCCTGATCCTCCACGAGAAAAACAAACATCCTGTTCTTAGAAAATCGTGTTAAGTGCGGTTCATTCTTTTCCCAGAGGAAGCCCATTGCATGCAACAGTGAACAATCACAGCTTTCACTGGGACAATAGCTCCCGAGCTTCCTAACTGACACTGCATTTCCCTCCTAACCTGAAACTAAGAACCTTGTGTTCCCTACATGGAAAGCTCTCCCACCTTCTTACCATCAGCCTCTATTCACAACATCCTCTGAGACCTGCTCCAGACTCATTTCCTTCCTGGAGGAAGTCTACTCCAATGTACCTCACGTAATCCAGCCTTGCTACTGCTTTGCTTGGGGGGTTTCTTAGGGGTTGTGGAGGGCTTGTATTACGTGATTTGTTGTTTTCCTGTTTTGTGGTTTTCATGCCTGCTATTTCCAGGTGGGTGGTGAGCTCAAGAATAATAAGGTAAGCAAAAGGGCTATAAATGAGTGCTACTGTTGAGAAAACTTCCCTCCTCTTTATGCTGAGCCACTTACAGAGCCTCCTCTTGAGCTGGGGACACAGAAGACCCTCAAATTTTACTGAATAAGCTCTTCTAGTTTTCTTTCTGACCATCTCTTAAGTCAAGGGTCTACAAGCTAGGCCAAATCCGGCCCTCTGCCTGTTTTTATAGATAAAGTTTTATTAGAACACACCTATGCCTATTCATTTATGTACTGTCTACAGCTCAGTGGGGTTCTTAACTGAGGGTGATTTTTGTTCCCTATGCAATATTTGGCAACGTCTGGGAATACTGTTGATTTTCATGACTGGGGGTGGTGTGCTCCTGGCATCTGGTGGGTAGAAGCCAGGAATGCTGCTCAACATCCTCCAGTGCACAGGACAACTCCCCAAAGCAAAGAATTATCTGGCCTCAAATCTCAGTAGTGCTGAAGTTGGGAAATCCCAGTAAAGGTGTTTTTTTGCTCTATCAGGTCAGAGTTGAGTAATCTGTGACAGAGACTGTATGTGGCTCTCAAAGCCCAAAATATTAACTGAGCCCTTACAGAAGAAGTTTGAACCCGTCTTAAATGTTGGCATTTTCATAGGGTTGGATGGCTGCTGCCCATCCACTGCTCCTCAACAATTCCCCCGGCAATCACATACCACCTCTATGGATAACTTCCAAATCAGTACCTTCAACCCACATGCATCTACTTAAGTCCAGACCAGTGCTACCCAAAGTGGGTTCATGCAGTCCATGATGAGATAAGTACAGAAGCTGAAAGCAAGATCTTTTTGACATTGCCATAACATCAAACATGTGACCAATGGATTTTTTCTTACTGAACAGGCTATTGACAAGTTTGGGAGCTGTATGCTGTTGACCTTGCATGGGGGTTGTGCGTGGCCCAAGCTCCATATTCCTTGTGCACAGTAGTACTGTACAATGGATTGGAAATGGAAACAAAAAGACAGTGGCCCTTCCCAGAGAGTTTGAGAAGCAGTGGCCTTTTCCTTCCTTTATATTCCAGATCTCTCTACTTTGCTTCCCTCAGATACTCATAAACCTTGTCCCAGACGGGATTTGCCATCTTTCTTCCGCCTGCCTGCCCCAGGCATCTGCGTCCCACACTATGCTTTCTTGGTAAATGGCAGAAGTCACTCAATTCCAAAACCCAGCTATCATCCCTTCTCCCCGCCTCCCTCTCTACATCAAGTCCTATAGTCCTATCAGTCTGTCCGGACTGTCTCTCCTCATTCATCATCCCTGCTCCATCAGCCTTACTCCTGGCCCCATGATCTTTCTCCTGCACAAGGACATTTGCCCTTTACCTACCTCCCTGCCTCCCCGGTCCCTCCACCTTATCTTCCAATCTACACCAGAGTGAGGAACCTAGAATCCTCATGTAACCTTATCACTCTCTGCTTTAAAACCCTTTCAAGGGTTTTAAGGGCAGGCCTGCCCCTACAGCCTGGAGATAAGATAAAATAGCTTGTGAAGCCCACCTCAGCAATCTGGGGGGCCTGCCACACTTGCAGCTGAATCTCCTGCCAGTTCCCCATGGCATCCTATGTACACCTCAAACCTAGCAACTATCACACTGGATTGTCATCACTACTTATTTAACTCTTCCCCCACCAGACTATAATCTGGGAGAGAGAACGGAGATCTTCTTCATAGCAGGTACTGAAAAGTTGAATGGATAAACAAATGAGAAAGCTTGAAAGATACTGCTGTGCCTCTTCCTCTTCAACCCTGCCTGCTCTGCTGAAAATGCAAGCTGGAATCTATGATTCTTACGGAAGAAAACAAACATGTAACAAGAAGCTGTCTCCTCTTTTCTTGTGGCAAAGGCTATCTTCCATTTTACCATCTGTAAGCCATTTTAACCTTCCTCTATCCATGCAGGGTAATAGTTTAACAGTGTATTGGTGCAAGCCAGAGTAATTCTACAGGACCATACAGATCTTTGGCAAATATACAGATAAAAAATATAGATCTTAAGGCAAATATTTGTGGACATGCTGTTTGAAAGAGATACGACTCCTATCCCTGACTGCAATGTGCAAATAGTGTCTTAGGTAAGACTCAAGGAAAATTTGACAATACAGTCCCCTGAATTCAAACTCACTGATTCTACTTAAATCAAACTTAAAGAGGCCCTGGAGCAACAATGAACTTGCTCTTTTCTCGTTTCAAAATGAGATGTGTTAAGGGAGAACTTGGCTCATTTGGCCTAAAATGTACAAGGGAGCCTCAAGAAACTATAATGGACAGTCTACAGGAAAGGGTTGTTTGGAAGATCAATACATAACTGGCACAGATCAGATACATGGGGAAAAATAAACCTATCAAAACATCTGCCAAACCAAACCAAATGAAACACCGATTGTATGGGCCAAGCAAACAGCTAACTCACTGCTGTTCCTGGCCTTAGAGGGGAAAGAGCTGGGCCAAAACTATGAGCCAGTCCTGTAAGACGCAGAAGCCCTGATACACTGGGTACCAGTTACCTTCCTGTAAAATGGAGATAATCATCCCAAACTTTATAATAACCACAGGTTGTCAGAGCCGAGTGTGAAAATCTACAGTGCTATGTAAACACAAGGCAGTATCTTTTCCCCAAATGAGAAACCAGATTGTCTACTGAAATACAGGGTGGAGGGGGAACTATTCTAATTGCCAAAATAAACACTTCTATTTTCTCCTTAAATTTCGCCTGTATCACTCATTAATAAGATGGTTCCTATTGATCCTGTGGACAGTCTCCACAATTGGAAGGGATTCCTACCACCAGCTTGATGAGAGGTTAATTCCCCTGTCCGTCGGACATAGGGCTGGGGCTATCTTCTCATTCACATCTACATGCATCAGTTATCTCCAGTTGGAGCTCTTCCAGCCTTGGGAACAAATGAGACATCCCTGAGTTGGGAAAATTACACCAACTGCTATATAGGTCAGATAAAAGCGGTGTTTTAATACCAACTTGGGATCTCTTACAGTAGCCCCTGACCTTAAGACATAAATAAATACAAACAATCTAACATTTTTTTCTCCTAAATTCTCTGGTGACTTACTTACTTTACCTTATGGATGATTTTAAGAGGAAAATCCTTTTACTTCCATTTAAAGTTAATTTTAAGTTCATTTGGTTTTACTTTTTAAAGGAAGCTGAGACCAAAGGGGGGAATATTACCTTCTCTGATTTATTCAACTTCTGTTTTGCCTCTACCTTAAGGTTAAAAAAAAAAAAAATAGAAAAGTAAATGGAATGAACCTCAAAGTGGCAAGAGCTGGAAGTGATGGGATCTGGAGGGTGTAGGGTTAGGGAGTGGGCACAACTAACCCTGTCAAAGGGAAATGGAAGGCCAGACTGGAGCCGTAATCACTGGAAGGGACTTCATACCATATGGGAGTCCAGATTTCCAGGCCTGATGAATAAGGAAGAGCCTAAGGTCCTGAAATCACTTGTCTCCTTTTGATCATGAAACCATTTATGAAAACCTTTTGAAAAACTATAGGGAGTAGTATGCATTTATGTATATGTATGTATATTACATATAGTGTGTATACTGTGTGTGTGTATATATATATAGTGAGTGTATATATATACACACACACACACAGGCAAATGATTTGATTTTCCAAAAGGAAGAGACAATTACTTGGTGACTACTATCACATCTATCTTCAGTAAAGGTCTGGGTTTTGAACACTTAAGAGATACATGCTCAGTCCGCACTGATAAAAAGTTCACTGGCACCTTACTTGCTTACGCACATGACACAGTTGCTAGAAGGGTCGATTACTTGTAATCTGCCAATTTCAGCCAAGTCTTAAAGGGATCTTATTGATAGGGCAAGTGACGTGGAAGACACAGAAGATGTACTTATCAATCTAAACTGGAGACCCAGAGGGAGCCTCAATATGCCAATGGCTAACTGGGGTCCAGAATTACCTGGACCGAGAGCTGGGGCTGGATGAAGTCCACAGGAATGAACTGAATGATGATAAATAGAAAGTCCTGCTTTTGGGTTAAAATAAATTCTGTAATTCCATTTGCGCAGAATGGGGCAGGCTCTGGCTGCTGGTGCTTATAAACTGGATGGCAAGGCTACTGGGAGCTGACAGCACGAGGAGGTGGCTGAAAAACTCATAGCCATCTGGGAGTCTCTGGATAGACCCCACCAGAACCGGTGATGTGTGAGAGAAGAGAAAAAACAAAAGGGCATATTGTTATTTTCCTAAATAGTTGATAAGTAGGGCCAATCTCTCTTCTTTCTAACCAAAGAAATTATGTTATTATCTGCTTATATATCAGGCTTAAGATTTTCTTTCCCTTGGCCTAAAAAAAAGTTTGACAGAGAGCTGGGCCTAGGAGGAAGATTCATACTCTGTGTCACTTAAACAATTAAGGCCTTGGTTTTATCATGTCAGAATGAGACTGGGGCTGAGATAAGGTCCCTTCCATCTGTCAAATGGTAGGGCTCTGTCATTCTATTTGCAGAAACATCTAGCTTCTAGGAAGTTTCCAAAAAAGAAAAAAAAAAAAAAAGCATTATTTTTAATGAAAGTAAGACTACCCTTAAAATCAAAATACTTTCTACCAGCGAATACAATTTTCATCCTCCTTTCCCATCCTTCCTGGTATTCAATTAAGGGTCCTGGGCCATGCTAGTGACTCCCTCTGGGAGCTTCAGTTTCCCCATCTATGAAGTGCAAACAGCGATGGTGGGAGTCTTCTTAGGTGACACTGAGCATAAAGTGCTTGGCAAAGCACCTGGCAGGCAATGAGCCCAAATCAATGGAAGGGGTAATGTTCATTATTAATTACTCCAAAAAGCTACAGCTGCATAAGGAAGACGATGAGCTGGAAGCTCATGGTGGGGATTCCTTCTAACCTTACTCCTTTTAGACCTTGGGATCTGGCTGCCTCAACTGATTGTTTTACATATAGTGTGAAAAACTCCCAAATGTTCTGGGTCCAACAGTTTAATTCCCCATTCTGAGAAAGGAATGGAATTTGAAAGAAGTCCCTGCTTTACTCCCTGCACCGCCCTGAGAGACATCTCTCTGAAGCTCAAGTAAAGCGCCACCATTCCCGGGTGAGCCCACAGGGAATACAAAACAAAGCCCCATCACCAGCATAAACTTTCGCTAAACTTAATAGAAGGCCAAAAATCAACACTCTTTTGGAAGACATTTCATTCTGAAGCCATCTGAGAGCAAGAAACCAGGCTCCAGTTGGTGCTGTGACATGCATAGAGTGAGCCACATGCCTGTCGCCGGTTCAACCCATGAGAAGCCGGCTCTAGAAAGTCTTTCAGTTAGGCGCAGTGGCTCACACCTGCAATCTCAGCACTTGGGGAGGCAGAGGCGGGCGGATCACGAGGTCATGAGATTGAGACCATCCTGGCTAACATGGTGAAACCCCGTCTCTACTAAAAAAAATACAAAAAATTAGCTGGGTATGGTGGCGGGCGCCTGTAGTCCCAGCTACTCAGGAGACTGAGGCAGGAGAATGGCGTGAACCTGGGAGGCGGAGTTTGAAGTGAGCCGAGATCGTGCTACTGCACTCCAGCCTGGGCGACAGAACGAGACTCTGTCTCAAAAAAAAAAAAAAAAAAAAAAAAAGCCTTCTATGTGCCTCCCCAGCCCCTGGCTGGTCCCTCATGTATTCAACAACAAACATCCATGGAGGGCCTACTACGTGCCAGGCACTATTCTAGATGTTAAGGCTGCAGCAATGATGCACTCCACTGTGGAGAGACTGACACTAATAAAACAAATAAATAAATGGCTCACGTTTATTCATTCGTTAATGGCTGGCGAGAGGTCTAGGCAGCACTAGGAAACACAAGGACCCTTACTCTGTGCTCTAAGTGGACACATGGGTGCCAAGTTGCCTCAGTCACTCCCAGGGCATGAGAAAGCATTGGTGGGGGTTGCCAATGTCTCCAATGAGATCTTGAGAAGGTTCCAGCAGGGACTTGACCTATTTCCACAGGGCCCTCAGATGACCTCTATCACCACAACCAAATGACTGGGGGTGATTCCCCTTGCATTTGAATGTTCTGTAGCCTGGGAATGAGTAACTTCACTACAGCAGGACTTAAAAATAAACTAGTGTGATGGTTAATACTGAGCGTCAACTTGATTGAAGGATGCAAAGTATTGATCCTGGGTGTGTCTGTGAGGGTGTTGCCAAAGGAGATTAACATTTGAGTCAGTGAACTGGGAGACACCGACCCATCCTCAACCTGGGTGGGCACCATCTAATCAGCTGCCAGTGTGGCTAGGATAAAAGCAGGCAGAGGAACGTGGAAGGACTAGACTTGCTGAGTCTTCTGGCCTTCATCTTTCTCCCGTGCTGGATGCTTCCCGCCCTCACACATCAGACTCCAAGTTCTTCAGTTTTTGGCTCTTGGACTTACAGCAGTGGTTGCCAGGAGGCTCTCAGGCCTTTGGTCACACACTGAAGGCTGCACTGTTGGCTTCCCTGCTTTTGAGGTTTTGGGACTTGGACTAACTTCCTTGCTCCTCAGCTTGCAGACGGCCTGTTATGGGATTTCACCTTATGATCACGTGAGTCAACATTCCTTAATAAACTCCCCTTGCTATATACATCTACCCTATTAGTCCTGTCCCTCTAGAGAACCCTGACTAACACAGCAAGGTAAGTGACAGAGATTTCTGACCTGCCAACAACTTAAAGAGATACGCCGCAGAAAGAATCAGGTAGTATAGCAAGGGCTATACTGCCCACTTTGTCATTAAATCCTATTGCAGAAAAGATGAATGACAAGATAAATGAGATTCAGTCCCTACCCTGGAGGAGCCAGTAGTCCAATTAGGCAGCCACTCGTGTCAGTCAGGAACATGGACGTAGTTGGAGGCCATTATCCTTAGCAAACTGACACAGGAGCAGAAAACCGAATACCGCACATGCTCACGTGTAAGTGGGAGCTAAATGAGAACAAATGGACACAAAGAGGGGAACGACAGACACTGGGGCCTACTTGCGGGGGAAGAGTGGGAGGAGGGAGAGGATCAGAAAGAATAATGATCAGATACTATGCTTAGTACCTGGGTGATGAAATAATCTGTACATCAAAACCCTGTGACATGAGTTTAGCTATATAACAAACCTGCACATGTAGCCCCGTACCTAAAAGTTAGACCTATTATGGGATTTCACCTTATGATCATGTGAGTCAACACTCCTTAATAAACTCCCCTTTATATATATATATATACACACACACAAAAAAAATATATATATTATTTTTATATATAAATATATATATTTATATATATGATAATCTAAATGTAATAAGTGTTACAATAGGAGAAGGTACAAGACACTAAGGAAATGCCTGTGATAGAAGAAAAAAGAGGAACAGAATCACAATTGAGGGCCAGGAGAGGGCCTAGAGAACATCTACACACTTCTCTGGCCTCCCTTCCCATCCCCATCCTTCCCACTCTGCCATTTTTTTTCACAGGTGATGGGATGGAGCCTGCCCAAAGAAGGGGAAGGATTTGTTTTGTGACTAACCAGCCGGTCAGCCAAAGGCTTAGAGCCTCATCTCCCACTGTGTTAAAATCAATGTTTTAAGTCTGAACTGACCCTTGGCAAAACAAAAGTTTAAAAAAATAAATACAAAGGTTGAGAAATCAAACACATTCTGAATGGCAAAGCCACATTTCACCAAAAATGCCTCTGGTTGTTTTAAAAAATATATGTAGCCTAAATGATTATGATGTATTTGGACAGAAAAGTTCTTTTTCAACTAAACTCATGACAACGATCTATCATTGGCATGATGTGTCTACAAATAGGACCTTCAGGTTGTCACCAGAATGTGACGGATTCCCAAATGTGTAAGCTGTCTAAATAGAGGCCTGACTTTGAAGTTCCCTGCCTTCCATGCTTGCTCAGGCTGCTCTGCCAGAGATCTGTATGGGTCTGTTTTTCAATTCAGAGTCTTATATTATTAGTAGTAAGATAGCTATGCTAATAGGTGCCACTGATCCTGGCTCACTGATTCTAGAGTCAGAGATTATCTGAGATCATCTCCCACCAAATGCCATGTTTTAGGGATGACAACAAGAAAACCCCAAGAGGTCAAGGTTACACAATTGGGTCAGAGCTAAGACCAGAATCTGTATTTTTTTAAATCTCTATTCCTACACACACACACACACAGACACCCCTTTTGATTGCCCTTACTTAATTCTCCATTAGTTTTATCAGTGTTCACCAGGATCTCCTGGTACATCCTCACGGCTCTCTTTCTGTAACGCCTGTGGTTCTCTAACTAAAATGTCCCTGGGTGGTTTCGGCTCTGTAAGGCACACTGTGGTTATGTAGCTTCTGTCCTGCGTTTGCCAGGCTAGTCCTGCAGCTGCTCAGTGGGCAAAACGATTTGAAAAACTCTGGACACTACCTCCCTGTGGAGATCCACTGTATACACTGGCTTTTTAAATGTTCTGAAAAGTCCTGCAGAAAGGGACCTTCATCAAACTGGGGTCCCACAGAATATTTTTATGCCATTCATGGCTCGAGGTACACTTTAGGTGGTACCCTGTTATCTAATTGCAGGTGTGTGATCTCTGCAACATGGCTTAACAAAGGGCCGAAGGCTAGAAGGCTAATAATTTTATCCAATATGGAAATAAAACCCAATCCACTGAAAATCCTTTTCAAAAAGTTTTAAATTTGGGATTCTAGAATTCTTTTAATTCATGACTTAGGCAAGTAGTAAGGACTAATCAAATACTAGTTTGGAACTCATCAGCTTTCACACAATTTACTTGGCTATTTAGAAATAGTAATCTTTTAAATATCAGTATCATGCTTTGTATTATAAAACTGTATGGTTAAAATTTGAAAACTGCTTTTCTACCAGAGGTATTGTCAAATTCAGTCCATCATCATGTGACTCTGATGAAACTTGGCACTGAAGTATATCGAGGCCAATGAAAGCTTTTTTTTTTTTTAAAAAAAGGAAAGAAATGTACCTGACTATTGCTTTAGAACTACATGGCTACTTATTCTGGTTTGTGGGGTATTGTTTTGTTTTGTAGCCTTTAAGGGGTGGGGACAGGAGAAGATTTCAAATGGAATTGGACAGCTCCAAGGCTGTAACCCCTGGCTTTGAGGCTACCTGAGTTACTTCGGGCTGTCCTTTCCAGAACCCTGTTGCAGTCTGAGAAGTCTCTGGAGCTGATCCCCACAGCTAATCACAAACCCAGAGCATCAAAGCAGTGGAGGCCAAGGCAGGCCCTCTGGGTTTTCCGGGGCACCACTCTAGGTTTCAAAGGTTTCCTTGTTCTGTGTTTCTTATCTAGCAGGGCCCACGGCATATGCCGAACTGTAACAGGGCTTGACTTCTGCCATGGACAGAGCCCAGTGCCTTTCTGTTCACCTTACCTGTAGCTCCTCTTCTGCTGAGTTCTTGCAGCAACATCAATAAACATGGACTAAAACGCCCACTGAGTGCCGGGACTGAAGGCCCAGGTAGTGTGGTTCCTGCCTTCAAGGAAGGGATTGTCCAGAGGTGGTTACCGGACTCTGCAACCCCTGGCTCCCCAGAATTTTGAAGCAAGCACACGGTCTACACTAGAGCTTCCCTTCATCCCCAGCCCCCAGAAGTCCTTGTCCCTGGCTGTGTCTTGGCTTGCTTTCTCACCATAGAGTCCCACATTTTCACCTAGTAAATATCTTCGTTTATGGCATAAACTGCTTATGTTAACCCTAGCAGTGTTCATGCTAGATCCACTTTCATGCCATATATGTGGGATTGAATCATCTTTAATAATAAAATAATTTACACATTGTTCCTCAAGGCTGGCAATTGCTGTTATCTTCAACTGTGAGATACAGGGTGATACGAAATTATTTCCTTGCCAGAGGTCGAAAGTCATAACAAAAATCAGATTTAACAACTTCTCTGCCCCTCCTCCCTGTTGGTAGGGGTGTGGTATTTAGCATAAGGTCAAAAAGACCTGAGTTCAAACGCTGCTTCTGCTATTTAGCTGTGTGACCTTGGCCACATTACTAAACCTTTCTGAGCCTGTGTTCTCATCCGGAAAAGAAGAGCAATATATTATCTGCCTTATCCTCAAAGGATATGTTCTAACACCCCCAGTGGGTGTGTGAACCTTGGACAGTACTGAACCCCATATATACTATGTTTTTTTTTCATACATACATGCCTGTGATAACGTATAATTTGTAAAGTAGGCACAGTAAGAGATTAACAACAGAACAATTATAACGATGTAATAAAAATTATATGGATATGGTCTCTTTCTCTCTCTTAAAATGTCCCGTATTCACCTAGTTTCAGACCATGGTTGACTATGGGTAACTGAAACCCTGGAAAGAAAAACCACGGATAAGAGGGGACCACTGTACTGTCTCTCTCAAAGAATAGTTACGAATATTACATGACAGAACCAGTATTAAGTACCTAGGAAAAAAACAAAAGCAACATTGAAACCTCAACCTTTGATTGTGGCTACTCTGGGACAGGCACTGTTCTGAGTACATAATCTTTTTTGACTCCTTTAATCCTCAGGGAAATAATATTATCCCCATTTTACAAAGAATAAACTGAGGTAAAGGTGAGGTAACTTGCCCAAAGTCACAAGGTGTTAAGCGCCAGAACTAGGACATGTGCCCAGGCAGCCTGACTCAGAGGCTTCAGAAGTTCAAAGTTGGTTTTTTTGGTTTTTTTTTTTCCCCATCCCCTTAACCCAAAGACCTGCTGACTTTCATCTAGGATTAGCCACTCATGCCTGCACATATTGTGCTGTTAAACTGCACATGAATGTTTAGGTTTTTCTTATTGTACAACTTTGGGTAAGTTATATAACTGGTCTGTCCTCAGTCTCTACACCAGCAAAATGGGGATACGAACGGTTCTTTCATAAGATGATTGCTAGAGACAAATAAGATAATCAAAAGGCTGAGAAGAGTGCTTGACACATAGGACAGGCTCCACTTAGGAAGTGCTTTTAACATCCAAAGTAATGAACAATGCAATATATTAGGAAAATTCTTGGTCTTCTGTGGCTTGGTAAGGCACACAAGATTTTGTGGCTGGCTGAATCCAGTACTTTCAAATGGCTATCCTTGTTCTCTAGCAAACATACTGCATTTAAAAATAGATTGCTCATTCAATCAATAAAAAGAAAAACAGGTTCACAGGATTCTGGTTAGTAAGAAATGATACTGGATATGGATATACTGAAATGAGGCCTAGATAAAATCAGACTGAAAGCAAGAATCTTAATAATAACAATACAATCAGAGCAGTCTTCTTGGAGGTTTTTAGGTTATAAATTATATTCCACCCACTGGATAAATGTTACAGTTAATGGGCAAAGAATTTGTGAAAAATCTATGGCCTGGTCAAAAAAAAAAAAAAAAAATCTTTGGGTGATACAGGTTAAAGCAATTTTATCCCCAACACCGTTGAATACCAGGAATTTTATATGTAAAAAAGCACAGCTTTTGTGAGCATGTTGGACATAAAACAAAACACCACATTAAAGGAAAGGCTGGAGGGCAGACAGGGCAAATGAACTCACGTGAGCCCTTCTGCAATCATTGTTACGGCTTTGTATTACTCATCTTGCACCACACTTAAATGTACAATAAAAAGCAAAAAGTGTGCAACACGCATTACTCTAGCTACTTTTACTTGTTCCGTAGAGATATGCGAAACAATTTCACTGCTCAGATTGAGGGAAAGAGGAGCTCATCTTATTTCAAGCCTGTAGCTGCTGCCACAGCCTCAGCACCACGTTCTAATCATAGACTTCATCATGTAAATCTCTAGCAGATGATACCACTGGAAAACAGAAACTGCCATGGATCCAGAAATGCTTCCAAATTTCTCCTCTAAAGTTCTTATCTGTGAACTCAGAGGCTGACGCTGTCTTATTCAATGGGTGAGGCCCACTGGAAAACCCACATTATTTGGGAGACTATGAAGAACTTTCCACCATTCCTTGACTATATAAACGGCCTTTATCACGTAGTTCATGATACATGAAAATGCTAAACATTTCACAACTACTCCAACTTACTTCTGAGGGTCTAAATCTATTCTGAAAAGGGTATGCATCACACACCTACCTGTGTAGCTTATTAACTACCAATAAGAACTCACACAAATTGCAGGGGGTATGAAAGAACAGACTTTTGGAACTGTCCAGAAAACAAGAGAAGGTACATTTTTCCTGGTTTTAAGATGAAAGCTCTTGTGTAAGTTAGAACATTACAGGAGTCGTTTAAATTCTCTTAGGTATATCTTTGGGGCCTCATCCCTGGTTCCTGGCGAGTCTTTTTTCTCCCTGTGATGTTAAGAGGAAGTCCCTAAGACTGGCTTTGCTATTAAAATACAGACATCTGCTGCTCTCCTAATTTTTGTTCTTTTTAAATGGGAGTACTCCCCAGAAACTCTTGGATATTGTGGGAACTAAGATCTGGGAGATGGGGACGGAATCTTTGTCTCCCTAACACATTCATCAGTTCCCTCCCTAGAGCCCCCCATACCCTCAGCACACACCAGCAGCCCACTCCTCCGAAGACGCCAGGGCTGGAAAGATTCATGTTGCAATACCCTCCTGACATTCCTCATTTTAATTCGCTCACTTTTTTTTTTTTTTTTTTAAACAAAATGTAATTACTTGACTGTCAGCCTGGGCTGCACTCTGGGGCTTTTACTCCTTTCAACACAGCTGCGCTCCCGGCTTTGATGCTGCTGTCCACGCAGCTTGTCCCAGCCACAGCCTGGCTCTCGGTAATGTAACATTCAAGTGCATATTTATTTTTAAACTGACCTCTCCTAGACTGCACAGTATAAAGGAGATCCTGCCAAAAAATATGCTACTTTCTATTTATAAGATGAAACACATGCCTCCCAAAGTCGGAGGGGGATAGAGTATAATAATTCATAACGAAAAAACGATTGGCCAGATCCACTCGTCCTCACATGTCTGATACTTGTCTGTGTCAAGCCACTTAGTTTCAAGGAGAAAGGGAGGAAAACGAAAATCAAAAAACCTTGTAAACGTTTCAGCTGTTCACCGTCAAAAAACAAAAAAGTCAATATCCAGATTTCCAGGTTGGCGCCCCACTAACAATGTCCTCCATTAAGAAAGAGGAGGGCACCGGGCAGGCGATGCCACGGCAGAGCTGTGCGATGCACCCATGTGCGGCCCTGGTACCAATTCACGACGCGAGGGGCGCGGTAGCCAAGTGCGGCTTGTTCTCAGATGGAAAAATGCTATACGCGCCCAGAATGGCTCTGTCAATAGCTCGGAGGGTGCAATGGGGCCGCGCAGCCCCACCCTGAAAAGTGGTGGGCACAAATGGTGGAGCTCTGAGTCCCGGTCATGCCGCCCGCCCCACTCCTGGCTTGCTTTATGTCCCCTTCGGTCCGTTGGACACTAGATGTGAAAGCGATGCCCTCGGTATCCCGGCTCCCTGCTGGTTTCCCAGCCTAACACCAGCGCACGCCGGAAGCGGCCACGGCGCGGGCGGGACAGACTCACAGACAGGTAGAGGAAGGAACCCTGGATTACCCAGACTCACCGGCCGCCGCTGAGAATCCCAGCCGCTGCCCCGGGCCTCCCGCGGACGCACGCAGCCCTGGCCGGTGTGCGCAGATCCAGCCGAGTCTGCCGGCGCGGTGCCTGCTCACCGCATTATCCGCTCCGAGACAGCGTGAAGGCGCCCCAGGCCGGTGGCCGGGTCTCAGGGCTAACCCCGCGCTGCTGACCCTCGGCCGCGAGAGAAGGTGCGCGCAACTGAGAGCTGGGCGGCCGGACGCGAGGACTGAACCTGCGGAGGGCGGGGCGGCGCGGGGCGGGGCCGGCGGCGCGGGGACGGACTGGGGCGGGGCGGAGGGCACGGGCCCAGGGGCCGACCCTCCCGGCCGCTGTACCTGTGCCCTGGCCCGGGGCCAACCGGCAGCCGGGCGCGCGCGCAGGGGGGGTCACCATTGGACCCTCGGAGGACAACGGGCACCCATTGTTACCTCTCCAGCGCTACCCCCCAGTAGGCGACTTCCCTCGGAGAAGATGCCGCTTTCGACTCCCTAAGCACAAAGAAAGGTCGCCGGACGCTCGTTTTAAAGAGGGACCCGGAGGTGCTGCCGCCCGGGTGCACGGGGACAATAGGACTCCGCCCGCACCCCGGACTCCAGCACTAAACCTCGTGCGCCCACCTCTCCCGATCCCAACAGGCCGACCTAGCTGTGCGAAGTTCCGGCGTGGCGGGCGGTGACCGGCAGGGAAGCGAGGCCACCTGAGCGCGCCTCCCAGTTCAGGCCGCAGCTCCCCAGGCCCCTCGCAGCTAGTGCTTTGGTGGGCGCGGAGGGGGAGGGTCGCGTTCTGTCAGTTTCCAGCTCGCTCCCTTGGAGCTGCAGCCAAAACCCGGAGCGTGGACTTCGCGCCCTGGAGATGCCGGAGCTCCGGGCTGAGCAACTGGACAAGCGACGAACAGCAGACGCTACAGGTTCTCCTGTCCAGAGGGAGGCGTTTCCTCTCCCTCAGGGTCTTTCAAAAGGATTTGCCTAAAGCTGAAGCAAGCTGGTGGCGGCTGCCCCAGACGCGCGACGAGGCGCAAGTGGCGCAGCTGCCGGCCCGGGAGCGTAAAATTCCGCCCGTGGTGGCACCTGCGCCTGCCGGTCAGCCGGCCACAGCCAGCGCCGCCGCCTGGCGCACCCCTCCCCTCCGCCGGGGCACGAGCGTGAACCGGGTTAATGAATGCTAATTTTCTTAATCGGCCTCCGTCTTTTCCTCCTCCGCGAGTCATCGGCCTGGGGAAGGAGTAGGCGACAGGAAAGGGCGGTTTTTTCCGGCTGGGAGGTCCCAGCCCGCATGATTAGCCTGGGGAGGGGGCTGGGACCCCGGGGAGTCGGATGCTCGGGGCCTGGTCTCTGCCTTGAGACTCTCAGGTTGGATGGAAATCCCGGCACAACGCGGAGAACCTTCCGGGCACCTTGGCTTTGCCGAGAGGTATCTAGCTTCAGTCATCACCGCGGTCCTCTAGGTCTGTCTGAAACCCTAGAGGGTGCACCTTAAGCCGATGTTGTAAACCCAGGCTGACTTTAAGGTGAAGTGAAAAGGAAACGGACACAATCTGGAAAGCAAAATACTTGGGTGGGGTGTTAAAAGCTTCAAAGAAAAATAATAGTTGGCAGGTCAAATGGCCATGAGGTTGGAAGTCAAATAAGAAACTCGGCTGAAGTGATGTTAGAAGTTTGACAAGCAAAACAGTCCATGAAGATAAGAGCCCAGCATTGTTTCCCTTCTTCAAAAGACAACTCGTCCAAAGTTTCCTTTGGCAGATACCTGGATTCTACTCCAGATTCCTGAGCATTTTACTTGGGTTTCATATTTCAAAATATATGTTCCATTTGGCACTAATGTATATATTTTATATATTAATTTATTGAAAAATATTAAATGTTGCTGGCCTACTTAGAAAAAGGTATTTTTATACATATTTATGCATAGTTTTCATTACATATGGTATTTTGTAAGCCCAAATAATATGTGTGCATATATATATGTATAAAATACCACATGAAAAATTCCATTTGAACACATAAAGACATTCCTGACACACATGTCTTGTATGTAATTTTTTTTATGTGATCTATTGTTAGCTGCTGTTAAAAGTACTTTATTTCTACATGGCCAAATAAGTTCTTTACAGTTTGTGCAAATATAGAGTGGCAGGTTGTCTGAAGTGGCAGGTTTATTCTAAAACCTATTTTTACTTTTCTGCATTATCCCTTGCCTTTTAGAGGCTTTCTCTCCCTCTGCCGTTTTTAAATGAGACTTCACTGCTGAACTCTGAACAGTTATCCAGGACCTGCTCGTTCAAGGGCCTGGTGGTTTGATTTATCTTGGTTCGGTTGCTGCCTTCCCTCCCCACCCTTCCCCTCCCCTCCTCACCCTTCCCCTCCCCTCCCCTTCCACCCCTGCCTCCCCTCTGTTCCCCTCCCCTCCCCTTCCTTTCCTTTCCTTTTTTTTTTTTTTTTTTCCCAGGGTCTCAAACTCCTGGCCTTAAGCGATCCTTCTGCCTCAGCCTCCGAAAGTGCTGGGATTACAGGCATGAGCCACCACACCCTGTGCCTTATGTTATTTCTTTGTATTGAACATTTTTAGTGAGTAAATGATGCCCTCATAGAGTGAATTATTATTCTAAACGAGTGCATTTCCCGTGCTAACTATAATAGCTTGTAGAGTTGATGGATTTAAGTTTCAATATGTTATGGGACTCTACTACTGGAAGAGAGGAAAAACTTCGCTTCAGAAAGATTTTAGGCGTTTTGAGATTCTGCTGTGAATTTTGGAAGGGTTTAGCCTTAAACATTTGGTGGTAACCTTAGAAGCCTAGTTGAGACTGCTATCTGTAGAACACCTGTGAGGCCCAACAGTGGACTGTTTTTCTATTAGTCCCTACTTGGGAGAAAAGCCAAGTAGTATTGGCGGTGCCCTTGCTGTCCGGAAACCTGTGATCTACCTAAGTGCAGAGAGCAGCTTGCCCGTGTACACAAGCAAATGCTGACCACATTCTAGTCTCTTGCTACCACGTGCGGTCCCAGGACCAGCAGCACCAAGCCTCACTCCAGGGCTACCGAATTAGAATCTTCAGTCTAATGAAATGTGGATAGTTTGCATGCAGATTTAATGTTTGAGAAGCACCTTCCATGAATGCTTGGTGGTTCTCTACCTTTTAAAGCTACAAACTCATTTGAAAATCTCATGGGATTTATGAACACCCTTGGAAAAACATATTGAATGATACACTAAATTTTTCATATGCAGTTTCAGCGTTCCTGTAAATAATCTATCGATGCCAGGGAAGTCCTAGGTTAAGACCCCCTAGTCACAAAGAAGTCACAAAGAAGATTGACTCAGCGTCAGGTGGAGGAGTTAAGAGAAGATTCTCACAGGGGGCAGAGCTTAAATTAAACTTGGGGGAATTTGATAGGAAGAGGAGTAAAGAAGAGTATTTCAAGCTGTTGAAATGCCAAGGTAAATGGTCCTGAGAGGGAAAACAGAGAATGTCCATTTTTGTATGTGTTCATGTGAAACCTAATGAGGAGATTGTTATTTGATAGCAGGCTTTCCTTGCAATTCCTTATCATCACTTGAACATCCAGAAAATGAAGCCAGACTGTGGACTCAGTAGTCATTCCACTTTGGGTGTGCAGGAACCCTATGACGTGGGGGTTTCACGTAAGATCTCATTTCCTACTCTTGCTCGCCTCTCACTCTGCTCCAGCCACACTGGCCTTCAGGCTGTTCCAGGCACTCCCGACAACAGAGCCTGGCCCAGTCTGTCTGCGTGGGGCAGTTCTTCCCCAAATCAGCAGAAGGCTCAGTAAGATCTTTATTCAAATAAGACTTCAAGGGAGAGGCTTTCTTTCTAAAATAGCGGTCCTTCCCACATTCCCTTTCCCTAAATACAACAGGAAGAACAATTGCTTCACTACTTGGCATTGTATTTATTTATAAATTCATTTATGGCCTGCTTCCTTAAATATATGAACTTTATTTGCTGCTGTATCTCCTATGCATAGAATAGGGCCTGGCATACAGTAAGTACTCAATAAGTGTTTATTGAATAAATGATCTTTTAACTACCACCAGTAATGAGTGTAAAAGCCATGTTTACAAACTCCATAGCTACAGAAATCATAATATATGAAACATTCTTGGAATATACCGCATGTTTGCTGAGACTGAATTTTCAACCACTTCTCTTTAGTCTAATGAAACAAGAAATACTAAACACATGGAACATTTTAAGTTTGAAAATTCAAACATTTTAAAGTAAGGCTTACAAAAAATGTCTGTAGAGTCCATGTATAATGCATAACTATTTTTCTTCTGGCAAAGCTGAAGCACACTCGTGTGTACTCAGCTGGGGTTTTCCTCCAAAATGCCACATCCAGACTGAATTCGTGTGTGTATGGTCTCGATTATCGCCCTAAGTTAGATTTAAGGAAAATGTAGGAGAAGCTGGAAGGTTAGAACATTTTGGATGAGAATTTCCTTAAAACTTGAGTATTCCCCTCCTTGCTACCCAATTAAAATTTCACCAGTCCTGGAAATATGTCAACCTGTGCTAATGAACTTGATTGACTAATTGCCAAGGCTAAGGAATTTTCTAACCAGTGATTTCCTTGTAAAGAAAGAAATTTAGGTCACATCTTGGTTGGGAGATTTCAGCTTTGCCCAATCAAATGCAGCAGGAAATGGTATACTATGAGATATACTACGAGAGGCTATGTCTGCATGGGGACTATGGGCCTAGGATACAGTTCTAAGCAGGTTACACAGTCACTCACCATAACCACCAAATACGTTTTTGGCATTTGTATTAGCTCTTGAACTTGGGCCAGCACCAATTTAATTTGTGCATAAGACCCTCAAATATAGATGCATACTTGATCCTGTTAGTGCAAACCAGTGACTCATAAAGAACATTACTGTATATTTATATAGCCTTCTATACTTCCAAAAACAGTTTTTCATTTCATCTTCATTTTAGGTCGTTTTGTTCTTGCTGGGTAGGTAAGGCATTTATGGTTGATTTACACATTTCTTCTTTCCGGAAGGGATTTGAGGCAACGTAGAAGGCTTTTGTATAGAATGAGTCATTCCTTTTTTTCCCAGCTTTACTGAAGTATAATTGATTGAGTCATGCCTATTGTACTCTTTGTTATGTGCTCTTTCCCCACATACCTGTGTGTCTCCCTCCTTAGCTTTCTTCCCGTGTCTACTTAAATCTGAGCTCCTAGAGGACTGTAGATAAAGTATCACCCATGGCCTTCTTTATCCCAGTACCCCCTTTATTCTTCTTCATAGCACTTAACACCTGACATTGTTGATTGTCTATTTATTTGTTTATTGCCTCCCCGCTCCCCATACCACTAGAATATAAACTCCATGAGGGGTAGACATAAGCAGGGCTTATGGAAAACCCAAAGATGGAAGCCATACTCATATTTTCAAAAATATGAGGGCTGTGCAGAAAATTCAATTCAATTACAAACTGTATTTTTGAGGGGTTTCCTTTTAAGTAAACTTTATTTTTTTCGGGCAGTTTTAGAGTCACAGCAAAATTAAGCAGAAAGAACAGAGTTTCCATAATCTTCCCACCACCCCTACATATGCACACCTTCCCTGCTATAAAATCCCACAACAGGGTGGTACTTTTGTTACAACTGATGGATCTACATTAACACATCGTTATCCCCCAAAGCCCATCATTTCCATTAGGTTTCATTTGTTATGTTGTGCTTTCTATGAATTGTCAAATGTAAAATGGTATGTATCTACCATTTAGTATCAGAACAGTTCTATTGCCCCGAAAATCCTCTGTGCTCCACTTATTCATTCCTCCCTTCCTTCCCCAATTCCACCCCAGTGGTCCTGGCAATCACTCATTTTTTTACTGTCTCCATAGTTTTGACTTTTCCAGTATGTCATATAGTTGGAATCATACAGTCTGTAGCCTTTTCAAATTGGTTTCTTTTACTTAACAATATGCACTTAAGATTCCTCCATATCTTTTCATGGTTTGATAACTCATTTCTTTTTAGCACTGAATAATATTTCATTGTATGGAGGTACCACAGTGTTTTATTTGTTCACTTATTGCATATTTGTGAAGTTCTTACTCTGAATGAGGTATTAAACTATATGCCATTGGGAGACATAATAACATAAGACACTATTTACAAAACAAGGCATTGTTCTGTCATTTAAGGAACTTACACTCCTTTGGGCCTTTGTTAAGTGGTGGAGTGGAGAAATGGGGTCTCAAGGAAGGAGAGATTCCAGCTGGCTGAGTTTCATGCTTCCTGAAGGGAAATGCATCTGAGGAGGATTAGGATGGGTAGAATTCCAACACTGCATGGGCTGAATTGCGTCTCCCCCAGCAAATTCATACGTTGACGTCCTAACCACCAGTACCTTAAAAGGACTGTATTTGGAGATACAGCCTTTAAAGGGGCTTAAGGTTAAATGAGGTCATATAGGTGGACTCTGATCCAATGTGACTGGTGTCCTTACAAGAAGAGGAGATTTGGACACACACACACAGACTCCAGCGGTATGTGTGAGGGGCACAGCGAGAAGATGGTTGTCTGCAAGCCAAGGAGAGAAGACCCAGGAGAAGCCAGTGCTGCTGGCATTTTGATCTTGGACTTCCAGCCTCCAGAACTATGAGGAAAGAAATTGCTGCTGTTCAAGCAACCTAGCGAAATACCTAGTGATTATTTCAGTTTGTCTTTCCTTTTCCTAATTGCAGACTCATAGCAAATAGTGATATTTTGTTAGGGCCACCCTAGGAAATGAATAAAATTGTGAAGACAAGAAGGATAGTGATGCAGCAATGAGAAGGGCGTGAAGAATGTTCAGAGGCTGGAACACATGCCTGTGTTCAAGATGGAGCCCGGGTTGACTGGTAGTTCAGGGCTATTTCACCAGGCTGTTGTTGGCCTTGGGGAGGCCGGCAGAGGGGAGTCCATGAGGGTGCTGGGATGGAATGACCCCTAGGATCGCCCTTGTGAGTTCGGTCAGCCTTGGAGGTGGTGGCTTGGTAATAGGAGATGTTTGTATTTTGCATGTTTTCAAGTCAATGAATGCCAGTCTTTAAAATGTCTTGGCTCACTTCTGTTTTATTCCTGGTGTCAGTATACAATGGTTTTAGTACAGTAAGTTTGCAACACTAAAGGACATATTTTGTCGAGAAACCAGCTAAAAATATTTCAAGATGTTTCTCTTCACCAAGTAAGCTCCTTGCCATCCTTGGCTTTCCTTCTCCTGTGTTCCTGAACCTCAAAGCAAAATGGTTATTTAAAATAGAGGCGCAGATGTAGCTGATCAATTAAAAGAATATCAGTGCTTAATGAGATCTTAGAGGTGAACTAGTCCTGCCCTCTCATTTTACAGCAGAGGAAACAGAGACTAAAGGAAATTAGTGATTTTCTCAAGATTGTCCAGTTAGTTAGTAGCAGAGGCTCCTACTGTAGACAGGTTGTTTTGCTAAATAATTTTGTTTCTATATTAAAAAAGAGGTTCATCCTTGCAAGGGTTAGGATGGGAAAGTGCTCTGAGTTACGTCTGCGGGAGGCTCATGGAATCCAGATGAAAAGCAAGTGCTCTGGTGTCAGGCACCTGGGTTCAGACCCCTGCTCTCCATCAGCTAGCCCTGTGACCTTGGGTCATTACTTAAGCTCACTAAGCCTGAGTTCTTATTTGTAAGAATGGTGGTGGTACGGGGAGGTTATCACAGAACCCACCTTGAGTGTGATGTGAAGATTAAGTGTTATCACAGAACCCACCTTGAGTGTGATGTGAAGATTAAGTGAAACTGAAACAATTATTACCGATGTGACTGACACATTATCAGGCCTCAAAACATATGCTCTTATCTGTTCTTCCCACCACACAAGGATACCATATTTGTCTCTGTCCCTGGGCCCTGGCACAATTCCTGTTCCAGTCTGTGTGTGACAAAATGTGTTGAATGAATGAAGCATCAGGAGTGGCCTAGAGGGAAGGATAGCACACGACACTGGGAACGAAAAAGGAAGCAGAATACAAGATTATATACAGATAAGGGAGATCTGTAAATATTTAGATTCTCAGGCAAGGGGAAAGATGTGAGAAGTGTTAAAGAGCAATGAAAGTAAAAAATGAATTCTCCACCTCCAGGGGGTGGCCACAGGGGGTCAGACAACAGGTGTACTTGACATGCATTGCAAAGCATGAAGTGCAAAACAGGTGTATAGGAGCCATCAATACCAGAAGCAAACACACCTTACTAAAATTTCAAGAAGACAATGTTGCCTCAAGCATCTGGAGAAGCTTACACTGCTCAGATCTCAGGAACCAGGGAGGTCAAGGGGGAAGAGACTGAGGACAGTCACAGGCAGCTTCAGCAAAAATAGACCCAACAATAAAAATTATGTAAGAAGTGTATTAAGTATGTCTTTTTAGTCTGATTCTTCAACATCTTCGAGTCTAGCTGACATTGAAAGGAACTGCCCCTCCCAGGGTTATGAAATTCCTAGAGATAGCAATTTGCCTGGGAGCCTATCTTTCATATGCAAACCAGCCAATCCAAAGTCCACACCTCTACCACCTCCTTTATCTGGCTCTTATATGCAGACCCACTATCCCGCTGTCCTAATCACCCTAGGCCAGCACAGGATACCATATGACCAGAGACAGCCCCTATGCCCCAGATCCTGCTGAAATTATTCAAACGACCCAATCCAAAACCTGCTTACTCTGCCTTTCCCTTCTCAATAAAGGCTCTTGTCCATGATCCCCCGTCACTCCTTCTTTCTCTTGACTCACCCTTCTCCATGTAGCCCTACCTAGGGTGCTGTGCCTCCTGTTATTAGGTATCTGTAAGTACAAAAACTTATTCCTTCATGACTGTCTTTTCTGCATGTCTTACCATACCTGATTAAAACAAATCCCAGGTACTCTTATATTAATAAAAAGGAGCCATCAGGGTTTCTAGGATCATCTCCTCTATCTAGATGACAGCCCTCTCTTCTCTTTTTGGGCATGTTTTTCATTTTGGTTTGGAAAGGATAATCTCTTCTGTGTTCTGAGAAGTTACTTTGTGCATTTCTCTCCTCTCTTTCTCATTTATTTTCTGTAAAGCATTATTAGCTCCCACAACTTTGTTTGCTCTCTTATTTGATAATGGAGTACATAAGAGCTAAAGTCAAGTGGAGGAAACAAGTGGTGGTTTCTACATTCCGCTTCTTATAGGACCCGGAAGAGGAGCACCTCTTCTATAGCCTGAGCTATCTCAACACTGTTCTCCATGGCTCATGCTGGTGACTCAGATTTCTTATTTAGTTTTTAAGTTTTACTCCCCACTCTTGACAAACTTTTAATATTTTTAAAAGCGGTCAAACAACAATGAAGTACCATTATACACCTATGAGAATGGCTAAAATCCAAAAATAACTGACAATACCATTTGCTGGCAAGGATCAACAGAACTTTGTGGAACAACAGGAGTCTCATTCATTGCTGGTGTGAATTTAAAAAGGTAACAGCCACTTTGGAAGATAGTTTGGCAGTTTCTTAGAGTTAAACATAGCCTCATGATAGGACCCAGCAATCATGTTCATAAGTATTTACTTAACTGAGTTGAGAACTTATGTCTACACAAAAATCAGCATGAGAAGGTTATAGCAGTTTTATTTATAACTACCAAAAACTAGAAGTAAACTTTAGTAGGTGAATGGCTAAACTGTGACATCCGTACAATGGAATGAGCTGTCAAACCACAGGAAGATGTAGATGAATCTTAAATGCATGTTGCTAAGTGAAAAAAGCCAGTCTTAGAAGGTTACATAATGTATAGTTCCATTTAAGTGATATCCTGGAAAATGCAAAACTCTTATGGAGACGGCAAATAGACCAGTGGTTTCCAGAAACTCTTGGTGAAAGGAATTGAATAGGTCAACTACTGGGGATTTTTTAAAGGGTGGTAAAACTATTTTTTTATATACTGTGATAATGCTAGATGCATGACACTATGCACTTGTCAAAGCCCATAGAACTTTACAGCATACAGAGAGAAACTTAATTACACAAAATTTAAAAAATATTTAGAAGGTTGGAGGATTCCAGGATGAAATGCAAAATATGACAAAATAATCTAACTGTATTACAAATACATGAAATAAGCTTACTGAAGGGGATGTGGGAGAAAATGCTTACCTAAGTAAGTTTGGAAATGAATCGAGTCTGTAAGATTAAAGGCAAAAAGAGCTCTATATAAGCACTCAAACTTAAAAAGTTATTTCTATGTGGGTATGGCTTAACAATTATGGAAGTACTATACAGGACACTGGAATTGAACAACGAAATAAATGAATGAAATAAATTTAACACTTCTCACATCTTTCCACTTGCCTGAGAATCTAAATATTTACAGATCTCCCTTATCTGTATATCATCTTGTATTCTGCTTTCTTTTTCGTTCCCAGTGTCATGTGCTATCCTTTTTATTCCTTCTGACGGCAGAAGCCAGGTTCTTCATTGTAGGAGGGGGAGGAAACAAGCAAGGGGGAGAAGGTTAGAATTATCTATGTGCTACTGGGTTGGGATAGGAGACATCAGTATCAACTCATATTTAGCTTAATATAAATACAGATGGTTACAAAGAGAAAGATTTATAGATATATGTGTATAGACATGGGTTAATTTACACACATATAAGTTATTTCTCTGTCAGCTGAGCCTAGAAGCAGTAACACCTCTGCAACAAGGTATTTCTAATACCATTCTCCAATAAAAGAACCAAGCTCCTTGGAGACGTAGACTGTAGGGTGGAGCAGGAAATATACAAGAAGAACCTAGACCATTTTGTAGCTCCTAAAAGTAAGAAAGTGCTCAATCAAATCCAATAATGACAGGGCTATGTTACAGGGACACAGGAGCCAACTGGATGTATTCTCCATGGCCAGGGCTGGAACAGCTTGAGTAACAAAATAAAATAGTATTGAAAGTGCAAAATAAATATCCATGAGACCAAACTGGTACAAATAAATGATTGAATAAATAAATCAGTGGGGGACAATAGACAAATCTCCTGGGTAGAAGAATTTCAAATAATTTCTGTAGATATTTTGCCATCAAAGAGTGGAGTATAAATCTCTGCTTCTTAATTGTGTGCTATGCATTGTGACTTCCTTCCAGAGTATATTATAAAAATGTGGGGAGGTGCGGTGGGGGAGAAAGGCTGTAATCCTAGCACTTGTGGAAGTCAAGGTGGGAAGATCACTTGAACCCAGGAGTTCAAGGTTGCAGTGAGCTATGATCACACCACTGCCCTCTAGCCTGGGTGACAGAGTGAGACTCTGACTCTAAAATAATAATAAATAAACAAATAAATAATAACAATAATATAAAATACAAATAAAAGATGAGAGGAGTAACTTGACAGTGGAGAAAACTAACAAATACTACCCCAGGCAGGTGACTAAGGTCAATATCAGCAGTCATAAATCTTGTTGATAGTATGCAGCCTTGATATATGATGAGAATGACATTTTACCTCTGTGGTCTTCATTTCATAAATCCATAACTCCAGACTAATCACGAGAAAGCCATCATATAACTGCCAATTAGGGGACATTCTACAAAATACGTGAGGAGAAATGACAGGAGTACTCCTCAAAACTGTCAAGGTCATAAAAAGCAAGGGAAGTCTTAACAGTCATGGCAAACAAGGGCCTAAAGAGACACGACAACTAAATTTAATGAGTTATGTTGGATGGGATCCTGGAACAGAAAAAGAATATTAGCTAAAAACTAAGGAAATCTTAATAAATAATAGAC
Source organism: Papio anubis (assembly GCF_008728515.1). Lineage (NCBI taxonomy): Eukaryota > Metazoa > Chordata > Mammalia > Primates > Cercopithecidae > Papio > Papio anubis. Next base: position 37,852,074 of record NC_044989.1, read on the forward strand.
TTTAATTAAAAACTATATATCAATATTGGTTCATTACTTATCACAAATGGACAATATTAATGTAAGATATTAATAAGTGAGAATGGGTATAGGATATATGGGAACTCCGCATTATCTTTGTAATTTTTCTGGTAAGTCTAGAAATATTTTAAAATAAAACACTTCTTTTTTAAAAAATGCTGGGAAGAGGATATGCCCTTAGTTATTTTGCTGAAAGCTGATTTCTGTCTTTAACTAATCATTCTATAATTTGTGGTTGGAAATTTAACTTTTTAAAAAATATTAATAAAATGATTACATTTTAACTCAGCATAAAGAGCTAAAACATCTTACGTAAATAATAAACAAAGAGCAGAAAGCTGGAAATAAATGATTAAACCAGTAAGAACATGGGTTAGGACTAGATAATTTCTTCTATGCTGATGATAAGGATTGATCATAGCACTGTTGTGGTTTGCATTACTGAAATGAAAACATGAAAGTTCATGGCAAAGACAGACATTGCATTCAGCTAGTGTATATTGCAAGATACCTTTCATATACAAAATACTGCTGGTCTTGGAACATGTTTGCAAATAGATGACTTTAGAGAATACTGGTGACCCCAAACCCTTAGATATCAATAAATAGGTGAGTGGGTAACTTGAAACTTTGGCAAGAAGGTCCTGTTGACTTTGGCCCTGCCACTGACAAGCATGTAGCTCTTGTGGGTGACTGACTCATAAATTCAGATCATTTTCTAATGTCTGGCAGTCTACTTTAGAATCTTCTAGAAATTATATAGACTCTAGTACCCACCATCTCCAAAAAGATGGTCAGCAGGGATGTTATGAAACCTTTAAAGGTTTCTGGTAGGCTGTAAATGTCTTATGGATGTGCAGTATGGCATAATGAGTAATCTCTCTGCAAAGGAGGAAGTTGAAGGGCTTTCTCTTGGTTTAAATACTGACTCTCGCCCCACTCCCCCCACATAAGTTCTGTGTTTCTGTTTATTCAATATATATTTACAGCATCATTGATATGTGCAAGATCTGTGCTAGAAAGTATGGGCAACACAAACATGAATTAGACACAGGTCTCTCTGATCTTCCTTCAAGGACCTGATGATTGAATAGGGGCAATAAAATTTGCATAAATAATGAAAAAAGGTGCTGAGTAGTCACTGGATAATAATATTACTGAAGGAGAATTATTCTATTTTTTTCTCCTGCCTAGTGAAACCTATGAGATCACATGAGGCCATTTATTTGTCAATTATATCTTTGGTTGAGGCTCTCATCATATCTCACCTGGTTCCTTTACACCTCCTCCCCAGATCCCACTAGTCACCAAGTCAAATAGATTGGACCACCTCATGTGGCTTCTTATAGCCATCAGGATAAAATACAAAGTACTCAGCTGACTACAAAAATATTCTGTTATGCCCTGGCTGTGCCTACCTCTCTAACCTCATCTTCTACCATCCCCAGTGTCTTACTCCATTTTCACGCTGTTAATAAAGACATACCTGAGACCAGGTAATTTATAAAGGAAAGAGGTTTAATTGACTCACAGTTCAGCATGGCTGGGGAGGCCTCAGGAAACTTACAATTATGGTGGAAGGGGAAGCAAACACGTCCTTCTTCACATGGTGGCAGCAAGGAGAAGTGCTAAGCAAAAGGGGGAAAAGCCCCTTATAAAGCCATCAGATCTCGTGAGAACTCACTCACTATCACGAGAACAGCATGAGGTTAATCACCCCCACAATTCAATTACCTCCCAGTGGGTCCCTCCCATGACACATGGGGATTATGGGAACTACAAGGTAAGATTTGGGTGGGGACAGCCAAACCATATCACATGACATCCCACACTGTCATGTTCTTTCACCTCACTCTGTGCAGTGCTGCCTCCTCTTTTTAGAATGCCCTTCCCCTGCTCTCCATCTGACTATCTGCTACCTCCATATCCTTCAAGTCTCAATAGAAGCATCACTTCATCTGTGAAGTGCTCTGGGGTCCTTTTCACTGGGTGATTTTCCTTCCTTGTCCATGACTCTGTTCCTTTTCATATCTCTTGGGATGTACACTCCAGCCCCTTCCTTCATATATTCTCACTCATCCTTTAAGATTCCCCCTGGTCAGCCCTCCTTTCCTTAGTCAGAGTTAATTATCCTCTGCTCTGGCCAGTCATTAATACTTTGTTTATTCCTCCATTATAGTACTGAGTTGCATCTGACTTGAGATAGTTGCTAGCATGCTTTGTCTGGTGTTTTCACCTGATCACAAACCGTTTTAGAATAGGCACTTATCTTCATCTTTTATTTTAGGACAATGCCTGGCACAACACTTGTTGATTAAGTTAATTACCTTTTCTGTGGTTACTTGGGCCTCTAATCAACCAGACATCGCAAATCTGACACAGAGACTGCCCCAGTTAGCCTCATTTCTGAACATTCTAACAGGGAGGCTATGTCAGTCTGTATAGGACTTAATGAGCCTCAAACACCCAAAAAATGGAATTTACAGCATGTTTATTTCTTCTCTCTAGATATATATTCTGCAATCATGACCAAACAGAAGGACTAAATCTGGATCAGAATCTGAAATGTAAAAAGGCTACTTGTCAACCACACCATTGTTTTCTGTTGGAGCTAGCAGAGCAGCCTCGGCTGCACATTCCTGGGACGTGAATAATATCGGTTGTGATTACACTTCAGTATCTCATCCATTACCAGCCCTGTGAACACTGAATATAACCTAATTAGGAAATGTGAAGGGCCCTTTGCTAGGGATGAGTGCTGGGGCAGCAGAGGTCCACATGCCTTCCCGACACAGGGATTCACTGAGTTTCACACACAGGTTTGGATCCTGCAGGGCTCAAGGACAGACTTTACTGGTTTAGTCCACATTCCTCGTATAATCACCAGTAAGCTGAGAATGTGACACCTTGGATTCCATCCTATGTTATGCTCATCTTTAAATGCATTGCAAAGGAGATATGCCAAGACTGATAAGTCAGTCAATTTCAAATAGGCATTAAAGTATTAATGAAGTGATTAACTCCCTCTAACACATTTTTTTGTTTACTAGTTGCTACTGGCCTTGAATAGGAATTTCGAATTTGTTGTTGACAATTGGCTTCTCATCTTTCACTGAATTCTTCTAAGCTTGTCTTTTCCTACACAGCTCTTAAAATGCTTTCAGAGGACTGCATTCTGTCTTCCAAAGTGCAGAGAGCAGAGCACTAAGGATGTCTGCAGGCTTAATTACAAAGGATGTGATTCTGTTATTCTTATGCCATAACTTTTCTTTGCAGTAAAAGCTGCTGCATTCATTTATTCAATCCTATGTCCCTGCATTCATCTGACACTTGCTGAGCGCCTTCTATAGTCAGATTCACCTCATGCCCATGGTGCTGTGGCATCCTGCATTTATAGGGTAACTGGCAGGAGAAAAGAAGAGGCCTGTGGCCATAAGGCAGTGAGATGGAGTCATCTGCTCTGGGAGTTAGCACCCCGCCACCCACACAGAACCCAGCCAACTGAGCTAACTGATAAGTCAACCTTAATTCTGCTCTAAATTATTTTTTATCAAACAACCCTCTGCTGAATCAATGTACATTCCTATAACCTGTATCTTGCCCTGGTGATGTGTGAACTTCAATGTCATGGTCCAAGGTTTTGCTGCTGGGACATGTGGTCTCAGGATGATCATCAGAATCCTTCACTAGATGCTCTAAACCATCACTACATGCTCTACAGTTTGCCACTTGTTTCCAAGTGTCCTATGTCCACCTCATTTTACAGAACTGGGCTTCCCTTGAGTTCTCATTCTGGGTACCTAGTCTATTTCCCTGCAATTCTTATTGCTGGGTTCTCTCCTCAGGGAATAGAGCCTGGCTTTGGTATAGATTTCCATGAAGTACTAGGATTCCAGATGGCACCCACTCAATTTTGTTCACCCAGCTCTGACCATGAGTGAACCCTTCTGTAACTTCTGCCTTCTAACCTGGTGTTTGCCTGCATTGTATCTGGACATTGCTCAGTTGCCTTGGTTGCTGTGCCCCACCTGCTTGTCTGAATTTCTGTTGTTACTCCAGTCCCCGCCTGTCCCTGCAGCTCCACACCCACTCCCACCCCCATTTGTCTTAATGTCAATACCTTACTGAAAAATCTTGAAATGTGATAGGGAAGATAGTGGTGGCATCGTTATTACTACTATTGCCTTACCGTTTGGAAAACTGAGGCTCAGAGGATTAAGTGACTTGGCCAATTACTTGTCTAATAAAGAGCAGACCCCTGTCTCTAACAGTTTGCTCTTTGCCCAAATCCATGCTGTTTGCTCTGAAAAGTCTTATGAGTAGCTTTGACAATTAGATGCTTTACAAAGGTAAAAAATACACAGGATATAAAAGTTTTATTGTTATTATGAGCAGCACGTGGGCTTTCTCCAGTATGTAGCAACGCATTTCTTCTGTTGCTAACCAGGTCTTTGAAACATAAAAGCTTTTGCTTCATTCCCAGATGAAGCTTGCACGTGGGCGGGAAATTACGACAATGTCTACAGGTGCCAGTGTGAACAAGTCCAAAACTTCATTTGTGGTTATTTAGAATGGAAGCCTCATTTCTAAACAGATAATGCTATAAAAGGTGGTTAGATTCTTGGGCTAGCTCACAAAAGCAGTTTAACTAATAATGCAGCTGGAGTACATTTCTAATTCATAAGATAGCTGAAGTAATGTATATGTTATGCTCTTGCAACATAATAATCAAGGCTCTGATTAATTAAGGAATGTGTATTTGGAGTCCTGGTCTCTGTAGAACTGCCTCCTGACAGCAGTAGTGATTTCACCACTATTGGCTCCAGAGTGCTTAGGGGTTGCTGGGAAATTTTCCTGAAGTTTCATAGCCCAGAGAGCTAGTCTGTTAGGTGGGAAGTCAGAAGTTACTCTAAAGAGAAGTCAGGAGTTTTTGGGGAAAAAAAAAAAAAAAAAAGCGTAGATGAAGAGTAGAAAAAGGGCAAGAGAAGAGGAATACTGGAGAAAAATGGTATAAACAGAGGAGTTGGAGGAAAAGAGAAAGAAAAATTGATAGAGTCACAGCCAGCTGAGGATGAGAAGTAAACTCTGGCAAGGAACTGGGAACTAATAAAGGGACTTAGACAATGTGGAGTTAGCAGATTAGGAATTTAAAACGCAAGAGATAAAAGACGATTTTGGCAGATCTTGAACGACTCTGGATAGAGAAAGATCAGTTTTAGAGATGTTTTAAATAAAATTCTATACTAGTAAAGTTTATGGAACTTCAGGCATAAATAATGAGCTGCCAGATTAGCTGGGGATTCTCACTGATGGGGGACAGGGTGCAACCCAGGAAGAGCATGAGACCTGAGGACCCATGGGAGAGAGAGACTTGTAGGGAAGCTAAGTATTCCTCCATGCCCAGCAAAATAGAAAAACGGCAATCCTGCAGAGAAGGAACAGATAGCTTTGGTGAAATAGGTACCCTTATGTCTGTCTTTGCTCTCTTACAGGACTAGGATGGGGAAGAAGTCTTGACTAGAATAAGATTTGGTCTAAAGAAAAGAAAAGCTAAGAATGGCAATTAAGCGAATGGCACTGAAGTTTTCAAAGATACCGCAAGGGGCTTCTTTGTTAGTTGGTTTACATAAGGAAAAGCCTGGACAAGGTCTGGAAACAGAAGAATATGAAAAAGGAATTGAAGTCTCTGTGCCAGTAATTTTAAAATGCTATCTTCATTGTGACCTCAGGCAAATTCTGCAGATAATACTCCTTCAGGTCAACGTTTCTCTCTTTTGTATTTGTAGAGGGATTTTTTACTACACTTGTTCTGGAGAGGTGAGTATGTATTGTTTGGCTGAAGGTCCATAGTGTTGTCCCAGATTGAACAACTCAGTCTTTGGGGAGATGCTGTAATGAACTATGTCTCATGGCTGTCCTAGCAGGGACTGGGCAATTGTGTTTTAGGAGAAGACCAACCCCCTTAAGTAGGAGAATAAAGTTTTCTAGAGGAAGGTAGAAGCTCGCAACATGATGGATTTAAGAATATTCTTTCTTGGCCGGGCATGGTGGCTCATGCCTGTAATCCCAGCACTTTGGGAGGCCTAGGCGGTGGATTATGAGGTCAAGAGTTCGAGACCAGCCTGGCCAACATGATGAAACCCTGTCTCTACTTAAAAATACAAAAAATTAGGTGGGCATGGTGGCAGATTCCTGTAATCCCAGCTACTTGAGAGGCTGAGGCAGGAGAATTGCTTGAACCTGGGAGGCAGAGATCACAGTGAGCCGAGACCTTATCACTGCACTTCAGCCTGGGCAACAGAGCGAGACTCTGTCTCAAAAAAAAAAAAAAGAAAAGAAAAGAAAAGAAAAGAATATTCTTTCTCAGCCTGGTCAACATGGAGAAAACCAATCTCTACAGACAATACAAAAAGTATCTGGGTATGGTGGTGCAAACCTGTAGTCCCAGCTACTTGGGAGGTTGAGGTGGGAGGATTGCTTAACCTGGGAGGTCGAGGCTGCAATAAATTGAGATCGTGCCACTGCACTTCAGCCTGGACGACAGAGTGAGACACTAAAAGAAAAAAAGTTATTTTTATATTTCTGAAGGACAGGAGAGCAAGGCTAGGAGAGGGTGGAACTCTTAAGAGCATCTATGCAAAGGATTTAACTTGCTACTTGATTGTTTCATAGATCCTGGGAACACAGTCATTTTTAGGGTCATTAGTGATGATTAAGGTTAACTGAATATTAAAATTTTAATATTAAAAATTATAATTACATGTATCTCCAAACCCTTAGTTAAGTCCAACAGCCTTGTGTTATCGATGGACTGGGGTGAATGAAGGAATGTGACAATAGAGGGAAGTGTCACCTTTTGCTGAGGTCAGTGTGACAGCAGCAGAGTTCTATGGAGGGGACAGTATCCTGGAGGTCCAGGGGGTGAACTAGCAATGAGGAGCCAGAGGCTCAAGGCAGAGCTGGGAGAAGCAAACTATAGTGCTGGACTACTTCAAAAGCACATGAATTGGAATACACAAATGAAACAATGGAGACTTTTCTGCCTACTCTTCCATTAATATGTTGGAAAGGCAGATTTCTCAGGATCCCACATAGCTGAGTACATGTTTGAGGCTGTCACAGGAACTCTATGCGTGGATTCTAGAAGGGTTGGAAATGCATGGAGGTGAGAGCCAGGAAGGACCCATCAGAAGCCAGTGGGGAAGCCAAGCCAGAAAGTCATTCTACCTCATCAGTCACTATAGTGCAGTGGAAAAATGCATATATAAAGATGTAGGATTTTGGCAGGATTAGGAATTGCTTTTTCCATTCCCCATTTACTGATACTATTTATTATGTGTTGCTTCCTGTTAATTAAACTTCTATTAAAATAATCTTGTAGTGAGAGTGTTGGCAAGAGAAATACCTGATCTTTATTTCAGATATTACTAGGCAAGTTGGGGCTGTGGGCAGAACATTCCAGCAAAAGCAATATTTTATGAAACTAATTATCTAGGGAACTTGTGGAAGGGTTTGCTATAGCAGTGTTACACTTAGATGTGGAATTTTTTAGTAGCTGTGGAGGTCTCAGAGGATTTATTTTTGAGATGATATGGCTGCAAAAGTAGGAGTTAGCAGTTTAGGGTGTGCAAAAGGAAACAGAGCCTGAGATAATTTGTTGCTGCAAAATTAAAACAAATCTTTGCCAGTGCTTCCAACCATATCGTAGAATTAGGCTGGAGATTTGGTGACGGGAAAGATTGGGAATTTGGCTTTAATTGTATTGCAATTTTGCTAATTCTTCTACTACATAACATTCTACAGATTAACCTAATTCAGGTCTTCATTAGCCCTAATTACAATTTTATTTTTTAAACAAAATTTACATTTTATTTAGATTGAACTAAAACTATGCAAAATTGATTTTCTTCACCGAAAATGACAGCAATATTTTCCACATTATTTCTAGATAAACTACAAAACACTTATTTTTGTATGTTTTCCAGGTTTTGCTTATAAATCAAGCTGAGGTAGTAGATACAGTAATGGAAAAAGACAGAAAAAACAGACACATCAACTGTCAGCATCCAAGGCCTCTGATTCTGTCTTAACCATGAAGCAGAAGTAAAAACTAGATAATTTTTGTTTTGTCTTAACTTTATGTGTTACGTCCTATTGTCAGCAGTTAACTGAATCTTCTTCAAATATCATTTTCCAGTTTCATCCACATATCCCATCTCTGACTTCAGTTAATTCATTCATTGAGCTTGTGTTTTCAACATTAATTGCTTACTGCTTTATGCCAGCATAATCACTTGGAAATAAAGAAACACAACATCTTGTATCAGCACATTTCTGTAATGGAAGTTAGCTTACATATGAGTGGTAAATAGAAGAATGATATCAGAATAATGCAAAAGTAATGTTGGTTTCTGTGTTTCCCATATGTTCACATTTTGTGCCACTAAGTAATAGGATTGAACACTTTACAATGGCTTTTCATGTCTTTTGCCCATTTTCTCATTGAATTTTTTTAACCATTGGGTTTTGAGAGTCCTTTATATATTCTAGATTCTAGCACTTTTGTCATATATGTGGTTTGCAAATATTTTATCCCTTTCTATACTTTGTCTTTTCATCCTCTCAACAGTGTTTTGCAAAGCAAACATTTTTAATTTTAATGAAGTCTAATTAATCATTTTTTAAATGAATTGTGCATTTGGAGTCAAGTCTGAGAACTCTTTTCCTAACCCTAGATCCCACAGATTTTCTATTTTTTAAACAAAAGTTTTATAGTTTTATATTTGACATTTAAGTCTGCAATCCATTTTGAGTTAATTTTTGTATAGGGTATGAGTTTATGTCAAGTATTAATTTTTTGTCCTTAGATGTCCAATTGCTCCAGCACCATTTGTTGAAAAGGTTAGCCTTCTTTCATTGACTTGTTTTTGCACCTTTGTCAAAAACCAGTTGGGTGTATTTGTGTGAGTCTACTGCTGGGCTCTCTAATCTGTTCCATTGATCTGTGTGTCTATTCCTCTGTGAATACCACACAGTCCTGATTACATGCCTTGAAACTGGGGAGACTGATTCATCCCATTTTCTTCTTCTTTTTCAAAATTGTTTTAGCTCTTTTAGTTACTTTGCTTTTCCATATAATTTTAGAGTAATCTTGTCTACATCTAAAATAAAAACTTGCTGAGATTTTGATAGAAATTGTGTTAAACCTATTGACTTGAGGGGAATTGACCTCTTTACTATATTGCGTCTTCCAATCTATGAACACAGTATGTCTCTCCATTTATTTAGATTTTCTTTGATTTCTTTTATTAGCATTTTGTAATTTCCAGCATACATGTGCTTTACACATTTTGTCATATTTACACCAAAGTATTCCAGGTTTTGAGCAATTGTAAATGATACTGTATTTTCAATTTCTATGTTTCTAGACTTTTCCTTTCTTGGTTCTTTGGCTAAAAGGCGTTTTTGGGGGGCTTTTTTGTCTGTACCCGTGAATGTTTCTAGGATTGCTGGCTTCTTCAGTTTGACATATATGAAGTAAAAAGAAAACCTGGGGAGTTTATCAGTTGTCATTCCTTGGGTCTCAGTGTCCTTAGCTAGCTCCATAATTCCCGTTTCATTTTTGTGCATAATTTTTACAAACTTCAGCGTTTTCAGCCGTGTCTATGTTGCATTATGGCAGAAATATCCATATAGTAAACCTGAAACCTGCCCTTCAAGAACTTACGGTTTGGAAGACTTTACATTCCTCCCACATCTAACCTAATATGACATGGTATATTAGCTGAAACAAAGGCAAGTTTCTTGGTTGCTAACTGTCATTGTCCTTAAAGCTTCACTATTTGTTTTGCATTCTGGTGAACTTTTTTTTTCTTTTTTTTTTTTTTTAGATGGAGTCTCGCTCTGTCACCCAGGCTGGAGTGCAGTGGCGCAATCTCAGCTCACTGCAAGCTCCGCCTCCCGGGTTCACACCATTCTCCCGCCTCAGCTTCCCAAGTAGCTGGGACTACAGGCGCCCGCCACCACGCCTGGCTAATTTTTTTTGTATTTTTTTTTTAGTAGAGACGGGGTTTCACCGTGTTAGCCAGGATGGTCTCCATCTCCTGACCTCGTGATCCGCCCGCGTCGGCCTCCCAAAGTGCTGGGATTACATGCGTGAGTCACCGCGCCCGGCCTGAACTTTGTTATTTTTACCAATAAAATATAATTACTACAATGTCTCAGAAGTATTCAAACAAATATGCCTATCCAGGGGAAGAAGGAGGAAAGCATCGATTTGGAGACTCCCTATCACACTTGGCCCTAAAGACTAATTTCAGCTTCATAGATGTATTTTGTGCAGTTCCTGCATACCAACAACCTGTTCTGCTCTGTTTCAGATTCGTCATTCAGCCAAGTAAATGGGCCTGCTGGTTTGTTTTTTTTTTCAATAGAGCTTTTATCTTCTTTTTTTTTTCCCCCTTTCATTTCTTGAAACTGAAATGCTATTTTCCTTCCTGTTAAGTGATTCCTGTTCACAAAGTCTTTACATTAAAAACAAACCTCACCTTATCTAGCTGTTTCTGATTAAATTGACCCAGTTCTGACCATTCTTTTTTTTCCCAGGTTCTCTAGAAATTTAGGTATTCGGTTTGTGTTTTAGTAATTTATATTTGCTGAAAGGTTTTCAAAAACTATGTATTACCAAACACTGCACATGTGCATAGTCAGTTCGGATTGTAAATTCCACTGGGACACAGGCAGTCCTAGTTTTGCCTCTTCCCAGATCATCTATATCAGTTATTTTCCACAAGCCAGACACTGTAGTTTACATGTGAGAGTGCTTCTGAGTGAAACTGAATTTGGGACATTTCAAAAAGTTACAGCATATCTAAACGGCGGAGAGGTCAAGAATGCTAGATGAATAAGATATAAATATTTAGTAAGTATTCTATTGCTGAATGAGTAAGAGAAAATGAATGCCTGCACATATGGGGCTTGGCAAATCCATTTTCAGTGGAAATTATTTTGGTGCATCAATTATTTATTAAGTACCTAATGTGTTCCTCCTGTCACTTTGCTAGACCCACAGATGCAAATGTAAAAAATTTAAAAAATTTCAGTCTCTGGCCCCCAGGAAAACAGACACAGGGGGAAATATACACATACTCACATGGATAATACAAGCCAAAAGTAGGATGCTGGGAGCACTCACGGAGATTGCAGAGCTTGGCAGGATAGCTCAGGAAATGATTCCTGGATAGGATGACACCAATCAAAGCTTAGTGTGTGAGAGTCAGCCAGTCCAAGAATGGGCTAGAGTGGAGAAGGGCATTTGGGGCCAAAGAAAGGCACAGGAGCATTTTTAGCATGATTACTGCAGTGAAGGACAAGTTGTTTAGTATTATTAAAGTATAAAGTGGGAAGTAGCAATTTGGGAGAGTTAGGAATGGAGGGTAGGTAGAAACAGATCACAGAGGGCCTGTTTTTCCCAAGAAGGGGCTCAAGAAGGGGCTCAGCGAGGCTTGGAAGAGTCATTGGATTACCACAGGCAGAGGAGAGAAGGAGAAAAGGTCAACTCCGTGTTAGAGCAATTCCTTTGGCAGCCAGGTGGAGGATGGATTTCCTGAGTAAATTAAAAGCAGGAAAAGAGTGTGATAATCTAGGCAGGAGATAACTGAGGCCTTGAACTGGGCTGTGATAATAGAAACACAGAGAAGGAATGGATTAGAGGACTATTTAGCAGGAAAAATGGGTGGACTTGGTGGTGATAGAATATGGAAGATGAAAAAGAAAGATGAGTCTAGGTTGACCGCCAGATTCCTGCTTTGGGAGACGGTAACTTTTGCGTCATTGTGTCATGGAGGTGGAGAAAGAGAATGGATGATGTTGTGAAGACATCAAGTACAGTTTTGTACTTGTTGAGTTGGAGGTACCTGTGAGGATATTCAAGTCAAAGGAGGAATATCTTCAACTGGGAAAGGCTGTTTGGGAATGCCATGTCCTTAAGGGCGAACCGGGTTTCAGTTAAGGTCAGGAAGTGAAGGGAGTGTCTGCAAAGAGATTGAAGATGTAGGATGGTTGGGCTGTCATGGAAAGAAAGTTCCAGAGGACACAGTTGATAGCCAGGAGGCAGGGGTGGGGAAAGAATGATTGGACACAGACAGGAGGCTTAGAGTCCCGTGAAATCAGTGTATGAGACAGTCAGGGAGCATCAGAAACATCATCATCAAGCAGTCATCTTGGTCTGGTGCCTGAAGAAGACATGGCTTTTGTCTTGGTAGAGTCAGCTGGCCTTAAGGATCTTCCATGGAATTTAGGATTTTAGGCAGGACAGAGTCTGAATTTGTCTTTGGGTGGCTCCAGCCAAGGGCGGTTAATATTGGTAGTGACTTTGGAATCTGTGATAGGGTCTCCAGGCAGCAGTCCCCATGAACTCTATAAGCTGTGTGGTGAATGGAAACCAGACTGGCTCCAAGACAGTCATCTATGTGATTTTATCTAAAAATATATATCAACCAGAAAGTTAACCAGAAGGTTCACATTTAATTAATCAGAATATTTCAAATTTTCTTCTACACTGGTAATGGAGACAAAGTAAGGAAAAATAGAGAGGTCAAGAAAACAAATAAGTGTTGAGAACCACATAAATTAACTCCTGCTTTGTTACTCGGAAATGATTTTGAAGTCATTTGCAGGAGTAAAATGAGTTGCTAGAATAGACACTTTTTCCTTATACAATCCAACTTCTAAAACCCTCTGAAATCTGATTATTTCTACTGAATGCTACCAATACGGATATTGTAGCTGAGCATTTGACTAATTAATAAGTTCAACAACAGATAAATGCCCTAAAATAGAAAGCCCTTTTATTTTATTTTACTGAACAAGTATGTGCTTTTTATTCATCATTACTCCCTAAACAATACAGTATAATAAATATTTACAGAGCATTTACACTCTATTGAGTATTATAAGTAATCTAGAGATGATTTAAATTATACAGGAGGATGTACATAGGTTATATGCAAATACTGTGCCATTTAATGAACTAATAATTTTTTCCATAAGTTATTGGGGTACAGGTGGTATTCAGTTATATGAGTAAGTTCCTTAGTCGTGATTTGTGAGATTTTGGTGCACCTATTGCCTGAGCATTATACACTACACCATATTTGTAGTCTCTTATCCCTCGCCCCCCTCCTACTGTTCCCCCCAAGTCCCAAAGTCCATTGCATCATTCTTATGCCTTGTGGCATCATAGCTTAACTCCCGCATATGAGTGAGAATATATGATGTTTGGTTTTCCATTCCTGAGTTACTTCACTTAGAATAATAGTCTCCAATTTCATCCAGGTCACTGCAAATGCTGTTAATCCATTCCTTTTTATGGCTGCGTAGTATTCCATCATATGTATATATACTATAGTTTCTTTATTTACTGTTGATTGATGGGCAATTTGAGTTGGTTCAATGATTTTGCAATTGTGGATTGTGCTGCTATTAACATGCATGTGCAAGTATCTTTTTTGAATAATGACTTCTTTTCCTCTGGGTAGATGCCCAGTAGTGGAATTGCTGGATCAAATGGTAGTTCTACTTTTAGTTCTTTAAGGAATCTCCACACTGTTTTCCATAGCAGCTGTACTAGTTTACATTCCCACCAGCACTGTAGAAGTGTTCCCTGTTGACCATATCCACACCAGCATCTACTGTTTTTTGATTTTTTGATTACGGCCTTTCTTGCAGGAGTGAGGTGGTATTGCACTATGGTTTTGATTTGCATTTCCCCGATCATTGGTGATGTTGAGCATGTTTTCATATATTTGTTGGCCATTTGTACATCTTCTTTTGAGAATTGTCTATTCATGTCCTTAGCCCACTTTTTGATGGGATTGTTTGTGTTTTTTTCTTACTGACTTGAGTTTGTTGTAGATTCTGGATATTAGTCCTTTGTCAGATGTACAGATAGTGAAGATTTTCTCCCACTCTGTGGGTTGTCTGCTTACTCTGCTGACTATTCCTTTTGCCATGCAAAACCTCTTTAGTTTAATTAGGTCCCAGCTATTTATCTTTGTTTTTATTGCATTTGCTTTTGGGTTCTTGGTCATGAAATCCTTGCCTAAGTCAATATCTAGAAGGGTTTTTCCAATGTTATCTTCTAGAATTTTTATGGTTTCAGGTCTTATGATTAAGTCCTTGATCCATATTGAGTTGATTTTCGTATAAGGTGAGAGAGGAGGATCCAGTTTCATTCTCCTACATGTGGCTAGCCAATTATCCCAGCACCATTTATTGATAAGGGTTCCATTTCCCCACTTTATATTTTTGTTTGCTTTGTTGAAGATCAGTTGGCTGTAAGTATTTGGGTTTATTTCCGGGCTCTCTATTCTGTTCCACTGGTCTATGTGCCTATTTTTGTACCAGTACCATGCTGTTTTGGTGACTATGGCCTCATAGTATAGTTTGAAATCAGGTATTGTGATGCCTCCAGATTTCTTCCTTTTGCTTAGTCTTGCTTTGGCCATGCGGGCTCTTTTTTGGTTCCATGTGAATTTTGGAATTGTTTTTTCTAATTCTGTGAAGAACGATGGTGGTATTTTGATGGGCATTGCATTGAATTTGTAGATTGCTTTTGGCAGTATGGTCATTTTCACAATATTGATTCTACCCATCCATGGGCATGGGATGTGTTTCCATTTGTTCGTATCATCTATGATTTATTTCAGCAGCGTTTTGTAGTTTTCCTTGTAGAGGTCTTTCACCTCCTTGGTTATGTATATTCCTAAGGTTTTTGTTTATTTGTTTGCAGCTATTGTAAATGGGCTGAGTTCTTGATTTGATTCTCCACTTGGTCACTGTTGATGTGTAGAAGAGCGACTGATTTGTGTACATTAATCTTGTATCTGGAAACTTTGCTGAATTCTTTTATCAGTTCTAGGAGCTTTCTGGAGCAGTCCTTAGGGTTTTCAAGGTAAACAATCATAGTGTCAGAAAACAGTTGACAGTTTGACTCCCTCTTTACCGATTTGGTTTCCCTGTATTTCTTTCTCTTGTCTGACTGTTCTGGCTAGGACTTCCAGTACTATGCTGAAGAGGAGTGGTGAGAGTGGGCATCCTTGTCTTGTTCCAGTTATCAAAGGGAATGCTTTCAACTTTTTCCCATTCAGTATTATGTTGGCTGTGGGTTTGTCATAGATGGACAATAAGGTATGTCCCTTGTATGCCGATTTTATTGAGAGTTTTAATCATAAAGGGATGCTTGATTTTGTCAAATGCTTTTTCTGTATCTATTGAAATGATCATGTGATTTTCATTTTTAATTCTGTTTATGTGGTAGATCACATTTATTGACTTGTATATGTTAATCCATCCCTGCATCCCTGGTATAAAACACACTTGATGGTGGATTATCTTTTTGATATGTTGTTGGATTCGGTTAGCAAATATTTTGTTAAGGATTTTAGCATCTATACTCATCCAGGATATTGGCCTGTAGTTTTCTTTTTTGGTTATGTCCTTTCCTGGTTTTGGTATTAGGGTGATGTTGGCTTCATAGAATGAATTAGGGTTCCTTCTTTCTCTATGTTGTGGAATAGTGTCAAATGGATTGGTAGCAATTCTTCTTTGAATGTGTGGTAGAATTTTGCTGTGAATCTGTCTGGTCCTGGAAGTTTTTTTGTTGGTAATTTTTAAATTACCATTTCAATCTCTCTGCGTGTTATTGGTTTGTTCAGGGTATCTAATCCTTCCTGATTTAAGCTAAGGGGGTTGTATTTTTCCAGAAATTTATCCATCTCTTCTAGGTTTTGTAGTTTATGGACATAAAGGTGTTCATGGCAGCCTTGACTGATCTTTTGTATTTCTGTGGTGTTGTAATATCTCCTGTTCATTTCTAATTGAGCTTAATTGGATTTTCTCTCTTCTTTTCTTGGTTAATCTTACAAATGATCTATCAATTTTATTTCTTTTCAAAAAACCAGCTTTTTGTTTCATTTATCTTTTGTATTTGTTGTTGTTGTTGTTGTTTCAATTTCATTTAGTTCTGCTGTGATCTTGATTATTTCCTTTCTTCTGCTGGGTTTGGGTTTGGTTTGTTCTCATTTCTCTAGATCCTTGATGTGTGACCTTAGATTGTCTGTTTGTGCTCTTTCAGACTTTTTAACGTAGGCATTTAGGGCTATGAACTTTCCACTTAGCACTGCCTTTGCTGTATTCCAGAGGATTTGATAGATTGTGTTACTATTGTCGTTCAGTTCGAATAATTTTTTAATTTCCATCTTGATTTCATCTCATTTAGGAGCAGGTTATTCAATTGCCATTATATTTGCATGGTTTTGAAGGTTCCTTTTGCATTGATTTCCAGTTTTATTCCACTGTAGTCTGAGAGAGTGCTTGATATAATTTCAATTTTCTTAAATTTATTAAGGCTGATTTTGTGGCCTATCATATGGTCAATCTTGGAGAAAGTTCTATGACCTGTTGAATAGAATGTGTATTCTGCAGTTGTTGGATGGAATGTTCTGTATACATCTGTTAAGTCCATTTGTTCCAGGGTATAGTTTACATCTATTATTTCTTTGTTGACTTTCTGTCTTGATGACCTGTCTAGTGCTGTCAGTGGAGTATTGAAGCTCCCCACTATTATAGTGTTACTGTCTATCTCATTTCTTAGGTCTGTTTCCTACTCAACATACCTTCCGTGACTTCTACTGTCTATGAAGAAACTCCAAACTCCTTAACTTGGTGTGTCCATTGTGTTCAAGTCACGCTAACTTGGGGGCTAAGATGGTCACATTTTCTTTAATGACCAATTATGATGATATGTTATTGGCAGGCAATCCAGAATGTCCCCCGTTTCTCTGCTCCTTGGAGCCAAGACTATCCTATCCAATCCTAGGCCCATTCTTTAAATCCTCATTGTCTGTCTCTGTCTCTTTACAGGGTATGATTCACAGGGACAATGGCCCAAAAAGATATAGTCCTGCTTTCCCCTGGATTCACAGTTTTATCCCAGGGATGTTTTCCATTGCAGTTTAGCTTCAATTTGACCATGGAGTCTAACACTTCACGGTAATATTTGATATTTTCTGCCTCTCTCACATCCATTTCTTTAAATCCACATGTAATCATGGGATTCAGAACTGAAAAGAACCTTAGTAATCATTGAGTCAGATTTCCTGGTATTTTAAGTAAAGAGAGAGAAAATTCAAGTGACTTACTTACATGATAGTTACTTGGCAATAGAGTTAGTATTTATGATTTGTTTTCTTAATTTCCAGTTCAAAATGCTTCCCTGAGACCACCCAGTATCTTATAATTAGGTAACTTAAAAGGAACTTATAGGTAAATAAAAGATCTAGGTTTGCATGCTGGATAATTGTCCCTTCATTTATCTATTAAGATTTAATTTTCATATATTAGGTGCCTAATGACCAGATACCCCCATATCTGATAGAGGTAAAATGTATCATTTTTGAATGAGATTAAACAAATATAGCCTATATTGACTATTCTCTCCACTGTCTACCTGTATGACTCTGAGAATGGACTTTAGGGTCAATCTGTGCTAACAATTGTGGGGCTACAGGCTGGGGGGTACTTATGAGTGAGGCTTACTTTTCAGGTGTGTCTCTTCCCCTGGTCAATGTCCACATAAAGCAGGGGCTGTGTTCTATTCATTCTCATATTCCCAAAGCCTCACACAGTACCAGCTCAGAGAAAGGACTTGAGAAGTGTGTGTTGAGCTGAGCGGAATTGTCAAAGGAACATTCCCTTTTCCTCAGACAGAGATGATAGCACAGAAAAGGAGCATAAGAGATGACCAGGGACATACTGAGTTGGTGAGGGGGAAGTCGGAGAGTAAAGAAAGGGGATGCTTCACGTTTTGGTTATCTATTGCTGTATACAAACATTACTTTTAATGGGAAACCACATTACTTTTACACCAATGTCATACCACCAAACTTAGTAGCTCAGGGCAATAATAGTTTCACTATCCCGTGGATCTGTTGGGCTCAGCTGAGTGGTCCTTTTGCTACATACTATGTTGGCTGTCCTCACTCACAAGGCTGCACAGCTGGAAACTCCATCTAAGATGGCCTCCTTCTCCAGGTCCTCTCTGGGCACAGCCTCATACCATTCCATGCTCCAGGCTGAGTTTCTTAAATGAGGGCTGGAACCTAGAGGGCAACAGTAGAACTGTCAGCTCTCTTAAGGCATAGACCCAAATGCTGGGCGGGGTGGCTCACGCCTGTAATCCCAGCACTTTGGGAGGCTGAGGCAGGCGGATCACAAGGTCAGAAGATCAAGTCCGGGACCGTCTTTACTAAAAAAAATACAAAAAAATAGTTTGGCGCGGTGGCAGGCGTCTGTAGTCCCAGCTACTTGGGAGGCTGAGGCAGGAGAATGTCATGAACCAGGGAAGTGGAGCTTGCAGTGAGCCGAGATCACACCACTGCACTCCAGCCTGGGTGACAGAGAGATACTCTGTCTCAAAAAAAAAAAAAAAGGCATAGGCCCAGAACCGGCAAGGCATCACTTCTGTAACATTCTATTGACCCAAACAAGTCACAAAGCCAGCCCAGCCAAGGGGTGGAAAGATAGACTGTACTTCCTGATGGAAGGAGTGGCTGCATGCACAGAAATGGAGGAATTGTTGCAGCCATGTTTTTTTCTGACAAACTGCTACAAGGGAGGAAAAGGTTGTAGGTAGTGCCTTGACTAAGGCCCCAGTGGATACATGTAATGCAGACACCTTGGAGAATGTCTGTCTTTAAGAGAAATGCAACTGTCAAGACTATTAAGGAAGCAAATATGCTTTATCACCTTATGTTTCTGAATGAAGAAATGCGTTACCCTGAACACGAATTTGTGCCCCCAGCAGAGCTTTTCGAGATATTAGCTCTGAGGGTAAGAGTATAATAAAGATACTCGGCTACTGCAACTTTTCTTTAGAGAGAGCTAGGGCTTTAAATGAAAGCAGTAAATTTTCCTTGTCTGTAATAATGAGAAACCCTCAAACCACTTATGTAGCATAATTCAGAAGATACAGGACAGTTTACAATGAAGCATTTTTATGAGCAATCAAATACAGCAGTCAAAAGATTTTTCCTTCTTTCAGTTTCAAAATGCTAAGACTTCCCAGCTACGTTGTGAACAAAGGACAAAAAAGAGCAGAGTATGCAGGGGAAAGAATCAGAAGGCCTGAGCTCCTTTGCAGACTCTGCTGTTCATTAGCTCCAGGCCAGGGCTGGTCACCCAGCTGCTCCTGCCTCCATTCCTTCCTTTTTCAAGAAGGGATGGAAAAGTGGGATCTGCCTCACCTGGCCCTGCCTCCTTGGGAGGGTTACTGAGAGGCTGCTATACCAAAGTAGGTGTAAACATTTTGAACACTTCAAGTGGATGTTGTTGTTGTTACTATGTGATCTCAGTAAATGACTAGATACATATGCTAATGAAATATCTCTCAATATCTAAGATCTGTCGATAGCTGTGAATATTGTTGCTATCTTTGTAGAGGCTTTGTTTTTACTGTTAACTTTTAAATTACAAAGTTACACATGAATTAAGCTAATTATATAAAGTTCACATATGTATAAGGCAAGAAATAAAACCTTTTCTACATCTCAACTGTCCCCATCCCTCTCCCTTCTCAGAGGTAACCACAGTTGCACTTGATGTATATTTGCATATTCTTCCAGATCAGTTCTATACTTTTTATGTTGTTGTTGAAGAGATACGGTCTTGCTCTGTTGCTCAGGCTGGAGTGCAGTGGCATAATCACAGCTCACTGCAGTTTTGACCTCCTGGGCTCAAGCAATCCTCCTACCTCAGCCTCCTGAGCAGCTAGGATTACAGGCTTCACCACTACAGCCAATTAAGTTTTTAAATTATTTTTTTCAGAGGGGGTCTTATTATGTTACCTAAGCTGGTCTCGAACTCTGGGGCTCAGGTGATGCTTCTGTGTCAGTCCCCCAAAGTGCCAACAGGCATAAGCCAGTGTGCCCAGCCCAGTTCCATACTTTTAGAATATATACAAACACAGAAACATATAATTTCTACATAAATGGTATATATTAATATGGATTTTCATAAAAGTTGTAGATAGTTTTTTTCAGAAATATTTCAATAAAATATTTTGCAAAGAATTTGCCAAATTAAAGTATTGGCTAAAGGCTTTATACCTTAACTGCAGATCCTCCGTGCTAATCTCATGCATATACATTGTTTTCCTCTTGTTTATTACTTATTTGGAATATGTTTTATTTTGTGATATGGAATGCATCTTTGTGAAGGTTCTTTAAAACCTTTCAGAACAAGAATTGAAGCACACACATAAACTTACCATGTGTCAGTGACTTCTGCCTCCCCTTTTCTTCCCTTGGCTACTTTGCGTTTTCTAAGGAAAACTTTCAAGCTGACAGCAACAAGCAACTTCTTCCTTCCTCTGCCTTTAATATGTTTCTGGGTCACTCGCAGTTCGCAGAGTGACTTTTACCTCAGAGAACCCCTTTCTCATACACACACCCAAATCCACCTTTGAATTCCTCCAATATTCTTGTTTAGTTACCTCAGGGAAACCTCTACTATTCAGCCCCTCCCCAGCTCACTCACTTGGCTAAAAAACATGGCCCCCCTTTGTCTTGTGCTAGTGTTAAATCTGTATGAATAAAACATCTGTTTGTTAATTTACTTATGCTATCGATACTTCTGGAATGCCTACTGTGTGCCAGTCACCACGGACCACTGGGTTATGTGAGAATGTGTCAAGGGGCCTGGCCCAGTTTAGGGGGTCATGGAAACATTCTCTGAGGAAGTGTGGGCTTGAACTGAGATCTAGGGAGGAAGAGAAAAGAAGGAGGAGGTAATTAGTTGAATAATGCTTGTGTGTGCATTTGTGTGTGTGTGTGTGTGTGTGTGTGTAGGGAATAGAGATGAGGGAACATTCCAGACAGGGGCTGAGGATACCCAGTGGTTCTGCAGTGGGGAGAAACCTAGGACTTGTAGGGAACCAAAAGGACACTGTGGTCTGACCATAGGGAGCAGCAGGGATGATGGTGAGAAATCAGGTTGAGGAGACAGGCAGGGTCATGTATCACGGACTGTGGAACATAGGTCAGCCGTGTTAAGGGTTTTAGCCTTCAAATGTGAGAATGAAAAGGCATCAAAAGATTTTAAACAGGAGTGTGTGTTCCTGCATGTCAGTGTGCGTGCATCTGTGCATATGTGTGTATATGTGTGAGAGAGAGAGCTGATCAGATTTGCATTTTAAAACAATAATTCTGATAGTGTGGAAATCAAGTTAGAGGAATGCAAATGTGGATGCAGGGAGACCAATTTGAAAAGATTCGAGTAAACATAGACAGTAAATTATGAGGGTTAACGGCCTCTGGTGATCTTAAAACTACCCAGATATGTCCTTTAAAATCTTCAAAACTGCCCACTTATCGACTCATGCTGTGATAATTAAATCCTCTTCAAGCACTTAAGTATTTTAAGATAAAAATGCGAATAAGCCATTGCTCAATTTATGATCATTCATATTACAACCAGAGCATTGCCTACTATTTTCAGTATAAACCTCTGGGTGGGGGTCTTGCCATGGTATGTCTTTGCCAGGGAAGGGGGATGGGAAGGGTTCCAGTGAGGCAAGGCAGGGTGCTAGGGGCAGGAGGTCCCTCTCTGAGCTCCTGGAGGCCCTCTGGGTGGCCTTACCTTGGTGTGCTTACCACAGCTTAGGGCAGAAGCCCCAATACTTGATTCATTACCTTCCTGCCCCGGCTGCCCTAGATTTCCCCAATTTTATTTGAAATAATTTATTCATAATACAGATTTTAACATGGTCTTACTTATCAATAAATATGCTTGAGCCATTTTTTTGAAGAGGCAACAACAACAACAACAAAAACCTATGCAATATGACCGAGAATTCCCAGAGCACACGATTTTGCAATGAAAGAGGCATATGGAAATCAGGATTGTATTTCATTCTTGTCCTCAACCAAAGGCTTAACAGAGCAATATTAACTATAATAGAGATGAATGGGCTGTTGCAAGCAAGAATCAGCAATTGCCACTTAAGTGTTGTTTTTAAGAAATAATTCTGATCGAATCAACACATTAAAATATTTTAAGATAAATTCTGCTGAAGAAAACTAAGAATGGTGCTGTCCAGGTAATAGAGTTAAAACAAATCTTCACTAATTTTTGTTTCACAGGATAGTGAAACAAAAATTATTTTATTTAGTGTTTTAACCATGGTTTAATGTATGTATATTTTTCAGCCTCCAATTTTGTTTCCTTTACTGTAGTATTTCTCGACTTTTCTTTCCAGAATGCTTGAATAATTTGTGATGGATTCTATGAAGAAATAGATTTCAAAAAAAAAAAAAAAAAAGGAAAACATTTTAGATTGGTGAATGGTCCTGCTTGGAAATACATCTTCTACTGAGGTTGGAGACTGATGAGGGAAAGTAAAAACATTGAGGGAGGTAAAGCAAGAAAAGGAACAATACACTACGGATAAGCAATGAACAATTTTGTTACTGGGGGAAATGCAGAATTTTCTGTTTTCTAGAGATGTGGCCAACTGGGAATAACACCTTCCTTATCTTCCAAGCCACAGATGTGGACTTTTCCAGTCCTAACTTGGAGAAAAAAAATTAGGTTGAAGATATATACACAAAATTCATACTCTGGGTTTCTCACCAAAACATGGGACAGAAATGGGAGACAACAAGGTAGAGAGCATTGGCTCTGGAGTCATCAAAACCCGCGTTGACTACCAGTTATACAGTGTTTTGTCCTTCAAAATTCCTCAGGCTTCCTTTCCTCATTTGTAAAATGAAATGACTTTGCAGGGCTATGGTGAGAAAATACGTATGTATGGGAAGATAGTCTATCAATCTAAGTGTATAAATATCTCTATAAAAATCTCTCTATATACAGATAGCAATATTTATCTTCATATCCGTATCATATAGTAAGCACTCAATGGCTAGATGCATTGGTTATTATTATTGTCTCGAGGTAAGATTGGTTTAGAGTTGTAGTGGTAGGCTGAGTAATGATCCCCCAAAGATGTTTGCATCCTAAAGCTTGGAACCTGTGAATCTTGCCATATATGACAAGAGGCTCTACAGATGTGATCAAATTGAAGATATTGAGATGGAGAGATTATACTGAATAATCTGAGTAGATTCAATGCAAACCCAAAGGTCCTCATAAGCAGGATGCAGGAGTCAGATCAGACAGGAGGAGGTGTGATGACAGAAGAGAGGGACAGAGAGAAAGAGATTTGAGGATGGGGGCTCTGAAGATGGAGGAGGGTGCCATGAACTTGTTGGAGCTTCCCCCACAATGACTTCTCTCTGGGGATTCATCTGTTGAAAGTCACAATCGCAATCTTATAGGAGCTGGAGCTTTGCGGGGAGACCCTGAAGGCACTCAGAGGGAGGCTCCCTAGTGCTGTCTTTGGAGACTTGCAGGCAGGTGCCTTGTCCTCTCTATCACCAGCAAGTAAACTGCAACTGGCCCTGCACCTCCTTTTGAGATGACTTGGGATTTGATGGGAGCTCAGGGAGCCAAGGAAGGCAAAGAGAAGCAGGAGCCCAGCCACACACATTGCAAGTGGTGGATTGCTGGCTGTGGTTTTCCTGGAAGGCTCTTAAATGGCTTTCAGGACATTCTTTGTTGGGGCCCTACATTCTTTGTCAGGGCTATCATGACTTAAGGGGTGTGGCCAGCAAGCCACATCCTCTAGGGTGTTTTGTGGGCTGCTCTGCAGCGTGGCATAGGGACCCTGGCTTGAGAGACCTGCTGCTCTCTAAATCTATTACTCAGGAAGTGTTTGACCTTTTTCTGCTTATTCTGGTGAAAACATATCTCCACTTTCCTACTTGGAAAAAGACTTTGTCCTAAAGTTTTGGGGAACTGTTATTTAGAGTCATTACACCTGCTAAGATATTTCCCCGAGTCCCAAAGGCCAGAAGTAAAGGGCAACGTTCTACCCCAAGCAATGAGTCAGCCACTATAGTCAGACAAGTGGTCATTATCCTGGTCTGTAACATCTTGCTCACTCCTCTGTGCTCCCATATACAGTCATAGTCTATAGCTGCATTAAACACTTGTTTCGACATTTTGAAATTGTACTTTCCCCATCCCTTAGAATCCATGCATTCTTCAGTGCTGGGATCACATCTTGTAGAGCGTGGTATTCCCAGAGATTAGCATGGTACTTGTCATGTAAGTTATTAATAAATGTTTCTTAGATGAGCAAACTTTACCTCCATAGTAATTTGTGTAGCTGCTATCCACCAGATGTAGTTGCTTTTCTAAAAACTGAGGTATAATTTACATACAATCTACCAGAAAGTATTAAGTATTCAGTTCAATTATTTTGACAGTTGAATACATCATGACAATTGACTACACCAAACAAGAGGCAACCGCTGTTCATGTATTTTTTTAACCAGAGATTAATTTTGCCTAGTTTTGGACTTTATAGAATTAGTTTATATATTGCAAACTTTTTGTGCAGCTTCTTTCACCTAGCATAACTGGAAGTCTCAAGTTTCATTCACACTGTTACATCATCAGTAATTTTTTCTTTTTTCTTTTTTTGAGACGGAGTTTTGCTCTTGTTGCCCAGGCTGGAGTATAATGGTGCAATCTTGGCTCACTGCAACCTCTGCCTCCCGGGTTCAAGTGATTCTCCTGCCTCAGCCTCCTGAGTAGCTGGGATTACAGGCATGCGCCACCATGCCTGTCTAATTTTGTAGTTTTAGTAGAGATGGGGTTTCACTATGTTGGTCAGGCTGGTCTTAAACTCCCGATCTCAGGTGATCCGTCCGCCTCGGCCTCCCAAAGTGCTGGGATTACAGGTGTGAGCCACTGTGCCTGGCCAGTAGCTTTTTCTTTGTCTTTTTGACTAATATATATCTATTGACTAATACATATCTATTTCTTTTTGACTGATATTCAATTTATGAATATGCCAGAGTATGTTCATCTACCTTCATATTGATGAACATTTGGGTTGTTTCCAGTTTGGGCTATTATGGAAAAGCTTCTCTGAGCATTCTTGCATAGTTCTTTTTGTGGACATATGCTTTCATTTGTTTTGAGAAATATTGAGGGTGGAAATGTGGTTGTAGGATAGATGAAGAAGTTAACTTTATAAAAATCTGACAAACTATTTTCCTAAGTGGTTGTACCATTTGCATTCCTACCAGTGTTTGAGAGTTCCATTTCTCCACATCCACATCAACTTTCGGTATTGTCTTACCTCTATATCTGAGCCATTTTAATAGGTGCAAAAGGACATCTCATGGTGGTTTTAATTTGCATATCAGTGATGATTAATGATGTTGAAAACACTTTCATGTGCTTATTGGTTGTTCTTATATAGTAGTACCCACTTGTCCCTGGGGGATTCATTCTAAGAACCCCAGTGGCTGCCTGAAGCCAGGGATATTGCTGAACTCTGTATGTACTATTTTTTAAAAATCTGATAACTAAGGCATTTTTAAAAATCTGATAACTAAGGCAGCTGACTAATGGGTGGGTAGCATAGACTGGATATGCTGGACAAAGGGATGATTCAGGTTCCTGGTAGAACAGAGCAGGATGGCTTAAGACTTGGTCATGCTACTCAGAACAGAGGATGATTTTAAACCATGAATTGTTTATTTCTGACATTTTCTATTTAGTATTTTCTGACTGTGGTTTACTGTAGGTAACTGAAACTGGAAAGTGAAACCAAGGATAAAGGGAGGGACTACTGTATGTCTCTTCTTTTGTGAAATGACAGCTTCAATCTTTTGCCCATTAAAAAAATTAAATTGTCTTTTTATTGATTTGAAGTTCTTTATATACAATGGATACATGCCCTTTGTCAGATATATGTACTGATTTGCATATTCATTTTCTTAATGGTATCTTTTGTTATGCAGAAATTTTTATTTTAATGAAAACCAGCTATCATTTTTCATAGTTAGTGCTTTTTGTGTTCTGTCTAAAAAAAATTTGCCTACTCCAAGGTTGTAAAGTTAAGCTTTTATGCTTTCTACTAGAAACTTTATTATTCTAGGTTATATTTTGTTCTAAGTTTATCTCAAACTATCTTATTACATGGAGTGTGTCAAGTTTTTTGTTTGTTTTTTATATGGCCATCCAGTTGTTCCAGCACCACTTATTAACAAGTCTTCTTTTCTTCGTGAAATCACCTTGTCACATTTAGTTAAAAATCATTGATTCTAATTTGATGTGAACCTAAAACTACTCTAATAAAACATTTTAAAAAATTAACTCTATACATGTGAGTCTATTTCTGGATTCTGTTCTCTTGATGTATTTGCCTGTCTTCATGTCAATACTACAATGCATTGATTAGTCTAACATATTCAGTTTTAGAACTGGGTATTATAAATCTTCCAACTTTAATTTTTTCAAGATTGCTTTGGCATTTTCATATCAGTTTGAGGCTCAGCTTATAAATTTCTCTAAAAAGTCCTACTGAAATATTGATGATTGTATTAAATTCATAAATAAATCTGAGGAAAATAAATATCTTAACAACATTGCATCTTCTACTTCATAAACATTGAATGTCTCTACCTTTTGTCTGGTTTCTTTAATTTCTCTCAGCAATGTTTTACAGTTTTTTACATAGAGATATTGTACATCTCTCTTAGCTTTTTCCTAAGTATTTGATATTTTTTGATACTATTGCATATGGTATTTTTTACATGCTGTTTTCCAATTGTTTACTGTTGGTATATAGAAATAGAATTGATTTTTGTATATTGACCTAGGTAAATTCATTATTTAGTTCTTATGGTTATTTCGTATCCATAGTTTTATATATAAACAATTCTGTCATCTGCAAAGAATGACAGTTTTACTTTTCTCTGTATATGAATTTACTTCTTTCTTTCCTTTATCTGTATGCCTTCTATTTCTTTTTCTCTTCTTATTGCATTGGCTAGAACTGCCAGTTAAATGTAAAGTAGAAAGGATGAAAGTGAAAGTCCTTGCCTTGTTCTTGATGTTAAAAGGAAAAATCAGTAAGTATTATATTAGATGTAGGTTTTAAGAGATCCTTTTTAGCAGTTTGAAGAAGTTCTTTTCTATTTCTAATTTGCTCAAGAGTTTTTATCATGAATGGAGGTTGACTTTGGTCAAAGGGTTTTTTATGCATCTACTGAGATCATTGTATAGTTTCCCTCTATTCTTTAATTTCATTGGCTAATTTTCAGATGTGAAACCAATCTTACATTTCTTTAAAAACCCTCACTTGGTCATGATGTGTATTTTGGAAATATATTAGTAGATTCGTTTTGCTAATATTTTGTTAAGGATTTTTCAGCTGTACTCATAAGGAATATTGGTCTATAATTTTATTTTATTATAATGTCGTTGTCAGTATTTGGCATTGGCAGTGTGCAGGCTTCATGAGAATTATTCTCTCTATTTTTGAGAGGACTTGTGTTGAGTTGGTATTATTTCATCCTTAAATAATAGATTTCATTGGTGAAGTCACCTAGATCTCAAGTTTTCTTTATAAAAAATTTTTGATAATAAATTCAATTACTTGAATTGACATAAGAATATTTATGTTGTTATATTTCTGTTATGTATTTCAGTAAGTTGTATTTTTAAAATTATTTTTCTATTTCATCTAAATTGTTTAATTTTTGACTTAAAGTTGTTCATAATATTTCCTTCCTATCTTTTTCCTAACTATAGGGTCTGTAGAAATGCCCCCCCCGACCTTTGTTTTTCATTTCTAATACTGGTAATGGGATTTTCTGTTTCACTTATCAGTCTTGCCCTGGGTTTCATTAATCTTTTTTTAAACACACTTTTAACATTGTTGATGCTCTCTTTTTGTCAATTTTCTGTTTTATTTATTTATTTATTTATTTATTTATTTTTTTTTTTGAGACGGAGTTTCGCTCTATCGCCCAGGCTGGAGTGCAGTGGCCAGATCTCAGCTCACTACAAGCTCTGCCTCCCGGGTTCACGCCATTCTCCTGCCTCAGCCTTCCAAGTAGCTGGGACTACAGGCGCCCGCCACCTTGCCCGGCTAGTTTTTTTTTTTTTTGTTTTTTTTTTTTGTACTTTTTTTTTTAGTAGAGACGGGGTTTCACCATATTAGCCAGGATGGTCTCGATCTCCTGACCTCGTGATCCGCCCGTCTCGGCCTCCCAAAGTGCTGGGATTACAGGCTTGAGCCACCGCGCCCGGCCTAATTTTCTGTTTTATTAATTGACATTCTTACCATCATTTTTCTTTCTTATACTTTGGGTTTTAGTTGTTATTTTTCTAGCTTCTTCATGTGAAGGCTTAGATAATTGATTCTATACCTCCCTTTTTTAAAAAATTGAATGCTATACATTTCCCTCTAAGTACTTCTTTAGCTACATCTCACAAATCTTGGTAAGTTGTGTGTTCATTATAATTCAGTTCAGATGATTTCAAATTTCCTTTGTAATTTCTCCTTTGACCATATGTTAGATATATAATGTTTAATTTTTAAATATTTGGTTTTTTCCAGATATCTTATGGTTATTGATTTCCATATTAATGTCATTATGGCCATAAATGTACTCTATATGGTTTCAATCTTTTTAATTTTAATGAGTCTTATTTTATGGCTCAGCATTTTTTATCTATCTTGGTTAATAGTTCATGCAAAGTTAAAAAGAATGTATATTTTGCTGTTGTTGGGAGTAGTGTTTTGTAAATATTGATTAGGTCAAATTGGTTCATAGTGTTGATCAAATATTTTTAAATTATACTCTTTTCCCTTCTTTTTAAATCAGTTACTCAGGAAGTGATGTTAATATGTTTAACCATAACTGTAGATTTGTCTTTCTCTCTCATTAATTCTACTTGGTTTTGCTTCGTATATTTTGAATCTATTTTTTTATCTCATCTTTTTCCATTCATTTATACTGTTTTTTCTGCTCTCTTTCAGGTGAATCAAGTATTTTTCAATATCCTATTTAATCTCCTATATCAACCTTTAAGCTCTACCTTTTTGTAATACCTCTGTGAGATTTTTTTGGAGTTAGATATTTTGCTATGCATATTTAAATCATCTTAATCTACCCTCAATAATATACTTCTTCATATCAATGGAAGACACTTTCAACTTAATAATTTCATTTAGAGTCCCTCCACCATTTGTGCTATTTTTAAAAAATATTTTACTTCTACATATGCTATAAATTCCACAATATGTTATTTTTACTTTATTCAATAACCTTAAAGAATTATGTATGTATCTTCATACATGTCTATTTATACCTATATCTATTTATTGATATGAATATATATCACTTAAAAAGAAAAGGTTATTTTACATTTACCCAGGTATTTACCCTGCCTATTGTTCTTCGTTCTTTTAAAAATTTATTTCTTGTACAATAAGTCTTCTAGAGATAAATCCCTCAACTTTTGTCTTTCTGAAAAATACCTTTTATTTTACTTGAATTTCTAAAGGATGTTTTTGTAGAATTCTAGGCTGACAATTTTCTCCTTTCAATACTTTAAAAAATGCTATTCCATATTCTTCTGGGTTCCATTTTTTCTCTAAGTCAGCCTTCATCCGTATTGTTTTCCCCCTTATGTAATCTGTCTTTTCCCTCTGGGAGCTTTTAAGATTTGGTCTTCATCTTTGGTCTTCAGCAATTTGACTATGATATGCCTAGACTGATTATCTCTGCTCTCACTGCTTTCCTTGCAAACAGCATTTTATGAGGATGGAAAACGTGGCCCACTCCTTCCAGGAAGGTGGCTAGCAAAACCTATCTGGGTCTGTGACCTTGGGATACTTGCTGGAATGTTTTCAATTTAATGGGCTCCCTGGTGTTATTGCTCTTGCTTGGTTTTGTTGTTGTTAGCTTTGGAGAAAAGAGCTGGCATTTGTTGGTAAGTGTCTTAGTCCCTTTTTTACTGCCATAACAAAATAGCTCAGACTGGGTAATTTATACACAGCATCAAGTTATTGCTCATAGTTATGCACTCTGGAAAGTGCAAGACCAAGGTTCAGTGTCTGATAAGTGTCTGGTTTCTGCTTCCAAGATGTCTCTGTCCTCCCATGGTGGAAGAGCAGAAGAGAAAAGAGGAGCTAGTTAGTTCCCTTGAGCCCTTTTATAAGGGAATTAATTCATTTATGAGGTAATTGATGTTTTTTAATACAGATTCAAATATGTAACAGGAAGCCTGTCACATTTCAGTTAATCTAAGATGCTGTCGATTGTAAAACCATTATTTTATATACTACTATGAAAGCAAAAAGTTGTCAACTAAACTGACATGTCAACAAATTTCAGATTTAGATGGATATGAGATATTAAAATATGAATAAAAGATAATTTATTACTCCTCCAAGTGTGGTCTCTGGACCAGCATCACCAGTATCACCAGGGAGCTTTTTAGCTATGCAAATTATACAGCCTGTCCACCGCAGACCTACTGAATCAGAAGCTCTGGAGGTAGAACCCAGCAATCTGGTGTAAGAAGCCTTCTGAGTGATTCCAATGCATGATAAAGTTTTAGAACCACTGAAATAGTGCATCTTAACCTCTCTGGAATGTGATATTTCAAAAAACTATTTCATAGATGCAGACATTTCTGCAAACATTTATTGAAAAGATATTACATACAAGCACCATGCAGGATGCTCAATACAGAGACAGAGGTGAGTAGAACTTAGTCTTTGCCAACCAGCAGTTTACGGTCTAGAAGTAGATTTGTAATAAAAACTAAATGATCAAACATGATGTGATGAGTGCTGTGACTGAGGTACCCCCAAAAGATAAGGAAGCTCAGAGGAGGAAGAGGTAACTGCTGAGTTAAATTTGGATGATGACTTCATGGTGGAGGTGAACTTGAAGCTGGACCTTGAAAGGTACGCAGGATCTTATTTTTTAGAATACAAATAAATGAGAAATAATATTCCACAGAAGGCTGTTTCTCCCCAATGCCCTTCTTCTCATGTGTATTCATTAAAAAGTTAGAAATTAATTAGAAAGCCATATGATCAAGAAATAACTGTGACAATGGTTCTGCAAACCGTCCCGTTGGGCTCTCTGGAGATATGTTCTCCACCAGCACCCTGGTGTCAACAGAAATTCATGTAAGTGCCGGAGGAAAAGGCAAGCCTGAGCTATTATCACCGGTAATACCCAAGAAGGAAATGCTGTTGATAAGAAGTGGACAGTGTCCTAGAGCAAACAGTTTTTATGGGAACAGAAAGTAGAGAGAACCAAGATGCTAATTCCTGGTTTTGTGCATTTGGGGTCTAAGCAATGGCAACAGAGGTCTTGTCCAATTTCACCGTCATGGAGGGGCAAGGGGTAATCTCATTTACATTATATCCGCCAATTTTCTGGACACATGAAATTTAGAAGCGCAGAACATCTGTGCTTAAAAGATAAGCTTAAAGTAACAAAGCAAAGGAAAATGGCATTTTTTTAAAGGACCCCAGCAGCAGTATAATGGCCAATTTGGACTGTGGTCCATTCTCTAATTCTTTAAATTGATTTCAGCTGCATAGCACTGTATCACATTTGTGCTGCTCACACCTTTATGTAGGAGAGGTACAGCCTTTGTGTTTGTTGGAAAAGGTAAATATACCCCAAGCAACTCCTTATCCAAGAAGTGTTTCAACCACTTCTCATCAGCAAGAAGAGAAGGACTATTAATGTGGGAACTACAAAATGTGTCTGGAGCTAAAGCTGTTCCTAGAGGTTCCAAGAACATCACACACTCAGGCTTGTTTCCGGCTCCTGAATTTTGGAGACAAAGGGAAAGCAAAGCTCTGACAAAAGGGAACAGAGTGATCCTTGCTATGTCTTCTGGATGCTTCCTTTAGCCACAAACACATTTTCTTTTCCATTTTGATTGGACGTTAGCCCCCAGCTCTCATCTCCCCCTCCTAAGAAGATGAACTTAAATAATGTATTCTTTACCTGACAGGGATGGAATACAAAATACACAGGTCAGGTCTCAGTGACTCTGGACGCTTTTGGAAGAGCAACCTCCATCATCCCCTTCTTGATAAATCCTTTTGGCACACCTTTGGGATATGGACAGACTCTCCTACCCACTGTGTCCACCACCTGGGGAAAGGAATCCTTATGTTAGATAGGAGGCCACGATGGACACAAAGAAGTACCTACAGCAAACTAAGCACAGAACTTTCTCATCTGAAGCAAGATCATGTTTTGAAAAGTCATGGATTCTGTTCTTCTTCTTGTGTCATGCTCAATTTATTCTCCAAAAGCTTATTTAACATGCCACTTGATGTTCTGGAACTGTATGTGATATACTTTATGAAGATTACAATTGCAGGCTCTCACATTACTCATTTCTGCCTGTTACAAATGAAGTGGATAAGAGAACGTAAGATTTCAACATGGTCATACTATTTATACCCAGCGGGGACGTGGAAGCAAGGAGGGATTTGCAATCTTTGTTTTGGATATTCAGGGAAAAGTATACATTTAGAAAATAAAACCTTAGCCATATTGAGTTCATTGCTTTTTGCAGTGATAGTTTGCAATGAAGAACTCAAACGTCTTTAAAGCAAGGCATTATTAACAAGTGTTATTTTAATTAAAAACTAGACTTGGGCCTTGTGAGTCTTCTGTAGGTATCCACAACGATTGTGGAGGAGGCTTGTATGAATTGGTTGAGAGCCTGGGATTTGTGATCAGACAGGCTTGGGTTTAAATCCCAGCTTTTTCATTTACTTGGGATTTGGAAAAATTTCTTCAGTTCATCTGTGAAATGGAGATAATAATATCTAGCTTGTAGAGCTGTTAGAGTTGTTCTTGAGGTACAAACATATTAATGTTCCTAAACATAGTAACTAGCCATGTGGTACATTCTCACCGAATGGTATTAAAACAAGGTGGCTCATATGTACATCATGGGCTCTACAATCCCTTAAAAACAGAGGACCTTTTTTCCCAATTAGCAGAGAACAGACTCTGAAACCATCCTCCATGGGAGGCTTATGGAAGGGAAATGTGTGGGAGAGGTGAGGTGGAGAGGAAAAAGAGTAGACAGCACAAGGCATTCTCTGAATGCTCCAGCACAGCTGGCCAGAAGAGGTCTTTTTCCATAATGATGATGTAGGAAGTTGGGGCAAGGCAGGCCACCAGTGCCCCCAGAGGGGTCTTGTCTCACTGTGGTATTCATCAACTGCTCTCTGTCACAAATCCCTGCTCATAGTGAAAGTGTTGTTAAGTGGATGTCTTGTGAAGAAACTCTTAAGCAAATGATGCCTTTAGGAAAATCAAAAAGCACGTTGAACAGTGGATCACTGTGACCAGGAGGTGTGGGGGTGATGCCATTTGCTTGTAAAGTAACAATGAATACAAACTTTCCAAACCACTCATCTGTTTTGCATGTGTAAAACTGGCATCTGAGCATGTCATTTGGCACAAAATCACATGGCATTAACATTTTCATATGGATGATGAAAGTATATAAAAAGCAGTTGCAACATGGGAAGTTGATGTTGGCTTTGGCCAGCAGACCATTAATCATTCATTACAAGAGTGACAGCTGTGCTAAGGATGGCGCCTACCTTGCCCTTATTTCCCACTCTCAAAGAGGAGGTCATCATCATGCATTTCTCTGCCCACAGAAGCAGCATTCAGATCAGAGGTATCCTTTAAAATCACAAAACTTGCCATGTCCTTGATTCACCTTGTTTTTTAGGACCACAACCAGATCACTGAGATCTCGGAGCCAATGTTTTTTTTTTTTTTCTTCCAGGCGAAAGCCTGCAGTTGAGGATGTAAGCAAATACACAGAAATAAACTAACCACGTGCCTCCTTTGGGAATCTGATTTGGCCTATGAGTATGGGCCCGAAAATAACTAGATGCTTAATTATGCATCTAAACTTAGTCCATGAATTTGCATGTGTAAGTAATCAGGGAAGTATTTGCTTAGAAATGTGTTCCATTTCCTGTGTTTGCTCTAAAATCAAATTACTGAGCAGCAGATAGGATTCTGAAATATCTTTTTTAAATGTGTTCTAGAGTCCCACTACTGTAGCCTGGGATCCACTTAGGCTAGATATCTTTTTGGGGAGGCTACCAATGGCAATCAAGGACAAAAGCCAGAGTAGGTAAAGTGACTTACGATCTGGTTCTCTTCTCCCTCACTCTCTACCCCTACAGAAACCAGGTTCATTCATAATAATTTTGTTCTCATTTTGGTAACCACCGTAAAAACATTGAGTAGGTGCATAGGAGGGGCATTATGAAGGATCAGGAACAGAGCCTGGTAGAATTCTACCTGCTTCCAATTCATTCATTCACTCACTCACTCAAATATCTTCAAGTGCCTGTTGTATACCAGATTGGAAATACAAAGATGAAAAAAACATAGCCTCTGTTTTAAAGAAGGTAATAGCCTAAAGGAGGCTTTATACAGATGATGACAATACGCTGTGATAGGCACTGTTAGTATAGGTGGGAAAGACTGAATGATTGCCTAGTAAGTAGTACTATTACATATCCACCCTTTCTGTGGCTTCATAGTGGGTGGAATGTACTTCCCTGCCCTTGGTGCTGGTGTTGGCCATGTGGCTTGCCTTGAGCAGTGGGATACAAGCAGAGGCTTGAAATGGGCCTGCTAGGTTGGGCTTAAGTCCTTTTTTTTTTTTTTTTTTTTGCAACAAAGTCTCACTCTGTCGCCCAGGCTGTAGTGCAGTGGTGCAATCTTGGCTCACTGCAACCTCCGCCTCCCCGGGGTTCAAGCAATTCTTGTGCCTCAGCCTCCAGAGTAGGTGGGATTACAGATGTGCACCACCACGTGCAGCTAATTTTTGTAATTTTAGTAGGAATGGGGTTTCACCATGTTGGCTAGGATGGTCTAGAACTCCCGACCTCAAGTGATCCACCTTCCTCAGCCTCCCAAAGTACTGAGATTACAGGCATGAGCCACTGCGCCCTACCAAGTCCTTGAGCTTATGCATCTCTACCAGTGGAGCAAGGGCTATCCCACCCAACCTGCAGATGGATGAATGATAAATAATGCTTCTAGTTGTATCACACTGAGATTTCATGATTGTTTATTTGTACAGCAAGAGTTGACTGATACACTAAGACTACTGCAGGCAAATCTATGAGGGGCTCCAAACTCAGGCTTGAAGGTCTTGAGGAGGCTCCTGAGAAGTGCTAATGACTAAACTGAGACCTAAAGGATAAGTGGTCTCCATGTGCATGTGTAGGTTTGGAGATGGCTGGTTAGAGAGTGTAGAAAGAAGGGCAGACGGAATGGAGGTAAGAGAAATCCTGGCTTGTCCTCTGAGCTATAAGTAGTGCAGCTTGGCTGGAGCAGGTAGAAAAGTCAACCTTACATAGGGCCATCAACCTGAAGTAAGAGAAAGGCTGGAATCTGCCATTGTATTCAAGTTTGCTCTCACTGGACACTGGCCCCTGACTGGTGTAGCATCACTGAGAACTTCTTTGACAGAAGCTTCTTACAGAGAAAAGTTACTCAGAAGAAAGTTTTGTGTCGTTTTGACTTGTATTCATTTCTTATTACCTATGTTGAAAGTCGGGATCAAATTGACAAGGATCTGGTCAAAGACTAAAATCCAGTGTGTATAATACATATAATCCTCGAATATGGTATACATGAGACTATACTATGGTATTCACGGTATCCGAACTCTATTTTGGGGTAACACCTTCATATTATGGCTTTTCCTTAAGCCATATATTTTTTGTTTCCAGGATACATATTCCAGAATCATAGAATTTTATAATGGATAGGGGCTTTAGGTCTTCTAGTGCAACCTTCACAGATGGCACCAGAGAGGAGAAGTGAGTAGCTAGAAGTCATGCAGCAAATTCTTGACAGGGCTGGAATGGCAAGGTACTTCATTTGAGTCTGCTCCCTTCCCTCCTTCCCTTCCCCTCTCTTCCTTTCCACTATGCTGGATGTTATCTAGAATATTTTTGGTTTTGTTTCTTTTCATGCTAGAAGATATCATTTTTCCTACCAGAGTAGAGCCATAATTGAGCCAAGCACCTGCCTTTTATGGAAAGGCACTGTCCACTGAGGGCCCAGCCTAACACACATACACACCACCACCACCACTACCACCACCACCACCAGCCCTGTCTCTCTTCTATTTCCCACTGAACCAGTATTCTAAATATTATTAAATATTTTTCTCTTCTTTTATTTTTATTTTGGTAAAAAGGGGCCTTAAATATAATAACCCCTATTGATTTGAAAGGAAGGGGATTTTAGCTGGGTTCTAATGACCCAACCAATTTCTTTAAATGAAGAATAATGCATTTAGCTGCCCAGGATTTGTCATTTTCTGTGACTAATGCAATGTTAGAGAAACATTATAGACTTAGCAGGATTAAATCACCTCACATATGTGTTTCTGTACTGTACCTGAAACCTACATCATATTAAATGGTAATAATAAGAGCCATTTCCACCTATAACTCATACTGAAAATTGACTTGGTCATGACTCACAAGCACACTATTAACACATAGTTAAGTATACATGCTTTTTCCTTCTTTTTTTTTCCTTTTTTGTTTGGAACAATTTTAACTTCATGTGACATTTACTTTTCTAAAATTTGACTGACACCTTGACTACATACTCCTTTAATGAGATTTATAAACTAAAAATTCAGAAGGTTCCTTTTATTCTGACATATACAACATTGTCAAGATCACCTTAAAAGCCCAATGATTTTACTACATACCATTGAGTCAATAATTAAACAGAGAAACCATTTAATTATTTGCCAAGATTTTTACCTGTAAAAGTGTCTCAGAGTTAGAAGCTATCCAGATGAAATAACTGGGAAATTAAAATTAATGACCAGAAAAATGACTGGCTATGCCTTTGGCATTTCTCTCGGATAACAGTTGGCTTTGAGGCAGTTTGTAATCTGGGTTCTATTCCCTGCTTTGCCACAGTTAGACATGTGACCTCAGGCAAATCACATAAGTCTCTGTCGTCTTCAGTCTCCTCATTCATCAAATTAGAGGGTTGAACCAAGTAAGAATTTCTGCCTCTTTCTATGTCTAGCACTTTAAGTTATTATCCAGAGAGTGGCTGGTTGTCATTTATTCTCCAGATTCACCTAGATGAGAACCATTATGAGGAGGCTGAAGTTGCAGCAAGGAGTGTACAGGTTGAATTTGAATAACTTTACCATAAAGAGAAATATAAATGCAGGACTGGATTATGCTGTTAATCTGACTGCTCTTAGGAGTCCTTAAAAATAAATCAATAATATATATGGCTTGGCTTTATAGATATTTTTTGCATATAGACCTACCTGGGCCTAGCATCAATTAAAAAGAAGGGCAGACTCTCCTGGAAACAGTGGCCAATTTTACCATAAGTGACTATTTCGTTCAGTATCTTTTTAGGACTCTTAGATTGCTAGTAACCACAGCCAACTTAAGTGAGTTTCAGCAACAGCGGTTTTAAGGACAGAGGCATTTTATGAAACCCAAGAACAGAAATGCAGCTGGACCTCAGGAGAGGTCTGCAGCTAGGAGGAGAAAAGTTGTCAGGAGCCTTGGTGGGGCCTTCTCTCTTTCTTCTTACTGCTACTTCTGTCTGATTATTGCTTATATTATTTCCCCTCTGCAGAATATGCAACTGCAGGTAGAAGATCCCCCTTTCCCAACCACCGCCCAACACATACACACACCCTGCTCCAGATGACTAAAGTTTGCCTTATCTTCATGTAAGGAAACAGCCTGCATTAATTGGAAGGTTTTCAATCCAAATTCCAAATTCCTAAAAGAGATAATCTGGTGGCTCTGATTGGCTCAGTATGGTCAAAGGTTTATCCTTGGTTCAACCTACTGCAGTGGGGGAGGTAGGGTCCTCTGTTCCAGAGTGGGTTATTGAGCAATAACTCTTCATTGCACACCTCCAGGGGGCACTACTCATATTTTGCTGTGTGCGCATTATGCCCAGTGGAGTTGTGCAATGGGAGGTCCTACTGTTGCCTGGAGATAGTTCTCAGGTAAGGGGGACTATTGTCAGCTATAGCCAAAAGGCATTTACTATATCTAGCTAACTAATTGTAGTTGCTAGAAAGTCAATCTTTTCCTCAATACAACTCCCTTCCACTTAACAGACCTTAGCAGCCATGTTTCCTCCACTCAGGGCCTGAAATTCCGCCAACCTGTGAGACCTAAAAGACCTGTCTCCTTCTTTACAGTTCTGTATCTTTGTGTCTGAGATGAGCATCTCGTGATAGAAGAGGCAGTGGATCTTCCATGTTTCCCTTCCTGAAAGCCACTCTGATGGCTCTCAAGGCATCTGTATGAGACGTCTTCCCTCTTCCTCTTCATTTAGAGGGGAAGATTCCAAGTGAGTGATCTACTGAGGGGCTGTTTTCTAGAATTTTAGGATTTTCTTGGCTCCATCATCATAAGCAGCCCCAAACTCAACCTCCACTGAGAAGAGACAGTTTTCACTACAAAAATGAGCCACATGTGTCCTCTCCAAAACACACAGCTCTGCTGGATGTGAACCAGCATTACACACTTTTAATTTATTTTCTTTGATTCAGAGCTTTTTCATGCAGATTTATGAACAGTAGATGTGGAGATCAATTTAGCCCTAATTCTGCCTTATTTTACTTGGCCATTCTGAGGACCAAGTCTTGACTCAAGTGGCTACAGTTAAGATTGCAAGTCTTTGAAAAGCTGAGCTGCTTTTGTTTGGTGCTTGGCATCTGGTGCATGTAAAATGGCTTGGATCTGATATTTCCTTCCCCTCTAAAGTAAGAACACATCTCTTGAAAAGGTTTGATACACTCCTGCCAAAGAAGGAAGCAGGAAACTCAAGCCAGCTTGGAGTTTCATGAGCCATGGAAAACTGGCTAAATTCACCATGAAAATAATTTGGAAACATGAAGAGAGTACAGAGCGGCCTCTTTCTAGCCCAGTTCT
The DNA here is from genome assembly GCF_008728515.1 of Papio anubis. Lineage (NCBI taxonomy): Eukaryota > Metazoa > Chordata > Mammalia > Primates > Cercopithecidae > Papio > Papio anubis. Next base: position 37,891,063 of record NC_044989.1, read on the forward strand.
TCATTCCAGTCTCAGGAATACTATGCATTAATGCATACTTGCTGAAATATGACAATTTAAATGTTATTAATTCATAAGACCCTAGATCAGAATTGTGATCATCTGAACAAATATCATGAAGTTGAACTTTGAAAAATAATGTTTGTAGTGGAATTAATGATACAAACACATGGCCGGAGACTGAACTCTTAAGTGATCAACAAGGTAACTTGCATATGATGAATGTGCACATTTTGAGTGTGGAGATGGATATATAGCAGATTCTTAGAAGTTGAAAGAGGGAGGTTGGGATTCAATCTTCTCAGCCCCTCGGGCTCACCACAGAAGGCCATCTGAAAGCCAGAATGATGTGTTTACGTAAACTAAGTCTAAAGTGTCAAAAAAAAAAAAAAAGCAATTACATTTAGAGCATTCCATAATACAGAATTTCATTAATTCGAACCGTTGTCCCACCCCTTAGTCTGAATGAGTGAGGCTTACTCGTACATAAAATAAAGGGAAGAAGTTTTAGTCTCAGCCTCCAAAACCAGTTCACTCTGGTGCTTTCAAGCCCCTGAAAGTTTCCACATGTGCACAAGTAGCAGACCTTTGCAAAATTCAGAACTGTTAGTATAGATTCAGTGAATCAGCTATGGTTCTTAGTTTCCTTCCGTCATTCCTACATTCTTCCCACTTTCCAAAGGTTCTTTTATTTTTCTAGTACGTGTATTTTAAGTGGGTTTCTGTTTGTTTGAGTTTCTGTTTTTAAAGGTTAAATTTGGAAGGTCTCACACACAAGCATTAATAAAAGTGATGGAGAAAAGATTTAATGGCATGCAACATGAGAGTGTTAATTAGCATGAGAATGCTTGCTACGTGCCAGGAAAGCTGTGCTCAATGCCAGTGATACAAAGATGAATATGGTCCCAGAAAAAAAGACACATAAGATTGTAGAAGATTGTAATTAAAAAAAAAAAAAACCCAGAAAAAAAAGAGAAGATTTTAGTACTGGGGAGTATGAAGATGGAAGTTGAGGAAGGTTCAGTGGGGAAGTAACATTTGAGCTGCGTTCTCAAGATTGGGTAGGAGTTGTTTAGGGTGGGAGCATCGGAAAGGTAGTCCCATTAAGGGGTGTCAAAACCCTGGTGTATCAGGGGCTCATCAAGGGACTCTGAGAGCTTGGAGCAGAAGTTACCAGGAGAAACAGCAGATGTGGCTTTCCATGGAGGAGGGCCTTCTATGCCATTATAAGGAATTAGGGTTTTATCTTGTAGCCAGTGGTTTGTAGGTTTGATTGTTCGGTTTTGATAAATATGCTTCCTTTTCAATGAAAAATTCGAGCCCTCAAGTGTAAAAGAGATGGATGCAGAGCATATTCTTAGAAGTTGAAAGAGAGAGCTTGGGATTCAATCTTCTCAGTCCCTCCGGTTCCCCACAGAAGGCCATCTGAAAGCCAAACTAGAAGGAAATGGGGACCGCACTGTAAGCATAGAAGTGGTCCAGTGCTGCGTGTTTCTGTTTCTGAAAGGTCAACATGTCAGCACTGTGGAGTTGGGAACAAAGACAGACAGGAAGCAGGGAGACCCACTGGGGCCTGATGCTAGGGCCTGAAGAAAGCATCTCACCGTGGGCACGGGCAGGAGGTGTTTCTAAAGCTGGTTGATTGACTAGGGAGAAGGGAAGCGTACATTGGAGATGATCCCAAGTTTTCTTCCAGATGCTGGGAGGAAGGCAGTGAGTGATATGGTAGCTTCCAAATTCATTTGACAACAAGAATGTAGCTATTAGATTCTGAGTAGTTTCATTCTAATGCAAGACTCTGCAACCAAGATTGAAATGTGCTGAATTCTCATGAAGAAAGGAGATGCCATGATTAGAGAAGTCATTTTTAAGATCTTTCCTATTTTTGGATTTGGGAAGTTTTCTCAGAGGCAAGTTTGGTATTGAATGAGACCTAACAGTTGTTTTAACTATATCCCTGAACCCTTGATTTCATTCCTGATGTTTAATCAGTAATGAGTGGGAGACAAAAACTCTAATACTGTCACCCAAATTTGAACTACCTCTTTTTGCTGCAAATGTTTCTTGAGGCATACATAAAAAGTATAAATTGCCATCCTTTAAAAAAATACCTGAAAAACTTCAAAATACAGCTTATTACATGGAAGATGTGTTGGCAGTTTGGGTCTTACAGCCTCCAAAATAAAGACCTCTGATGGAAAACATTTACTTAATTTTTGTCGGTGAACTCTTGGAATTCATATTCACAAGGGAATAAGATCATTTGACTTCCAGAAACAAAGGTGTGGCTACTCTCGTCTCCCACTTCTCATGAAGTGCACCCTTTCAGTTAGACCAAGAAAAAGGGGAGCATGAAGCAGCTTTGTTTCTTCCTTAGACGGAGCAAGTTTGAAGCCATAAAGACTCTATTTTGGCACTCAGGAACTAACTTCTAGCTCTTTTCTAGCTAGCTGGAGTGAGTGCCAGCACTGGGGTATCCTAGCGTGAACAAGAATGCTATTTTGGTCTGTTGTAAAGCATTGTGGAATGCAGATTTTAGACGATTTCATCACATCCACCAGCAACCACAAAACAAACATTATTTCAGAATGAAGACCATGGATGTAGAAGTACTAAGAGCTAAATAAAAAGAAGATTATAGAGACATTTTTATAGTTTAATGAATATGCTTACTACCAAAGCTTTGCTTTAAAAAAATAAAACCAAATACTTATACACAGTGTTGGGTGTTTGTACAGTTTGATGAAGGCCAGGTGTAGAGGAGTCATTGAAGAATTCCACTGCTTCTCTCATCGAACCAAAGTGGGAGGGGAAGTACAGAACAGTCTATTATGAGTAATACCAAACCATCTTTCCTAATTAAAAAAAAGTAAAAATAAGGATCCTGTTTATCCAGAATAAGTCACCTAGAGAATTCAGTAATTTCAAGATAATTAGATTCCTTCCGAGAGCTGAATGCAGGTTTCACTTTTCTCTGGAGAATACAGCCATTTTTCAGAGACAATTAAAATGCTTTTAAGTGTGGCAACACAGTCCCTGGAGAGGAAGGGGGCTTCATAACATGACCCAAGTGGCAGCTGATGCTGCTCCTCTGACCCAGAATATCCTATGTGTGTGCAGACACTTAATCTTTGTGTCTTTCCCTGGACTTTGAGTAGGAAATTTTAGTCAAGACTCTCTAGAGTACTTTATATTCATGAAATTAAATGCTTGTAGGATTTTATGATTTATATGAGGCATTAAACTTTACTTCCATTCACAGTCCCATTAGTTTTAATGAGTTAAGGACTTTGCTTTACTTAAAGTAAACAAATAGAAATACTCCAATGGCAAAGAATATCGAACTAAATTCCCCTGGTCCTTGTGTATTCCTCCCATCTGGTACCCTACTGCTTGAAATGTCATGATTGAAGATTTATTCCTTTAGCTTAAATTGTCCTCTCTAATTTTAATCTAAATCTGAATTAATTTTAATTTTAATCTGGGAGGAAAGGCACATTAAATCTCTTGTGTGAACTAGTTAATCCTTTTTAAAAAATTAGAAAGTCTGAAAAAAAAAAACAAAAAAAAACAAGAATTGGTAAGGATGTAGAGCAGTAGCAACTCCTATACAGCAACTCCTATTTTTTAAACAGTTTGGGGCCAAGCGCAGTGACTCTCGCTTGTAATCCCAGTACTTTGGGAGGTGTAGGTGGGAGGATCACTTGAGCCCAGGAGTTTGAGAACAACCTGGGAAACATAGCGAGACCCCATCTCTACAAAAAAAAAAAAAAAAAGAAACGAAAAGAAAAATTAGCCTGCTGTGATGGAGAGCACCTGTAGTCCCTGCTACTGGGGAGGCTGAGGTAGGAGGATCACTGGAGCCCAGGAGTTTAAGGTTGCAGTGAGCTCTGGCTATGCCACTGCACTTCAACCTAGGTGACAGAGTAGGAACTTGTTTCAAAAAAACAATTTGAGAAATTCCAATTCTGGCCTAGATGGAGTAATAGGGACTGAAATTACCTGCCTGAAACAACCTAAGGAAAATCTGATAAATTAGATGAAATTATATTTTTCAAGACAAGGAACATCACATGAAGGACAGAGATCCCTGAGGGCTGAGAAACAAACAAGGTAAGCCTTACAATTATTCTAGCAATTGCCTTGAAAGAGTTTCCAGGTATATTAGTCCATTTTCACACTTCTATAAAGAATACCTGAGACTGTATAATTTGTAATCAAAGAGGTTTAATTGACTCAGTTCTGCATGGTTGGGAAGGCCTCAGGAAACTTATAATCATGGCAAAAGGCAAAGGGGAAGCAGGGCACGTCTTACATGGTGGCAGGAGAGACAGCATGCAGGGAGAAGTCCCAGACACTTATCAAACAACCAGATCTCCTGAGAACCCACTCACTATCACGAGAACAGCATGGGGGAAACCACCCCCATGATCCAATCACCTCCCACCAGTTCCCTCCCTCAAAATGTGGGGATTACAATTCAAATTACAATTCGAGATGAGATTTGGGTGGAGACACAGGCAAACCCTATCACCAGGCAACATCCCAGGGAGAGGTAGCCCAGGAAGAGCCCAACAGACTACCTGAATTGAGGAGATAGAGTTGGTAGTCTGGGGAGACTTGAGCTGATATGGCAGGGTCTTGGAGAGGAGAGAGCTGCACAGGGCGAGAACCATGGAGATCTCTAGGCGGGCCCTTTCAACTCAGCAGAGTACTGACCAGCACCTGTGTGTGGAGAGACTACTCAAAGCCAGCTGGGGAAAAAACTATCTGAAAGGATTAGAAGGAACATACTCATACTCACACCAGGCTGGTAGTAATGCCTGTTTCTACCAGTCAGACTGGAAATCTTCACAATTCACAGGATACTGAGTAGATTATTCAGAAGGATCTTCCCTCCACAGTAGGGAATAATTATCTCTAGACTACATTTTTCTGGCACTGCCTAGCAAATCTTTAAAGCAACACTTGAAAGGATCAAACTGTTTTTAAACAACTCAACTGTGTCCCAGAACAAAGCCTAAGAATATTTATGGGGAATACAAAAATATCCAGCACCAAACAAGATAAACTCACAATGTCTGGCATCCAATCAAAGTATACTAGTCATGCAAAGAAGCAGGAAAATACAAGAGGAGGAGAAACAGACACCACCTTTTGATGTGAAGAGTGTTGAAGAATTTGAGAACATGTTTAAAACCACTGCAAACCCATCAGTGACAACATTGCTAGTAAGGTAGAACTTAATATGACACATGATTCATCAGATTATATATCAAAACCCAATTATTTCTTTCCTATGTATTCTAAACTTTGTTATTCCTTTCATTCAGGAAGGAAAGTGATTTTTATTCTTGTGGGTGATTTCAGAGATGGCCACACATCTTGCAGCCCTGTCCCTCTACCCTAATAATGGGGAATCTTCATTTCCATGTTAGATTTGTGGACCCAGCATGTTTTTTATTTTGGATTGTCTTGTTCAGCAGTTGTAATTGTACAAGTATATTAGGGCCCATCTTGTTGACCCTGGTAGCACGATTTAGGCTTACAACCATTCCAAATGCTATTTTAGGTCTTTGGGTTTAAAGACAACAGACACCAGGCCCCTGTTCTTAGGAGCTCAGCATCCTTCTCTGCAACCATAGCAGGTTCCCAGTTGTTTTAAATTGTACCTGGAATTTTGATATTATTCAGGTATAGTGAGACCAAAATATCAGGAGACAATGGCCATTAAAAAGATAGTTTGTAACTTACAGCTCCCAAGAAGGGCATGCCATCTCACAGTGGTCCACACGGGGAAGCACCAGGGTTGGTCAGGAGGCAGAAGGAGCCAGGAGAAAACATAGGCAAAGCCTTGCTTTTCGTTTTCATGGAAAGAAAACCAGCCAGACTGGAAATCTTCACAATTCGCAGGGTCCTGGGTAGATTATTCAGAAATCTTAACTCCACAGTGGGGAGTATAATTATCTCTAGACTACATTTTTTCTGGCCCTGCCTAACAAATCTTTAAAGCAAGACTTTAAAGAATGGAAAGAATGAATGAAGCAAGGTACGCAGCTGAGCAGGCTTAGGGGGTTTGAATAACCTCTGCAAGCTCTGGCCTATCAGAGTGGCTCGTTGTTGTTGTGTCCTCCCTGGCCCTGGGATGCTTAAGGCAGAGGAATATTGCCCTCTTGGAATGTAAGAGCCAGGTAAAGGGGCAGGTGTGAGTATAAACTCAGGATTGGTCAGTTTGCATATCAAAGACATGCTCCAAGGCAAATATTTACCGCCTCTAGGAATTAGTTAACCCTGGGAGGGTCAGTCTCTCCCTGGTCAGTTGAACCCCAAATGTCAGAGCATCACAAATATGCAAAATAAGAAAATATATTTAAAAAATAGTTACTTCGCTAATACGAGCCTCAGTGAGGTCACCTGTGGATTCAGGCCTGTTTGGGTGCATTTGGTGAATTGCAAGATGCAATGTCTCAGAGCTCTGCTTACGTGGAAGAGTGAAAGGACCACCTGAGATTAAAAAGGTCGAAAAGTAAAGACAGCTGTGGTCTACCACCTTGTTTAAGAAAAGTATGGGCCTGTTAGAAGGGAGCAGTAACTTGAAACAAAGCTTGAATCCAGCCTAGTCTCCTGCCTGGGCCCTAGAGCTACTGGGAAAGCTGGAAATAAAGTTAAATCTGGCCTAGTCTCCAGCCTGGCCCTACAGCAACTGGGAAAGCTGTTTCTCCATGAACTCCCATAAGATACAAAGAAGCTGAGGCATCAGCATCACCAATGGCAGCCACTGCAGAGGAATTTGCAGGTCCCACCACCTCAGCTCAGCCACTAGCACATCATCTGGGCTTTGCACTGACATTGCAATGATAGCAGACAACAGCAATGATGCCCTTGCTAAGCAGAAGCAGCTGAGGTGATGGCATTAATGGGCACCAAGGGAGAGAACTGATGCTTTTCTTCCTCAGTAATGACCAGAGGCATTGCCACAGCAAAAGGAGAAAAGAAGGACACTACTGTGATACTTCCAATTCTGGCCAAGATGGAGTAATAGGGACTGAAATTATCTGCCTGAAGCAACCTAAGAAAAATCTGATAAATTAGATGAAACTATATTTTTCAAGACAGGGAACATCAGATAATGAAGGACAGAGATCCCTGAGGGATGAGAAGGTGAGTGTTACAATTATTCTAGCAATTGCCTTGAAAGAGTTTCCAGGTGTATTAGTCCATTTTCACCCTCTATAAAGAATACCTGAGACTGAATAATTTATAATCAAAAGAGGTTTAATTGACTCAGTTCTGCATGGCTTGGAAGGCCTCAGGAAACCTACAATCATGGCAGAACGCAAAGGGGAAGCAGATCACCTTTTACATGGCGGCAGGAGAGAGAGAGCATGCAGGGGGAGGTCCCAGGAGGAAAAAAAAACAAAGGACACTACTGTGAGAACTTGTTCTCAGAGTTCAGGTGAGACATCTGGGACACCCAGAATTCTTTTCAAAGAATCTGAGGGCAGGTAGACTTCACCCAGAGTAGATGGTGGCTAAGCCAGGGCAGCCCTGTCCCACAGCTGGTATCATTACCCTGTTCTCACATCCATGTCTGGGAAGCCTGAGCACCTCCTTGGTTCTCCACCTAGAGCCCCAGGATATATCCTTGAGATTTGCTGTTTTCCACTCAGGAATTTATTTGGGGGTTATCATTTTGATGAAAACCTTTTAAAAAGTTGGATCTCTACTCACCATCTGGATGACCACATCATCATGAAATACCATTACATAATTCAGAGCGTGCATTTGTAGTTCTGTTTTCTGTTTATGCTTGCATCAAATAAAGGATGAAGACATAGCATATTGCTTGAATGTAGATTTTGCAGTAGAAAAAGGAGTGGAAGAATTGAGCTAGTCCATGCCCGTGATGATAGAGGCATGCTGAACCAGCGCTGAGCTGTGAGTAGTGTATTCATGTATGTGGTGAACAGATACATTACCCAGACCGCCTTGTTGTTCAGACCAGCTTGCAGTGAGGAGGAAATACACAATGGAAAATGTTCTGTTTCTGATTCACACCACAGTTAGTTGCATTCGATTCCCATAAAGTGCAGGTTTCAACAATTCCTCTAATGTAGTTTCATCTTTGAATATGTAAGGCAGCCTTGTAAGGTCAACAAATGCCAAATCAACAAAATTGGCATTTGAGGCTGGCTTACTGACAGATTTTTTAAAATTGAATTTGAAGTCTGCTTATCCTGAACTAGAAAACAAAACTTTTGAATTTTGCAATTTTTTTATAGTATAATTGTCCTAATAAATACCACGGTAGCTTTCTGAGGTCAAAATTCAAGAACAGAATTACATGTAGAACTGGAGCCAAGCCTCCTACTTCTGCTCCTAAACCTCATTTTGGTCGTTTTGCTTATCAAAATAACATCATCGGTCCCATTAACTTGCTATTATTAATTAAATAGTGTGCTTTTGTAAGTCTGTATTAACTTTGAATTGTTTTGGTTCTATGGTTGTATACGAAATAAAGGACTTTATACCTAGATTTATAGTTGAATACATTTCAGTAATATTATAATAAAATATAACATTGAGAATCTTTAAGAATTTTTCCTTTTTATAAAAGGTCTATTTGCTTTTTAAGTTTAAGAAATCCTTGATTAGCAAAATGAAGCACCACATATTCCACTATATATTGACCTAGATTTCTGCTATTGTTCAACAGCATAAATTACTTCAACACAATTGAAGTTTATCCCCAGACTTCTTTAACCTGTAATTAAATCTTTTATTTTTTTCTTTTGTGACAGAGTATTGCTCTGTCACCCCGGCTGGAGTGCAGCAGCATGATTTCAGCTCACTGCAACTGCCTCCTGGGTTCAAGTGATTCTTCTGCCTCAGCCTCCCGAGTAGCTGGGATTACAGGTGTGCACCACCATGCCTGGCCAATTTTTTTGTCTTTTTAGTAGAGATGGCTTTTTGTTATGTTGGCCAGGCTGGTCAATTAAATCTTTAATATTCAGACTACCAAATCCAAGCCTGTTTCTCAAATGAGGCACGCCTTATTTTACTGGGCACCTGTGTGTTGTAAGTTCTGGGATGCCTGGAGCTGGCATGTCCTTGTTAGTTATTGCCCCCAGCTACAGGTGTTCCCAGAGCCCTGGTGGATCCCATTATGAGGACTGGCCTGTTTTTCAAATGTCCAAAGCACAGTTAAGACAAGGCCCTGGAGTTTAACTGAAAAACCAAGGATAGTCCAAGAACAACGGAGAGTAACTGATATGTTTTGGCTCTGCATCCCTACCCAAATCTCATGTCGCACTGTGATTCCCAGTGTTGGAGGAGGGGCCTAGTGGGAGGTGATTGGATCATGGGGGTGCTTTCTAATGGTTTGGCACCATCCCCCTAGTGCCGTCCTGTGATAGAGTTCTCATGAGATCTGGTTGTTTAAATGTGTGGCACCTTACCCCCCTCTCTCCCCATCCATCACGTAGATGTGCCTGCTTCCCCTTTGCCTTCTGCCATGATTCTAAGTTTCCTGAAGCCTCCCCAGCAGCAGAAGCCGGTATAGCCCGCAGAACTGTGAGTAGATTAAACCTCTTTTCTTTCTAAATTACCCAGTCTCAGGTATGTCTTTACAGCAGTGTGAGAACAGACTAATACAGTAACATAGTTAATACCACCAGAGGTTTCATTTAGGGCTTGTAGACCAATTCCTGACCTCTGAACTCCTACTCCACTACCCCAGCTCTCTGTCTTGTCCCCAAAAGCCCAGCCCAGCCCCCACTGAACCTCTCCAGGCCTCTCCCCACCTCACAAGCCTGGTCTCCAGCTTTCTTCCTATCACAGAATGACCCACAGTAGAAACGTCCATCTCCTCCCGGGAAACTCCTGCCGCTACCCAGATGGTGAGCTCTGCCCTCCAAATGCTGGCTTATTCAGTCTTAAATCGCACTTCATGTGCTATCCCAAACACACGGCTCCCATCCGTATTAAGGCGCAAAAAAAATGGCTCTAATTCTGCAAGGATATGGTCATCTTAAAAATACATTCCATTTATATTACAAAACAGAACTTAAAAGGTCTGCAGCATCTATATCCGGGTTTATAATAGCTTCAATTTTCTCCAAGAAAAATAAAAGCATGTGTTTTATCTTTGTGAAATTAAAGTACCCTTTCTGGTCCTTTCCACCTAAATATAGAGAATCTGCTTTAAAGGTGAATTACATTATATCTAAAATTTCTAAAACAATGGCAACAATAATAATAATGAAAAAGTCTCTGCTCTTTTGGAAATTACAGTAAATAAGGAAAAGTTTTTTTAAATGCAAAAATAATATCAAATGTTCAAAATCTATTTGTATTTTGTGACAATAAAATATAGTAGTGGAATCTATGAACCCTGATTCCAGGTCTAGAATCAGACTAGCTGGAATTTAAGATCCTGGCTCTCCTGTTGGCTAGCTGGGCAAATGACCTGAACTCACTGTGTTTTCCTATCCTCATCTGTAAAATGGGGTTGACAGTACCTCCCTCATAGGGTTACTATGAATATTTAAATATACAAGGGCTTAAAATATTGCCCACTGTATAATAAGTAGTCAGTACATGTGAACTGTAATGATCATAATGATGATAATAATGAAGACAGTGATGACGGTAGTGGTGGCAATGGTGGTGATGATGGCTGGGCATCTGAAGGCAGTTAAAAAAAATCCCAGGAAGAGTTCCAATTTGTGCTTCTCATTATCATCATTGGTAATGAACAAGAAAAGTGGACATTGTCTCTTACTCTTCTTCAGTGCCCTTTTATCTCCAATGTGGCTTATGCCATTTAAAGTACAATGAGGGACTCAGACGAGGCTATGGTTGAGCCAATTGAGTCTTTCGGACCCTTCTTTCTTCTGTGGTGACAGTCACATTATCAGGAACTCTCGCGAGCACAGTTCTTTGTGGTTCTTTGTGCAAGATTAGCAGGGCAGAGCAGTGTCAAGCTCAAGGTACAAGAGAAGTCTGAGGAGGACCATCCGGCTGGGAGACTCCAGGGGGCAGTAAGTGAGAGGGACTGTGAGGTGAGGGAGCCAGCGGGAAGGGTCTTCAGATCATAAGGTGAGCAGCTGGAGAACTTCTCCCTGAGCTCCCAGAAGATAAATCCTCCTGCTATGGCTCCCCCCAAACTCCCTGGCTGTATGGGATAGGGTGGAAGTCCAGGCTCTGAGGGTCTGGTCTTGGCTGCGTCTTCAGAGGGCTGGGAAGCTGTTAATCTTCTATTCATGTCTCTGGACACTGCTGTGGGAGGTGGAGATGAGATTTCCATTCTTGATCTCAGTCCCTTCTGCTTCCACTCCCCACCTTACCTCTAGGGACCTTTTCTGCTGTCAGCTCTCAGAAGCAGGAAAGGAATCCCCAAATGAGAACTTCTCCTTGGGTCCCCAGTGATGTCATAGCTCAGTGGACAAAAAAGATATTCATGACAGGGTCACTAACCTGGTTACTCATTCAGTCAACGATATTTAACGATATTTCATTAAGGAAGTTTGAAGTGGTGAACATCATGAGAGTCCCCAAAAGTGCAAACTTAAGTGATCCTAAAGCATGTAACTATATTCATTTATAATTATGAAAACAAAATACTGTGGCCAAAAATGCTCTGCAGTTTTGAAGTAAAAGATGCTATCTAAGCATTTCTGAGTGCTTGAAATGTATTCTTTATGTTAAAGAAATATGAATTAAATATAAATGATAGTTTTATGACAGTAGAGCAAATAGATGTGTTTTAAGAAGGAATGAATGACCAACATTTATTATTATTATTAATTTAATGTTTGCATGCTGGCTTGCATATTTTTTAAACCAAATTATTTAGTATAAACATATTAGGCAGTTTATATTTACTGTATTTACTGTTTGCTTTATCAACTGGTAGAAGGTCTTGAGTTCGCCTACGTTATTCTCAAAATGATTTCAGGTAATTGTTGTCAAACAAGAATTGACTATTTGCATTTTCTTGATTAGTAATGGTGAGTATTTTTTCTTTTTTTTTTTATTTCTTTTTTTCATTTTTCTTCTCTTTTCTTTTTTTTTTTTTTTTTTTTCTTTCTTTCTTTTTTTTTTTTTTGAGATGGAGTCTGTCTCTGTTGCCCAGGCTGGAGTGCAGTGGCACAATCTCGGCTCACTGCAACCTCTGTCTCCCAGGTTCAAGTGATTCTCTTGCCTCAGCCTCCTGAGTAACTGGGATTACAGGTGCACACCACCAAGCCTGGCTAATGTTTTTGTATTTTTAGTAAAGACAGGGTTTCACCATGTTGGTCAGGTTGGTCTTGAACTCCGGACCTCGTGATCTACCTGCCTCAGCCTCCCAAAGTGCTGGGATTACAGGCGTGAGCCACCACACCCAGCCATGGTGAGTATTTTTTCTAAGTGAAATAAGCCAGGCACAGAAAGACAAATATCATATGTTTCATTAATATGTGGGAGCTAAAGAAATTGATCTCATAGAAGTAGAAAGTAAAATACAGGAGGCTGGGAAGGGTAGTGGGGAAGAGGGACAGGGAGAGGTTGATTAACAAATACAAAAATATAGTTAGGCAGGAAGACTAACTTCTAGTATTCCATAGCATAGCAGGGTGACTATAATTAATAATTTATTGTGTATTTCAAAATAGCTGGAAGAGAGGATTTGGAATGTTCCCAATACAAAGAAATGATAAGTGTTTGAGCTGATAGATAAGCCAGTTACCCTGATTTGATCATTACACATTGTATGCATGTACTGAAATATTACATATGCCCTATAAATACGTACAATTATTATGTGTCAATTGAGAAAGAAAAAAAAGGCTTATCTCCCAGTGATCACAGGGACGAGGAAAGAAAAACAAAATTAAATTTTTTAAAAAAGAGAGAATAGAGACTATGAAATTAACTTCTCAACTCACATCTGTTGCATGATCATGAGATAGAAAACCACCTTCCCATCAGTGATTTGGAGCGCCCCTAAGGCCCGCCCATAACGTTCACAGGCCACCTCTCCCACCTTTCAGATACCCCACCCTGCCAACCTTCAAGATTTCCCCCAAGCTCTGCAGGTTCTCATTGAAAGAGTCATATACTTTATTATTTATTGGAACAAAAGGAAAATAGGAGACTGGCCTCACCATTGGCTTTCCTTTTCCTCGTCCCACTCCTCCCTACCTTCTGGGTTGTGGCAGCCGTAACTGGGTTAAGCTTTGTGTAATTCCGAAGCTATGCTCATAGAAAAAAATATTGAAATTCTGTAGTGCACCTACTAATGACCCAAGGAAAACTGGAAGCTGCTACAGACTTCTTTTTTCTTTCTCTAGTTTCTGGAACTAGGGACTGATTCTTCTGAGATGCATAATTTAGTTGGAGCCAATTGATGAAGGAGTCAGTTCTTATTTTAGGAAACTGCCTTCAAGCTCAATTAGAAATCTTGAGACCTAGTATGAAATTTCCATTTTCACATAGCATACTATAAAAAATTGTCTGTTTTAAAAAATGAACTTATGTAAGGATAGTCAATCTGTTCAGCTTATGGCTTTCTTTTTTTCTAACTTCAAAACGAAGGTGTTTTAATTCCCATAGAAAAGGATTAACAAACAATGATGACTAACTTTATTCTTATAATTAGCCTTTTGTAGTTGCAAAATGTCTTCATATGCTTTTTTTTTTTACTTGGTCCCATGACAGTTCTTTAAGGTCACTGGGACCTAGACTCCCATTTCTATTTGACGCCTGAGGAAACTGACCATCCAAAGCAAAGTATGCTGCCCGAGATCATGTGGCTGTTAAGTGGTGGGTCTGGGATAGAGCTCATCTTTCAACCAAGAAGAATTACTCTTAATGGAGTAGAATTTGCAGTGATCTGGTACTTTATGGACACACAAAGTTAATAAAGTCTCAGAAATTTGAGGATGCAGTGGGAACTCACCTTTGGAAGGGGGTGGAAATGGGCTCAGACCTCCATGAATAGGTGGCTGTTTACAAACTCAGACCCATAATGCTTCCTCCCCTGAAGAGGTTTCCTTTCCTGCTCCTACTGGGATATACTGGGAAATGACTGGCTCAGCCTTCCTCCTTTAGTTTTTAAAATCTGTATATGACAATCTTAGGGAGCAAAAAATATTTCAGGTGATGTGGTGGCTCATTCCTGTAATCCCAGCACTTTGGGGGGCCCAGGTGCGCAGATCACTTGAGGTCAGGAGTTCAAGACCAGCCTGGCCAACATGGTGAAACCCTATCTCTACTAAAAATACAAAAATGAGCCAGGTGTGGTGGCACATACCTGTAATCCCAGCTACTTAGGAGGTTGAGGCAGGAGAATCGCTTGAACTTGGGAGGCAGAGGTTGCAGTGATCATACCACTGCACTCCAGCCTGGATGACAGAGACTCCATCTCAAAAAAAAAAAAAAAAAAAAAGGCAGCTTCAGGTTAAAGGCTGGGATAGGTTGTTTGCCAGACAAACAATAATGACAAATAACCTGAAAAAAGACAAGTATGTTGATATCTTTTGTTCATGATGTCAGGGCAAGAACACAAGCCTTAGGGGCCAACACCCTGGCTTGCCCCCGGCTCTGCTGGTATTTGCAGAACAAACTCAGGCAACTCACTTTGCTGTGCCAATCCTGTTTCCTCACCTGTAAAACAGGGCTGTACCTTCCTAATCTATTGTATTCTTATGACTATTAAATGAGATTTCATGGGAAATAATACTGATAAGCAGAGTTGCTTAATTGATGCAGTTTCTCCTCCCTGTACTTCATAGACTTGGCTCTTGAATATCTCTCCTTGCCTTCAAAAGCCAAATACACAGTTGCTCACTGCTGAAACGATGAGCTTCCTATGTTCTGCCCACCTTGTCTGAGGACATGTGCAGTTTTTCCTTCCCCTGATAGGCGGCCTCACCAGCCTATCAGTGCAGGGGCACCTTTTCCCAGGGTGCACACAGCTGGAGATTAGCCAACCTTCAAAAATAGTTATTGAATAAAAGAACAGAGTTGGCCTGAGTGTTAATTCATAACCCAGGACCCCCTCAAGTGGGCTCTGTAACATGATGATTTTATTTATATTTCGTTGAAGGCTAACAAAGAATATGAGTGTCATTTAAGCCTAATCCAACTTGGAGGTCACTATTTCCTACTCATCCTCAGCTGCAAGTTTAGAGACCATATTGGATGGCAGCAGAAGAGCAGTTTCAACCTGGGCCTTGGTGAAACACTGAAGAAGGAATTAGAGTCAGGAAGGTTGTCTTCTTTAAGCTTTAAAGAGGCAGGAAACAATGGCCCTGCTCAGAGAAAAGATGGCTACATTTAATACATCCAGGGCTTCCTTCCTACTGACCCAATTTTTCAAGGGTGTATCAATGCTTGATACTCCCAGTAACACTGTCAGCTTTTCATCCCATCAGCTACTTGCACATTCAACAAATAACTATTCAGCACCTCTTATATGCCAGGCAACTGTGCTGTGTTGGTATGCAGTGCCCAGCACTTAAAGAAAGGCACTTCAAAGTCTTTATATTCAACTATTCAGTCTGTACTTGAATAGCTTTATTAAATCATTTTTCAGTCTCCAAAAATTAATGGTGCATCATTAAAAACCTCCAACAACTTCACTTTGGTGAAGAAGAGGCAGAGCTCTCTTTCTGGTTGCTCTGAAATGAGAAAGTCTTTCTTGTATAGAGCCCATGTAGGCCTCTGGTCCCAGCTCCACCCCTCTGGAGCCATACAGAATGGGTTTAATCCCTCTCCATCTGCTATTCTTTCAAAACTGTGAAGACAGCTATCGCTTCTCCCTAAGGCTTTGTTTCTCAAAGCCAACATTCCCAAATCTTTCTGCAGTACCACACACATCATGGTCCCTTCTGCATTCTCATCACAGTCCTTCTAATCCCCAAGAATGGTGGACAAAGAGGAAGGAATGACTGTCTGCTCTGGAAACCAGGCATGAAGATAATACTCTGAAATTTCTGGCAACCACATGAAGGAGAATGGGCACAGCCAGGGTCTGAAGATATCTAACATATATCAAATGCAGAATTTGGAGCAAATTAACCGGATATTAACTGCAAGGAGATGGAATAAAAATAGGAGCATTTAGACAGACCTTCAGGAAAGTTTCCCACCATGAGCCTGGACTGTGCCAAACCCCAAGCATTTGGAAAATAGCTTGAGATGTTCAGCAAGTCCCAAATGCAAGCATTTGGGGATGGTTTGTGCTGTCTTAATTGTCCTTGTTTCCACTAGAGTAGCTTGTCAAGGCACTCATTTGCTGAATTTCTTCCAGATAAAGACTGGTTTCTGATTCAACACAGTTAGAGCCTCTCCCTCCCTCTTTTTTTTTTTCCCCCTCTTTCTTTCCCCTTTTCTTTGTTGTTGGCCAAAGTTCTTCCCAGGAGACCACAGATTTCTCTCAATGAGGACTGTTTTCATTATCACGTATGATGAGCATATTGAGGAAGTTGATTTATATTCATTTTGAAGTTTCTCTTTAAGAGAAGAAAAGTGATCATCTCTCCTCTTAAAGTAGCTGGCACTTGTGCTGCAAATGTATTAAACGTTTCCAGATTAAATTCCAGCAGAGTACAGTCTATCTTTATACGGGGATAATGGACTATAGTGTTTAGACAGACCCCTACTTTCTGCTACGGAAGAGAAGGTTCAGTTATAATGCACAGAGACTAAAGGCTGCAGCATTCCAAAGAGAAGTGCTGAGAACTGACTGATATACCAGAGTCATCCAGAATGACCTGAAGACTAAGGTGAGGAGGCTGCCCTGAGCTGAAGTAGCACTCACCTTCCCAGGATCAAAAGGCAATATGCAGGAAAAAAGAGCGGACATTCAGTTTGGCCACGCCATACTCTCAGGACATTTGGTGTGAACATACTAGTGGCAGAACACCAAGCCCAGTGGCAATGCTTCCACATGACACAATCCCTAGGAGAAGAGAAAAGTTCTAGGGATACAGTTGGGAGACAGTGGGGAGGTCAATGGTGGAAGACTGGTCTTTTCTTTTGACAAATTAAAGGTTGTTTTTAAGCAGAAAGAGGACAGCTCCAGATTTGCCAGAGCTCATTATGCTTATTGCTCGCTCATGAAGAAACTTAAAACCATCTTGTCCTTCAGCCTAATCATATTCACAGGCTAACTCAATCACAGGGCGGTCTATCAGACACTGCGGGCTGTCTACCCAATATCCCTTCTTGTATCATACTGATAAGATAACCCTGATTTTGTTGGGGTGGGTGTAATTGACTTAATTGTATCAGTTTCCATGCTATACTTTTCAGCATTCCATGCAACAAGGACTAGCTTTGGAGTACAGTTTTAGCTAAGGAGGTATAAACAGAAGTCTGTGGGGATTTCCAGTAAAGTTTTCTTTTTTCAGGTGAGAGTTGAAACCATCTTGCTCCCTTTTTTATCTTCCTGTTTTAAACATGAGTGTGAGACTAGAATTCAGCAGCCATTTTGTGACAACGAGGATTGACAGTCATGCACTGAGATGAGGAAACAGAAAAATGATAGGAGCCTGAGACTTGATGTGTCTCCAGCAGCAGACCTAGACTACCTCCTTCTGCATCCACCGGTCCCCTCAGCCACCCACCCCACACATATACACATACTTTTCCACCTCAGGAAACGTAACTGCCATCTTCCCCAAAGCTTTAGGAGTCATCCTTGATTTTCCCCTTTCTCTTACCATCCCCTCTACTCTTATATATTCCATCTATTACCAAATTCTATCAATTCTACCAGCAAAATAGATCTGAAATTCATCTCTTTTTCATCTCTGCTGCTGCTTTTGTAGTGAACTCTGACACCTGGAATGTTGCAAGAGTCTTTTACTGAGTCTCTCCACAAGGGCTCGGCTTCCTGCAATTCACCTCTACATAGCAACAGGAGTGCTTTCCCAAAACAGGCCTGATGGCGTCACTCCTCACTCCCCACTTAACAACACCCTTCTGGCTTTCCACTGCATTGAGTTCCTCATGATAGCCCTGAGGCCCTGCGTGACCTGGCTCCTGGACACCTCTCCAACTTCTCTCACCACTCTTGCCTCTCTTCCAGTGGCTCAAAACCACTCATTCTCACCCAAAATGTTCTTGCTTTCAGTTCAGCTCTATTTCTTCCTTCAGGTCTTAGCTTAAGTGTCATGAAAATCTTCCTGACCACCATGTCTAGAGGAAATTACCCTGCTGTTGCTCTTAATCCTGACCCACTCCCTTCTTAACACTTTTACAATTTGCAATGATTAAATTGGCTTGCTTACCTGTAGTTATTTGGTTTCGGACAACAGACTCCACTAAGACAGGACCCATATCTTTTTTGTGATTTTTTATTCCTAGTGCCTAGTCTACTGCCTGGGACATAGTTAGAGCTCAGCAAATATTTGTGAAATGAATGGTGGATTAATTTTATTTGGATATGATATGATTCAGTGTATGCAATTTTTCACTTGATAGAAGTATATGGCAATTTCTATTACAATGTTTATTTTAAGCTACTGTTTAGAAATCATATATAACATATAGTTTCAAGCTCATTTATTTTTACTTTCTCACTTTTCAATTGATGCTTATGTCAGAAAACATAATTTGAGTCATGAATGCATATTAAAACATAGATTGAACTTTAACTTTATTTTATGGCATCAAAATACTTTCCTGACCCTGAAATATTCTTTTTTTCATAATATTCTTATAAAATACTTTCTGACCGTGAAATATTATTTTTCATATAATTCTTACGAAAACCAGATTCCCTTAATATTTCTGTTTCTAAATGGAAAGATCAGAAAGACTTTTTCAGATTGGAATGCAAATTCCAAAGAAACTTCTTCTTTGGAAATGACACATGGGTGTTGTGAATAAACTTATTCCTGGGTAACAGTATGGTCTGTGAAATTAGAAAACCTGGATTCAGGCCGGGCGCGGTGGCTCATGCCTGTAATCCCAGCACTTCGGGAGGCTGAGGCTGGCGGATCACGAGGTCAGGAGATGGAGACCATCCTGGCTAACACGGTGAAACCCCATCTCTACTAAAAATTTTTTTAAAAAATTAGCCAGGCGTGGTGGTGGGCGCCTGTGGTCCCAGCTACTCAGGAGACTGAGGCAGGAGAATGGCATGAACCCGGGAGGCGGAGCTTGCAGTAAGCCGAGATCGCGCCACTGCACTCCAGAGGGAGACTCCATCTCAAAAAAAAACAAACAAACCTGGATTCATATCCAGTTTTTGACAGTCATTTACTATCTGTTTTACGTAGAGCAAACTCTGCGCCTTATTTGTGCCTTAATTTTCTCAACAGTACTATCAGGGGATAGCAGAAACATCCATCACAGCGTTGCTGTAATGTTTCAATGAGAAAATGCCTTGTAAACATGTGTCAAAGTACCTAGAATATAGCGAACACCGCCTAATTTTAGATATTGTATGAGTTTCTAGAGCTACCTTAATAAAGTACCACAGATTGGAGGCTCGAACAACAGAATTTAATTTTCTCACAGTTTGGAGACCAGAGGACTCGATCAAGGTGCCGACGGGCTTGGTTTCTCCTGAGGCCTCTCTCCTTGGCTTGTAGAGGGCTGCCTGCTCCCTGTGTCTTCACATGGTTCTCCCTTCCTTCCCTCTGTACTTGTTGTGCCTAAATTTCCTTTTTTTTTTTTTTTCTTTTTGAGATACTGTCTCACTTTGTTGCCCAGGCTGGAGTGTAGTGACGCAATCATGGCTCACTGCAGCCTCTACCTCCCAGGCTCAAGTGATCCTCCCACCTCAGCCTCTCAAGCAGTTGCGACTGTGGGCATCCACCCCCATGCCTGGGTAATTTTGTTTATGTTTATGTTTTTGTTTTTGTTTGTTTGTTTTGTTTTGTTTTTTAGAGACAAGTTTTGTTATGTTGCCCTGGCTGGTCTTGAACTCCTGGGCTTAAGTGATCCTCCTGCCTCGGCCTCCCAAAGTGCTGGGACTATCGGTGTGAGTCACTGTGCCCAGCTTGCATTTCTTCTTATAAGGACACCAGTCCTATTGGATCAGGACCCACCTAATAACTTCATTTCAATTTAATTACCTCTTTAAAAACCCTATCTTCAAATACAATCACGTCTTGAGGTACTAGGGGTTAGGACTTCAGCATATTACTTTTAGGGGACACAATTCAGCCCTTAACATTGTTAATATCATTCCCCAAGATCATGTGTAGAGTTTCTTTCTTCAACACTGGTTTTTGAAATCCTGCAGACTTTTTAATGAGAATTTGAAGAGATGAACATCATCACATCTGGTAACTAGCATTGCGAGGGAAACTTGCAGGGTGCTTGTCTCTTTTATGCTTGTTATTGGCTTGTTTTTAAAGTGAGTGTTCCTTATACTTCCTGGTTTTAGCAAATAATTTACTAAGGTCTACTTAAGTTGTGTGAGACTAAGAATAAACACAACTGTAAACTGGGTGTGATGGTCAGAACCACCCGGGAAGTGGACGGTGAGCTGAGCTGAGTGTGGGTGAAGGTGAAGCCGTAGCCGTCCTTCCCCAGTGCTCACCAACCTGCACCCTCCAGGGCTTCTCAACCTCTGTGTAGACACCCTGACCCATTCCAATAAGAGAGAAAGTACTTTAAAAGTTATATTGCCGATTTTTAAAAAGTAAAAGTGGAAATAGATCTTCAGACCTACCTTTAATGGTATAGGCACACTGAAACACCAACACCAAACTCTGAGGTTTTACTCTCCACCATTAAGAGATGCTAATCTAAGCTAAAACTTCTCTCCAGCAACAGAATAACTCTTTGTAATATATACTTGAAAGTTAAGCATAGATAGTGTATTGAAATTCCTGGGCTTGAATCTTGCCATTTATTAGCTATTTGGTTGGTGCAAAAGTAATTGTGGTTTTTGGCATTAAAAGTAATGGAAATTGGGGCAAAAGCAGGTAATTAAAAGTAATATGTGATGGTAAGCATGTCATTTACCTTCTCTGAGTCTCAGTTTCCTATACCATAAAATTGGGAAAACAATATATATTTCTCTCCTATCTCCCTGAACTCTTATGAGGTGGAAGAGATATAATAAAGCACTTAGAAAACCATAATCAACCAAAATCAATGCAACAGTCAATACAAATCAATACTGATAGTGAACACTTAGATGGTCCTTACTCTGCTAGGTGCCATTCTAAGAATTTCATATGCATGGGTTCATTTGATCTTCAAAACAACTCTATGAAGTAGGTACTGTCATTAGCCCTCATATGGCTGTTGAATTAGATACACAAATTTTAAGTTGGCTTTTAAATTCCTATACACTTGGGCTTCTCACATTTCATTGTACATATGAGTCCCCTGGGGATCTTGTTGAAAAATGCAAAGTCTTATTTAGTAGATCTGGGGAGGGGCTAGAGATCTTACATTTCTAACATGTTCTCAAGTTGTCAGATTTAAAGATGAGTTGTATGCATTTTTCTTTCGCACACACAAAAAGCAAGTATTCTAAATTTGCTGGTTCTGTGTTAAATGACTGTCAGTAACATGCTTATTAGTGATGTGTGTGTGTATGGGAGGGATATTTGTATGTATGTATTTAAACAATCTAACATTGAGTATTTCAGCACATGAAAATATGCTCAACATCACTAGCCATCAGGGAAATGCAAATCAAAGCCACAGTGAGATACTACTTCATACCCATTAGGATGGCTATAGTAAAAGAAAATAAAACAAGTGTTGGTGAGGATGTGGAGAAACTGGAACTCTCATACATCGCTGGGAAGATATAAAATGGTGTAGCCACTGTGGAAAACAGATTGGACATTCCTTAGTAAGTTAAACACAGAATTGCCATATGATCCGGCAATTCCACTTGTAGATATACACTCAAGAGAATTGAAAACATGTTCACACAAAACCTTGTACATGAATATTCCTAATATCTATATTGCAATTGCCAAAAGATGGAAACAACTCAAATATCCATCAATTGATAAATAAACAAAATTGACATATCCCTACAATGGAAAATTATTTAACCATAAGAGAGAATGAAGTACTGATACATGCTACAACATACATGAGCATTGAAAACATTACGCCATGTGAAAGAAGCCAGATACAATAGGCCACATATTGTATGATTCCATCTATATGAAATATCAACAACAATAGGCAAATTCATAAAAACAAAAGAGGCTGGGCACGGTGGCTCATGCCTGTTTTTATTTTTAAAAACTACAGGTATTTCTGACCAACTATTCCGTAATCCAAGGTCACAACTTACTCCTATATTTTCTTCTAAGAATTTTATAGTTTTAGCTCCCACTTTTAAGTGGAAAAAACTTTGAGTTAAGTTTTGTATATGTGGTGAGATAGGAGCCCAACTTTAAATTTTTGCACATGGATTACCAGTTGTCCCAGCCCATTTGTTGAGAAGACTATTGTTTCTACATTGACTTGTCTTGGTACCCTTATTATGATGGTTAAATTGTTTGTGTCACTTGGCTAGGCTATGGTACCCAGTCATTTGTGAAGGTATTTTGTAGATGTGATTAACATCTACAGTTGATTGACTTTAAGAAAAAGAGATTACCCTGCATAATGTGAGTCATCCTCATCCAATCAGTGAAGGCCTTCAGAGCAAAAATGGAGGTCTCCCTGAGAAGAAGGAATTTTGCCTCAAGACAGTTACGCAGAAATTCTGTCTGTATTTTGCCTGCTGGCCTACCCTACAATTTTTATACTCAAAACTGCAATATCAACTTTTGCCTGCTTTGCTTGGCTTTTCTTTCTTTTCTTGCCTAATTGCCCTGACCAGAACTTCCCATACAATGTCAAATACAAGTGGCAAGAGTAGACATCCCTGTCTTGTTCCTGATCTTAGAGAAAAAGCTTTTAATCTTTTTCCATTACATATAATTTAGTTGTGTTTCTTTTTGTAGATTCTCTTCATCAGTTTGAGGAATGTCCATCCTATTCCTAATGTTTTTAGTGTTTTTATAATGAAAGGGTGTTGGATTTTGTCAAATGCCCTTTCCACATCTATTGAAATAGTCATGTGGTTTTTGTCCTCATTTTACTGACTTAGTGTATAAGAGAGGTTGATTTTTATATGTTGAGCCACTCTTGAGTTCCTGGGATAAATTCCACTTGGTCATGGTATATAAGTCTTTTTATATTTGCTAGAAACACACACACATACCCCCTAAAAACCACTGTATTAAAAGCATTTAGCAATAAAACAACCAACCAAATAAAAAAGAAACAAAAATAAAGTCCCTGAGATAACTTTGTAAATTGAAGATGTTTTTGTAATTTTAAGAAATTATTATGTTTGGAATGTTGTCAGATACAGTACATCTGAATTGACCAAAAATGACTAGGTCATTCTGATGAATCAAACTTTATTAGACAAGCAGGATTCAACATGGCTTATAGAACATCTTTGAATTTCTGCCATAATTTCAAATATTACATTCTTTTCCCCATTACCTGCACTTCCATTTGCTGCCTCCAAATCCCTGGGGGGTAGGGGCTATTAGGGATAGTGCAGAGTTGGTAGGCATGGCATATACTCTGGATTACCCTAAAAATGCAGCATTTTAGGGAAGGCAAGTCCAGCAAGTAGAGGCAAGCGTGAGCCAGGCATTATGTATGTCTTGTTAACTCAGCTGTTAATCACGCAGGCTTGTAGGCTGTGGGGTCAGAAATCCCTTAAATCACTCAATTTTTGGCCTTAAACCCAGCTACTTCAGCACAGAAACCATTGCTCATTTTCACTTTGGATTACCAGTTGCTTATTAGTTTCCACAATTGTCTTATATGTGCAATTGTATTCTTGTGGCATTTTTGGTAAGGAGTTCCATTTATTTAGAGTAGAATAGCTAAATGTACAGAGAAATGGAGGGTTGTTATAGAACCTTGGTCAAGTGTGAAGGACTTCAAGGTGCATGTAAAATTCACTTAATCTGTGCCCTTTAAATGTGTATCAAAGGAGATGACTTCTCAACACTTCCATCTTTTCTCACTGTCCCCATTAGCATTACAGGTCTCTCTGCCAAGAAGTCTTCCTTACCTCTGACTAGCCTTTTTCTCTTGTTCTGTCATCAGTGAAGATAGAGAACAGCTGCTCTGTTTTATGGCCTCACTGTTACTTTAATTTATATCTGCTGTAAACAGGATTGCTTAAAACTTAATAGAACATTTCAGTTAGGCATGTAGAAAGGACCCTCTGTCTTGCCCCAGTCATTCCCAATAGATGTAGTTTATTGCCTTAATTTATGATTTTGTGTCTGTTGTTGTTGCCTTTTTTTGGTAAATAGTGTGATTTCATTTTTATGACTTTATTTTTATATGATTTTATTTTTATATTCTTCCTAGGAATTCTCTGGGCACATGGTGTTTCAAAATCTTGCTAATTTAAAGACCCATTTCACAGACTGAGAGATGATCTTGATAAGATAATAAAAGGAAAGTTTAAGTAATACCTCATGGTCTCAAAGTTGGCAAAGACTCAAGCATTGCTATTGCAGCTCCTCAGAGGTGATGTGGCTGGAGCTCATAGATAAAGGGTCTGTAGCTAGATCTGTGTATCTAACGTTACTGCTGGTATTTTACACAGTGAGAAATATCTAAGGGGAAAATCCTGGCATGAAGTGGAGTGCCTCTTTCCCTTTAGATGCCTTTCTACTTTGGCCAAAGAATGGAGAAGTCTTTTGTAAGGGCAGACTGGTAGCTTCTACCCACTGATGGCACTGACCTGTGACCCAGAGAGCAAGGATAAAAAAATGTATACATAGGCATATGATTTCTCAGAGAATATTGCTTAAAGCTTAAGTCATGGGGCTAAACTTTTTCCTGCCCTGTGGATTTATGGCCTCATATGTGGATGGGAGAAATGCAACAGCAGATCACCACGGGGTGAACCAGCAACCTCTGCTGTGGGCTGCAACTTCTTACCCTCTCAAGGAAGCAAATCAGGTTACTCCCTTGTGAAATCATGTTTTCACTCCATCCCATTGCCTCCTTCGTGGGCTTAGAGGAATTCCTTCACTGATACAGACAACCCCAAAGCTGACCAGGATTGTTTTCAGGGATTTTACAAATAGGGGAGAAGAGCTCAGAGGTAGGGATTTCAGTTTCCATTGTCAATTCAACATCCTTTCTTCCTGGAAGTGGAATCAATGACATATTCTCTAGCAGAATCAACTCTTGTTTTTAAATAGCAGGTGATAAGGATTTAGGGACCATTCTAAGGGATTTCTCTTTTTCCATGATCAAATTCTTTAGAAACCATGAATTCTTCTGGCAGTCTATTATTTCACAAAGGGACTTTCTAAAAATTGGCCTACATTGGTAGTAGATTTGTACTATTGTCAAAAACTACCCCCATGTGCTGTGCTTAACTGCTCGGTTCCTAATCCAAGCTCTACCACTTAACCTCCATAGGCCTCAGAATAACAGTAGCTACCTACATGCACCTGAATCTCTTAGAACAATGCTCAGCAGACAGTGAGTGCTTAAACTAACCTTGGTCATGATGACAATGGTGGTGGTGGTGGAGATGATGTGCTAGGTGCTTGACTAGTCTCTTTAGATATAAGCGAATCCTCACAAGTATCCATTTGCCTTTTACAAATGAAAGAGCAAGTCTCAGAGAGAATAAATAATCAGCCCAAGGCCATAAAGTTCATAGGTGGCGGGGCAGGCATTCAAGCTTGGGTCTTTCTAATCCTGCCTGGAGCTCTTTATTGCACCACCAGGTTACTGGCCCAGACATCAGCAATATACATTAGGAAAGTTCTTTATGATTTAGAATCATTTCACAAACATTACTTGTCATTGTTTAGCCTTTCCGTGCATCTACAGGTTTTGATTACGGCATCACAATGAACAAATGAGAACATGGGTTCAGATAGGATGAAGCTGGCTTGAGTTTACTCACCTAACAAGTGTGGACAGGGACCTGGCTCAGCCTAGGTTACTCCGCCTGTGGAATGAATGCTTTCTGTAGTCCACCATGGCTTTCAGTGCCCAATCTGAATTTCTTTCCTTGTCCATCAAGACTGCCATCTGTTCCCTCAATGCAAGCTTCGGTTTTTCATTGAAACTCCGGTCAGGACTCCCTTCTCAGCTGGTCAGCTCACCAGGTGTTCTATTTGGATCCTCTGCCCTTGCTGTGCTGCTTTGCACATGGTCTTGACAAGTTTTTCTTCACAACTGACCTTCGAGGAAGATCCTGTGACTGCCTAGGTCACATCACATTTGACACAGCTGGATGCAGAGACCCTCCAAGCACTTCCTTACACTGTTGTGTGCTCAGAATCACTGCCTCCTTCGCCCTGATGAAAGAACCTTTAGAAGGCCTGTTCAGTGGCTCTGAGGTCTCTACAGGAAAAAAGACCATTTCTGAGATAATAAGTATCTGACTGAAGTAGCAGTGGTTCTTAACAAGAGCTCCCTGAAGTTGTCTTCAAAGCAAGTCAGTAAGCAGACACAGCTATTGGTGAGAACAGGTGTAATGCATAATTGTCTCAGTTCTGAAGAAAACAGGTGGTTTGCATGACTAGCTTAGAAACGAGTGGACTGGGTTGTATTTGAATGTTGAAATTACAAAGTCAAGAGACTGTACCCTGTATCATAGAAGGGCGATAAATTTTTATTGAGAGTAGTTATCAAATCTTTATTGAGTACCATCTAAATGTTATAAACTCTGCACTGGGCACCATGGATACAGTAGTGAATAAGACGGACAAAATCCCTGTCCTTGTGAAGCTACGTCCTGCTGGAAGAGCTAGACTAAAAATAAATGCATAATATTACATTTGGTAGTAGTAAATACTATTCTCCAGAAAAATAAAATGTGGTAAGGAGATAGAGATTGAGTGTGTGTCAGGAGTATGTTTCATGGTGACTGTTTTTGATAGGAAATGGAAGTATCTCTGGGGAGATGATTTTAAAGGTAAGAAGGAGCTGACAATGAAGAGATCTGGGGGGAAAATATTCTGGATTGCAGACATAGAAAGAGAAAATCTCCTGAGCAGAAAGGAACTGGGCATGTTCGTTAAATAGCAAGAAGTCATTCTATATGTTAAGTGTCCTTAAGAAAGTAGTGTAATTTCTCTGACTCTCGTTTTCCTTACCTACATAAAACTCAGATGTCAACTGTGGCCTCTTTCGCTCTCAAATTAGAGGAAATATCGCACTAATGCATCTCCCCAACCATCACCCTCACTACAATCCTGTAGCCAATAAAAGTTTGGTTGGGCGAGGTGACTCATGCCTGTAATCCCAGCACTTTGAGAGGCCCAAGCGGGCGGATCACTTGAGGTCAGGAGTTCGAGACCAGTCTGGCCAACGCGGTGAAGCCCTGTCTCTACTAAAAATACAAAAATTAGCTGGGCATAGTGGTGCGTATCTGTAATCCCAGCTGCTTGGGTGGCTGAGGCAGGATAATTTTTTGAACCCGGGAGGCAGGTGGAGGTTGCAGTGAGCTGAGATCGCACCACTGCCCTCTAGCCTGGACGACAGGGTGAGACTCAGTCTCAAGAAAAATAAAAAATAAAAATAAAAAAAATAAAAAATAAAAAAACTCCAAAGCCCCTGCCTCTCAAAGATTTCCCAGTTCCCGATCCCATATATATAGTTTTGTCTCTTGAGGCTTTGACTGCAATGGGAAACCCAGACCCTCTCATAAGAACCACAGAAACCCCCTCCTAGGAATTGTGTGCATAGTGGATTTGGGGCTGAAGAGAGACCTGAGGGGAAAACAGCCAACCTGCATAGGAGCTATAGGGCTGACGGCTCCCATACAGCAGTGCTAGGAATTCTCTGGCTCTTTCTCAGGGCTAGCCTCTAACTTTCTGGCTCCCTCTCCTCTTCTTTTATTTCTCTCACCTTTTCCTTCCAATAACAAAACAACAACTTTTCTCTCTTTTCTCCTGCCCCCATCTCTTTTGACATCACAAAATCTCAACTAACCCCAAATATCTTTCAAAGTATTTTTTTGAACAAATACAATGGCATCTCTCAACATGATTCTGGAGCCAGTTTTAGTAAAAAGTTATTTTTCACATCTCTGCATTTAAATGGCAGGCAATTATATTGGCTTTTTGAGGTCATTGGAAGGATGACACAAGATGATACATGGACTAGCTTTAGTGGCATTACTGGCATACAGTAAATATTTGATTAACAGAGGTGAGGATAAGTGTGGTGACTGTTGTGGCAGTGGTTGTTATCAACCCACTACTTGTTTGAGGCCAGACAACTTTGGAGTTTAACTTAGAGGAGCTAAAGAGATGAAGAGCTAAGAAAGTTCTTGCCACAAAGAGGGAAACAGAATATTGCGGGTACACTGAAAGGCAGAATGAAACAAAACAAACAGAAAACTCTAGAGATTGGAGGTAGGTCAAAGAGAACGGAGAGGAAAAGTGATAGATGCAAAGCTATGCAACAAAAATGTAAATAAGCTTTATAAAACTTCAGACCTAAGTCCTAAACCTGGTGGGTGAATGGCACTTACGATCTCTCCTACACTGTGGAATACGAATTTGCAGAATGCAGTTGAAAGAGCACAAAATGACTTCTGGTTAAGGATCACGGTGTCCAGGCATTAATTCTCACTCTCCCCTTCTTCAAAAATCTCAAAAAGAACTAAAAACAGAAAAATATTTTAGTTGCCAATGAAATAAGGATATGACTGCAATCTTAAACCACAAACTATGTAGCAAACCTGCCAAATGCTGTGAAATCTGGACCAAAATGAGGAAGAACACTAAAAACTAACAACATATCCTCAGACCTTGGGCAAGAGGGACATTTCCCCCAAAAGAAAGTGAGATTACCCTGAAATGCCATCCAGTGATTCTTCAAGGGAGGTAAGATCCAGGGGCACCAGGGCCATGGCAGAAGAGGACTCTCCCTTTAGACTCAACTTGATACCACAGAACATGGCAGGCAGAAAAGCAGAGGAACCAGAGTGGTACCTGATTTTTATCCAATATTCATTCTCTTGCTGTGGGAATGACCAAAGCAGAGAAAGTGGAGGAAAATCGCATTTTCCAAATTACCAAGCTTTTCAATGACAAAAATTGAGTGGTGATATGCAGTTCCAGAATAAGGAAAAGAACAGATTTGGTGAGAGGCTATAGGAGGCAATATACTGTGTTCAACTTTACTAACATCCCCCACTACTCCCCTTCCTTTGTGGATGATTTTTCAGCAAGTATACAAGATGAATGACAATCTGAAAGAACTATCCCACAGACACGCTTTGAAATGAGAGAGAAAATAAAGAAGAAAGGAATGTAGGATGAAGATAAAGAACTACAAAAGAAATCATCTAAGAAAATGAAGAGTTCAGGCAGAGTTCTCTATAATCTCAAAGAAATTATAGGAGAAAAGTATAAATAAAAATATTACAGAAAAAAAGCCATACTACAGCCAGGCGCGGTGGTCACGCCTGTAATCCCAGCACTTTGGGAGGCCAAGGTGGGTGGATCACGAGATCTGGAGTTCGAGACCATCCTGGCCAACATGGTGAAACCCCATCTCTACTAAAAATACAAAAAATGAGCTGGGCGTGGTGGCATGCACTTGTAGTCCCAGCTACTCAAGAGGCTGAGGCAGGTGAATTGCTTGAAGCCGGGAGGCAGAGGTTGCAGTGAGCCCAGATGGTGCCACTGCACTCCAGCCTGGCGAGAGAGCGAGACTCCATCTCAAAAAAAAAAAAAAGAAAAAAGAAAAAAAAGCCATACTACAAGCAACCAAAATTAGAATAAACCTAACTTAAAACAGACAGGACTTGTATTAATTCATTAATTCATTCAACTAATTAGTAAATACCCCCTCCATGCCCAGAGTGCTTCTTGATGCTGGGAACTTAGCAGCGTCTAACGTGGGCAACATCTCTGCCTTCATGGAGCTTACAACCTAGGGTGGATGGGGGATAGTAAAAAGTAAAGAATAAATTTTGATAGTGCTATAAAAAAAGTAAAACAGAATGACATAATAGGGTATGAAAGTTACTGGGTGACCATGGAAGTCTCTCTCACTGCAGGATATTTTATCTGAAACCTGTATAACATCATGAATGATTCAGACCTGCAAATATCTGGGGAGACATTCTATGCACATATTATTATAAAAAAGAAAGATTATAAGGAAAAAGACATGAATGATAGGTAAGGAATATTCAGCAAATACATAATTGGTGTTTGCAAAGAAGAAATGAACAAAAGAAACAGAAAATATGTTTTAAAAATAGGAAAACCAATCCCAGAACAAATGCTTAAGTCTGCAGATTGAGAGAATAATGCTCTAATGAAAACTTATTTGAATGATCAACACCAGTACATAAAAATAATACGGGCAACCAGCCCTGAATCTAGTCTAGTCTCATGGCTTGCTTTGACTGATATCATGAGGTGAAAATTATTTCGTGGCAGCCCTGAGCTTACAGCCCGAAGAGTCCTTGCATACTTTCACTCGCTTTCTCACAGCCCTGCTGCCATTATGTGAACAAGCCTGGGCCATCCTGCTGGAGTATGAGAGATCGCAGGGCCAAGTCACCCCCACTTTCCCTGCCAAGAGATAATCAACTACCACATGAGTGAGGTGATTCTAGGCCAGCCAGGCTCCAGTTGACGCATGTCCTAACTCATTCACCCAAGATCAGCCAAGCCATATCAGCAGGACCATCCCTACAGACCTGCAGGTCTGCAGCAATGATTAATGGTGTTTGTTTTCAGCCACAGTGTTTTGGGGTGATTTATAAATCAACAAAAGCTAAATATGATGAATGTCTAAATGTTTTTCATAATCTTTTTCTTGACTTTAGAGAGATAAGTTAGAAAATAATATCTTTTGTGAAGAAATGTTTACCTGAAATCCAGCGTATCCAATTACATTTCAGTTTCTTTTTCTTCTGTTAAAGGAAACTTACATTTAATACCTTTTATTTAAAATCACATTTCGTATGTCTAATTTCTACTTTTACTATAAAAATGGATTCTATGTCACCAAAATTCTAACTTTTTATTTTTTAAACTGTATGGATGTATAAAGAGAAGTACAGGACAATTTTTACCCAGTGTTAATAGTTGCTCTTTCATTGGCAGCA
Source organism: Papio anubis (assembly GCF_008728515.1). Taxonomy (NCBI): domain Eukaryota; kingdom Metazoa; phylum Chordata; class Mammalia; order Primates; family Cercopithecidae; genus Papio; species Papio anubis. The sequence goes on from NC_044989.1 coordinate 37,922,174, forward strand.
AGAGTTTGTATAACTTTTCTGTTGCTCTTTGTACTTTTCTGTATGGCTTGAATTTATTGTAATGAGTATGTACCAACTTTGTAAAAACAGTTGAGTCATTCTCTTAAAAGAGCTCGACAGGCAGAAAGGAAGTGCTCAGAAAAGGCTGGGAACATGTTGAAAGGATGTAAGAGCAACATGGGATCGTGGATTGGCTCCTGTATCAGAAAATGGACATTAGTGGAAAAACTTGCAAAATGTGAATAGGGTCTTTGATTATTAGTATTGGGTTAATGTTAAAGCAGACTTGATCATTGTACTGTGGTTGGTCATGAAAGATGTTCATAATAGAAGTTGAGTGAAGGGTGAAAGGGAACTCTCTAGACTATTTTGGGAACTAAGTCTAAAATTATTTCAAAATATAGTTGAAAAGGGATAAGACTGTGCTTAATTGTATAAATAAAAAGTCCCACTTTGATCTATCTTACTTTTGAAATGGAAAACCTATCATTCTTTGTGAAATAAAGGGGGAACAGTTAAAAGATAGTAACTAATGAACATAGTAAATAAAAATTGCTATTAGGTATAAGCTGACTTTGATTCATAGTTTTAGAGTTCCAGGATATTCTGGGAAAGAAATTTGCTGATGTAAATGTATAATGTCAGCAATATACTGTCACTACTGTTATTAATATTTTGATGATGTTTGGTCTGTCAAGGACCAAAGCAATTCTGTATTCTATACAAGCAGTTTGTATACATTTTACATGTCTAAAGTAATTATTAATATATTTTCAGTTTAATTTAAAGATTGTTATTTGACCAGAGGGATAATTAAGGAATCAGAACAGTGGATTACGTCTCCACGTTAGCAAAATGTGACAGATACATAATCTGTATTGGAAGTGATTTAAGCCTGGTATTTGTGACGCATCAAAGGAAAGTCCATTTGGTCTAGGTTGAAATAGTTTCCTTGGACAAGGAGGACTCTACTTTTTATCAGTTATATTATTCTTCACATCCATTCTGGTTCCAGGACTAAATGACATCCATGCCACACCATGTATCAAAACACTCTATAATACATTTTTAAAAACCTCTAATACACCCTGATTGTTTCATAAAGGAGCTATCTTTTAAAAGAGCAGACCAGGTTCATGGCAGAGAAGTTCTCTGGTGCATTCTGAAGCAAATAGAAAGAAAACAACAAAAATCTTAGAAACTTGTAACTGACAAACATCAACTGCATTTGTTTTAGTTTGGAAACAGCACCAGTTTCTTTCTTCTAAAAGAGCAAGAATATTATTTTTGTTTACAAGAGTTGTGTCTGAACCCTCTAAAATACGACTGTCAAGTCAAATGTCAAGAATGTTAATTAGCGAAAGGAAGGGGAGGAGTCGACAGGAGGAAGGCCTTCAGCACCAACTCACTCTGTAAACAGAGCTGTGTCTTGAATTCCACAGCAATGGCATGGAGGCATTCTTTGAAAAGAGGAGATAATAGATGATGAAGTATCTAGCAAAGAAGATATGAAAAGCTGCTGTCCAAACACTGTTTATCAAACAAATATACTCTGATTGTAAACTGCCAAAAACTGAGTTTCAGTTTGTTTAGCTCACCAATGTGTGAGTGTGAGTATTCACTATTTGAATTTTATTTCGGTTCTTCTCATTAAGGTCATTCCTTATTTGAATTAGTTCATGCCCTCTGTTCAGAGGATCTCTCCAAAGTAGATTACAAGATTCAGAGATATTTTTTAAGTACATTGATAACTTCTCCAATTCTAAATATTCTACTGTTTAACCATTGGCCCATTATCCCAGGCATAAAACAGGGAAGAAAGATACACCCGTGTTAAAACCAACAGGCTTTTTTTTTTTTCTTTTATACTTTATGTTCTAGGGTACATGTGTACAATGTGCAGGTTTGTTACATATGTATACATGTGCCATGTTGGTGTGCTGCACCCATTAACTCGTCATTTACATTAGGTATATCTCCTAATGCTATCCCTCCCTCCTCCCCCCACCCCAAAACAGGCCCGGTGTGTGATGTTCCCCTTGCTGTGTCCAAGTGATCTCATTGTTCAATTCCCACCTATGAGTGAGAACATGCGGTGTTTGGTTTTCTGTTCTTGCGATAGTTTGCTGAGAATCATGGTTTCCAGCTGCATCCATGTCCCTACAAAGGACACGAACTCATCATTTTTTATGGCTGCATAGTATTCCATGGTGTATATGTGCCACATTTTCTTAATCCAATCTGTCATTGATGGACATTTGGGTTGGTTCCAAGTCTTTCCTATTGTGAATAGTGCTGCAATAAACATACGTGTGCATGTGTTTCATAGCAGCATGATTTACAATCCTTTGGGTATATACCTAGTAATGGGATAGCTGGGTCAAATGGTATTTCTAGTTCTGGATCCTTGAGGAATCGCCACACTGTCTTCCACAATAGTTGAACTGGTTTACAGTCCCACCAACAGTGTAAAAGTGTTCCTATTTTTCCACATCCTCTCCAGCACCTGTTGTTTTCTGACATTTTAATGATCGCCATTCTAACTGGTGTGAGATGGTATCTCATTGTGGTTTTGATTTGCATTTCTCTGATGGCGAGTGATGATGAGCATTTTGTCATGTGTCTGTTGGCTGTATGAATGTCTTCTTTTGAGAAGTGTCTGTTCATATCTTTTGCCCACTTTTTGATGGGGTTGTTTGTTTTTTTCTTGTAAATTTGTTTGAGTTCTTTGTAGGTTCTGGATATTAGCCCTTTGTCAGATGAGTAGATTGCAAAAATTTTCTCCCATTCCCAACAGGCTTTTTATTTCCTCAAATGATCCTGTGTCTTACCTTATTTAGATATCATATGGTATATGCAAATAGATGTGGATAGGTTTGACAATTAAGTTATTTTCTTTTTCTTTTAGACCTAGAGTTTAACCAAAACCATCTCTTCCATGCAGCATCACCCCAAATTCAACAGAGTGGGACTTGGCAGACAAGTTTTAATTATAGACCCTGCATCTATCTTGTGTCCATCAATATCATGGTTAACTTGGAAGTTAAAGAGGCATTTTGCAACATCACAGGTCACTTCTCAACTCATTTAAAATTAATCCCAGTTAAAATAAAAAATAACACAAATCAAACAGGGCATTTGTCATGTTAATTTTGTAGGTGCACTGTCAGAATTATATATCAGCTTTGCCTAAGGAGTAAAATGAAACACACCCAAATGTAGTATTTTTAGGAGAAAATGTCTGGAAATGAGTGCATATGTTACTATGAATTTTTGTTAAAGATAAGCAAAACTCTCTCATGTGCTAAAATTTATTGAGTGGACAAAAATCTCCTCCACAGATGCAATTATTCACATACTCATTAGTCAAATATTTAGTGTGTGCCTTGAGGATACACCATAAATCAACCCCTTCTCTGCTCCTCTTCCCCAGTCTCCAAAATCTACCTCCTACCTCCAACCCCAGACTCACATGGAATTGCAAATAGCTTGACTGGATAAGCATGAACATCAGAGAAAACTCTCTGATACATTTTTGATACTTGCTGGTAAAAGTCTGTTGGGTGTTTTTCTTTCTACTTAAGGATGTTCCACCCATCATGGAGGGAAAATGGGGCTGCGAGAAGCCTGCCTCAGCTGGCGGGGTCATATCCACTCACAGATGTTGAGGAGTCTCCATGACAATGAGGACTTGAGGTGGGGAAGAAGAGACCCAGATGTCTGCTTTGCCTTCTATTCAAAAGCCAAGTGTCTGATTTTTCAAGTCTAGGGCTTCTTTAAAACAAAAATCCCATTTGTGACATGTAGTCAGCAGGGGGGGGTGCAAAGCTCAGGACCTATGCCAAGCGGTTAGCAGCACTGGAGCCTCTGAGACTACAGTGCCACCTGACTGTGTGTTCAGAAGACATCCCTCCCCTCAGCAGGGCCAGGCTGACCGCCAGACCAGCTGCAGAACCTGTTATTTGTACACCATATTTGAAATGGAACTCAGAAATGGTACATTGGGTGAAAGTCAGGATGTTCATAGAATTTATTATCCAGACTGGACATTTTTGAAAGAGAGTACTATTAATAATCATGCCAGGTCAACAGGCATGAGTGGAGCATGCCCCAGAAAGACTCGGACACACGGCCATACCTGTATTTTTCTATTTAGCAATTTGCAATTACTGCACACTTGAAGCATGTGTAGCTTCCCTGAGTCTCCACCTCCAGGGTTATACTGCCTGGAAATGTATTTTGGGGCAAAACAAACTTGTTGAAGAAAATGTCCTCACAAATGTGTAGCAATGACTCTAGGGGAAGTCACATTCCCACTTGTCTTGCCCACTGTGGTTAGAGGAGATTCTAGAATTAGAAAAGAAACCAAAAAATGAAAGACCTGCTCTAAGGGCTTAATTTTGCCCTTCAGGAAACAAACATACAGAGTGGCCCGTGGGTTCTTTAAAAATGTTCCCCATCAATCTTCCACCTCCTGTTTCTTCAACTGCCTCTATCTTATTTGACTTTTTGAAAAAAGTAGTTTTATCTCTGGTCTAGAAACTTTGGTAGAGTTTGTCAATATCAGGAAGTCCATTAAGTGAGATCGCAAATTATCCTTGCCAGAGCACGGCTGGCTGTCCAGCAGACAGCATTTTATGTTTTTGTCCTTCTTTATTTGAAATATCTTTGATGTATCATCTCAGACAAAAGACGTAGTCGCTCAACAGCTCAGGGAAGAAGGCCTGAGCTTGCCACAGGAGGAGACAGGGCTAGGGCTGGGGAGTTGGGGGGAGTGTAAATAAAGTAGAGGCCTGGGCAGAGCTACAAGAAATATTTAGCATTCCTGGCTTCCCACAAAGGGTAGGTCAAGGAGAGGGAATGAGCAGTTGGGATGGAGCGTACACCACAACTATTCTTTTTCGGGCCTAATCCAGTCCGCTGTAACACATAAACGTCCCCAGTGGGCAGACCCCGAGTTTATTGTGCTGTGTGGCAAATGCTGAGTAATTACACACGATGCCTGTCTATATGCAGGACGGGGTCAAACTCTGTGGCAAAGACACAGCTGCTGGTTTCGTGGCTGTGTGATAAATCCACTTTTGCTAACAATCGTCAAAGCCATATTCATAACACTATCTGTTTAAGGGATTGAGGACTACAAGTCCGCTTCCACAGGCCCCCGTCAAAACAAAGTCCACTGCTTTACAGTGGGCCCACAGGCAGTCTGTGTCAAAAACTTGATGTCAGCTTTTTGGAGTGGGATCTTGGAAGAGGAGCCGTGCTCACTGTTATTTGCCTGGTTAGTGAATTGAAGATGGAGCTCTCTTTTCTTGAAACTCTCGGTGGTGGGAAAAAGAAACGCACCTTAACATCCAAAATAAAGACAACTACACACACACACACCAAAACAGAAACCGCCATTTTGTTTTAAAAAGATCTGGTCATTGACAGACTTTCTTTCTGCCCTGCCACTCTGGTCCTCTCGGGTTAATTCATCTCCTGCTGCAGGATCTATAAAATACTATATTGAGACAACTTCACTAGGTTTCCAGCAGTGGGATTTTCCAGCTACTGGAAATACCCGAGGCCAGTGTAAGCTCATTTGTTTTTCTTAATTTGAGCCTTAATTGCAGAGCCTACTTGTTGCTGAATGCTAATCCCCTCAAGCACTTCTGAGGCAAACACTCTAGGAGAGGATGTGGACAGAAGTACCCATGGAAAACGGGACACCGTGACAGAGGCATCAGCAGGTGGACAAACGTCACATGTACCTCCTCTGCATCATGTGGATGAGCAGGTTCCAGGTGATAAAACTGAGAAGGCGCCTCCCGTTGCAGGGCCCTAGCAATGTAATGCTGTTCAGAAAGTTCTTAATACAGAAGTGCCTGTATTAGTCAGTGTTCTCCAGAGAAAAGGAACTACTGAGAGAGAGAGAGAGAGACATTATAAGGAATTGGCTCACACAATTATGGAGGCTGGCAAAGCCCAAGATTTGTAGGGTGAGTTGACAAGCTGGAGACCCAGGAAAGACAATGGTGTAGTTACAGTGTGAAGGCTGACAGGCTTGAGGTACAGGAAGAGCCGATATTCCACTTCAGGTCCAAAGGCGGCAAACAACCAATTTTTCCCTTTAGTTCAAAGGTCATCAGGCAGAATAGTTTCTATCTTATTTAGAGAAGGGTCAGCCTTTTTGCTCTATTTGGACCTTTGTCTGGTTGGATAGGGTCCACCTACATATGGTGGGCAATCTGCTTTACTCAGTCTACTGATTCAAATGTCAAATATCATCCAAAAATATCCTCACATAAACATCCAGTATAATGCTTGACAAAATGTTTAGGTACCATGTGACCCAGGCAAGTGGACACATAAAATTAATCATGCAACACCTGGCCATGAAATGATAAAACCAAGCTTCAAATCTAGCTCTGACTCCAAAACCCGTATCCTTTCTACCGCTGTAGTTACCAATTTTGTTCTCAGGAAACTTAATTGTTCTTAAGGAGGTAAGAGCTATAAACATAAAAACTCTGCATAAGAAAGGTATGTAAGACTGGGTGTGGTGGCTCACATCTGTAATCCCAGCACTTTGGGAGGCCAAGGTGGGTGGATCACCTGAGGTCAGGAATTTGAAACCAGCCTGGCCAACATGAAAAAACCCCATCTCTACTAAAAATGCGAAAACAAGTAGGGCATGGTAGCAAGAGCCTGTAATCCCAGCTACTCAGAAGGCTAAGGCAGGACAATCACTTGAACCCGGGAGGCAGAGGTTGCAGTGAGCCAAGATCATGCCATTGCACTCCAGCCTGGGTGACAAGAACAAGACTTCGTCTCAAAAAAAAAAAAAAAAAAAGTATGTGAAATAGTGTGTTCCATTATGATAAATGGTAAGTCATATTAATCAGATAATTGACCCATCTGCTGTAAAGTATGAACCATGTGTATACCCAAGTTTCATTCCCAGTGGTGTAAATGTCCTTTTTTTCACTACCTCTTGAGTAGGATACCAAGTTTAACACACACTGGAGTGCCTTTCAACTCCACAGGGAGGCTGGAACTCAGAGGGGTCTGGACCTTCCAGGCAAGTCCCTGGCTCTGCTCAGGAGGTCTAGCCATCTGCTGATGCCATGTGATACAGTTTGGCTGTGTCCCCACCCAGATTTCATCTTGAATTGACCAGGTAGCAAGTAATTGAATCATGGGGGCGGGCTTTTCCCATGCTACTCTCGTGAAAGTGAATAAGTCTCATGAGATCTGATGGTTTTATAAAGGGCAGTTCCCTCCACATGCTCTCTTGCCTGCTGCCATGTAAGATGTGCCTTTGCTCCTCCTTCACCTTCCCTCATGATTGTGAGGCCTCCCCAGCCATGTGGAACTATAAGTCTGTTAAACCTCTTTCCTTTATGAATTACCTAGTCTCAGGTATGTCTTTATTAGTAGCATGAGAATGGACTCATACATCATGCTACATACTTGGTGACAGCAGTGATGCAGACAGTGCCCAGGATTGCCTTCCCATGACAGCTAGCAAGGGCTGTGATGCTTTGCAATTTACTGTCAGCCCACAATTAACTTCCATTCCATAGACACCCATGGGTGCCTGCTATAATACATAAAAAGCACAATATTGAAACAGGCTGGGGCCAAAGGGAGACAAAGACCCAGTCTCTGCCTTCTGAGTGCTTGTAATAGGAGGGGATAAGAAACACGGCTGTGTAAGAGAAATGCCAGATGATAGATACATGCAATACACTCTGGCAGTTCCCAAGGGGAGTGATATCACTGCACCCAGTGGGGAGCTGAGCAGAAAAGACATTTGACGTAGGCCTGGGAGTATGTGTAGGAGTCCAGCAGACAGGGGTAGGGAGGGAAAAACAGGAGCAAATGCACAAAAGAGGAGAAGCAGAGGATTTGTTTAAACAGCAATGACTCATGCAGTTTGTCTGAATTGCAGAATATATGAGAGGGAGTAGCAGGAATGAGACCTATTTTCTGGGCTTACACTTCACCCTAAACTCCAGTCATCTGTAAGCTTCATCTCTTTTGGCTCATCCTCCCGAGCAGGAGCAGACACCCCCAGGGAACAGGCAGCACTTGCCCAGCAGTCAGGCTGCTGAACTGCTGTCCTGTGTGTGTGCATGTGAGGACCCATGATGCAGGGGCCACAGTGTCCTCCTCACCCAGGAACTCAGCCTGGTTTATGAGAACGAACCTCGCTGGCCTGGGCAGCTGTTCTGATCCACTTACTGAACTCCTGCTGTCTCTGTCCTACCCCGCCACCCAGGCCAGCCTCTCTGTCCTGAAGCTGAGACCTTCTGAACAGAAGGCTGGGTCAGCTCTGCTTGCAGCCAGAGGACACTGAGGAGGCCACCACTTACAGGGGCCCGTGTCCTCTCAGGTCCCCAGTGCTCCTAGGGTGGGCAGCCAGCAAAGCGTTCCATCTGATTCCAAGCAATGGCTAAGGCTGGCGGCTATCTATCAATTAAGCTGTAAGATGTTTGCCCTTGGGATGTGGTTTGAGTGTCAGTCTGAGGTTTAAAACAAAACAAAACAAATTCTGTTTCACTGCATCTTTAATGGTTGACTTCTGGAGAAGTATCTCGAAAGATGTGCTAGGCACAATCACCCGTGGGCCAAACTCCATGAACAGAAGTGGGCATGTTAGAATCCTGCGTCAGCTCTTCATCTCAGTGCCTGGGAAGGTGTCTGATTTTACCCCTGGCCCCAGCTTCTCAGCTCTCATGTCTGCTGTTCATCAAAACTGACTGGAGGGTTGCTAGAAATGCAGAGACCGGGGCTCACCCCAGACTTGATGAATCCTAGTCCTCAGACTAAGGACATAGGCCTGTGGGCTTTTATTTTTTATGTATCTCCCCAGGTGATTATTATACACAGCCAGGGTAGAAAACCCCTGCCTTAGGCAAATGCCTTATAAATTTTTTTGTGTGTTCACATTCTCTACTCATTGCTTCCTAGAATTTCAAGCGTTAGGAAGGATCTTGGAAATCAACTAGTCTAGCACTTTCTAAACTCATGGTAGTGAGAACCAGCGTAGGAGCTGGGGATATAGTGGGCAGTCCTTCCCAGGCTTATATGATTCGGAACCATCTGCACTTAGAATAGAGATTAGCATCCCACTGCTGGAGGGACACAGGTGGGAAGCACTGGCCTAGCTCACACCTGTATGATGATACAGGCTCTGGACCTCCCGGTTCATTCCCCTCTGCCTGTGCTGCTTCTGCCTGATCCTACACCCCCAGATTGGGGTAGCGATGACATGTGTAAACACATGAGACACTGGTGGAAAAACCATGTTCTAGAAGTGTGTGAAATGATGCATGCAGTGGCCCAGGTGACTTGGCCTTTTTCTCAATATTGCTTTGAGACGGTGCCATCGTAGAGTATCTTAGAATCAGTGAAGAAAGGAGGCCTTTTTTTCAAGGATTTTTTTAAGAAATAAGAGATTCTAGATCTTGGGATATGGAAATCAAGAATCCTCAACTTCTACCCCAGCTTGAACACGGGTTCTTTGTTGCATTCTGAGGGAGCTTAGAACAGGAATCAACCTCTGACCCCAGGGGCTGTCAAGGCTGAGTTCCTAGCAACGCTCAGCCGGGGTAGATGCTGGTAGCAGGTGGGAGGATGGGCAGCCGGCACATGGGAGACAAGAATGGGGAGCAAGAGGAGGCTGGGAGGGGTGTGGACAGAATGAGACTGCCTTGGCCCCTCCCTGCCCAGAGTTCAGGCTGCATGTGGCCCACCTGGCACCTGACACTCCATATAGCATCAATTAAATGGACTCTTCAGCTAACGATCTAAGGACTATAGAGTTACCTGCTTTACACTCTCAGGAAATCTAGCCTGGTGCCTTGTTCAGACAGATTGTTCATTACTGTATGAATAATGATGGACTAAAACTGACACAGCAGGGAACTTCATCTTCAAAGGAAAGCTGCTCTTACCGACTTTCCTAAGGAAATCTGCCCAGTTCTAGGAGGAAGAGCTCTCTGGCGAGTTGGGGCTGGCCCCCATTTCTCATCAGTTCATCAGAGATATAGAGCTGGTCCAGGAGTCCTCCCCCCGGCCTTCCCACCGCACACACACTTAATCCATTTATTTTCAGATCCTTGCCCAGAAATCTCCAGTAACCCTGACCAGGCCTTGCATCCCCACGTCCAAAAATTTTGCAGCAAGAAAAGCCATTCTAACTTGAGGCTTTTAATAGCAAATAAACAAAGTGATCCAGGCTCCAAATGGTCCAGGCAAGGCCACCCCACATAGGGCTGTGAATATCACAATAGGTGATTGTTTTAAAGTGTTTTAATGAGTCTCAAAACATCCTACATAATATCAGCCTCCACTTCGGTCCTCTTGACAGGCTCCAGTAAATAACATGAGTTGACAGGAATAAAACAGCTTGCTCAGGAGTAATTGAGTGGAATTAGAATGAACAGACAAGAAAGAAAAATTGGCGCTTCGGTCACAAGGAACTTTTTGTTAGGAACGCTCTGGGGGATTTGGTGGGATGTGGTCCCGCTGACTAATCACCAGTATAGAAAGTTTACAATCTCTCCACCATGCCAACATCTTTAATAACTTGAAAAGCACAAGAGGTGGCTGTTAATTTCAAAGACAGTTATATGAAGCTTTTATTGAGTGTGGCGCAGAGTATATAGTTAGCAGCCTGCAAGATAATGAACCCTTTAAATAAGGCTCTCAAAAAAACAGTTTTATTTTTGCTTGAGCCAAAAGAACAGCGATTTTCTTCTGGTTATTTTAAGGCAGAAAAACGTATACGAAGTACAATCTCTCTATTGCACATACAACCAGCCACTTTTGTCATCAAAGGCATCTGTCCTTGATGCCACAGAACCGTGACTATTCGTGGAATAAGGGTTGATATTGTCATGACACTCGTTTCCCAGGGAAAGAGCAGATGGGCAAGGAAGGAGTTAAATGCGGTGGCACCACCCTCATTTTCTTGTGGACAGTGGGGCTTCTCTCCTCACCCTTGGCTGATGATGCTGTGAAGAGGTAGAGCCCTCTCGTGCATGTAATGTCATGATGTGGCGAAACTAGAGATGAAACCAGTGTGTTTCTGAGATACAGAGAAAGAGAAACGACCAGGACAAGGGCAGGACTTCACATGATTCTGCAGGAGGTGTTCTGTGGGCCACAGACCATGTGTGAGGGTCAAAGTGGGTACAGATGGGCCTTCTGCTCTGGGGCCTTCTAATCATGGCCTGTTCCTACCTCTTCATGCAGCATTCCAGGAACAGATGCAATGGGCTGTAGATGGGTCTGGAACCTCTGCGCTATGGTGACAGGGATGAGTCCTCCCCCGACCCCCCCAGGCAGTCATCTATGATTCTGACCTATGAAATACCTTATGCATCTATCATTCTCCTTCTCTTCCTCCACCTCCTTCCTTCTCCCCAGTGTGTATATATGTATAAGTGTGTGGAGAGATTGAGAGAGAGAGAGATTTGTCTTGCCCACCTTCGAAGCCATCAATCGTTTATCATCCTGTCATTGTTGTGTTAGGTGTTGGTTAAGTGCTGCGCTAAGAGCTAAGGATACAAATGTGAGAAAGTCAGACATGACCCCCTCCGACCTCCAAGCATCTAGGCCATCCCCACCTGGGCCCCGCCAGCAGCAGGCAGGTGCCACCCCAGCGGGGAAGCTGCTTCACCCCTCATCCCCTCGAATATGCTGTGACTCACAACAGTGGCTTCAGCTGTGGGTCCCTCCTGGGCTGAGGCTCAATGGGACCAAATCCTACTGGCCAAGGAGTCAAAACAAAATAACAACAAAAACAAACCAAACAAACCAAACAACCAAAACAAAAACAGGTCTTTTCTGAGCCAGTCCTGTGAGGAAAGAGAACAATGTAAACAGAGAGATTCGTTAAAGAAAAACGATTTATTTCCTGCCTCAGTCCTGGCCACAAACATTGTCTTCTCATTACCTAATTCAGTCTTGTTGGCAGCACGTGTTCTGGCTTCACTCTGATTTTTCTTTTTAAAGACACATCTCTGCCCTTCGTATAATATGGGAAGTTTAGCGGTTTCCGGGGATCGGTCCTGCAAGATACATCAAGTTTTACCTCTGTCTAGGTGTCAGTGCTTGATAGCCCAGGAAAATCCCTTCTAGAAGTTTTCGGCATCTGGTAAGCCCTGGGCAGAAACTCACAGCCTCACTTGTCTCTGGCAGTCAGGAACGTGCTGGGGGCTGCATCGTCTGTGGGAGTCTGGAATGCCTAGGAAGGCGAGTTGCAGCCTACACTGAGTTGGAGATGATCTCAGATTCCTGCTGGCCTCAGATATACAGAGATCCCAGAGGGTCTCCCTGTTTTAAGGAAAGAGAGAGCTACTTTTGCAGTTATCAGGAAACAAAATTATCTCTGAGTCAAATTCCTCTTCCAAAGGCCTTAGCCAAAAAAAAAAAAAAAAAAAAAAAGGAAATTTGTAATGTACTTTTGAAGTTGTTATACTCTTTAATGTTTAGCGATTCCTGGTCCTGGCAGGGTCTTAAAAGCTCCGGAGGATGTATTTGAATGCAGATTGCTGCTTCCTACTTCTGACCCTTCACCCCAGAGAATGTCTTGAGTGGGGCCCAGGAATCTAAATGTGTAACAGCTTCTCAGTGATTCTTCTGTTTTCATCCAGTGCCGTTCGAAAGGAATAATGGTGATGCTCTCCCTCTGGGGCTCCCAATGGGGCAGGAACATCACAGAGGCCCAAGACTGGATGGAATGCCCTTCTTATCTTTCTAAGAAATGGTGATCTGGGGGCTTTGATACAGCAGGGGGGAGCAGGAATGCGGGGTCTGGGAAGCTCTCAAGCCAGGACCAAACACCCCTTTCTTAAGCATGCCGGCCTGCTGACTCACATCCTCGGGAGCTTGGTCAGTGGGCCCCCAGCAGTCCCCGGAGATGTGGTCAGTAGAAGGAGTGTAGGAAATGCCAGTGTGTGACAAATACCATCGCTGGAGAATGACTGGTAAGCTTTTGGGGAGGTGCCCTGGGGGCCAGGCTGAGCAGCTGGCAGGGGCAGGAAGTGGGTGTCTCTGAAGTCAGCCTGAGGTCCCATAAAGCCACGTCCTTTTGCCCTCACTTCAGACCCATCTCACCTGTCACCGTGGCCCTTGCCAGGTGTGCAGGTGCTTCTGCCCAAGACTCCTTTAGCTACCCCGTGCTCACACCAGCCTGTATAGAGATATCCTTTTGGTTTGGAATGAATCCCTCCCTCAGAGAGCCTGGGGGCATTTCTGACTATTTCAGAGCTTCTAGAATACAATCTCCTCTGCAAGCATTTGACTATGGATCCTCTAGGCAGAAGAGACTTGCTTCTCCATGCAGGACCTACTTGTCTACAAGGAAAGAAATAGCTCCTGATCTAGGGCCCAGGGTTTGTTATTTTTAACAGCAAAAATATAGAGAAGTTACTATTCAGAGCTTCTCTTCTGGCCAACACAGGCTACGGATGAGTGGAATGGAAAGGCTGCCACGTGTACATCACCACCTGCGTGGATTCTAGTCATGGTTCAGATCTGCCTCGGCCTCCGGGAAAATGGCTCTACGCAAACAGTATACAGGCAGCTAGGGACATGCTGGGTCAGTCTATCAACAACTATTTAGTGAGCTCCTGTCATTACCAGGCACACTTGAGGACTTTTTGTTTTGTGAATTAATCTTTAAAAAAGTCAGAGACATATGGGCTGTATTGCAGCCCTGTGACTAACTGCGACCACATCCAAACCCCCCTCTCACCTCTGGCATTTATCAGAATCTGTACAGTGAATCTGGCCCTAGCATTTTCTGCAGAATTCAGAAGATGTCTGGTTTCACACAACTCCTCTCCACCCCTTCGTTTCTGTGAAGTTCCATCTTTAAGGTGGACGGACCAGGATGATGTCAGGAGGCTGCAGCACCACTAGCCTTATCTTTTAATGTTGTTAATCCTAGCAGATGAGGTATGGGTGTGTGGAAGCCCCTTTTCTTCTGAACCTAAGCAACAGCTGTAGGAACTATTTAGCCAGGAGGATCGTCAGACCACAGATAACCCTTTTGGAACCCCTGAGAGTCAGGGGAGCACTCGTCACTTCGTTCTTTATGTCCTCAACACACCCGAGGCTGAGCAAAGGTTCTGAATGAAGAAATGCTGAGGTTGCTTGGACTTAGCCGGAGCTGTAGAGGAGACACTTCTTCCTTTCTCATCCTTACAAGGGCTCCTTGCTCTGGCCTCACAGCAGCAGCACTAGAGGATCTGTCCAGAGCAAGGGCTTACTCTTTCTCCCTTGCTCCTGGTCTCTTCCCACAGAGCCTCCAGGCTGGAGTGGTGATGGCTGGTTCAAACTGCTCCTGTTACCGTCTCCGTCTGAGTCAGGGCTGCAGACCCTCCCCTGGGAAGCATGGCTGGAATTTCATACTTCCTTCAATCATTCATTCATTCATTCATTCATCCATCCATGGAGTATGGATTGAGTTGCTACTGGGTACCAGCCAATCTCACTGGGCCCGCCTGGTGGTCTGCTAATCCAGATACTGAATACTTACTATGGTGAAGGTGCTATCAAGGTGAGGCCACGCAGGCCTGGTCAAGACTTGGGACATCAAATGGCAGGGCAAAGGTGAGGGAAGGCAGCCCTTGGTGCAAGAAGAGATATCCAGCAAACTCAAAGGGCAGCAGTGGGGTCTGGGGAGAAACTTAACACTGAAGAGGTCCCTAGGATCTGTGGTCATAGCAACTAGGAAAGCTGGTTTGCAACCCCTCTTCTACATGCTCAGCACCACCTTAGGGCCCAGCTTTTCTGGATTTGAAGGGTTGGTACCAGACTCAGACAATTTTCCTGGCAGGGGCCACATAGAGATCCATTTGCTTAGAATGTTGTAGTTTATTCTTTGAGGTTAGTAGAGAGATCGTAGGAACCATAACACTTGGGCCTTGCCCTCGAGGTTTTTCTGTCTGTGGAAGTACTGTGGGTATTCTTCCCAAAAATACAACGGTGAGTTCAGGGTCAAGAGGAGCCAGGAATCTCAGAGCCTCTCCCTCTGAAAAATGGGGCTGAAGGATCCCTGTTCTTCTTCCCTGCACAGTGAGGAACTATGCCCTCACCCTGCACCATTTCACCCTGGCTCAGGGATGGAACGTCCTCATCACAACATGCAGGTCTATCCCTGGGTTAAAGGAAGAAGAGATTAAATGAGGCCTATTGGATTTCCTAAGTATTGCCTCCTCCCATTTCTTACAGTCCTGTAGACAAGGCTTTTCTCATATAACAGGTTTTATATTTTTTTTCTTTTAAATCACAGGGTTGTTTATAAGACAGATTAAGCATAAACTCAAATGCTAAATCATCCGATACTCCACAGTCTGATACCAAATATCTGAAGTAAAAAGCCTGTGACCTGATGATGGCATTCAAGTGATAAATCACTCTGATCAGAAAAGGATGCAAGAAAAGCAGCTGAAAGTCTCTCTCTCCGGCCACGTGGCTTTGATCTCTGGGAAAGTGGATATTAGTGCAGACAGCAGTTCATAGGTCTTGATTAGTCCATTCAAACCAGTGACTACGATTTCTCTGTAGATATAAGCACAAAAAAAGTCAATAAACGTTGGGCTGAACTTTAAACAACTGTCTTTTCAGAGAAAACCCAGTTGCATACAAGGAAGATTACTACACTAGCCTGAAGACAAATGTCTACAAATATTGTACACTCAAGTGCAGGGAGGAGTTTTGTTCAAGGCAGCACAGAAAACAAATTACTCTGGTCTTAAATAAGATCCTTTGAACGGGCAGCAGCAAATCAGTACAAATTAGGACAAATGCATTCTTGACTGAGAGAATTTCCTTATTCTGCCTGAAAAATGTCACCAACCAGACTATAGACAGCTAGCTCCCAAAAACTGGGGCCTCCAGTTATGTGGTGGTTGAGTCAATTTGGTGGAAGTTCAAACCCCTAAACCAGCTCCTTCATTCAAATTCCTAGGCACTGGTCTTATATTTCTAGGCAGCCAATTGAAATTTGGCCGTGGTTTTATTTTGCATCTTTTGGCCAGCAAATGTAAATGCAGCACCCATAAAGCACTGAGTCCCCAGAGCCTGTGGCAGGGCCAGCAGAGACTGGATGTAATTGGGAACAAGAATGGCCACAGATCTCAGTTTTCCTGGGATGGTCCTTAGGACTATGGTTCTAGAGTCCCTTCCAGCTTGCATGTGCCACTCTCTACAGTGTCTCAGTTTGGAATGATGAATTACAGCCACTCTAAAGGAGATCATTTCCCTAGGCCCAGGCATTGTTTCGAGGAATGGATGTACATGGAGGCTTTTCATTTTAGATGAAGAAAAAGTCTGTGCTTAGGCAGGTGGGGTTGAGTCTAGAGAGAGAGGAAAGGCACCCACCCCGCCTTGGATCTTTTCTTCTCATAGGCACCTCAGACTGAGCCCTGGAATGGGTGAGTCAGAGGCTGAACGGGCCCCACTGATGAGGAATCTTGTGAGATCTGGCGGAGAGGGGCAGACTTCCCATTTCTGTGCTGAACACAGAGGCAGCATCTGCTAGAGACCAGGGAGGTGCAGGGCTCCAGAGGCAGGGAAGCAGGTTCTGTCATACGACTCCAGTTCCCACCCTCTCAGGGCTTGGCCAGAGATGCACACTGAGCTTACCAGTAATACAGGTATTTTGGTAAAACCTGACTCAAATACTGTCATCATCTTCCAGTCCAGACTCGACTCCACTCCACTCCTGGACAGCAGCTAGTACTTTGTGTTTGACCCTGCTTTTCTAGAGCCTTCCTTTGGGGTACTTCTGTCTCCCACCAGACTACAAGCTCCCCCAGGGCAGGGAATTCATCTTTGCCTTGCCCACAGAGCCTGGCCACACTCATCAGGTTCATTAGAGGGTACCCAAGCAATATTGGTTGAATTAATGAATGAAACATAATGAAATACAATGCATCTAATTCTTCAGTTTGGCAGCAGCTGGCAAAGCTTAAAAGCTGAAGTGATCAAGGAATGGGCTAACTCATAAAACACTTCAGCCCTCTTTGCCCCTTTTTGGTCCAGGAAACACCGGCGATTACAGTAGCTCTTTGCGTGTGTTAATGACTAGAGTCTAAACATGCAAGTCTCTTTTTATCCATGATTTTGTCATGCAGTGAAGCTATATGAAGGTAAGATGACTGAGAGAGGGTTTAACTTACTGGAAAAGACTTAGACATGTGTTGAATGACTGATTTCAAGGTCCAACTCTGCATCCTTCTTCAAGAAACCTCTTGGTGAGAGAGCAATGAATAGTGGCCCTTGGCTACCGTGTTGGATCTGCACAGCTTTCAGGGGAAGTGGCCACTCTTTATTGACATGCATTTCCCTTATTTAACCACATGTTCCATGCACAGATGGTATTTATCTTCAGCAGATGACTCACACCCTTGTCAGCATACCTTTCTATATTAAATATCCCTATCACGTACAAACTGGACCTCAGAGTGGGCTGGGCGGTATTAGAACAATCTCTTCCCCCTTTTTAGAAGCTGTGAAAATTTTTGAATTGACTCACAAAATCCACTTCCCACTGAACTAAGACTTTGTAGGATTTTCCTATTTAAGATCTGGGTTTAAACCCAGCCACATAACTGGCTACGTGGTCTTAAAATTACTGTCTCTGTGCCTCGGTTTAATTACTTATAAAGTGAGGGCAATTTCCCTGATCTTATAGCGTCACTGAGATGATTAAATGAGTTAGTGGCACTGAGAAAGTTTGAAGCAAATATTTTTTGAATAAATAAATGACTAAAACAATAATATGAATGTTAAAAATCATCAACCAATTTAGTGTGTATGATGAGGCTTATTATTTACTGAGTGATCCCTATGCATAAAGAATAGTTCTAAGTTCTTAAACACATACCACCTTGTAGTTAAGGAATTAGAATGTAAGCCTACATCTTGTGGGTGGGCACCCAAGACCACACTCTTAACTTCTACCTGCACTGCCTCTTCTTATTTGTAATCAATGTGATAAACTCCTTTTGGCACTAAATACTGCCCTGGAAACAATGGTCAGCTTTTTAAACTGTGGCTGCCTTTACTCTAATATAACTGAGGTTCTTAGAGTTTTATAACTTACTGAGTGAAATTAAAAAAAAAAAAATACCCTTATGACATCTTGGTTTCTGCACTAAGTAATCAATGATAAATTTGGGGATCAGGTATCTAGCTTCTGCTACCTGTTATTCTGAACTGAGAATGCATCAGACTCAGCGCTCAGAAATAGCTTCATTGAGAGTAGAAATGGGAATGAGTTTCTAGTTAGTGAAAACTGGAGCATACGATGACTTGACTCTACATGTTGAGCAAATAGCAGTCCTCTCCCGTTTCTGGTAAGGGTTTCATTTTTCTTGGGCACAGTATTTTCCTGGGTTCTGATAGCCTCTACTGACTTTGAACTCATCCTTTGTCATTGTAAAAGAGTATACAAGCATTTGCTCAGAACTATGCTAGACTCTGTGTGATTACTTCAAGACAGCTCTATCAAAATAAGAGCTATCACTTATTATGAGGCTGCGATGCTCTAGAGACTATGCTAAGCATTTCATGTTTTTTATTGTCAGGGTAGGCTAGTTTATGCTGTGGCAACAAACAACTCCCAAATCTTAGTAGCTAACGATAAGCTTACTTCTCAGTCTCATTAAATGTTCAGTGCAGGTTGGCTGGGGGCTCCACTCCACCTTGCCTCACACAGTGACCTGGAATTACAGAGTTTCCACCATCAAATATGTTACCGGTTGCCCAGAGTCCCACCTCTAGAATTCTTGCATACAATGTCAAAAAATCTCGCTGAACTTTTGTAACTTTGCCATCTTGTGCTCTTAAAGAAAACACTAATTGTATGTTTTGAAATCCAGAAAAGGAAAAGAGTGAGGGATGTTAAGATCAGTCACTCCAGCCCTGGCTTAAGCCTCCTCTGGCACAGGCCCCAAGGGTGAGCTTGCTTCTGTGGATTTCCAGCCGGGAAGCACCACCCCGGTTTATTTTCAGAGGTAGAAACTGAAGCAACAATTATCTCCCATCACAGCAAATTAAAAGCCCAGGCTCACCCATCCCAGGAGCGGGGCGAGCACAGGACTATAATGACAGGCCACGGTTAGTGCATTTCCTTTAAAGGCATGAGCCACTCATGAAACACACAAAATAAACAGAGACATAAAAGTCCATGGAAAAGGCCCACAAGTGAGAGCAAGTGTTTGTGCCAAGATCAGAGAGTGTATTTTGATTTTTGAGGAGATTGAGGATTGTAGCAGCAAAAAATGCTTGGCGGATGAGTTGTGGTCTGTGTTTAGGATAATGTGGAAGCTATTGTGTATAATGCTGCAGCGGGTCGGGGCCGAGTGGCTCTATCTGTCACACACGTATATTTCTATGGCCTTAGAGCCTGGTCTACTTCCACCCACTCTTACCAGAATCTCCATTCCTGCCCGGACACCTGCTCGACAAAGCAGTGTGGCCCTGCTGGCCAGAGCTTTTGCTTGGAATGCCTCTCTTCTCATCTCTCTCTCTCTTTTTTTTTTTTTTTTTTTTTTTTGAGATGGAGTCTCACTCTTTCGCTCAGGCTGGAGTGCAGTGGTGCGATCTCTCAATCTATTGCCCAGGCTGGAGTGCAGTGGCGTGATCTCGACTCACTGCAACCTCCGCCTCCCAGGTTCAAGTGATTCTCCTACCTCAGCCTCCCAAGTAGCTAGAATTACAAGCGTCCGCCACCACACCCGGCTAATTTTGTATTTTTAGTAGAGGTGGGGTTTCCCCATGTTGGCCAGGCTGGTCTCAAACTCCTGACCTCAGGTGATCCATCTGCCTTGGCCTTTCAAAGTGCTGGGATTACAGGCGTGAGCCACTGTGCCCCTCTCTTATGTACTATGCCAGCATCATTGCCAGGAACTTAGCCAAAACTCACCTCTTTCAGGAAGTCCTCCAGGACTAATGCTTCCAGGCTCTAGGACCCTCCTGTTGCAGGTTGTTTATATAGCTGTCTGTGCTGCTTAATGTCAGTGAAGATGTGTGGTTGTGTCATTTTTTTGGGAGTTCTTCTGAGCTTTGTTATAAGATCTTCAGGAGTATAGATTTTTATTTTTCTTTATATTTATGCTACACATGTTTAACTTCCAAAAAACATTTTCCCACGCACCACCTAATTTTATCTTCAGTATCACCTGGTGAGGTGGGTAGGGATTCCATATGAAAGAGGGGAACTATAGCAAGATGGCTAGGAGTATGGGCTTTGGCTTGGGCAGGTTTCTAATCTCTCTAAGCCCCAGTTCTCTCACCTGTAAAACAGGGATAAAAATAGTTTCTGCCCATAGGTTATTTTAAGGATTAAATGAGATAACACAGGTAACATGCTTACCTCACACAGTAAAATTGTTGTTGTTTTAATGATGGTGGAACTCAGGCTCAGAGAAGTAAATACACAAGAGGTGGCTCAGTGTGGTGTGAAAAGCAAAGGGCTTGGAGGCAACAGATTCTGATGGTGTCTGACATGTGGTGACTTTGGAAAACCACTTTGCCTCTCTGGGTCTCCGTTTCTTACTCTTTTAAATAGGAAAAAAAATACATCATATGTCACATATGTGTTGGGGAGTTTGAGAGGATTCATTCAAAAGTACTTTTGAAAGCATAATGTAAATTGTGGCATGCCTCAGAAACGTTAATTTAATTAACCTGCTTAAATTCATGCAACAGGTCCGTGCTGGAGCCAGATTTCCTGATCCCTGGTGTCCTTTCCAGCAGGCTGAGTCCCCTGGGAGCCTCTATAAATGACGCTGGCTTGCTGACGGGGCACATAGGTGGACTGCGTACCACGCTCCAAGCACTTAGCATTGAGCAGTGGTGGGTTCAGCTGGCAGTCTCACCCTCTCTCCTCCCCACACTCACGGACATTGAAGTTGTGTGGAGAAAGCAGAGCTCAGAAACTAGAGCCATTTCTGCTCTCCCTGACTCCTTCACCTCATCTCTGCTGTTGACAAAGAGAACAAGAGGGGCAGTGAGAGAGATTTAACTATTATGTTGGTGCAGAAGTAATCGTGGGTTACATTAAAAGTAATGGCAAAACCCGCGATTACTTTCGCACCAACCTAATAAAATGGATCCTAGTGCATTAGGGATGGTGGCACTGGGACTGAACCTAAGGAGGAAGGGAGGACTCTTAGAATCTACATGCAACCTGCATCCCAAAGCATGTGGATTTTATTAGTGTTTTCCCATTGGCCCTTGGACTAACTTCTCAGAAACCAGCTTCTTTTTTTGATCTTCAGGGAGAACGTGGTTTGGTTTTCACTGCACGAAGTCACTTCGGCCTTCTTCCCTGTCTGTGGGCAAGTTTAGGGTAGAAACTACCAGATACTCTGAGAACTACACCATGGCCTTCCCTGCTCAGAGAAGAACAATCTGCTTCTGATGTTTCACTTTGGTTGTAAAGGACTTCAGGGATCATCTCAGCCTCTTCAGACCAAAATTCCTCTGAAATGCTTAAATTGGCCCAGACAAGGTCAGGTCTGGAATAATCAGTTCAGCTTATGCTGAAATACCTTATTTCTATCCTGCCTGTTTCCATATCCACTTTTCTGAGCATTATTTCCTCCAGAACCATTTAGAGATCTCTGAGGAGCTGATTACATGATGATGAGGTGAGCATGCTCTCACTACATGGCCGCGAGGATTGATAGAGATCAAGGACTGAGAGGTTTGGTCCCAAGCTTGACTGAGGATATCGGGGATATTCCCAAGACCCTCTATCAGACAAAGATGGTCTGACCCTTTATTGGTCATAAGGATGAGGTGGAAGTTAATGAGACTCTCAGCTTGGAACTCCCTGGATGTAAGATTATAGTATATCTGTTTATCCGAAGAATTACATGTGTCAGAGCAGTAGGTCTTCACAAATTCATTAGGTTCATAACAATCAACCATAGTTACAGGAGAAAAATGCTGTGAACTCCCTTCTTACCCCTGTTCAGTATCTGCACAATCTTAGCCTCTAAATGTATTCCTTCTGTCTCACCTTAATCATTTATTGCTTATCTATTTCCTCACAACAGTCTACCTCAAAATTTAGTGGCCTACAATAGCAACCATGTAAACCATGTATTTGCTTATGCTTCTATAATTTGGACGAGGTTCAGCTGGGCAGTTCCTCTGCCAGTCTCACCTGAGGTCACGTACACTGCAGTCAGTTGGCAGGTGAAGGGGTGGGGAGTTGGAGAAAGACTAACTGGTCCCAGCCAGCCTCCATCACATGTCTCAGGCCTCAGTGGAGATGGCCGGAACTACTGAGAGGAGTAGGACACTCTCCCCATGTGATCACTCATCCTCAAGGAGACCAGTCTGGGCTTTCTTAAGCCTGGAAGTCACAGGGCATCAAGAAGGTGAAAGCAGACACTGAGGGCTCAGTGTCACTTCTGCCACATTCCATTGATCAAAGCATATCATAGTGCAGCCCAAATTCAAGGGGCAGAGGAAATAGACTCTGCCTTTTATTGGATGACAAATTAACATTGCAAAGAAGTATGTATCTAGGAATGGAAGAAATTTCTGGGGCCATCCTCATAATATATCACAGTCACTAAAGCTGCATATTTATAAATTATTCCTTTCACCCTTTAGAAATGGCTTGTTCCTTATTGGCAAGGGCAGATGGAGACTCCAATTGGCATGACTCATCTAAGTGGGGCTATAGAATGAACATTTATGGAATGTCAACTGTGTGTAAGCATTGTACACATATAATCCTATTTAATTCTCAAAACAACTTCATGATAGGTCTTATCTCCATTTTATTACTAAGAAAGCTGATATTCAGGGTGAGTTGTTGAATTACTGAATGTCAATCAGTTATAATGGAGGGAGTTGAGGCTTTCTCCACCTGTAAAATGGGAATCATAATACTTACCACCAGCAGAGTTGGGAGGATGAAATGAAGTGCTGTTTGTGGAAGTGGCTGGTAAACCCCAAAGCACTGTACAAATGTTAATTTTCATTTTCATTGAACCAAGCAGACATTTTGTGGGGAGGAGGGTTGTCTAGGAAGGCGCCAGAGTCATCTGAGCCAGACACCAACTGTTGTGTGTCTCTCAGCTGCTATTTACTTTGGCTTCAGCCCAAATCCTTCATGCAATGCCTTTGGCGGTCACAGACAAGAAAGAGCCCTATGGGCCAGGCTGGCAAGCCAGGACATGCTACAGGTGAAGACAGACACGCTTCCAGTGGAAAAAGGAAGAGACTGAAACAAAGCTCTAACTGCCTTGCTGCTATCCTCAACTACCCTAGCTGCAAGGTTTTTTATTATTTCACTCAAGGTCACATACACAACCTTGAATTGCTCTGAACCTACTTTCTCCCAACTCTTCTTTTCATTAAATCTCATCCCAATTCTTTCCAAACCTCATTCTCTCGTTATCCCATCTACATCTTCAGTCTATATACCCAATGTTTCCTCCCCCTGCCTGTCTTATTTGGATTCTGTAAGACCTAATTCTGTGACAGACCTCATTCTTACAGGGACCAGGAGGGAGGGTCAGCCTTTTGCAAAGTCAGCCTGCACCAGTCTTCTCTTTACACATCTACTATCTACCCAAACTAAGATCTCTTCCTCCTTTGAGATTTAGGCTGCTCAGATACACCATGTTCTTTTTGCCTACCTTGTTGCTGTCATCTATTGACCTCCCATCAGTCACCACCATCCTTCTTTGGGAGTTCTGGCATCTCACTCATAAGCTACCTGCCATCACCAAGGACAACTTCAACACTCATCGAACATCCTAGACTCAGAATTCCTTAACTTTTACAACCCCATTATGCTTCATCCATGACAGCTGAATACCATCCATCCACTGGCGAAAAAGACTGCCTTGCAGATTGACTAGTTCAACTCACAGAAACTGTTCACAAAAAAATGCCTGATGCAGGTGACAAAAGAAAAGTCAAATTTGGAGTCAGGAAATCTGGTTTTGGAGTCTTATCTCAACTCCTTACCAAGTAATGAAAATTGAATAGGGTACAGTTTCTCTAAACCTGACTTTTCTCATACTTAAAAATGAGGAATAATAGTTTCTATAACACTAGGACATAGTAAAAACCAAATGGGATCAAGAGTGGAAAAAAATTATAAACTGCAGGATACTCAACAAATATCACTATAACCCCTGGAAAGAAAATGTGTATGACTGTATAAATTATATGAATCAAATTTTTGTGTTAAGCCAAAAATGAAGAGAGAACACAAATTGTGAATTCTGGTTCAGATGGTGGATTGAATGCATTCTGCTATTTTCACTCCATCCCAAACTCCTGGATATTTTAAATCAAGGGTGAGAAGAATGAGAAAAGAGACAATTATAGCAATATGTTGGAAGCATGTGGTAAATAACAACAAACCTGAGAAAACTACATCTTTGGGCAGCTTTGGGAAAGCAGAGAGGGAACTGGATTTACACTACAAAATTTCCAAAACAATCAGCTGCAAGAACACTGGAATCCAGGAGTTCACCTTACAGACAGAAGATTGGACATACCTTCTCTGGCAAACCTGACTAGCTCAAGAGGAAACATCTTAAGATATTGACATTGAGAGTTCCAGCCAGATCACCCTATAAAGAAACTCATATTCAACAAGACCCACCCATGTTTTGAAGCCTTTAATCAGTTTTTTAGTGCCTCAAATATGTAAACATAACCAAAGACCATCAGACATATGAGGAAAGCTTCTAATGTGAGCAATAGAAATACTACTGATTTTTGTATGTTGATTTGTTTCTTGTAACTTTACTGAATTCATTTATTCTAACATTTTTTTTGAGGGGGTGACATTTTTAGGGTTTCCTAGAAACAAAATCATGTCATCTGTGAGAAGAGACAATTTAACATTTTCCTAATTTGGATGCCTTTTATTTTTCTTGCCTAATTGCTTTGGTGAGGATTTCCAGTATTATGTTGAATAGAAATGGTGAGAGTGGGCATCCTTGTCTTGTTCTGGATCTTAGAGGAAAAATTTTTAACTTTGCACTAGTATGATGTTAGCTGTGGGCTTGTTATATATGGCATTTATTGTGTTGAAGTACATTACCTGGTTTGTTGAGTTTGTACCATGAAAAGATGTTAAATTTTGTCAAATGCTTTTTGTGCATCTACTGAGATAATCATATGTTTTCTTCCTTCATTCGGTTAATGCAGTATATTACAATTATTGATTTGCGTATGTCAAACTATCTTTGCATCCCAAGGATAAATCCCACTTGATTATGGTGAATAGTCTTTTTAATGTGCTACTGAATTTGGTTTGCTCATATTTTGTGGAAGATTTTTGCATCTTTGTTCATTAGGCATATAGGCCTGTAATCTTCTTTTCTTGCTGTGTCATCATCTGGCTTTGGTGTCAGGGTAATGTCGGCTTGTAAAATGAGTTTAGAAGAATTCCCTCCTCTTCGATTTTTTTGGAAGAGCTTGAGAAAACTGGTATTAATTCTTCTTTAAATGTTTGGTAGAATTTAGCCTTGAAGCAATCCCTGAGTTTTTCTTTGATGGAATATTTTTATTTCTGGTTCAACCTCCTTACTCACTATTGATCTGTTCAGGTTTTCTATTTCTTCATGATTCAGTCTTAGTACGTTATATGTTTCCAGGAATTTACCCATTTCTTCTAGGTTGTCTAATTTGCTACTATGTAATTATTCATAGTAATCCCTTACAATTCTTTGTATTTCTGTGGTATCAGTTGTAATGTTCCCTCTTTCACTTCTAATTTTACTTATTTTTCTTTGTTAATCTAGCTAAAGTTTTGTCAATTTTGTTTATGTTTTCGAAAACCAATTATTCACTTTGTTTATCTATTGTTTTCCAGTCTCTATTTCATTTATTTCTGCTCTGATCTTTGTTAATTCCTTTGTTCTTCTAATTTTGGGTTTAATTTTTGCTTTTTTCTTCTTTATTGAGGTATGACATTAAGTCGTTTATTTGAGATCCTTCTTCTTTTTTAATGTAGGCATATATTGCTGTAAACTTTCCTCTTAGAAACGGCTTTTGCTGCATCCTATAACCCTCGGTATGCTGTGTTTCCATCTTCATTTGTCTCAAGATATTTTTAAATTTTCCTTTTCATTTCTTCTTTGATCCATTGGTTGATTGTTCAGGAGCATGTCATTTAATTTCCACATATTTGTGAATTGTCCAGAATTCCTCCTGTTGTTAACTTCTATCATACCGTTGTGGTTAGAAAAGATACTTGATATTATGTCAATCTTCTTAAATTTGTTGAGACTTGTTTTGTGGCCTAACATTTGATCTATCCTGGAGAATGTTTCATGTGCACTTGAGAAGAATGTGTATTGTGCTTCTGTTGGATGGGAACAAACAAAAAATAAATAAATCAATTTAGAGGAAGTGAAGATTTTGTAAGAGAAAAGAGTGTAAGTACAATCATGTGCTGTATAACTACGTTTAGGTCAGTAACAGGCTGTGTATGTCATTATGGTCCCATAGGATTATAATGCTTATGTATTTTTTTACTATAACTTTTCTATGTATAAATATGTTTAAATATGCAAATACTATTATGTTACCATTGCCTACAGTACTCAGTACAATAATATGCTGTACAGATTTGTAGCCTAGGTGGCAATAGGCTGTACATATAGCCTAGGTATATAGTAATCTATACTATCTAGGTTTGTGTAAGTACACTCTACAATGTTTTCACAACAATGAAATCACCTACATTTCTCAGATATATCCCAGTTGTTAAGTGACACATGACTGTATATGTACATTCCAGTCCTATATCAATATCTTTAGGGAGAAGATATTGCAATCATGAAACAACATCAGGATGTTTTATTAAAAAGAAACAGTCATAAAGAAAAAAAGAGCTCTTAGAAATTAAAAATATGAGAATCAAACTAAAAAACTCTACAGAGGGATTGAAAGACAAAATTGAAGAAATCTTTCAGCAAATAGAGCAAAAAGACAAGGAGATGGAAAATAGAAGAAAAAAAAGAAAAAATAGATTAGTTTAAGAAGTCCAGTATGCAAACAATGGGTGACACAGATAAAGGGAATAGATAAAATCAGGGAAGAAAATCAACACAGAAATTATTTAAGAAAACTTTCCAGAATTGAATGACATGAGCTACCATATTGAAAGAACTACCAAGTGCCCAACCCAATGAATAAAAACATACCCATATCAATGTAAATTATTATGAAATTTTAGAATGCTGGGGACAAAGATAAGATACAACAGGGTTTCAGAGGGAAAATGCACTTACAAAGAAACAGGAATTAGAATTTTATCATACTTTGCAGTTGCAATGTTGGAAGTTAGAACAACGGAGCAATGCCTTCAAAATTCTGAGCTAAAACAATCTACGACCTGAAATTCTAACTCAGACAAACCATGAGTAAAATGGGATAGAATAAGAACATTTTCAGACATGCATGATTTCAAAAAATGTACTTTCTATCAATCCTTTCTTAAGAAGTTTCTGTAGGGCGTGCTCCATCATAACAGGGGATTAAGCCAAAAAGAAACGGATATGAGGTACAGGAAAGGGAAGATCCAACACAGGATAAAGGCCAAAGATATGCCCAGGATGATATGGAAGGGTGAGCCAGGACAGCAGCTATAATACCAGACCATATAGGAACAGGCCAGAAGGCCCCAGGAGATTCTCTGAGATGAAATTGACTGACTATCAATATGTTTGAACATATTGGCAGGAGATTTGGACAACTGGTGAAGAGTTTGAAGTTACTTTAATGTAAGTATATCAAAATCAAGCAAAAAGACCAAAAATAATTATTAAGTCTAGGGAAAATAAAAGGTTGTTCAGGAAAGGAAAAATGTTTACAACATGGCTCAATTATGGAAACCATTTATATAGTTATAAAAATGTAAACCCTGAATATTGATTTAACCAAAATTATAACTGCAATGGAAGGATGGGGAAACTGAAAAGTGTGTGGTGGTTGGTGGGAGGGGAGATGAAAGAGAACTAAATTATCTGTCTTCCATCATGGTAGGAAATCAATAAATAATGCCTAAAAATGAAAACTCCAAAAGTAGCAATACAAGCATGTATGGACAGTCATTTCAGCTGAAAATCATTGCTTCTGGGAAAGGGAAAGTGAAGGTGGGGAAGCTGATCATTTTTGTGACAAACCTGGTGAAATCGTTTAATTTAATAAAATACACACGAGTAACTTCGACATAAAATTTTTTAAAAACTTAAATAGTGTAGATGATCCTCCCTGCCATTCCACTTATAAGGCTGTTTATGCCCAAGGGTAAGAGTGAGACCAGGGAAACAGCTCTGCTTACCACCCAACCCCCACCTTCATTGCTTCAGTTCCTACAAGTCTTTCATGCCAGGATTGTCAAAGGTGATGTTGACAACACCTGATTTTGCCCTACATGCTGACTTTAGAACCTAATGCCTGATTAAGAGATGCCTACTCTGTATAAGGCTTCCTGCCTTCAAATCGAGGTTATTCTATAACAACCTCTCTAGTTCCTTCCAACTCCCAGACAGGGCATAAAAATATGCAAAACCAACTCAAGTTATACAGACTCCTGCCCAACGGCCTATGGGGTTGATGAATGGCTGATGTGACTGGAGTCAAGGAGAGGTCAGGGAAGGCACTATGGAGGAAGCTGTCAGCTCTGTCAACATATTCTGCCTCTTAAAACTGTGTACCAGAGTGGGAGGAGGGAAAGGATCAGGAAGAATAACTAATAGGTATTAGGCTTAATATCTGGGTGATGAAATAATCTGTGCAACAAACCCCAATGACACAAGTTTATCTATGTAGCAAAGCTGCACATGTACCCCTGAACTTAAAAAAAGAAAAATAAAAACTAAGTAGTATTTTAAAAAATAAAAAACTACACCAGCCATCTTATTGCTGCATTAACTTAAAGCATGTCTGAATTGAGGCTTCTTAAAGATTTCCTTTTTCTCCATGTAGTTGAGCATGCAAAGTCACAGCTGAAGAAACTGACGTTTTCAACACCCAGTATTGAGGCATTGTATTAAGCTGTTCTGGTGTTGCTATAAAGAAATATCTGAGGCTGGGTAATTTATAAAGAAAAAAGGTTTAATTGGCTCACAGTTCTGCAGGCCGTACAAGCACGGCTCCAGCGTCCACCTCCATCTATGGCCTCAGGAAGCTTACAATCATGGGGAAGGGAAGGGAAGCCAGCATGTCACATGGTGAGAGTGGGAGCAAGAGAGTGGAGGTGCAACACTCTTTTAAACAACCAGATCTTGTGTGAACTACCAGAGCAAGAACTCACTTATCACCAAGGGGATAGCTTCTAAGCCATTCTTGAGAGATCTACCCCCATGATCCAAACACCTCCCACCAGGCTCCACCTCCAACATTGAAAATCACATTTCAGCCTGAGATTTGGAGGGCACAAACATCCAAACCATATCAGGCATTATATAATAAAAGAAGTCTGTGTCTGCTATCCAGCCGAAATGCCTCATAATGAGAGGGGTTCCAACAGTCATCAAAGATGCCAAATTGCAAGCAGCAAGTAGATAAGTAATAGGCTGTTTGGTTTTCTTGGCTATATCTTTAATTGGACTTCTACCTGTCTCACTGTTGGCTACCAGTGGTGGGACTACCAGAAATCACAGGAGTGCATCATCCCTGACAAGGCAGAAGCAAAAAGAGATGAAGGGGACATAAGACTTGAAGCAGTAGTTGGTTCTTTGGCAAAACAAGTATCTTGTGATAACTTCATTCCAAGCATTAACATATCTTGTGCCAAAAAATGCAAAATGCCAAAGTGAAAGAAAAGCACTAGACTTCTTATGGGTCTCATCCAAGAGCCCTCTTAAACCTCATTCAAATGCAGTTGTTTCCCTTATTAACTCCAAATGTGTTCAGTGTTCCTCCCTGCCCATGGAGGAGTGCTCAGGTTTCTTTCAGGCTGTGATCCAAGCTTGCAAAGAGCCAATGTTGGGGGTGCTGACTTAGAATACCCCATTCTCTGGTCTAGCCACCCCCATGAGATGGCATTTTTGCATGAATAACATGAGGATCCAATGGCTTTCTTCGGGCGGCATTTCAGAAAGGCTACAGTTGCTGTAGGAGGCACTGTGCATTCAAGTTAATAAAATCTCTCCATCATGCCTTAAGGAAGATAATATATCTGCCCGAAGTATTGTGTAGATGCGTTAGTACAGCTTCTCTGGCAAACAGACTCTGGGGGTGGAGATAGGAGTGTAAGAGATTTATTGGGAAGTGAAGTCTGTGAAAGATAAATGGGGAGAAAGTAGCATGGGGCAGAGAAAGTCTTGAGACTGTGATGAATATCTGATACCTGAAATGCAAGGGAAGAGGAAGCAAAATGGGGCAAGGAAAACCTCAGCTCAACCCAAGGGAAACTCTGGAACACAGACTGTCACTAGAAGAGTTCCACACTGGGTAGAAATGGACACACGATAGTGCCCCCATCAAGCTCAGTCATTGCCTGGGAGCTGCAGCAGAGCATGGAATCAGTTCCAATGCCCAGGATGCAATCTGAAGGCACTGCTGATGGAGGCTGTCCACTAACTGCACTTTGTACAGCTGGACATCAAATTCTTTTTTCTTTTAATATAGAAATGGGGTCTCGCTACGTTGCCTAGGCTGGTCTCAAACTCCTGGGTTCAAGTGATCATCAGCAACTGTTTATTAATGTTTTATTATGTATCAGCCTCTATGCTTGATCTATACCCACAAAGAGTTCACAGTTTAAAAATCAAGTAATTAAAACAATACATGATAAGAACTAACAGAAATGCATGTGAATTATTGCAGAAGTTCAGGGGAAGGAACAAGAAAAATATGAAATGATTTAAGCATTTGTTTTACCCTTGAATAAGGGCCCTGTCAATCTACTTCATATCACACCAACTCTAGTATGTGTGTTGCTCAACTGAGCTTCCAAAGTGGGTTGGTAGAGTTAGGCAGCTGATTATTAGTAACCTTCTCTGGAGCAGAAAGTTGAAAAGGAGGTCAAGGTCTCAGTTTCTAAATTTAGACCACACTGGGATTCAAACCAGTCCATTTTTAGAAAATGAAGCACCTACCCCATGTCAACCAAACTGGACTTCAACTCCAAGTGGAGAATGTCAGGCAGATTTCAGCTACGGAAATGGAAAGGTTATGAGCTCCTAGATAATTTTGCTACTCAAAAGGCTAGGAGATGGCTTTTTCCCATTGGGATTTCTTTTGGTAGCATAGACTTGATGCCCAGGAGTGTAAATGATGATCAAAGAGTTCAGGTGTTCAACCAACCCTGCTGTGCATGGCTCTAGGGTAAGGATCTATGGCAGGTATTGGTGAATGGAGTGGGGTGCAAAACATGTTCCCTACCATGTTAAGGAGCAGATAGTAGCAGGTTTTGAAAATTCTGCTAGCTCCTATGGAGCTCTCCTTGGTTCTATGACTGTCTTCAGTCTTTTCTGATATATCTGATCATGACAACCTCAGACTGTTTGAGTCTGCATCTTGCCTGGGCCTTGACTATTACTCTGAGCCCTACTGCCGCCAGACTGCCTCACTGTTCAGTTTCTAGCTTGTTACTGCTATGACCCTCATTGGCTTAAGACTGTGTTGCCTTAAGATTACCTGAAGCCATTTTGCTCACGTGACCTAAGGGGTAGAATTCCCATTGTCCTCACAGGCATAGAATGGGATCAGATCGAGTCCTCATACCATCCATATTAATGTGTAATTATCTGCAGTGGCTCAGAAATCAGTGGCATTCTCTGAAGACCTGTCATGCATGTCTTGAGATGTTTTTATAATCACAGGGAAAGTAGGTCCATCCTATTTAAGTTAATCAAAACCAACTTCCAAATGCACAGTGACTTAGAGTCTTAATGCAGAAAAAAAATTCAAAAATGTATTATAGTTCACTGTCAAAGCTTACCCTTTGTTTCCCTGTTCTGAAGAGGGGTAATAGGAATTCTGTTATGTTTTCTTTATTCTTTTCCTTTTTAGCCCATGGTTTTTATATTTTAGCTACAAATCATCCCATTGGTAAAAGAGGCTCTATTATGAACCACATGCTTCATCAAAAGTAAACCTCACATTCTTTTCTAATTGTTGCACCCTGACAGGGCAGGGAAGATAGTTTTGTTTTCATAGTGAAGTCACAGACATAAATCTCCCAGGGATTAAGGCCCTTGCAGCAATCCAGCATGCTCACATCATCATGAGGGGTACTTCAGGTTCATTTCTTTCTGGGAAGGAGAGAGAGACAGACACAGAGAGAGAGAGAGAGGGGAAAAAAAAAAAGATGGGGTGGGGAGAGATTTCTTTTAGAAAAGTCAAATTCTGGAGGAGAGCAGAGCATTTGTCAGCCCCCCAGCTCAAGGTTGACCACTCCACTGGGGGCCATAAGTTACAGGTCTTAACCTAACCTTGCATCTAAACCAGGCAAACGTCTTCAATATTTTTTTCTTTTGTTCTCCTTAGAATCGAATCATGGTATTTCCTCCTCCTCCCTCTCCCTGTCTCCTCTGCTTAATTTTTTGGTTGTTTGTTTTAACTTGCAGTCCACAGTGATAGGGGAGAAAGAGCACTGACCTTGGAGTTAGAAAGAAGCAGGTTCAAATCCTTTTTCCTCTGCTTTCTAGCTCTGTACTCTTTGGTGCTTGTTCTGAGCCTGTTTCCACAGCTGTTGCAGAGGAATCATAATTTTACAAGACTATTGGGGGAAGCAAATGACATAACATAAATAGGTGTCTGGCACAGAGGCCCTGAATAAAATCCACCAGTTTCCACTGCCCTGACTAAATGGTGTCCTGAAACAGGACTCATAACCAGCAGTCCACTCCAAGAGCTCACCTCCCCAAAGCGAGGACAGCTGATTTGGAAACAGAAGTCAGCTGCCATGATCAGCTATGAAGGTCCAAGCTTAAGATGAAAACTCCTCAGCTTGACTGCAAAAATCAGCAGCCATGTACCTCTCAATTGAATTCAAGCTAAAGGCTTCTGCAGAAATGAAAGAATCCATTTGTTCTTCCCTTGCTCCTCTCCCTGTATTTGAAGGGCCTGACATTGTCCCAGGGAAATCAAATTAGAAAAATCAGTTTACATGAGTGATTAGTTTTATCAAAATAGTTGCCTTTAGCCTACTGAACCACCATACTCTCTCTATCCCTAACCTCTCTCCCTCTATGCTTCAGCCTCTTCACTTCCTGCCAAAATCATTGTTGCTAAAAACAATCACGTTTAAAATGGCCTAAAGGATTGTTAAATGAGATGAACTGGTTGCATCATTCAAATGAAGACTAGAAATCCCAAGAACAGCCTTTGCAGGGATGAATCATGTGGAAACTCCTCAGCTGTGGTTCCAGGGCTCCCACATTTGGCCCTCACTCAGTTTCCATCTTCAGTTTTAGCTGAGTTCTAGCATGAACCTCATCCCAAGGAGGTTGGCCTCCCCAGCTCTCCCTCCCTGCCCTTACTCCTCCCTCTCAGCCCCAGTTTGAATTTCTCCTCTTTGCCTTTCCCCATACAATTCCCACCCACCCCTCCAGGCCCATCACAAGCTCTCTCCATCGCCCCGCCTTCCTGTAGGCATGCAGCACAGACAAGCTTCAGATTCAGAGGGGTTTAGGTTCAAATCCCCTCTCTGCCACTTATGAATGAAACTTTGAGCAACTCACTCACACTTTCCTTGCCTCAGATTTCACATCTGCAAAGTGGGGATAACAACACCTCACCGTCTTGCTGGAAAGATTAAATGAGAGATCGTAGAGCACAGAGGCTGTAAGTAGTAATCAATAAATAAGGGCCATTATTATTATCCTCTCAAAATATCCAACACACCTCTAACTTATTTGTCAACTAATGTCAGTGCTCTACCACTTGACCATAGTATATTTTGTTCATGACCAACGGTGGAGATTTTGTGAAAACTTTTATCTTGGAAGAATTTCTCGTGGAGGAATATATAAACCTTATGAGAAAAATTGGATTAGGAAAACTGAGTTCATGCATAAATCTATCAAATACATGGTAAATAAGATTATATTCATTAAAGTCAGTCAGTAAAGGCAGAACATTAAACAATGAGACTATAGTAATATTTTATGCATATCAAGTTAGTGATGACTGATTTCCATTCACCGTTTCTTGCTTACCAGAAACTTTTCTGGGACTCTTTGGCTATGAGGTGTTAAAATGAGGCCTATATATTCAGTTTTTTCTGTAACAGATCATGCCTACTTGAAGAGGCACCCTGTCTGTGCCCGTTTCTCCACCCAAACATGTCATGCATTTTTGACTTGATGATTTGGAGCTATTGATTCCAGGTCTGCCTTCCAATTATTCTTTCCCCAGTCTGTTTTACACCACCTCAGCACCCTTGAAGAAACTGACCCATGCCTGCCTATTGACCATGGGGGACCAGAATTATCCTTCCTCCCTTCCATCTTTCTTTTCTCTGCTTCCCCAAAGAGCACCCAGTGTTTGGAGGAAGAGTGAAGCCAGTTTTCACTGAAGGGCTTCAGTCTTGTTTTCAAAGCTAACCCACCCAAGGAGAGGAAATCAAGCATTGTGGACCCACTCTAGCTCCTCTTTCCTTTCAGTGCACAAAAGGTGAGACCTCACTGCCCAGGCCTTCTGAGGGTGTTCCTTGCGGACATGCCCTTTCTTCTTCACCCACCCTTCTTTCTCTTCCCCTCCCTCCACCCTCTGTCTTTTTCCCCCATGTCCCCCTTTGCCATTTTAATACCTCTCCTTTCCCCATTTTTTCCCAGGGAACATTTTTCTTCCTACAAAAATAATTTGACTCCAAGCCCTAAGATTCTTCTAGTGATTGGGCAGCTTTGGCTGTGTCAGGCATTCTCAGGATGCCTCTGGCTTTCCTCCCCAGTGACTGCAGACTCCTGGGATGGGAGGGAGAAGAGGGGTCTAGTCTTCTCAATGGGGAAAAGGTGAAGGAACTTCTACTCTGAACTGAGATTTATTCTCCCAAATTCCTGAAATTAAACACACCTCACCTTAGGGATTTCTCTCTCTTCAAAGACTCCCAATTGGGCTCAATTTATTGTACTTCTAGTAACATAACATAACTCATTCTCGTGAGAACCTACAGCCCTGACATTGTGCCATTATAAAGATTTCTTTTAAAAGGTGAACATACGGCCGGGCCCGGTGGCTCATGCCTGTAATCCCAGCGCTTTGGGGAGCAGAGGCAGGCAGATCACGAGGTCAGGAGTTTGAGATCAGCCTGACTAATATGGTGAAACCCCATCTCTACTAAAAATACAAAAAAATTAGCCGGGTGTGGTGTCGTGCGCCTGTAATCCCAGCTACCCAGGGGGCTGAGGCAGGAGAATCGCTTGAACCTGGGAGGTGGAGGTTGCAGTGAGCCAAGAGAGTGCCATTGCATGCCAGCCTGGGCAACAGGGTGAGACTCCATCTCAAAAAAAACAAAGGTGAACATACAAGGTGCCAAGCTTAGATTGCTTCTCCCTAAATGCTAGGTTTCTAAAAACATTTTTTCTATATTTTTTATATTTTCTATATATTTTTTCTATAACTACAGAGGTGTGGAAAGGTGGCAAGCAGGAAAAAAAGCCTCAGTTTACCCTGCTATGCTTACAACCCTAACAAACCTAACTACTACATTCCCTATTAGAAGCTAAATCTTGGAACTGCTCAAAAGAAACATGGAAATGAAAGTGAATTAATATAGGCCAAGACATCTCATTAGGGAAGAAAAAAGTCTATTATAATAATCTCTAATTTATTTATCTAACAGAGAACACTCTACTATATTTTGATACTTGGCTATTGAATATAATGCTGTCCTATTCCATATATATATTTCCCAAATATCTATGAGTGTGTGTGTGTGTGTATATCTCCATATAAAATTGTTCTATATTTATTTTTCTTTTGCTCCTACATGACAAAGTTCTTATGGGCAGAGACCACATGACACATTTCTTTTGTACCCCCATGGGCCACTTACTCTCAAAAACGTATATTTTGAGAGCTGATTCTGCACCAATGGATTTGAGAGGTGTCTCTGAGCTCTATTATCCTGACAATAGCTGCTTGAACCAGGGGTCAGCACCCAGCCCCCAAACAGCCATCTATCTATAGGCTGGCCAGCATCACAGAAAAGTTGGTTTCATGAGACAGCTTTGCTGTCTGGGTGGTAATGGATCAAAAGATCAGCTTGTTTCTTAAAGAGAGTTTAAACAATAGATATAGGATCTTGTCATTAAGTGTTTTCTGATATAAAAATACTCCCTTGGGTAATTGATGGCAGCAGGGGAAAGAGAAATTGCTCATAAAAACAGACTGATACATCTGAAAGAATAGCCACTAATGTTGCTGAGTTACTGACCTTTCTGCCCAATGACCAAAACTAACATTGTTTGATAAAGGATGTTCTAGTGGCCACAAGGCTTAGCAGGGCAGCTGCTGGGACAGTTTTGCCAATTCCTGTCTTTCTCATGTGTCACTATGTTGAACATCCTTTATTGGAGTTGATTGGAATGTTTCTGTTTCTTGCATTCCGAAGGAACTAACTGATAGGGTGCCCAGTGCTAGGAGATATAGAAGAGCTTGTGGTCTCTATTCAAAGAGACGGAATTATGAGTGGAAATGTCATTAAGTGGAGTGTTTTAATTTTCTGTGACTGCTGTAGCAAATTACTACAAACTTGGTGACTTCACCCAGTGCAAATTTATTCTCTTACAGTTCTGGAGGTCAGAAATCTCAGAGCAGTTTCTCTGGGCTAAAGTCAAAGTATTAGGGCTGATTTACTCTGGAGGTTCTAGAGGAGAATCCATTTCTTTGCCTTTTCTAGCCTCTGAAGGAAGGTTGCCTGCTTTCCCTGGCCTGTAACCTTTTCCCTGCATCACTCCAACCTTTTGTTTCCATCATCACATCTCCTACTTCTGTGTGGCATGGGCTTCTCCTGTGTTCCTCTTATAAGGACCACTGTGATGACATTGGGCCTACCAAGATAATCCAGAAGAATCTTCCCAGGTCAATCAATGTCCTTAACTTGGTTGCATCTACACAGCCCCCTTTGCCACGTCAGGTAACATTGACAGGTTCTGGGGATAAAAACATGGACATCTTGGGGGATATTACTCAGCTTATTTCAGGGAGCACATCCTGTGAATGATATAAACAGAGGGCTGTGGAGTCTCCACAAGGGGCAACTGGACCAGGGGAGAGAAGGTCACACACATAAAAAGGTTCTCAACAAAGCCTCTTTTAATCATAAAAAAGTTTTCCTCTCCCCCTACTCGCTAGTATGTCTATCATTTCAGGATTCCAAGAGAGATACGAGTATAAAGATTTGCCAAATACATCACTCAGCATTCCCCATCCCATCCTGATCAAAGTTAATGAACTTGCCCCTTTCTCAAAATAGAACTTGGAAAATTGTCCCACTAAGTCCACTTCCCCCATACAAGGGAGTGCAATGATGTAGAACAGGAGTCATAAATGGGAGCAAGATTGCTTTGCTAAGAGATGACAGGAGTTGAGATGGGCAGAGACACAAGGTGGTGTTTCTTCAACAAACTCCCAGGTGTGTGGGTTCCTGACTATGAGTGAAGGACTGTGATTTGAATCAGAGCTGGGGTGTGTATCTGAAGAAAATAGTGAGGCATTTATCACTTAGATTTGGGGGAGGAGTTTCAGATGCAATAAGTAGATAGTCATTAAAAATTATTCTGGACACTCAAAACTTGACATGGGGGAGTTCTATTAGGAAAAAAGGTTTTATTTACTGGAAAATGGGGAGGTTAATTAAGAAGTAAGAGTGTTCATAAGTAGGATGTTCAGAGGAGGTGGTGATGTTGTCCTTGTCATTAAATGTTTTCTGATATAAAAATACTCCCTTGGTACTTATGAAGAAGGCTGATTTTCATTTCATTAGACATTCACTTATTCATTATAAAATAAAAGCGTGTGTGTATGTCTGTATGCATGCATGTATATTTCCAACCAAAAGTCAGGAGTGTGGACTATATTATGTAGAACCCAGGGATTCAAAGATCTGATTATGAATGGATAGTTACATGGATAGATTAATGATGGATGGATGGAAGAAGCATTGATCATCTGTCATGACTGGTGCCTCTAGCTCTAAGATGTCTGGCTTTGAATCCAGAGGAAGAAGTGGGTTCACTGGGGTTAGGAGAGTATCCTTTAAAACTTTTGCCAAAAACATTTGCAGTCACTTTTGGTTTATCTCTGCTGGTTGGATTTAGTTTTCCTGAAGCCCTTTGGGGCAGGGCCGTCTGTGACTTATGCTTAGGGCAGTGGAAGGTGGCTTTTTCTTCCCTTTCACCAAGGAGCTCTCAAGTTGCCTCTTTGCTTCCTTCTCTACCTATCTACATGGATTTTAAGCTTATCTGGATACTTGTGAATACTCATGAGGGCCAATTTCACTGCATTGCTCCACAAAAGAGTTCCTGGATTTCATTTTCTGGAAAATTTAGCACACTTCAGGATGAATCAAAAGAAGCTAGTCCCTGAAAAATGTCCACCAACCTCTTAGTTTAATCACCACTTATGCTTTAAGGGTATGTTGCAACACAGCTGGCATAGACAGCCTCTCTCCTGCTCCCCTGGCTCTATGGGCTTTCCTCCAGCCCAGCCCACCTGTCCAGGTTCACCTCCTGCCCCATTCCCACTTTGCAGCCTACACTGAAGCCAAATCAAACTATTCACATTTGCCCCTGTGGTCTGGACTATGTCAACTACCCTGTGACTTTGCTCATGTAGCTGGAGGGTTCTTTCCTCTTCCTCCATGTCTCCCCATGTTCCCTTCTCTTTCCCCATCAATCTTTAAAGACTCTCAAATCCAAAATATTCTACTCTAAAAAAGTTTTCATTGAATCTTTTCCTCCACCTCCACCCGCTACCAAGTACTCTCTCCTATACATACTTCTATTAGAGCAATGATAAAACTGCAAATAAAATCACAAGAAGGAAAAAAATCTCAAGCCAATTAGCAAGTGACTAGAGTCTGAGGGAAGTCCACAGTGGAGATGAGTAAGAGGCCTTGTAATGCAGAAGAGTCAAACAGGGATTAAGGGATAATGCTGTAAAAAGGCAAAATAAATAACCAGGGCAGGCTCTGTTGAATCTTACAGAGATGCCCTTCTAGGTTAAACATTTTCGAAGTACAGACATGCAATGCTTAACGAGGAGGATATGTTCTGAGAAATGCATTGTTAGATGATTTAATCATTGTGTAAACACTATAGAGGGTACTTAAACATGTGTTGAATGTACTGAATACTGTAGGCAGTTGTAATGCAATGATAAGCATTCATGTATCTAAACATGGAAGAGTACAGTAAAAATACAGTATTTTTTACTGGGACAACCTTCCAATATGCAGTCTGTTGACCAAAACAGTGTTATGTGGCTAACAAATGCCCACTTAAATGGAAAATACAAATATTCCAGGACTGAAAAAACTGTGTCTCTGAGAACCTCTCTCCCTCCTCTACCATATATAGATTCTCAGGGATGTACTCAGAGCTTTGGCTAAGGAAAGGGGTGCTTACCAGGGCAGTCACATGCATCCTGGACATCAAAGGGATGACATTGGTCACAACCAGTTCCCTTGTTCCCAAAGATTCCAGAAGGACATTGGCATTGTGGCAAAACAGCTGCAATGCCAGCGCTCCCACCAGGCATGTCAAGTTGATTTAGAATTAGGCTGAGGAAAGGGGACACTTCAGCCTAGTCCAGAAGACCATGGGGTGTTATTTCCTGGCTTGTTCTTAATTTCTCAGCTGAAGGTAGTGCAATCTCCTGTAATAGACATTGATTACTTGTGGTGACCTAATATCTCTGAACCCCTTCATCTTTTTCTTTTGTGTAACAGCTTTATTGAGATTTAATTCACATACCATACAATTCACCCATATAAAGTGTACAATGCAATGGCTTTTAGTATATTCACAAAATTTTGCAACCATTACCTCAACCAATATTTTCATTACCCCAAAAGGAAACCTTGGCCCATTAGCCATCATCTCCCAAACCTCCCACCACTGTCCAGTCCTAGGCAAATAATGTGGTTTGGCTGTGTCCCCGCCCAAATCTCATCTTGAATTCCAACATGTTGTGGGAGGGACCCGGTGGCAGGTGATTGAATCATGGGGGCAGATCTTTCCCAGGCTGTTCTCATGATAGTGAATAAGTCTCATGAGATCTGATGGTTTTAAAAATGGGAGTTTCTCTGCACAAGCTCTCTCTTTTTGCCTACCGCCATCCATGTAAGATGTGACTTGCTCCTCCTTGCCTTCCGCCATGATTGTGAGGCCTCCCCAGCCACGTGGAACTGAGTCCAATTAAACCTCTTTCTTTTGTAAATTGCCCAGTCTCAGGTATGTCTTTGTCAGGAGTGTGAAAATGGACTAATACAGCAACCATCTGTTAATTAATCTTCTGTCTCTATATGTTTTCCTATTATGGACTGTTAAAGGCTGAATTGTGTCCTCTTGATATTCATATGTTGTAGTTCTAACTCACAGTTCTTCAAAATGTGACAGTATTTGAAGACAGGGTCTTGAAAGAGGTAATTAAGTAATAGTGAGGTCACCAAAGTGGGCTCTAATCCAATGCAACTCATTCCTTAAAAGAACAGATTAGGGCACAGGCACAGGGAGAAGACCATGTGAAGACATAGGGAGAAGATGGCCATCCCTAAGCCAAGAAGAGCAGCTTCAGAATGAAACCACCCCTGCTGATACCTTGATCTCAGATTTCTAGCCTCCAAAACTGTGAGAAAATCCATGTCTGTTGTTTAAGCCATCAAGTCTATGGTACTTTGTTATGGCAGCCCTAGAAAATGAATACATTTCATATAAATGAAATCATACAATATCTGGTCCATTGTGATGGGCTTCTTTTACCTACCATAATGTTTTCCAGGTTCACCTATATTGTAGCATATATCAGTACTTCATTCCTTTTATGACCAAATAATCTTCCTTTGTATAGATATACACATTTTGTTGATCTATTAGTTAGCTGAGGGACATTCGGATTGTTTACAATTTTTGGCTATTTTGAATAATGTTGCTATGAATATTGACGTAAAAGGTTTTGTGTGGACTTACATTTTCATATTTCTTGACTATATATCTAGGAGTGCAATTGCTGGCTGACAGATAACTCTATGCTTCACCTTTTGCAGAACTGCCAGATTGTTGTCCAAAGTGGCTGCACCATATTACATTTCCAGCAATTCATGAGAGTTCCACTTTTTCCACATCTTCACCAACACTTGCTGTTATCTGGCTTCTTTATTATAGCCATCCTAGTGCATTCATAATAGTATCTCAATGCAGTTTTAATCTGCATTTCCCTAATGGCTAATGATGTTAAGCATCTTTCAGGTGTTATTGGCCATTTGTATATCTTTTTTTGGAGAAATGTATATTTTGATCTTTCCTTACTTTTAATTCAGTTATTTTTCTTTTCATTATTGAGTTGTAAGATTCCTTTACAGGCAAGAAATGCAAGTCTCTTATCATATATATGATTTTCAAAACTTTTCTTCCATTCTGTTGTCTTTTCATTTTCTTGATGGTGTTCTTTGAAGCATAAATAGTTTTAATTTTAATGATATATTCTCTACCTTTTAGTAACATCCCATATGATAAGTTGTACCTTCCCAAGGTAGAAACTAGAAATCTTCCATACCAAAACTCCTTTGTAGCTAGGATAACCTAGATTCCACCAATCAGATCTACCCATGATAGTCTTAGATTTTGGAAATGAGCAACCCAAGGAATTGGCTGCATGGAGAGGAATTGATATGATGATGGAGGCCTCTAGATCTTCAAGATCAGAATTGGGAGAAGCTGTTGGTATCCATCCTGGTTTCCTCATTGGTACAAAGCAATAGTGGCAAAGGAAAATTTGCTCAAGAAGCTCCTGTGGTATTTCCAGGAATTGTTCCTGAATGGCTCAGAGCCTACTGTCTGCCCCTCCTTGATTTTCTGTAATCTGCCTAATATTCTTGAATAAACCCCCTTCCTGATTAAACTAATCAGAATGGATTCTGTTGTTGGCAAGTCAGAACCTTGACCATTAAATACCCAGTCTTAACAGAATAAGGGAATTCTAGGACTTCAGGAATTATAGACCTTGCTACTTCAGCAAAAGTAAACTGCTTTATGTCTTTTAAAAAGTGACCTAACCCTTATCTGTTATCAAGTAGGCCCCATTTTCCTACAATTGTACTTTTAAAAACTTTTCACAAGGTACTTAAGAAAAATATAATCCTTAATATAAATTCAAAATAACCTGGCAAAGACTTTCAAACTGCATAGTTTTCCTTGATGGTAGGTGATATGGTTTGGCTAAGTCCCCACCCAAATCTCATCTTGAATTCCCATGTGTTGTGGGAGGGACCCGGTGGGAGGTACTTGAATCACAGAGGGCAGGTCTTTCCTGTGCTATTCTCCTGACAGTGAGTAAGTCTCACGAGATTTGATGATTATATAAGGGGGAGTTTCCCTGCACAAGCTCTCTCTCTTTTTGCCTGCTGGCATCTATGTAAGATATGGCTTGCTCTTCCTTGTCTTCTGCCATGATTGTGAGGCCTCCCCAGCCCCGTGAAACTGTGAGTCCCATTAAACCTCTTGTAAATTGCCCAGTCTCAGGTAGGTCTCTAATCAGCAGCATGAAAACGGACTAACACAGTAGATTTCCAGGAGTGAAGTGAATCTGCTTGGTTTTTCCACACACTTAACTTACTTCATGATCAGTGGTCAGAATTTGCAGGTGGTTGCACAGATGAACCCAGATGTTGAAACAGAACACAGGTGCTGGCCACATGGAAATTAGCTATGAGCATTGGTCTTACTGGTTTTGTGCTTAAGTTGCTCCACAATAATCAACAGATGAGAATGACCTTTCCTCTGAAGAAGAATGAACAACAAATTGGGGAAAAGGAAAGATTATCATGCTTCCTTAAGAGGTGCTAAACCAATAGCAACTAGAATTAAGAATGAGAGATAATCTCTCCTTGATTCAGGGCCCCATCTGGATTCCTAAGCCAGTTCTACATGCAAAGTTCTGAGAGTCACTTACAGTGATTTCATGACTTCTTAAAAGTTTATTTCAGCCTAGCTATACTGTTCCAAATTTACCTGATATTTTTCCAATACTGTATTGAATTGATTAATTGGACTTACATAAGGGAAGCCACATTACTGGGCAACGGCATGTTCAAAAAAGCAAGACATTAAGGAGCTTAAGAAATATTTTTGCAAACTCAAGGCCACCAATGCTTATTCCAAACTTTAAATCTTTAGAGATCAAAAGTCCTGCTAGAGGATAAAGCATACCAAAGCCATAGAGAAACGTTAGTTTTGGCAAGATGAGCAAAGAGAAGTGGAAAGAAAGGAAGCAAACAAAATACAAAAAGGAAATTCTACCTTGACTCTCTTCACAGAATTTTTATTTAAAAACAGCAAACAATCAGTCAGCAGTCTTTTCATATCATCAAAAAAAAAAAATAACTAAAAGAAAGATACTGGAAATGAGCGACCCCTGCAGGCTCTGCTCTTTCAACATGTGAAACTCTGAGGTTAAAAGGTTTTATGGAATTTAATCCCTTTGGAAATTAAGAGAAGGGCCAAAGTCATGTTATCAACCTCAGGAGTTGGCTAGTTGGTTGTCTCATTCTAGATAAGAAATCCACTCTCCCTTCATATATATGGATATTCCATTAGGTCACACCCCATCCCTAGAATATAACAATTCAATCCAGTGGCCTTTAATAAAGGTACCAAGTCCAACACTCCAACAAGACAGTTAAGAAGTCATTCAGCTGTGTTTGTCTGACAGAAATAGCAGAAATACAGTTCAAATCCTTTCCAAAAGTTGTCAATTTAGTTGACTTTAAAAAATGAAACCCTATTGGTCTATAGAACAATAATGCTATTTGCAAAGTTTAATCCAGTATAAGAACATTTCTTCCTTCCCTAAGACGTAAGTACTCAGCAATGATAAACACACGGGGATAGCGTAGAAACCTCCCCCTTTCCATGCCTCTCCACTTCAAATTTACTGGTCTCAGAACTAGTAAACTCAAATCCACAGTGAGAATTCTTTTTTCTAGCAGAACTCATGTGAGTAGGGTGAATAATGGAAATTATGTTTCATAGTAAAAGCTCC
This sequence comes from Papio anubis, assembly GCF_008728515.1. Lineage (NCBI taxonomy): Eukaryota > Metazoa > Chordata > Mammalia > Primates > Cercopithecidae > Papio > Papio anubis. Next base: position 37,966,397 of record NC_044989.1, read on the forward strand.
ACAAATCAGCCCTGTACAGCCAGTGTAAGCCCGACTGCAACATTTGGCTTGCACTCAAAGAAAGAACAAAATACAACTGCAGCCCATACTTGGATACACCTGAATTTATGGCTCATTTCTCTGCTTGCTCCATGCTCCATGGGACTGATCTGAGTAAGTTTCATTTTCATTGAAAGAAACCCAACTCCAGGCCACAAAAATCAATAAGAGCCCTGTACTCAGTTTGGCTGCAAAGCTAGAAAACAAGGTGAGAAATGAACCCTATGTTAATAAAAGGAAATAGAGTACATATACATACACTCACCCACATACAGGTGATTGAACTCACTTCCAGATGGGCTGCCAGAGGAAGCTTATTGTAACCAAGCTGGCAGAGGGCACAGAAAGTGATTAGTTGTCAGAAACATAACAATGAGGCCCTCTCTCCCCACCCAAAAATATGAAGAAAGACCAGCAACATTAATGGGAGTGAGATCTGATTGTATCACTAAGGGCAGCAATTTCTATCTTTTGCTGAGATCTGAGTGACTTGGTAAGTCATTCTATATATATATATATATATATATGTATATATATATTAGACTTAGACTTAGGGGGTACAAGTGCCATTTTGTTACGTGGATATGTTGCATGTTGGTGAAGTCTGGACTTTTAGCATAACCAACATCTGAATAGTGTATATTGTACCCATTAAGTAATTTCTCATCCCTCACCCCCTCCCATGCTCTCACCCTTCCGAATCTCCAGTATCTGTTATTCTACTCTCTATGTCCATGTGTACACATTATTTGGATCCCACTTATAAATGAAAATATGTGGTATTTGTCTTTCTGTGTCTTAATTGTTTCACTTAGGACTTAGGATAATGGCCTCCAGTTCCATCCACGTTGTTGCAAAAGACGTGATTTCATTCTTTTTTATGGCTAAGTAGTATTCCATAGTGTGTATATATATATATCACATTTTCTACATCCAATCATCCATTGCTGGACACTTAGGTTGATTCCATCTCTTTGTTATTGTGAATAGTGCTGTGGTAAACATGCAAGTGCAGGTATTTTTTGGATATAATGGTTTCTTTTCCTTTGGGTAGATACCCAGTACTGGGACTGCTAGATTGAATGTTTCTTCGAGAAATATCCATACTGTTTTTCATGGAAGTTGTACTAATTTACATTTTCCCCAAACAGGGTAGCACAAGGGAGAGGGTAAGAAAGGAGTATTAAAATTTTAACGTGTTATCAGTGAAGGGAGAACCCCTGTCCTAAGGACTCAAATCTGGGTTCTTTCTCTGGAGAATATCTCAGAAGTCTTCTAGCAAATCAAGGTGGTATGTGTGTAAGTGCATGGGGGGCAGGGTGTGTGGATGTTTAATGTGAATATCCCAGGGAGTTAAGCCTACCATTGAGGAATATTTCACTCTCGGAAAACAAGCACAAAGCGATCCTCATTTTATATCTAATTTGCCTTGTGGATTCTCAATGTTAATAGAGTAATCTCTATTCACATGGGCAAAGAAAAACCTTGTTCTGGGTACCGTATAAATATTCTTATAAAGCGAATTTCCAGGAGCCCAGACTAATCCTTCATATCTGTCCCCGTAGATTTAAGCAAATAAGCCTTCATCCACATGCCGATATCTCACGGGAGCAGTTCTGAGCAGAGCTGACTTCTGGTTTCCCTCCTCTGGAAAACTCTAGGAATCCACAGAGGGGGTCATTTTGACTTTCTGCGGTCCCCAGAAAGCTGCTGAGGGTGACTTTTCAGTCTGAAGTGTGAAGGCAGAGAAAGTAAGAGCAGAGCTCTTACCACAATAGGCACAGTATTAAACTCTCAACATTTATCATCTTCATAAGTGTTGAAGAAAATTCAATTATTTTTCATATTTTGTAGATGAGAAAACAGATGCTAAGAGGGCAGTGGCTTGCCCAAGCCTGTGTAGCTTAGGCATCTGCTGCTGAGCCCCTGTTCTTAAACACATAGTTCTCTGCCTTAGGAAGGGTTTCCATGGCCAACCTTGTTCTTTGCAATTCTTGTGCTAGGTAACTGACATCTCTAAAATGACCAATTCCATACAGCAAAAACTTTAGCAAGATGTGTGATGTAGCTTGCTCAGAACTGGCAAGGCCTTTCTTTCTTCATGCTATTCCTGACATAGATATTCCCAACACACATGTTCCTGTCAATATACTCCTGATACATACAATGTAGCAGAATTATTTTTCCTGCCTAACTGACCACCTGCTACCCAAAGGTTGTTTATACAGACATCTACTTCTACCTCTGCGACATGGTGGTAACAGCACACACTTTCAAGGTGGTTCTGAGTGTGAATCCTGGCCACTGACATATTACCTTGAGTTCAAGATGTAATAGGACCAAGGCCCAGCCAGCACTGGGGCACAGGACATGAGAGTGCAGTTCATGTCTGTGAGGCTGCAGACAAAGCTGTGCATCCTAGTGTAGAGCTGGCTCACCCTGAGGTGTGACTGTGTGAAAACTAAAAGCCACAAGCCAATCATTGTAGGCCAGGCCATGGAGGGTGTGATGTCCTCTAAGCTGAACCTGTGGAGTGTCATGGTCCCCTGAATACTGCTGTGAAAGCATCCTGCACCACCAGCACCTGGGATCACTGCCAGAGAAAAGGTCTCTTCCCCCACGCTCTTCAACAGCAGTTCCAGCGTGGAGCTTTGCCTCCCATTCCCCCTACCTCCCACAGGCATCATCCCTCTATTGACCATGCCCACGAGGTGACTTACTCCAGAACCTCCTCTACTCCCACCATCCTGTGCTGGGGCTGAGTGAGGGAATTAGAAGTGCTTTAATGAAAAGAGACCTGGATGCAATTCTGGTTCTGAAGAATTCCAACACTGGGGCAAGATGATGTGCTTGTACCTAAGGGTGCTGGAGAACCAGGGAACTGGACTCTGCCTGCTTCTGTGCCTTGGGCTCAGCCTTCCCCAGGGCACCGTGTACTCAGCCATCAGTACCCATCTGTTGTGAGGAGTATTCTGAGATCAGCCTGCACTGGACATTTGCAAGCATCTGGATCCCTGAACTGCTAATAGAAAGAGGCTGGTCTTTTGAAGAAGGTTCCATCTGACTTCTGGACTCCTGGCTATTTTCAGAAAGTGTGTTTTCTGGAACTTCATTCTAGGGATTGAAGGAAACAGACTACCTCAGTTTTAAAACCTGCTTAATTAACGTGCTCTAAATCCGGAAATGATTCAAATGTTTGTCAGTTGGTGACTGGATAAACAAACTGTGGGATATCCATACAATGAGATACTTACCAATATAAAGGAATGAACTATTTTTATTATACGTAATAGCACAAACAAATCTCAAAATAATGGTGAGTGAAGAAGTCAGATGAAAAAGGGGCCACACTGCATGATTCCATTCATATAAAAATTTAGAAACTACAGCCTATAGTGACAGAAAGCATGTGAGTAGTTGTCTGAGGTTGAGGGTATGGGTCAGGGAGAGGTGAGAGGGAAGGATCAAAAAGGGGCATCAGGAAACCTTTGGGGTGATTGATATATTCATTTTTGATTGTGGTGATGGTTTAATTGGTATATACATATGTAAAGTCAAATTGTACATGTTGAACATATGTAATCTATTGTATATCAATAACATGTCAATAAACCTGCAAAAAATATGCAATATATACAAGATACTTAGCAGTGTGCCTGGCATGCAGTCTGTGCTTGCTAAATAGGAGCTATGTTGCCATTTTCACACTTGGCTTCACTCTCACCTACTTTAATGAGAACAGGAGCTAAAGACATGGAGACCCCAATCCTATGAGGTGTCTCAAATGGACTCTGCCCAAAAGCTGAGGGAAGCTCTGTATGCATCAGAACTAGAGCCAGTATGGAAAGAGATTCAGAAATTGGTTTGGGAACATCTTCCAACCAAAGTGACACTTCCCAAAAAAACATGTTATAATATCAGTGTTATAGGAGGAAAAAACCTTCTTGAAATATATTTCTGATAATGCCTATAATTCTGAAAGCACATTTCGGCCTGCTTTCTTACCTTGTCTAGACTGAAGAACTGTTTCAATTTAGTATCAATCAGCCCCTTGATTCTAAAATGCCATTGCCCAGGTGTAGACAGCTCACCCTATGGCATGAGGACTCTTCCTCGTGCATTTCTGCAACCCCGGGCTCTAGGTTTGGTTGAGTACTGCAATCAAGCTTCCCCCACAGTCTGAGTTCATCTCTGCTGAGTTCAACAAACATTCATTCCAAGGAATATCCACTCGCCTTCATAAACATTGAAAATTTCAGAATCTCCCCTGGCCATCCTGTCATTGTTCATATGTGAATTAGGTGATTGCTTCTTTGGAGGGTTTGAGAGACTCCAGGAAGACCACCTTGATATGACAAAATTCCCACTGCACCCCCAGTGATTCCTTTTTCAATTAAATATTAACTTTAAAAAACACAAGCATGCCTTAGGTAAAGGAGGTAAATAGTGAGTAAATAGTTTATTTCTAGAGAGGAAAAAAGGGAGAATAATAATATTGGACCAAAGGATAAAGCATCAACAACGGGCATTTTTCTGAAAGATAAGTCTCACCAACTTTACCATTTGGGGGCCAGGACCTCCCACTTCCTCTCAAAGGCCTGGCATTGGTAGCTTTTGCATTTGTGTCAGCAAAACCCAGGGAGAGTGTTTCAGCCTGCTCTGAGGATCAGGCATCCAACACTCTTAAAAAATCTGTTGACAATGCCCTGTATAAAAAGGGAAATTTCAGCTGCTATTTTAGTTAGGCGAAAGCCAATTTGAGACTTCAGTAATTTGACACTTTCTGATTTTCTTGGCCCCAGAATTTAGTCTCTTGGTTAATGGACAAACTATGTTTGGTTGGTTGGTTTGGTTTTTTGTGGTTTTGTTACTTTTCTGAGCCTCTATCTATCTGCCCTCTAATCACACAAGAGTTGTAATGTTTAATGTAGTTTCATACAGAAGTATCATAAAACTGATCAGAGAAGGTATAGTTATAAAAACTGAAACCTGAAACAGTGAGGAGGCCTGTGCCTGGGTTCATGGCGTCAGGCCAGAGAGATGGGAGTCCACCGGCTTCTTGGCCTCTGATGGCAATGTTGCTTTTTCTTCTAGGCAAGGCGCCTGACTCAGGGACTTCACCTACAACTGCATGTCACACTTGGAATCAGTGCCTATTCAGACTCCAGGAAGTCTTAGATGAGGATGAGGGATTGACCCGTCTCCAGGAGAGGCCATACCACATATACCTCTGTTCGGGGCTTCTGGTGATTCAGGAGGCCAGAGATGTAGGGGTTTGTACCCACCTCAGAAATAACACAGGAGAAGGTCAGAGGTCAGGGAAAAGCATGTACACAGAAGCAGCGGCCCCAAATCCCACATTAGTCAGGTGATTGATGGCTGACCCTGGGCAAAAGGGCGAAGCCAGCAAAATGCAACTTTTATTCTACAAACATTCATTGAGCAACTATCGTACACCAAGCGCTATACTAATCTGTGGAAAAATATTGGCGAACAGGAAACAAGAACTTACTGTTCAGTGGGAGATAGAGACTTAACTCAAGTATCAGACTCTAAGCAAGTGGTCTCCCTGCCGTGAGGGCCCCCTTCTCCCTGTGATCAGACCTCTGAGCACATTTTTGTTCTCTAAGGACAGCATCCTGTTTCTCCCAAATCCGTTTTTCTCTGGCATCCCTATTCCTTCAGTATTTTAAAAGACTCAGTTTCTTCCTTTCCCTCCCTGGTCGACTGTTACTTGCCTGTCTCAGACTCCCTGACCCCTCCCTCACCCCTTCCTAACCTCAGTGCCACCGGATTGTCCTCCTTCTCCTATTTTGCAGCCCAGCCCGTGTCAGGGCAGGGGCCTGGAGGAGCCCAAGGCGTTGCAGCAGAGGAGAGAAAAGACAACGATGATCCTCAGCTGGTCAGTCTGGTCACTGGGTTTGCCGCCACCGTGGCAATGAGACAGATGCCACTCACCTGCTCTGGCCACGAGTGGCCCGTGGTTGATTTGGCCTTCAGTGGCATCACGCCTTATGGGTATTTCTTAATCAGCGCTTGCAAAGATGGTAAACCTATGCTATGCCGGGGAGATACAGGAGACTGAATTGGAACATTTTGGGGTCATAAAGGTGCTGTTTGGGGTACAACACTGAATGTCACTAAAGCAGCTACAGCAGCTGCAGATTTCACAGCCAAAGTGTGGGATGCTGTCTCAGGAGATGAATTGATGACCCTGGCTCATAAATACATTGTCAAATACATAAATATCCTGTGTATTTCATGGAGGATAGTAATTATTTGTTAACTGAGGGACAGGATAAACTGTTACACATCTATGACTTGAACAAACCCGAAGCAAGACCTAAGGAAATTAGTGGTCACACTTCTGGTATAAAAAAGGCTCCTATGGTGCAGTGAGGATAAACAGATTCTTTCTGCTGATGATAAAACTGCTTGACTTTGGGATCATGCTACTCTGACAGAAGTGAAATCTCTAAATTTTAATATGTCTGTTAATGATATAAAAATATATTCCTGAAATTTTGGTTATAACTTATGGACAATCGATTGCTTTTCATAGTGCAGTAAGTTTGAACCCAATTAAATCCTTTGAAGCTCCTGCAACCATCAATTCTGTATCTCTTCATCCTGAGAAAGAATTTCTTGTTGCAGGTGGTGAAATTTTTAAACTTTGTAAGTATGATTATAACCGTGGAGAAGAATTCGAATCCTACAAGGGACACTTTGGTCCTATTCACTGTGTGAGATTTAGTCCTGATGGAGAACACTATGCCAGTGGTTCTGAAGATGGAACATTGAGACCAGGGCAAACTGTGGTAGGAAAAACTTATGGCCTTTGGAATGTGTGCTTCCTGAAGAAGAGTGGTGAGCTGGAAAAGCCAAAGATTGGTTTTCCAGAGACAACAGAAGAGGAGCGAGAAGAAACGGCTTCAGAGAATTCTGATTACATCAATTCTTCAACTCCTAATGTGAAGGCCTGAGGGTCAATCATATGACGCAGTTAGTATCCAACTTATCGACTAAAACGAGCAAGCAGAGAAAAGCATCAGCCTTCCAGAGTTACTCTCTGCTTAAGGCAGAAAGAGCAGTAAATAATGGGGAAAAAAATTAGCTCCAGTGCTGGAACAATTAACTTGGTGTTACCTTTAAGTCAAAACTCAAGAGTATCAGATGAAGAGAGGTGGCGTTATCCTCTTATAGTACGGTGGCCTGTTATCTTTTTAATGACTATATACAAGCCAACATCCAAATTCTCTTATTACAATTAGGGTTCTTGTAGCTGTTTATGTTATTATGGAGAAGAAAAATATATTGGCTTATTTTTCTGACTGTTTTCCTTAAAGCAGAATGCTTTTTTTTAATTTTATTTTTTGCTTTAGTTGTAAAGAAGAGGGAATACATGATAAAGTAACTGGTTTGATTTCTCTTTCATTGTACACTGCTTCTGAACATCTAATTGTTTTTAGTTGTCTAAATAAAATGCCTCTAAAACAAACAAACAAAAATCTCCATTTACTGGGGAAAAGAAATCTATTGATTGATCACTCACCAATCCCATGTTACTTTTTTTCAAAGACATTTGCTTTTTAAGAAGGTCACCAAGAGAACAGCCCCTTATCCCAAAGAGTCATACCTCTCGGGTAGCAGAATTTCTGTCACAGGGAGAAAATGGAAAAAATATATACATTTTAAAAATAGTGACAGTATTTTAATATCCCTTTCTATGGATGTAATCTCACTTAATTTCATAACAATCACCTGAAGTAGCTAACGATATCACATAGATAAGGATATAAAATTCAGAAAATTCTGGTGTTTTACACAAGATCACACAGCCAAAAATAACAAAGTGAAACATGGACCAGATTCTCTGTTTCCCAAGCAGGGATCTTTCCACTGTACCACACACGCTTCCCTTGGCCACCCCTTCGTTCACGTCTTCAGGTTATCAGCTGGCTTGAATTAGGGTGGACGTGGACTCCAATGGAATAGCAATTTTTTATGGGACTTTCCTTAATTCAAACAGATACCTTGGGAATTACTTTTAGTTTTCCTAGGTGATCTGCCAAAAGTATTTCTCCTTCTATTTCCCTCTGAACCTAGCTAACTTAAGCTCCCATCTAAAATTTTGAGGTGTCAGAGAGGAAGGGGATAGAGGCTTATGGAAACAGGTCGATGCCCCCAGAGTCCTTGGGCATTGTTTATGGATTGGCCTGTCCTCTCACCTTCCACCAACAGAAGAATCAGCCTCTGTTGATAAGAACCTCCCTACCACCCCTCTGGTGGCCTTGGCCCAGCCCTGGCCATAAAAAGGGATTTCATATCATTAGCGACTTCCCCTTCACAGTTCATTAGCATGAAATGTCTTGGCAGCTGAAATGACAAAGGGGACTCCCTCCTCACCAGTGATTTCATGGGGAGAGACAGAAAATATTGCATCCTAAAAGCAGCCATCAGGCAGCTGTATCTGCTGCTTTTGTTTGTGGCTGTGACTCAATAGCAAGTTGAGATGCTGGAAAATACTTGTAGCACTCATCATCTGGCAACCAGATGGCAAGCTGGATTTAACTCTACATGGTAGATCTAGTGGATAAACTAGTTGAGTCTGGAAACCTAACTTTGTTCACATTACTGAAGGCTCTGCTACCAAGGCTAAGCTGGACATGTGGGGTAAGCTGAGACACTCCAGATGGTCCCAAGGAGTTGTGATGTGTGTACACATGTATAGACACACATATAAATATATACACACATATATACATGTACACACACAGTCATCCCCAGTATATGAGGAGTATTGGTTCCAGACACCAGTGTATACCAAAATCCCCACATGCTCAAGTCCCACAGTAGGCCCTACAGAACTGTGTATATGAAAAGTCGGCCCTCCCTATACCCAGGTTTTGCATCCCTCAATCTGCATTTGCTTGAAAAAAATCCACCTATAAGTGGACCTGCATAGCTCAAACCCATGTGTGTAGTTCAACAGTTAACTGTATACTTATATACATATAAAAATGTATAAATGCATTTACTTTTTACCCAATATTTGTTGTCTCCCTCTCAAAGAAAATGGAAGATATAGTTGTATTAGGCCCCTGAGCAAGTGGCAGTTGAGGTCAGACCATCACGTTCAAGTATCTTTTCTAGAATAACTGAATATGGTTTCATGAGTTACAGCCAGAAAAAATAGAAGTTGAGAACAATAGTCCCCAAGGCTATTTCAAATGTGCACTTCTTTAAAGAACAAAAAGAATGAGTGACACTATTAACCGAGTCTCGCCATTGATACCAAAGATGACACTCATAGCTCATGCTGTACATTTGAAAATACCAGCATTGACCCACACTAAACTTGCAGATTTTCTTTCTGCCTTGGTCCTCTTGGTTTAACTATCATAAATATGCAGCGTTCCCTCCAGCCTCACCTCTGCTTACTTACCAAGTAGAAATTGAAGGATAGAGGTGAAGGTGGTTTAGTATAGAATTTATTTCTGCCATTTGCCCAGGACAGTGCATCAAATACTCCCTAGGATGGACCACAATGAGCCATGATTCTGGTATTCACACTGTTGTATAATTTTCTCTCCTTGGTTATGTGCTGAAGTTGACTTGCTTCTAATAAATGTGAAAAAATGATGAGATGTCACTTCAAGATTAGATCACAAAAAGATTGTGACTTCCATCTTCGGTGCACATTTGGGTGCATATGGGTGCACATTTTCTTGCTCACTCTCTTTTGTTCTGTCTCTTACTCTCGCTTTCTCACTCCTGCTTTCTTCGTTCTCTCTTTCTGTGGGAAGTCAGCTACCATGTTGTGATTTAGCCCAGTGAAGAAGGACCTGTCAATAATTGCATAAGTGAAATTGGAAACAGATTCCCTCCCTTTTTCTCACTCTCTCTGGCCTTCAGATGAGACCACAGCCCTGGCCAATAGTTTGCCTGCAACCTCAGTAGAGACCTTGACCCAGGAGCACCCAATTAAACTGTGCCTAGCATTTTGATCCATAGAAATCATGAGATAAATGTTTGTTGCCTGATGCCACCAAGTTTGAGAATCCTTTGTTAAGCAACAGTAAATAACCAGTGCAAGCATCAGTGGAAGATAAAGTGATTTCCCCAGTAACCATTGAAAGAATGAGCCAAGTAGTTACAGGACTCAGTGGCCAGTATACTCACTTTATAAATGAATCTGGGTTTTGAAGAGGTGTTTTTCTAACCTGAAGTAGTGGAATCACCACATGTAACTCCGTGCATGTAGGGACCTCATCAAACACATCTCTATCACTGGTTGGAATGGTTTAAAGATGGTCCTGCCCAGGGTACTATTTAAAATTCAGAGGGCAGGGCTCCACCGTAACTTGCTAAAATAGAATCTCTTGGCATAGGACCTGGATCTGCATTTTGAGAAAATCACCCTGGTAATGTTGCTGTTTAGTTCAATTTGGAAACTACTAGAAAAAAAATAACCTCTCCAAGTCATCTTGTATATTGAATTTTATTATTCTTTCTGTGTTAAAGGGGGTTACAAATATAGTGCAGGTAACACACTTTGGAAACTGAGTCCTAGCAGTGGGCTTAGCATACTTGGGTGTTGTAAATGTGGGTGTGGTTTCAGCAACTTGCAAAACTGTGGAAATTGAGCAACACCCCAAAACTTACTTGAATTCCTGAATCTAATCAAAGTAGTAATGGATTTCAGCATAATTCCATGAATGGCTTGTTTTCTAATAAAACGAACAACAATGTATTACTCAAACTGAATATTTTCTGAGACATCATGGTATGGGGAAGGAGACATTGGGATTAGTGTCAGAAGAACTGTGTTTAGGTGCTGGCTCCGCTGCTTGGCAGGTATTTGACCTTGAACAAGTAACTAAGTTCTATTTCTTCCAGTCTAGTTTGAATGGATTTACACATATGTTTTTATATTACCATGATCATACTATTATGTAAGTTTTTATCCTGCTTTTTTCACTTAACAGTACATTCTGAATGTTTTCTCATGTCATTAAAAGTTTTCAAAAATATAATTTTAGGGGCTCCATAATATTCCATTGTGTAGGAGTATCATAACCACTTCCTGTGGTTAAATATTTGTTATATCCAAGTTCTTACCATTATAAAAAACATTGTGAGAAACATATTTGCATTCAAAATTTGTCTACATTCCTTAGAAGGAAATCTCAGAAATAAAATTACTGCATCTAAATGTATGAATAATTTTCCTGAGACACATTGCAAATTGCTCTTCAGAGAGGCTTAACCAACATGTACTTTTATCAGCAGAAACAGAATTTTCATTTCAATGTCAGCATAACCTTGCCAGCATAAAGCATTATTTTTTAAACGTTGTTAATTTTATGATTTATACATCCTTGCTAGTTTGATGGTCAAAATATGTCTTCTTGTTTTAATGTGTACTTTTTATCATGCTACTCACATTAAGTACTTTTCCGACATTTAGTACTGAGACTCCTCATTGGTAAAATGAGAAAAACAACCCTACTCATAGGGATATTGGAAAAATTTATGAAATGGTTATTTTGAATACTTCTTATGAATGCAATTATATGGTATATTCAAAGATAAAACTCTTATGATCTCAATGTAGTTGATAGCTATTTATATAAAGACAAATCAATCTCTCATGGGACGTGGAGTTGAGGGCAAATCCCCTCCAGCTCCTTCATCCCATGCATTTCCATGTCATGTAATTAGAGTTCAGTAGCATTGAGAGCTGTAATGAAGGGAACTCAAATAAGTGACAAATGGACCCAGCAGCCTGCATGGTTATCTCCACATTGTTACTCTCAGTAATGGTAGGTGTTGGGGGTGGGATGACTTGGTCAATTTTATGTTACTCTGGGGCTCCAGTTACTTAACAGCAACTTTCCATAGCCACTTCCTTCCTCTTTACCAGCCAGGTCCCTGAGTCATTGCTCAACAGTAGGTCCCAGCAGCAGTTAGCTCTCTTGAAGCAAGAACCAAGATATTGCCCCTTTCTGAATACCCTAGGAACTTGTCTGCCTCATGTAGAAACTGCTTGATTTCAACAGAATGAGAGCATGCACCAAGAGAAAGCTAGAATTCCCAGAATTCTTCTTCCTTTCCTTTCCTTTCCTTTCCTTTTCTCTTTTCTTTTCTTTTCTTTTTTGACAAGGTCTTGCTGTCGCCTGGGCTGGAGTGCAGTGGTGAGATCCTGCCTCACTGCAACCTCTGCCTCCCAGGCTCAAGCTATTCTCATGCCTCAGCCTCCTGAGTAGCTGGAACTAGAGGCATATGCCACCATTCCTGACTAATTTTTGTATTTTGGGGGAAAGACAGGGTTTCTCCAGGTTACCCAGGCTGGTCTCGAACTCCTGGGCTCAAGTGATCTGTCTGCCTCGGCCTCCCAAAATGCTGAGATTACAGCCATGAGCCTCCATGGCTGGCCCAAAATTTCTATATTAACTGAATGACTTATATATTATTGCTCATTTAACTTAATTCTCTCACTTATTTGAAAAGAAAAATTAAGAAATAAAAACAAAATTATGATAAAGGCCTGAAAACACAGGGAGAATTTTTCAACAAATTCAATGTAAAACATTCAAGATGTTAAATAATATATGGTTTTCAAAAGAAAAATATGGTAGATTTAAATATAATCAATGTTCAGTCTGACTATAATTTGCTATTAGAGACCTGGAATTAAGCCTTCCTTTTTTCCAGGAACTCTGTCCTTTGTGCCTGGAGGCTGCGACGAAGTGGAAGTTGCAAGGGGAGACTCTGTTCTTTCTTATTTATAATTAAAAAATAAAAAGGGGGATTTGGGAACCACTTGTACTAGTGCCTATAAACCCACAGTAAGGAATTTTGCCCTAGTAGCTTTAAACAGACTATCCTTTTTTCTTCAAATTTATGGAGCAACTTTAAAGGCATTTTGTGTACATAATTATGCAGTCTGTGTTTTAATTCATTGGGAGTTCTGGCTGAGTATGGACTGCAAAGTTAGACATTTTGGGTTCAATTTTCTGATATATCTGTCCCAGATATTACTTTATTTTATTCATACAACCTCATGATGTGTCTATAAACTTGCTTTTTTATCATCATCATTCTGAAATCTCATGCAATAAATAGTGGTTGTGGGGCGGGGGGGAAAGAAAGTAGCCTCTTAACCTTTTTCAATAAGAGAGATGTCATTTTGTCCAGAAGGGCAGCTCATCTATGACTGCCTCCTTTCTGATGACCAGAATTATACAATGAGGCAACTGCAGCCCCCTAGAAGTGACAGTGTCCACAATGCTCAGGAAGCATTTGCCAGAGAAGCCCGCATCCATCATCCCACCTACAACTTGGGTTTATAAAATTGGAGCTCTGGTCAGGTGACCCTGGGTTTACCACAGTACAATGTTCCCCCAGCTCATGGTTGGTTTGGAATGACCATGACCACTGAAAACTGAGGGTACCCCAGATGAATCCCAGTGGAGAAAAAGGCACCAAGGGATTCACCAGTTTGGAAATGGCCATTTCTAATCTTAATGTTCCATATATGGCAACACCAAATCCTTTGGAATGGGATGAACACAGAAAAGGCCTGTGTGTTCCACCTAAGCATTCTTCCTGCTGCAAGCTCTCTGGCCAGTGGTAGGGCATGCAGCATTGCTCTCTCCCACTTTATTATTTTAAATGCTATTCATATTAAGGAATAATAATAACTAATGTTTATGGGAGTTTGTTAAATGCTAGACACTGAGGCATGTTGAGGATTAAATGAGATGATGTCCAATGCCTCATTGAGGTAAGTGTTGTCACTATCTCACTTGTGAGGCTAGTAGACTGGATCTCAGAGGTCAGATAGCTTTCCCAGGCACTGGTCTAGGAGTGGGCTCAGCTGGAATTCAGACACAGGCAGGCAGACCCCAGGGTCCCTGCTCCTCCCCACTGTGACTGCTGTAAGTGGTACAGACCCGTATTCTGGGCACAGGCATTAAATGGTCACAAGACAATGCTCAGTCTGTCTCACTTTTTATCAGGGAGTGAAGGAAAAGGTATCCAATCTATATAGGGAGATGCCCTGCAGATAGCAAGGCCAGCACTTCATGTCCAATCTTTCAGAGCTTTGTCAGACAGTTGATTTTCCCTTTCTAATGCTGTGACTGGGATGAGAAGGCAAAACAAAAATAATTAAAAATATAGTTATTTCTTTCCCTACTTGGCCCAAAGAAAGGTTCCATGGGAAGTTGAAAAACAGATGGTCCAGGGCAAAAATCAACAAGTTTGGCATCCAGGATTAAAAACCAGATGGTGCTAAACAATCTTTAGAAGCCTCTAGAGGGGTTCAAAGAAATTGCCCAAAACTCCATGTATCTTTCCATGAAGGCAAGTAGACTTAGTCATACATGATCTCATGCTCTGTGGCCAGGTTCTCGTCCACCCAAAATTGTTCCCTGGGATGGGATCAAGCTAAGCACTTTGGGAAAGGAATGGGACCTTTTAGGCCACCAAGAGCAGAGAATCCTAACATCTTATGGCTTTAATCAATGCAGTTGTTTCACTGAGTTGACCGATCAGATTAGGCACCTGCCTCTAATCTTCTCAGGGAGGTCAAGGCTCATAGAGAGCCCAGCATCTGAGGAAAATAAATGTTGTTTTTAGTATGTATGCTGTTAAAGTCCCAGCACATAAACCTCCAGAAGTCACACTTCTCCAACACCAGTCAGATGTAGAGGCATCTGAATAATGGCTCTTGTAGGGAACCCTGTTCCTGCTTCCTGTTCTTCAGCTGCTTGGAAAACATTGCTGGAACACTGGGATCCAGTGAGGGAGATTCTTCCTGAAGTGTCCTGTGTCCCAGACTGTGACTTTTCTAACCAGCATGGATACAGTTGAAATCTAAGCTCCGCTGCATCTGCTCTTGCCATGATAGAAACACTGGCATAGCACGTGCTAGGTAGCAGGCCCTGGTCTAAACCAGTCACCTATGCCAAAGCATTTTATCATCACAGTGAGCCTTGGGGGAGGGTGTTCCTTTGAGGGGACTGATTCGTGGAGGTTAAGTAAGTTGGCCAAGGTCACTCAGGTGGTAAAGGGTGTATTAGTTTCCTGTGGCAGCCATAACAGAGTACCACAAACTGGGTGGCTTAAAACAACAGAAGGTTCTCATAGTCCCATAGCCCAGATGTCCAACACCAAGGCATCAGCAGGGCTGTGCTCCGTCCGAAAGCCCCAGGGAAGTGTCCTTCCTTGCCTCTTCCAGATTCTGCTGGCACCAGGTATTCTTTGGCCTGTGGCAGCCTCACTCCAGTCTCTGCTTCCATCTTTACTTAGTCTCTTCTGGGTCTGCATCTTCTTCTGTCTCCTATAAGGAGACACTTGTCATTGGATATAGGACCCACCCTGATAATCCAGGATGTTCTCATCTCTGAGAGCCTCAATGTAATTACATCTGCAAAGACCCTTTAAGGGTCTTTGGTCACATTCACAGGTACCAGGGATTAGGAGATACACATATCTTTTGGGGACCACCATTCAGTTCACTAAAGCTGAGCAGCTGGGATTTGACTCAAGCAGTCCAACTCCAGCATGTG
This sequence comes from Papio anubis, assembly GCF_008728515.1. NCBI lineage: Eukaryota > Metazoa > Chordata > Mammalia > Primates > Cercopithecidae > Papio > Papio anubis. Next base: position 37,982,014 of record NC_044989.1, read on the forward strand.
GCCTCTGACCATCACGCCACGCTCTCTGATGTGGTTACTTTTCACAGGTGTCAGCAAAATGCCTGCTCAGTGATCTGAAATTTTTTCACAAATCATCACAGAGCTGAAATGCTCATTTTTCTGTGCTGCTACTCTGTCCATGTTCCAGAAGGGCAGCACATTAAGTCTGCACCACATCACGCATACCCTGACAGATGGAGAGAACATCGGCAAATCAGGTTGCTTTGTAAAGAAAACAGAATCCAACTTTGCAAATGTTAAAAGCTTGCATATTTTCAAAATTTCAAGCAAAAGTAGAAAACCTCATTACCTCACATCACAGTTGACAAAACCACCATTGACAAAGAATTATCCTACATGCAATGAAAACCTGATTTAAGGCAGTGATTGTCCAAAACATGGGTGTTAGGTCACTACCTGGATATCAGCAGAGTTGAGGGTTCTACCCTAGTTCTTTTTTGATGAGGGAAAACACTATTTTTAAATGAAGCCTGCCACTTCAGTGTAGAAAACATAAAGCTGTGGACAATCACCATTGTCATTTAAAGGGTGAGCTGTATTTCTTCTGAAGTAAAGTGATGAGTCCAGGCAGCACACTCACTCTATCAGGTATGATTTGAAACAGCTGAAAAACCTCTGACAATAAGATTTTAGGACAGAAATGCTGCCAGGGCTCAAAGTACAGTTCAGAAGAATAAAAAGAAAGTAAACAATGCCAAAGGCCAGACGGACAAAAGGAAAATTCTTACTTTGTTTGTTCTCATGAAATACCACAGAAAAATAATCTGTTAGGCAGCTCTTCTGGAGTCCAAGTTCTTGTGCCGTGCTCATCTCTTCTTTCTGTTAAAGCTCGGTGCTTTGCAAGCTGTTGTTAAATTGCTTACAGGGATGGATGGGGCCAAGATGGTTTTCAGTCTAAAGACTGTCACTGGAGAGTCTCAAGGCAGATTCTGAAGGCCTTGAACCACCTGAGCCTGGCCAGATGGATTCTTCCTTTCATTGTTGTGACCATTACTTTGGTGTCAGACCCCTGTGGGAGAGCTGAGTCCATGACCAGAATCCTCATGCCTTTCACAACTTCAATTAGCCAAGAGCATGGCACAGAGCAGAGGTGCTGGTGAGAGAAAACAACACGTAGGTGAAAAGCCTCTAGATTAGGCATTTCAAACAAGAGGCACTCATTTTGCCCAACACCCAGAGTTGTCCAATAAACAAGCCAGAAACTCAACCAGGTGATGACGGAACAAGGAATGGATGAGTGACAAACTGGGCTGTCGATTCTGTTGTAACTGAGGCTTGACTGTACTAACAAGCATGCAGTGATTAAACAGACCAGCACCAGAATTTTACCAGCTACCTTGAAGCCTGCTGACTGGCACTGTCCCTGGAGCCCCTGTTATAATGAGGTCCTTCTGATAAATTACTCCCTTGGATAGAGTCCAAGAGAGACACGTGCCCTGTGGAATTCCGCACTGTAACCAGCCATACTTCAGAGAGATTCCAGAATAATGATGGTATTGCTTATTTAGGCTGAAGGTTATCTGCTCCTCCTCCTCCAGATCCCTGCCAGTCAAGGGAAGGGCATCTCATTGGTGTCAGATGACAAGGGTCTTGTTCCCTTTACTGGAATAAGCTTTTCATGTCATACAGACTCTGGAAGTCCTGAAAAGCCATCTCTCTTGGCCTTTACTTAAAGAAAGAAAGTATCATAACCTGCCACAGCAGTGGGGACAGCTGGAGCCGGGGGTTACTATTCGCCCTTGTTACTATTCGTGGAGGCTCTTAGGGAAATGTCCAAAAAGCTCTTTATGGCTCTTGCAATGAATTCTGAAATTCTGGTTGTCACTTGTGGGTAGAAACATATGGTTTACAAATGGGTTGATGATTATTATTTCAAGGAAAAACTAAAACATTATAATGACAGTTATAACATAATGGTGGGATAGTATAAATAGGGAGAGAATTTGTAGTGTTTTCTTGTTCGTTTTGTTACTTGAATAGACAGCTAGGGGGAAATGGCATTCTATGGGGGAACTGATGGGATTTATTTAAGATTTATTTAAATAAATAAATAAATTTATGTATTTATTTATTTATTTACACACCTCTTTTTTCCCATCTAAGTTATAAACTAATTCAGAGATGGACAAAGAATAAGGTAAAGGAAGGTCAAAATATTACCTTGGGCAGGGCACAGTGGCTCACACCTGTAATCCCAGCACTTTGGAAGGCCAAGGCAGGAGGATCATTTGAGTGCAAGAGTTCAAAATGGCAACATAAGAAGACTCTGTCTCTCCAAAAAAGAAAAAGAAAAAGAAAAGAAAAGAAAAGAAAAGGAGGTGAGGTGGCACATACCTATAGTCCCAGCTACATGAGAGGCTAGGGTGGGAGGATCACCTAAGCCCAGGAGGTCAAGCCTGTAGTGAACTGTGATCACACAACTACACCACACCCTGGGTGACAGAGTAAGACCCTTCCTCAAAATAAATAAATAAATAAATAAATAAATAAATAAATAAATAAATACCTCAGTTCGTGAGAACAGCAAAGATGTGTGGCATGACTAGCTCCATTCCCTGGAATTAGGAAATATCACCACACTTCTGGTCAATCTTACAAAACTTAAGCCTTCCCACTGAGGGAGGGGCCCATTGACATGACAAAGTAGAGCAGAATGTGGCTGTTTTCCAGGGGAAGCTGGCTTCTAATGAGAAGGGAGGGAGGGAGGGCCTGGGCTTCCTGTGCAGATTCATTTCCCTTGGTCACCAGCAGGTCACTCACCCCACCTCCATGGGCATTAGCCATGAGGCAAGAAGTAAGTGGAGTTTAGAAAAAATCCTTGTTTCTGGAAACCAGAGAGGAGGGAGACAGGGTTCACTCAATGAGTAGGAACTTCAATGGTTAAATGTATCTTCCTGCAACAAACATCCATGTAACTATTTGAGGCCAGAACGAATTCTTCATGGTGTTTCTTTAGGTGATTCCTCCAAGGGAGGCCTGTGGTATGCAGGGGATTTTCACCAAGACCAGCGTTCTCATGAGTCTAGAGGCTTATCTGCCCTTAGAGGATTGGAAGATTTGCATCCGATTCCACAAGCTGCTAGTCCAATCCTCTAAGGCTCAAATCTGCTAGGGATCCATACCATGAAGGCAGTCCTTCACCTGAGTTTGCTTTGGAGTCTGACATTTTTCATTATGGACATCAGTGATTCACACCTTGATTGTACTTAGAATCACCCAGAGGGAGCTTTTAAAAAGTATTGGTGCCCAGGCCCCTCCTCAAACCAAGAAAACTGAGGACTGTGTGGACGAGCCTGGACATGGATGGCTTCACAAAGCTCTCCAGATGAGTCTAACGTGCACTCTGGCTTGAGAAGCATGGAGTGGCAGTTACAGAAGCCTAGGTTGGCAGCTATCTCAGGCAGGCAATGTAGAATGGCAGTTAAAACTGTTAGCTCTGGAGAAGAATCCTGATCCCACTCCTTACTGCGTGTTGGTTAAGTTACTTAACATTCTTAGTCTCCCCAGGGTGTCCAAGTCCATCCATAAAAGGAAATCCACTCCAGTAAGTGAGTTGAAGCCTTGGTCTTCAGCATTTATGATGGTCAACCCGAGAAGGTTCCTTTTGTTTGATCTCACCCTTCGTGTCTGTTGCAAATGGCAATGAGCCAGAACTCTGCCATGCAGATGCTCGGGTTATGCCCATGCCAGAGAGTCCAGTGTGACTCAGGCTCAATCAAAACAGAAAGTACCATCCTAAAGTCAGGGGCTGGATTTCCCCTGCCAAAATATTCAACTCTCATGGTATAATTTTTTTTTTTTGCTTATTCAATTCATATTTTGAATTCATATTATGAATTAGTTGAGTTTTTAGATATGCTTAGTTGTTGGTCCATGTCACAGCTATCTAGCCTGTAAGGACCATTTCTTCTTGCTCTTATCTTGAGAAAATCACACACTGCTGCTTAGTTAATAAATAGTTCTTGATTATGGGAATAATTATGGCCTTGGAAGAATTCTGTTTATATAAGCAAGAACTCTTAGGTCTTAATCTTACAACTGAAAGGGATCATAGAGACCCAGGTCTTCAAGTCGAAGGGAAACTTGCCTAGGGCCACACAGGCACTCAGAGGCAGGCCCAGATTTGACTGTTCTCTCTCCAAGTCCATTTTTCTTCCGTCTTTATCATGTTGCCTCCCTATACAACCCTCTAAACTACTTCTCTCTCTTTTCTAAATCCATTTTATTCTGATTTCTCTTTCTGCCACAAATGTTCCAAATTTATGAAGAAAGAAAATAGAGAAAATATTTGAGTATACATTTCTGGTTTCCATGCTTAGATTGCTTCGGAGGATTAGTTTTATTGTTCCAGCTTGTTTCTCTATCAGTTTAAAGGGCAAAACAATTTCCACACTTCTGAAGCAGCAACAGGTCAGTCCTCTGCCATCCTCCCCCATGGCCAGGCAGAGCCAACTGCAGTCCATGGGTGCCTTCCACCGCCTTCCTCCCTGGGATGGAGCCAGACAGACCTGCAGAGGGACGACCACTCAGCTTGGGCAGCCAAGACAATACCTGTCATCGCTGTAATGGGCTTGAAGCCCAGTGTCCTTCACTGCCAGCCTTGATGGCTTTAGGTGTGAAAACTCTCCTGACAAAGGAGGCTCTCACAGGCTCCAGTCATGGGAGCCCTACTGCCAGGATTTCAGGAAACTTGGGTGAAATGGGCAGAACAAGAGTTTGTCCAACAACTGAACAGGACAGGAGGTTCCCACTGCTTGGAAATCTATCTGTGTGTTCCAGAGACGTGCAGAACAAAGACCTGGTTATTTTGGCAAGAACAGGAAGGTTTAGATTATCCTTTTCCACCCCGTGAAAGTGGCCACCTAAGATGTGAGTATTGAAGGAACATCTGTTTTAACACTAACAGAGCGTCAGTGAGGGTCTCACCATGGTCTTCACTTCGCAGACATAGCACAAGCAATAAGAGAGCTGCAGCTGTTGGATGCATACATAGTTAAAGACTTTGCCTCTCCTTTTTATCTCAGTGTTTCCAACATGACGGTGAGCACCGAGTGTTCTCCAATGGGCTCTGTTCCTTTCTGCTTCCACCAGCAGCTCTGAAGTTTCATGTAAGACCACATGTTGCCTCCTTAAGGTGATTTTTGGAGAGGGCATTTGGGAAATGACAAAATCAAAATATCCAGCATGAGCCTTTGCATATCTTTCATGCATTGGGTGCCTGAGATGATAGAATTGGATCTGGAGGCATATGCTATGTGTAGAACAGCTTTCCCCATCTGGAGTCCAGGTGTGCAGGTTCACCCCTGAGTCCCAGACATAGGTATCAGTGAGTAGTGAGAGTAAGACAAATCCATCTCACCTACCCTTGTTCCATAAAAATGATTTTACCCCTTGAGGTACAAGGTCAAGATCTAATTTTATTCGTAGATCAAGTTTCACAACAATTGAGCATTTGAACACGCTAAGAAAGATGGGATTTTGTAACTCATTGTTGAAAGGCAATGTGGCATAATGGTTAAGGGTTTGCCTTCTGAAATTAGAGAGACTAATTCTGAAATTAGAAATTTGTTCTCTCTGTGACCTTAGGAAAGTAATGCAATTTGTCCAAACTTCAGTTTCTTCATCTATAAAATAAAGATCATTATAATTCCTACCTAGAAGTAATGGTGTAGTGATTAAGAAGGAGACCACTTGTGAAAAACATAAAATACTACAAGGCCACTCACGTCATGAAAATGCAATTCACTGGATACTATCATTATTATCAATTTTAGAGGCACAGACTTCCTTCTAAATAAAACTCCTTTCCAAACACTTACATCTACAGCCACTCATTCTATCTTCTCCCACTGTTAGACTGTCCTTATCTTAAGCCAAAATCTCACTACCCTTGTTTTCTGGCCTTTTAATTTGTACCTACTTTTTGAAAGCACATGGAAAAACTCAAATCCCTTTCTGTAAAGGCAGTGACTGGGCCACTGTTTTGCACAGCTCAAAGGGACACAGTTCACACTATAATCTGTGTCAGTGGCACCCCCTGGTGTCCACCCCACTGGAGAGGTGAATAGGGAGGATAGAGGGGAAGAAGTGCTGTAGAGAGGCTGGACGTATTCTTTTCCATGAAAATCCCTGGTGAAGTAAGGATCATACCAGTGTACTACCTTCCCCAAACAAAACAGCTACAACTCTACCAACTCTACCAACACTTCTTCACAGGACATGATCTCACATCACAGCCCATTTTGCTTTGACCACGTTTTTCTGAAAGTGAGGTGCTCAGAGCTAAGTCAACATTTTGGGTGAGACGTGACCAGGGCCCAGGAGAGCAGAATTCAACCTCCTTCCTTTTTCTACATACCATAATTAGGATGCTACTGTGATACAAGGTAATCTTAGTACTGAATTCCGAGGGCAGTTATGTTCTGAGCAACAGGCTTGGTTTTTAATCATACATTGTCCTATAATATCACTTCACTTGTCACGAATTGTTACTCATTTCACTTTATATAAGTGAACTATATATGTATGTGTGTGTGTGTGTGTGTGCGCGCGCGCCTGTGTGTTTCCTCATACTGTCTATGTTGGGAGTTCCCTGAAATATATGTTTTTAGACATTTTAATGACTCCTGTTAAATCTAGCACATTTCTGGGACCATAAAAATGAATCTAATTTGAATATTTAAGGAGAACCAAAGCAAAGGGACAGCATCTATTAAAATTTAAAATGGCCACTGTGGCAATGGAATCAATCTCTTCTGTGCACACAGTGGATAAAGCACGCTAGAAGAAATGGTGGTAAGTTCTTATTTGGTGAATGAATCATAATTCCCCAAAGGACAAGCATGACGCTTATGGCAGCCCTTAGTAATAATTCTTCATGTGTGGTTTTCCTGCTCATATTCTCTATGTATGCAGTGATTTCCAACTACACCCTGTGGAGCCCGTGGGGTTCTGAAGGGATGCTCCCAGGATGTGTCGGGGGAGCAGGAAGAGCAAGAGTGGAGGGCGGGGCTCCTGTCAGCCCTCAGTTGCCCCTGGAGCTGTCAGCCTTTCCCTGTTGTATGTACTGGCCCTCCCTGTAATATTTCCTTTGTGAATAAAAAGTTTAGAAACCATAAGTTAAGCCGCGCTCTGGTCACATCAGACTGGCAGGGAGTATGATCATTTTCATGTTTTGTCTCAGAAAATGGATTTCTAGGTGAAGTATATTTAAAAAGAGGGTCACCAGCACAGTGGCTCACGCCTGTAATCCTGGCACTTGCGAGGCCAAGGCAGGCAGATTATCTGAGGTCAGGAGTTTGAGTCCAGCCTGGTCAACATGGCAAAACCCCATCTCTACTAAAAATACAAAAATTAGCTGGGCGTGGTGGCATGTGCCTGTACTCCCAGCTACTTGGGAGGCTGAGGCACCAGAATTGCTTGAACCCGGGAGGCGGAGGTTGCAGTGAGCTGAGATCGTGCCATTGTACTCCAGCCTGGGTGACAAAGCAAGACTCTGTCTCAACAAAAAAAAAAAAAAAAAAAAAAAAAAAGGTTACTTTCCACATTTGGCCCAAATGTGGTCTGAACTTCAACAGCCGTGGATTAAAGAGAAAGCGACCACACCATCATCACCATCACCCTCTCTATCCCTGTCAAGCCCCAAACACACACAGTGGAAAAGGAATTCAGAGCTAGAGTAAACCCAGGGTCTTGATGGACACCTTCAAAGCAGCACTGCAGGTCTGTGATTTCCTTCAGATTTGGGGAGAGTCCCTTGAGAACTCCTACCCTCATCTTGTTTCGACAGCAGAAAAAAGGGCACTGTCTGTCCTTGTTTTGCGTTGCTATAACAGAATACCACAGTCTGGGTAATTTATAAAGAAAATTTATTTCCCACAGCTTCAGAGCCTGGGAAGTCCAATATCAAGGTGCCGGCACCTGGCAAAGGCCTTCTTCTGGTGTCATAATCTGGCAGAGGGCATCATATGGTGAGAGAGAAGGAGTGTGCCAGCCCAAGTCTCTCTTCCTCTTCTTATAAAGCCACTAATCCCATCATGGGCCCCCCACTCACATGACCTCATCTAACCCTAATCACCTCCCACAAAGGCCCCACCTCCAAGTACCAGCAACATAATTTGGAGATTATGTTGACTGTTTCCTTTCTCCACCTCTCTGCTTGATTCTCAGAGTCCCATGTGACTGGAGAGACCAGGATGGGGCACTCTGGCATCTACCTTGACCAGTATGTTGTAGTTGTGCTGGACAGACCTCCTTTAAGAATCACACTTTTCATAAGGATTGTGGCTAAAATCAAACTTCTCATAATTTTTTTTTTTTTAAGAGACAGGGTCTTGCTCTGTCACAACGATCTCGGCTCACTGCAACCTCTGCTTCCCAGGTTCAAGCAATTCTCCTGACTCAGCCTCCCAAGCAACTGGGACTACAGGCACACACCGCCATGCCTGGCTAATTGTTTTGTTTTGTTTTGTTTTGAGACGGGGTCTGTTGCCCAGGCTGGAGTGGAGTGGAGTGGAGTGTCGCGATCTCGGCTCACTGCAACCTCCGCCTCCCATGTTCAAGGGATTCTCCTGCTTCAGTCTCCTGCGTAACTGAGATTACAGGTGTGCACCACCACACCCACGCCTAATTTTTGTATTTTTGGTAGAGATGGGGTTTCACTGTGTTGCCCAGGCTGGTCTCAAACTCCTGAGCTCAGGCAATCCAACCACCTCGGCCTCCCAAAGTGCTAGAATTACAGGCATGAGCCACCGCACCTGGCCGCTTCTCGTCATTTTTATGTGCAATAAATATTTAGAAATATCTTCTCTTAACTCTGTGGATTCATTGTTTCTTTATCTGCAGAATGAAGTTAATAATGTCTTTCATAGAAGGCATTTGTGGTAATTAAATGAAGAAGAATGACAAAATAATTTGGAGAAATCTGGAATAAAGTGGGAAAGAGATAGTAGTGAAAATCTATTGGCAGTTGGCTAAGATGGTGACCCAAACCCTAGAGCGCTAGGAAGGAGAAGGATGAAGACCACCACAAGTGAGGCAAATGTCATTGCTTTAGAAAAAGGAATATTGTTAGGATGTTATCACTCCCCTCACACTGTGGAGTCCCAGGAAAAAAATCTTAACTATGTTCAACATAAGAAATTAACTAAAACATAATGGACTATTTCCATTTTTCTTTACTTTCGGTGCTGTAAATAAAATCAACTTGTGGCCAGTAAATATGCACGAACTTCCTTCCTACTCTGTGTTAGCAGTACTTAGTATACCAAAAGTGAGAAGCTTGTCATATTGGAGGATTCTATCCAATATGATATTTCCATTACATTTAAGAGAACTCACATGCATTGTCTCCTATATGTGGTGCTATTTTTATTTTTTTTTATTTTTTTTTATTTTTTTGAGACGGAGTCTTGCTCTGTCGCCCAGGCTGGAGTGCAGTGTCATGATCTCGGCTCACTGCAAGCTCCGCCTCCTGAGTTCACGCCATTCTCCTGCCTCAGCTTCCCGAATAGCTGGAACTACAGGCGCCCGCCACCATGCCCAGCTAATTTTTTGTATTTTTAGTAGAGATGGAGTTTCACCAGATTAACCAGGATGGTCTCGATCTCCTGAGGTCGTGATCCACCCAACTCTGCCTCCCAAAGCGCTGGGATTACAGGCGTCAGCCACCACGCCCAGCCTGTGGTGCTATTAAATACAGAGTTGAATTAAAATACAATGACCTACAAGTTACTTGGGCCTTTTTATTTCTCTGCAACTAATCCCTGCAACTAATTCTCATAAGTAACCATCCTACCGGGACACAGGATTGTGGGAGGATTGGGGAAGGGAAATCGTTCATTGATAAAGGTCTTTGGATTCAAAACAGTGTCTTGAAGTTTAACTTGATTCTTTAGAGTAACCTAAGTATCTTTGGGAAAATGTTTAATCATTTAGATTCTCCTCCCAACCAAGATGGCATCTGGCTGAAGAGAGAAACTCACGTATCCTCACAGTGACAGGGTAAATTCTGTTCTACCAGTTGGGTTTCTGACCCAATGTGGTCAGCAAGGTCTGTACCCTGGGCACGTGTCTGAAACACGTGGCCAAAGTTCATGGCCAATAAAACTCATGGTCTGTTCTTTGCTGGCTTCAGCTGCTGGTCACTTCAAATGATCTGGTCTGGTTGGGTGGCATCTAATTGCTGGCTCTACCATGCAGAATGTTCACTGGTCTTTGGACAACTAGCTAGACAGCCACCGCAAAGTTTCCTGGTACTACAGAGGCATGACCTTCTCCCTCCCCAACACCTAGATAGGGTCTACTTCATAACCATTGTTGGGGGCTCTTTTTCTCCATGGAGCAGCTCTCCCTGGGGCTGGTAGAATCTTGTCTAGGCCCCAGGAAACCTAGGAATTGCCACACTAACCTCATTTTTGAAGAAAATCTATGCCCTATCCCAGATCATTGTGCTACCACCTTGCCTTTGCCAATTACTACCTAAAAGATGTCAATGCAGGAATTCTTCAAAGAGACTTAACATTTTTACTGTCTCGACTGGATTAAGAAAATGTGGCACATATACACCATGGAATACTATGCAGCCATAAAAAAAGGATGAGTTTGTGTCCTTTGTAGGGACATGGACGCAGCTGGAAACCATCATTCTTAGCAAACTATCACAAGAACAGAAAACCAAACACCGCATGTTCTCACTCATAGGTGGGAACTGAACAATGAGATCACTTGGACTCGGGAAGGGGAACATCACACACCGGGGCCTATCATGGGGAGGGGGGAGGGGGGAGGGATTGCATTGGGAGTTATACCTGATGTAAATGACGAGTTGATGGGTGCAGCACAGCAACATGGCACAAGTATACATATGTAACACACCTGCACGTTATGCACATGTACCCTAGAACTTAAAGTCTAATAATAATAAAAAATAAAAAAATAAAAACATTTTTACTGTCTCTTCTCAGGAAAACCTCTCTGCTTTAGATTCCTTTCATGGTATCTTACTTCTTAGAATCCTTGCTGGAGTTGCAATTCTTCCTCCTGTCTACATAACTCCCTTTTCCTTCCTGAAGCAGCATTTACTTTTTTCCTGCTCTAAGGTCAGAATGGTAGCAAGAAATCATCAAAGAAAAACACAGCAGGAAGTATTTTAAAATTATTCTTTTTACACATAATTTAACTAATGTAATCTCTGTGATAGCTTGCAGGGTTCTTTTTGCAGAAGAAGAAACTGAGGTTCAAAGAGGTTATATCACTTCCCTATGTGATTTAACCAAGATCAACAACAAATCTGGTGTTCCACTATAGCAAACCACCTCCCAAGAACCTGGCAGGGGACAGACACTGCTGAGCTGTTTTCCATTCACAAGGAACTGCTTTTCTGCCTGGATACCCCCAGTACATAGATCTGATTTGCCTTTCATGCTCCATACCCTCTCCTTTCTCCTACAAACGCAATGCAGGAGGGGAGAGTTACATGGCCTTTTAAGGTGTTTGGTCAGGAAGTCACTTAATAAAGAATTAACACATCATCACTGCAAAGTGGTTTCTGCATGAAAACAAAAGAGATGCTCATTTGTCACCACTCCCTTCTGAGCCAGCTAGGGACAATCATGAGGTGATGAGTTTGCAATAAACAGCAGAAGGTGAGCACCGAGGCCTTTTCAAACAAGTCCAAATATTTGGCTGGAGCCCAGAACACATTATTCTTTGTCCATCAGGATTCTCTCCTACACAGTTTTCCAGAGAAGGATGAAATTCCTTAGGTCATGTTATAAACATTCATCTTCTAAATCACGCCCCTAATAGAAAGAACAGAAGACAGAGCATGTGCTGTAAGTCATTCGCCTGCTGAATGTGCTCTGCACAGGATGATGTAACATGTGGGGTCAGCCTCTGCGTCAAAGACCAAATATACAAGTGTAACAAGATGGGGGGAACAAGACAGACTCCACATGGCCAGCCTGGGGGAGGGCGGGTGTTCCCCTGGGGAGGGGAGTCTTGGAAAAGGCTTCTTGGGGAGGAGCTGAGGAAACACGGATTCACTAGGCTTTGCAGTGGTCTAGGACAGAAACGGGAATAAACACATGAGCGTGAGGTAGTGCTTGGGTGCCAGGGAGGAGAGGATAGCTAGGGGAGGAGGGGGAGTCAAGCAATTTATTGGCCAGTCTAGAAGACGGATACAGTTAGTCTAGAAGCAGTCCAAAACTAAGGCCTCCAATTCTTTCTGGGTTCCCAAAATCTTCCTCTCTCATCATCTCCTTATTTTGCCCTGCACCCAAAGGAATAAATTTTTTACCATACTGGCAAAGCAGGCAGCACAACTAGTTTCTGTCCCCATCTCTCATCAGTCTTCCTCTCCGGCTGATAAATCCTTTAGCTTTTGTAGTCCTGTCAACGAACCAAGCAATATACACATTGACTTTTAGACCTGCATTTCCCAGCACCCTTGCAGGAACTGGCCCTAGATGACCCTTCCTGAATAACTGATAAGTTGTAATTGGTCTCATTTTCGTTAGCCCCACAGCCCCCTTCCCTAAGTTCATAGCCTCCCTTATCTATGCTGCTTAATTCAAGCATCCCAACCCTGTGAGGCAGCCCTAGTAGAGCACTGGGCAAGGAGTCTGAAGGCCTAGGTTCAAGTATTGGTTCTGCTTCTAATTAGCTGGGTGGCCAAGAGTATTTATAATAATGATAAGGATATCTACCACCAAATCAGTAATTAGTAGATAAGGTCCTCTGCTAAGCAGTTAAGTAAGAGTTAATCATTACCATATTAGAAAATGATTGTTATCATTTCTAAATTATCTAGTAACTGGAAGCATTGGTACCTCATTAACATTTTTTCCCCATGGTTATTAAATTTGAAAACAAAACAACAGTAATAAACCCATAAAACTGAAAGGCTGATCTGATTCCCAGGATGAAAGTGAGGAGAAAGAAGGTTTTGTGGCATCTCCTTCAGTGGAATCCAAGTTGGAAAATAGGTGGGTGCAATGGAAAAAGGGAGATGGTTAAATCCCTAGGATGTTCAGGGACAGGAAGGAAGGAAGCAGGATGCTTTCCTGGGCAATAAATGTCCATCCATGTCTTGAGCAAAGGTTGCTCACCTTGGCACTGCTAAATAATCAGTGTTCTGCACTCTCAAGTCTCAACCCTGGTACTCATCCGCTAGGTAACCATGAGAAGCTACCTTGCCTTGATGAGTTTCATGTACTGCTTTGTAAGATTGGCAATGGTCAGTTACCAAACTCAGAGGATAAAACCAGGGTTCAGGCTCCTTCTCCCTGACAAACGAGCTGTCTGTGACCTTGGGTGAAACACTGAATAGGGTCTGAGTTCACTGTCTCACCCGAAATGGAAATACTGATGCCTGCCCTACCTTCTAGAGCGTCACAAGTGTCCGTGTGATGATGCTGGGACCAGTCTTTGTGAACCATGAAGACACGTTTATGAAGTGAAGGGTTGATAGGTGATGCGCAGGTCCTTCCAGCTAAGATATATTTGGATTTGACGGTGCAATAGAGTGACCTTAGTTACAGGAGGATGGCCTTGCAGAGTATCCAGCAGCTCCAGGGCTTCTCATGGCTACTTCCCATTCCCTGTAGCTGTAGATGGAGGGAAGGCTCTGAGGGTTGCTCATTTAACAGGCATCATTATCTTATTTCTCAGCTAATCAGAATCTGGCCAAAGAATAAAATATTTCTTTTTTAATCTGGCAGTCATTTTCTTCTTTACTCTAAAGTCACTGAACAAGGTCAAGTTCAGGGAACTGAATTCCTCAGGAAAGGATTCCCTGATCATCTGGGAGACATTAGTTCATAGTTATGATGGGTGTGTTGAGGGCCCCATGGCATTCTCTCTCATAGTGTTTTAGTAAATTAAACCAAAGGTGGATTGTGTTGACCCAGGCATTAACCATGACTGTTTTCTATGGCGTGTTTCAGGTACGCTTTGTGAGTTTTATGATCCCAGCTCTCTTTCTTTCTTATGAGATGGGTGGAGTGGTGATAGGCATTGTTTTTCAGTTATTGATTCAAATTAATAACAGATCATCCTGTCCAAACACTGGATTGTGTACACATGTGAACAGGCTATTCATCTTTAGGCGTTTAAATCCTGACTGCTTTTGCATATTGGTATAGACAGATGATCAAGCTGCAAAAATATGAGGATCATCTCCCAATGAGCCCTCTCATACAGCTTCTAAAAGGTTAACAAAATAAAAAAGAATCCAGCTTCTATACTGATTAGAATCTATATTCTGATTTTTTTAAAAGTCACAAATGTTAGGGAATGAATTGAATTCTATCTTTAGAGTAATCAAACTTGTTAGCCTCTTTGGAGAGCCCTGACTCCATGACTATTATTAATTGTTTATTCTTTAGTCACTTCACTTCTCTGAACTTCAGCTCAGCTTCTTCATCTAAAGATAAGGGTAGGGTGTAAAACTATACTACATCATTTTTTAAAATATAGTTATTTTAATTCTATGATGTAAGGTCTTTTCTCCTCTACTATCTTTGAACTATGAGCAAGAAGTACCTTTTATTTCCTATTACCATTAACATAGTACCTTGGACATGGTAAATGTTTGACGTATATTTATTGGATGGAATGGAACAGAGTTAATTGTAACCACTTACAATTCCTCATTAGGTTGATTTCCCAATGGCAGACCCATTGAACATCCCCATTTTACGAGGTAGGAACTGGGAAGGAGGGTGAGCTCACCCCAGGGAGGTGAGCCCACAGGCCCGTGGGCACAGTCTTGGGTGGTGGACCTAGACTAGAATCCAGCTCATTTACATCTCAGTCCAGTTTTTTTTTTCCACCAAATACAATAGCCCCTTGCATCTTGTTTGCGCTTACTTAGGGGGCAGAAAAGTAAATGATGCAAAAAACATACATCATTTTAACCACACCTGGAATTATCAGAGTCCCAAATCAATGACTCTTGAATTGCTTTTACATTTTCAAATAATTGAGCATAAACACTATCTTGAAATTCAGAGAAACCTTTGTGTCCTTAGGGTGTGAGAATACAGGAAGGGGAGTGATAATCATAGGGAGTGGGTGCATCTTATATAGGGTGGTCTGTGATGGTGTCTTGGAGGGAGTAACATTTAAGTAAAGACTTAAAGAAGGAAGAGAGTCAGCAATGAAAGTATCTTGGAAAGAACATTCAGGCAGTGAGAACATAGTAGGCAAAGGCAAAGGCAAAGGCACCGTGTACTCAGGCCATCATGCCTGGGGTGGAGTAAGGGAAGAGTGAGAGGAGAGCTCAGAGACTCAACATCCCCATTATATGCCAGGAAATACAGAACCTTGGTAAACATTTAATATTTTACATAAATGAGATGCAAGTCATGGTGGGTAAAAGCAAAAGAGGCAAGTAATCTGATTTACATTTTAGAAGGGTGACTTCTATGGAGAATAAGTGGTGGGGGAGTGAGTGTACAGGGCAGACCAGTGATAAGTTCAGGCAAAGGATAATGGCAATTTTGACTGGGTGAGTATACCAGAAGTGGTAAGAAGCAATCATATTTAGGATATATTTGCCAACCAATAGAATTTGCCAACAAACTGGAAGTGGGTTGAAAGGTGGGAGGAAATCCAAGATGACTCCAAGATTTTTCACCTAAACAATGAATAGAAAGGAGTCTTTGCTAACTGAGATGGGGAGGGCAGAAGGAGAGGCAAACTGAGTGTGGAGCTGCGAATGAGACAAGAGTTAGCATTTGGAAATGTAAGTTTTGTTTTTGTTTTTTTGGGTCATTTCTTTGTTTGAGACAGGGTTTCACTCTGTTGCCCAGGCTAGAGTGCAGTGGTGTGAACACCGCTCACTGCAACCTCTGCCTCCCAGACTCAGATAATTCCTTCCACCTCAGCCTCCCAAATACCTGGGACTACAGGTGTGTGCCTAATTGGTTTTTGTTTGTTTGTTTGTTTGTTTGTTTGTTTGTTTGTTTTTGTAGAGATAGGGTTTTGCCACGTTGTCCAGGCTGGTCTCAAATGCCAGGGCTTAAGCAATTCTCCTGCCTCAGCTTCCCAAAGTGTTGGGATTACAGGCGTAAGCCACCACACTGGGTTGGAAATGTAAGGTTTGACATTTATATTAGACATTCAAAGTGGAGAAATCAAGTGGGCAACTGAATGAAGTCTGGAGTTCAAGAGAAAGATCAGTTTGGATTCATGAATTTGAAAATTCTTATTGGAGAGATGGTGTTTAAACAGAGAGAGAGAACTGGCTAGAGACATATCTGAGTTGATGAGAGAAGGGATCCAGTGACCCTGTGGAGAGGTTGGCCCCAGGCAAAAGCCCAGTCAATTCATTTTAACTAGAGGGCAGGCCAAGTAGGGAAGTGTAGATATAGTTGGTAGAGCCTGTGAAAATGTTCTTCTGTTAACTTCTATTTTTCAGTGAGTTGAAGAGAAAGGTCATCAGCTGAGAGAGAGGAGGATGAATAAAAGATTGGGAGGCTGAGGACAGAGATGAGTTGTGAACTAATTGCTAAGGAGAACGATGGCCTAAAGAAATGAATTAGGACCTCTGGACACCTTGCACACTGCCTGGCTCGAAGTCAGGCTCAATAAATCTTCCCTGGATGAACAATGGCCCAAGAGCCTAAGGAAGGGGCCAAATTGAGGATTCAAATCTTAATATAGTGCACGACTCAGCCTGTCAGATTTGGATCCATATTGAGTCATACATATTTGGCCAATTTCCTGAAGTTCCATTGAAGGAAACTATAAAAATTGTAATTTAAGCATCTTTCCTGGCAACCCCAAAAAGGGGCTCCAACCTTTGCCAAATGATAGAATTACAGACTTTCTCCTTGGAAAGCTCCCTTCCTAAATAGACATTTTTTTTACTGTTGCATTTAATCTCCCAGTATAGTACTGTTCTCTTCATTTGTACCTTTTTTATTCCTTATAGGTTTTTAAACATGTTTCCCAGCATCCATCATTTTAGCAGCCCCTCTTCCCTTTTTCCACACAAAAATTCTTCCTTATACGTCCCTTAGGAATGTCTCATTAATTTCATGTGTTTACAAACTTTTTACTCTCCTACAAAGGTCCTTCCCTCTACCCCCAGAGAAGTATCTAGTCAGGGAAATAAAATATGTGAACTAAAGGCCAGCATTCTTTTCTGCTCATTCGTCTACATTTGCAAGGTCTCCTGAGCCTTTAGCTGCCTTTTAAATAGATGATTCACCTGCTTATGGAGAATTTCAATAATTTTTTGGTAACAGTCCTTGGTTTTCAGCCAGAAGTGGCCTATGGAAGGATATCTTTCTAAATTTTTGAGACTCGCAAACTTTGACCAGAGAATAATTTTCTGGAGATCTAATGCCAGGCTCTGCTTCTCCTTTTCCTTTTCATTTTTTTTTTTCTTTTTAAGAACGTTTCTCAGGCCCTTTTGATTGAAACCAATCCTTCTATGAAGTAGGAAAACTATCTTTAGAATTTACTCAAGTCTAAGACTTAATTTTTTGGAAAAGATCTATGATATAGGCAACATTTGGAAGCTATGCTTCTTTAGATAGATTGAAATATGTAAGTAGGGGATTTTAATTTTTTATTTTACTTTTGAAACATGCCAGAAAAACAGAAATATACAGAAATCAATAAAACAGGCACCATTGCTTCTTTTACTCCACATCTTTTTTTCTGGAGTATATCCTTTAGTAGGTGTTTCAACAATACTCTATTTAATGTCTCTTAGTTTTTCCCCAAAATGCCTATATTTTACCCTCACTCTTGAATAATTTAATTGGCCGTATATTTCTAGTATGATTTTTTCTAGTATTTCTTTTTTTTTTTTTGAGACGGAGTCTCGCTCTGTCCCCCAGGCTGGAGTGCGGTGGCGCGATCTCGGCTCACTGCAAGCTCCGCCTCCCAGGTTCCCGCCATTCTCCTGCCTCAGCCTCCTGAGTAGCTGGGACTACAGGCGCCCAAAACCGCGCCGGCTAATTTTTTGTATTTTTAGTAGAGACGGGGTTTCACCATAGTCTCGATCTCCTGACCTTGTGATCCACCCGCCTCGGCCTCCCAAAGTGCTAGGATTACAGGCGTGAGCCACCGCGCCCGGCTATTTTTTCTAGTATTTCTAATATGATTTTTATTTTTTGCTCAGCACATTGATGTATTAGTCCATTGTCATCTGGTCTGTATGGCGGCTGTGAAGAAGTCTATGATAAGTCTACATATTCCTTTTATAGATAAATTGTCTCTTATCTTGGGTTGCTTTTAAGTTCTCCTCTTTCTTATTAGTGGTCTGCATTCCCACTCTAAAGCATCTAGGTGTGAATTTAACTTTATTTTTCCTCTTTGGGACTTGTGCTTCTTGTCTCAGGGCTCAAGTCATCAATTATGGAAATTCCCAGTCATTCGGGTTTGTTTGTTTTCTTAGAGACAAGATCTCACTGTGTTGCTCAGACTAGAGTGAAGTGGTGCTATCATAGTTCTGTGCCTTCCAACTCCTGTCACTATGTTGCCCAGGCTAGTCGCAAACTCCTGACCTCAAGCAATCCTTCTGCCTTGGTCTCCCAAAGTGCTGGGATTACAGGCATGACCCACCATGCCTGGCATCATTAGTCTTTTAAATCTTAACTTTCCCCCATTCCTTTTCCTTTTCCTATTCTGAAACTCCTATTAGGCATAGGTTAGCCATCTTAATTTTTCCACCATGCTTTTAATGTCTATTTATTAGTTTCAGTCTCTATCTCTATGATAATTCTGGATAGCTCTTTAGATAGATCTTCTAATTTGCTGATTCTTTCTTCATCTTTATCTTCTCTACCATTTTATTGAGTCATTGAGTTCTTAATACTAATTGATTTCTTATTGTACTTCTAGAAATTATATTTTCATTTTGTTGTTACTTTCTTATGCTTCTGATTATACCCTTAATGATTTACATACACATAATTTAGAGTCTCTAGTCAGTTGTTCCATTATCTCACATATTTGCACCTCCAATCCTCGCATTAGCTGGGTCTGCTTATTTTCACTTATGTTGGATTTTTTAAAACTTCCTCTGTTTTATAACTTTGACCATCAGTTCATCCTCAGTGGGGCTTGTTTTCATGCAAGAATCCCCTGCAGCTATGGGAGCATCCATCCTTGGATTTTTCATTTGTTCCTACAGGTGTCCCATGGACATCACTGGCTCTGGCCTTGAGGTTCCTGGGGTAACATATATTTGAACCACTAATTTGAGAGAAGCTTAGGCCTGGGATTTGCATTTTGCAGGATGCTTTGATTCACTCATAGCTAGATGAGTTTCCCTATGATCATCTGGGCCACTGGCAAAATGTTTTCTGTGTTTTGGTTTTGTTTTGTTTTTTGTTTTGTTTTGTTTTGAGACCGAGTCTTGCTCTGTCACCCAGGCTGGAGTGCAGTGGTGTGATATCAGCTCACTGCAACCTCCACCTCCCTGGTTCAAACGATTTCTCTGCCTCAGCCTTCTGAGTAGCTGGCATTACAGGCACACACCACCATGCCCAGCTAATTTTTTTGTATTTTTAGTAGAGACGGTGCTTCACCATGTTGGCCAGACTGGTCTCGAACTCCTGACCTCAGGCAATCTGCCCACCTCAACCTCCTAAAGTACTAGGATTACAGGCATGAGCCACCACGCCCAGCAGGCAAAATGTTTTCTAGTCTAACCTTTAAGTGGTGTCCTTTGAGAGTCCAGGCTTTACGTAGCCATCTCAGCACCTTTTGTAGACCCACAATCTTGTCTCTGTCCCTCCACAGCCATTAAAATCCAAGCCAGGAAAGTATCTGACCAATTCCTGACACCTCCCCACACTGGCTGCAATATCAACACAGAAGCTTGCTTTCCTAGTTTGAATTTTCTTTTTACTTTTGGCACCCAGGTATTTCCCATTCTTTCCTGAAAATTGAAGCAGAAATAAAAGAACTTCCACAATGTTCCATTTCATATCTACTCACCTGCCACAACTGTGCTCTATCTTTCCTCTCATTACTATGGATGAACCATCTGTGCCTGTAGGGCCATTCCCTCCACTTGTACATCAGCTCCCATTCCCTCTCACCTGTTCAAGGACACCACTCTTGTACTTCTCTCTCTCTCCCTGTCTCTCTCTCTCTCTCTTTCTCCTCTCTGTCTCTCTCTCTCTCTGCTCTCCCTTTCTCTCTCTTTCTCCTCTCCCTGTCTCTCTTTCTCCTCTCTCTGTCTCTCTCTCTCTTTCTCCTCTCCCTCTCTCTTTCTCCTCTCTCTGTCTCTCTCTCTTTCTCCTCTCCCTCTCTCTTTCTCCTCTGTCTCTCTCCCCTCCCTGTCTCTCTCTCTCCCTCTTTCTCCTCTCTCTGTCTCTTTCTCCTCTCCCTGTCTCTCTCTCTCTTTCTCCTCTCTCTCTTTCTCCTCTCTGCGCTCCCTGTCTCTCTCTCTCTTTCTCCTCTATCTCTTTCTCCTCTCTCTGTCTCTCTCTCTTTCTCCTCACCCTGTCTCTCTTTCTCCTCTCTCTGTCTGCCTCTCTCTTTCTCCTCTTTCTCCTCTCTCTTTCTCTCTCTCTCTCTCTTGCACTAATTTTCCTCTTCTTCTTGGATTACTCCTATCAGCATGCTGGTATTTCTATTATCTTTTTTTTTTCCTAAAAAAAAAAAAAAAAAGAAAGAAGGAAAAGAAAAAAAAGAAACCTCAATTTATCTTTCCACCCATCTACTGCCCCACTTCTCTCGTTACAAAAACTTCTCAAAGTTTTTGCCTCTAATTCCACTCCTTCATTCCTCTTTTACACCCATTCCAATCAAACCTTTGTCCTCCCCATTCCACCAAAAGTACTCTCTTCAAGGTCGCCAGTGACCTCCACATTGCTAATTCAATTCTCGGTCATTATCTTACTTGACCTAATAGCATAATGTGAGGTAATAGATGATTCCCTTCCCCTGGAAATCCTTTAATCTTTCTCCGTTTAGGACTCTACATTTTGTTTACCTTCTTTCATATCAGCCACTTCTCAGTCTCATTTGCTATTTGTTCCTTTTCTCCCCAAACTCTGGAGTACCTCAGAGTTTAGTCCTTGGATGTCTTCTCTTTTCTAGCCCTATTCAGTTTACTGATGATCCCATCCAGTCTGAAGTGTTTAAATGCCCTTTGTAGGTTAACAACTCCCAAATGTATACCTGTAGCTTGTATCTCACTCCTGAGTTTCAAATTTATATATCAAACTGTCCACACAACATCTCCAGTGGGCTGTGTAGATTTTTCAAATATATCTTGTCCAAAAATGACATCCTGCTATTTCCTATCAATCATGCTCTTCCCCATCTTAGTTAATGGCAGCTCCATCCTTCTGATAGTTCAGGCAAAAACCTTGGAGTCACTGTTGACTTCTTCCCCTCCCCTTGGATCTGAAAATAAAGCTCTGGAATCAGGGCAGTTGTTCCACTCAAATTAATAAAATGGTATGAACACAGAACAAAGGGAGCCTATGTTCTGTTAGGAAGGGGTAAGAGAATAAATAAGTGTGACATGAAAGTGGACATGCCAAATGGGAAGCATAAAATGCTCTATGGGTTGAAAGGCAGGAGAGCTAATGCCTAGAGATAGAGATTCTGATGGGAATCTGGAAGGCACAGGCTTCTGAGGTGTTCCTGAAGGTTGTATATGATTGGATTACTTAAGGTGGGGGTGAGTGGGAATTCTAGGCAGAAGGAGCAACTGAGCAAGACCCACATCTTCACAGTTAGCTCTGCCTTCCCCTAGAGTAGGACACTTTCTGCCTACCCTGGCAATATGTCTTCTGGGAGCCTTTCATAATCCCTGGACCCCAATTCCACCCCATCCTACCTGCCAACACAGATTAAATCGCAGTTGCTCTGTTTCACCAACATTAACTTCCAAATTGTCTCTCACAGGCTTCCCGCTCTCAATTCATGTTACCCCCATCCTAGTCCACACTTCCTCTCCTATGTTGTGTCTCATTGCCTGTCTCTTGGCCTTTGGGCTGCCTCCCCCTCTGTCCATTCCGTTCACTGCAGCCAGACTGATGGTAACAGCGATGATGACTCCTTCGAACAACATGTAAGAGCCTATTCTGCACCACACCTTGCGCTCAAGGAAGCCTGCAATCAAGAAAAAAAAAAAAAAAAAAAAACACTTGGAAATATCTACAGGATACAGATATTTCTATAACACTTAACAGAATACAACGGGCACAGGATAAAAAATGATAAATTCTACCAGGGAGGGTGGGAGCAATTATAGAAATCACTCAAAATCTATGTGTGCCTCCTCATTATCTACAGAATGAAAATCTTCCATAACATGCCCCTAACTACCTGTTCTGCTTTATTACCCCCCAGCGCGCTTCATGTACCCCACCTTCTAACCACATTGCTCTGTTTGCATATGGGTCCTGAGCATTCCCTCTGCATGCTTTTGCTCTTGCTGCTCCATCTGCTTGCAATACAAGTGCCCCACCTTGCATGTGTAAATGCTCCTCAGCATGTAAAACAGCATAGTGCCCTGCACATAACAAACACTAAATAGTGTCAGTCATCTTCATCATTATCATCATCATCATCATTCTGGAAAGATTAGTTCAATTCTCACATCTCTTAATTTTTAAAGTCATGGTCTTGCTTGTGTTGCAGACATACAATCTTATTTCCTTGCCTTTGAGGGCAGGGAGTGAGTCACATAAGATTATCTTCCCCTTTGGTAATAGAAAAGTACCTGGCTACACACTACTATTAGCCACGTACTTTTTGATTGCCAAAGGGAAAGATAATAGTGAATAGTGTGGAAAATGCTATTTATTTTGTCTGTTTTATTTCAATTCATTTCCCACTTATTATAAAATGAAATAGTCAGAAATGACTCTTTTCACTTGTTGAGTTAAATGACCGTAAATTAAAGACCCAATCTAATTCAAATAGGATGGAGTGAGCCTCTGAACTTCCTCAGAGAACGCCTTAAAATACAAAACGATTGAGTGAGTCCAACCTCAAGTCACAGCTGATTCAAGATACCCTTACTCCGATAACACAACTTATGCCCAACAGTTACTGATTTAGTCAGAGGCAGTCACCCAGGGCTTAAACAGCCTGTGAAAAGAAGTTGTAAGGAATCTGAGTAAGTCAGTTGGATGTGGTTAACAGGGAAGAGGGTGTTCTGGATGGGGAGCTATTGAATGACAAGTGTGAGAAGGATAATCTTCTGAGTGGAAAGAGGACAGGACACTCACTTTTGTTGGTGGCAGCCCTTTCTCCTTCTTTCCCAAAGTCTAATATGGCTCCTCTCCGTGTCTGCTCTCAGAATCCAAACCTTATGCTTGGCTCTGCTTTATGAACAGTGTGATGTTTGAGTTCTGTGTGTTGGATACAGTCAGGTCAACATAGCTTCAAGTCCTGGCAGCTTCATTCCTTCTGCAGTCGTGAACAGGTCTCTGCTCTTACTGCAAGCCCACATTTTATAGGCATACGAAAATAATATACACACTGGAGCCATCTACCATGAGTAGAAGTAGGATGTGGCCAAGCTTTCATTCTCTTGAGGAAGTGATTAGTACAGTTTCCCCAGGCAAAACTCATGGTATTGGTTTCAGAAATTTAGATATTTTAACTTCAGATCCTTCAGACCCACCCCATTTGGTTTCTTCTGCCTAAATTTTGTGCAAAGACTTAAAAAATGATCCACCCACCTTACCCCTATTCCCACACTCCTTTGTATTCTTTTTCTTGACTTGGGAATTTAATTTTTTTTCAAAGCATGCTCCACTCTAAAATATGGTACACAGTGGAGATGGCACTACATAGGGAAAACAACATGGGCTTTGGGGCTACATAGCCTGGATTTAAATCCTGGCTTTGCCACCTACTCTCTAGAACATAAGAATGTGAGGTACAGATTGGGGAGCCCCTTCTCCTCACCAATCCAACCCAATGCAAGGATGGACAGATTGCCCATAGCTAAGAACAGAAGGTGCCACACCCTGCCACAGAGTTTCTAACAGGGAGTGAACCAACAGCACCTGTATGATGCCTTCTCTCTCATCTTTATTAAGGAGATGAGAGAAAAGAATAGAAAGTTCCCTCCCTGTGCAATCAGTGACTTCTGACTTGCACCCCTGCCACCACCACCACCACCACTTCCCTCACCCTCCCATCTTAGTCAGGTACTGGCTCAGCTTAGCACTAAACCACTGAACTGACAGATAGCCTGCTGATGCAAGGGTATGGGAGAAAGTGGAGCAGAAAGGGTGAGTGGGAGGTTGAGGGGTCGGGGAAGACAGCCTGGCTTCTTACCACTCAATGTAGGAACAAAGATAGAAACTTTCTCCATGTAGGTCAATCAAGAAGATAGTGTAGAAAGTAGCTGAGACCTAGGCCATCATGATATGGTCACTGCAAAACCCATCCATCAAGGATGCTGAAAAAGGACGGTGGTGGAATGGACTGAGGGGTGTACTTCACATGTGCAGTGAGGGTGGAGAGGTGCTTCAGTGAGTTCCCTCCTTCACCACTACCAGCCAAAGAATCAATCCATGAACCCAGAGGAAAGCCCACCTATGGAACCAAGAGGTAGGACATCTTCTGTGGGTCAAACAATAGGAGACTGAGCCAAAACAATCTGCCCACCACTGACAAAGAGGCAAACACACAGGTAACTCCTTTATCACCCGCCCCAGGCACCAACATCAGTGCTGCTAGGCCTAAGACATAGATAGGATGGAGAGAGATGAGACCAAAACTGTAACAATCAGACAAGACTACAAATCACTGAGTCACGCTAAATGTATTTGATGCACTGAGATACCTTTATTTACTTTATTTTATTATTTATTTATTTATTGAGAGAGAGTCTCACTCTGTCACCCAGGCTGGAGTGCAGTGGCGTAATCTCAGCTCACTGCAACCTCCACCTCCTGGGTTCAAGCGATTCTCCTACCTCAGCATCCCAAGTAGCTAGGATTACAGGCACCTGCCACCACGTCCAGCTAATTTTTGTATTTCTAGTAGAGATGGGGTTCTACCATGTTGGTCAGGCTTGTCGGGGTTCCCTGATCTAAGGTGATCCACCCCCCTCGGCCTCCTAAAGTTCTGGGATTACAGGCGTAAGCCACCACACCTGAGACACGGTTAAAACTCAGTTTTACATTTTCCCCCCTCCAGCTAGTGTGTCTAAGGTAGACACTGGTCAAAAAATGTTGATATTCATTATCTGGAAGTACAAAAGCAGCCAGTGCTTGTCTTTTCCTGATGTGGCACATTTCTCAACCAAGCCTGTTAGACTTTCTGTACAACCCTGGCCAAATTCTTTAACCTCCTGAACTGCCTTCCTATTCTGAAGATCAACCCATCTCACAGCATGGCAGGTTAAGAAAGTTCCTGCACAAAACCCTTAAATGTTAGTTCCCTGGCACCGAGAAGTAGGTGGGAAGTTGGCTCAGCCAGAGAAGTAGTAAATTATCTATTCTACCCTTTTGTAGACATTAACTACATGGCTAGAGAAAGAGAACATGCCCTCTTGTTCTTTTTCCTCCTACACATTTCAGCTTAAATGTCACTTTCTCAGGGAGGTCTGTCTTGGCCACCCTACCCAAAGAAGGTGGCGTCCTGTTTTATTCTTTAGCACATTTCCTGTTATTTCCTCTGCAGTCCTAATCAGGACGTGAGCTTAGTAATTAACTTACTTGTGAAGTTGTTCCTTATCTCTGCGCTGCCCCCTGTTATATTACCCGAGGTCAGGCCCCTCTCTGTTTTCTCCCTCTTGTATTTCCAGTGCCTTTCAATTTGTACCTCTTAAATGTGTTAAATCTTGTTCCTGAAGGTTCCAGGGCCTTGAATATGCATGTTCTTTTCCTTTATTTAAAGAATCTGAAATAAATTATCTACTTAGTTTGGTCCTTCCTGTGGCTGTTTGCTTGCTTTGGCAGAGTGAAAGTGAAATGTATTTTGATTTTTTTTTTTAAACTTTACAGAAGCCATTAATATAAACCACAGAAGTGGTGAGTTTCAATACCTGAAGTTCTGTGAATAATTACTGGGTGGAGCTATTCACACAGGCAATTTTCTGCTTTCCCCATGAGATAAAACCCCAAAAATGTGTTACTATAGCAGCCTGTTCCTTACTGAGACAAAAGCAAAGCAACCTATGAATTAATGTCAACCATTCCCCTGTACTGTGTATCCTCCCCGTTCTTAGTCTCAATGTGCCGGGAGACACACCAAATGTTGGGTTAGTGAAATGTTTGACACCTACACATGTGGAATAAAACGTGCGTGTACACAAACTATAATTTAGCAGTATCAGTAGTAACTGCTGAACTGAAAAAAAAAAATTGCATTTAAACAGTGGTGGGCAAGTCACATCAACAGCATCAGGAAAGAGCTGTGCCCTAATTTGGGAAAATTTTCTCATTTTCCTGTTGACTTTGGCCCAACGAAATGAATGGATTCCATTGGGATGCTCCCTGGTGAAAATCCTACCATCCTGAGCAAATTCAATGGCCAGCTTATGTCCAGTTCCTGTCATTAGTCAGGTTTCACATGAACAAGTGTGGTTTTTCCAGAGCTAAGTACTTTCCACAGACAAAGCACCATAAAGTCACTTCTCTGACAGTGAAGTGAAGGCAGTGACATGTGGAACCCTCGTGGAATCTAGAGAAAGGGCTCAGAAAGCCCCTTATGCACCCCTGGCTGGGTTCCCAAGAGGCCCCATCTAGTCCAAGATGGTTTCTCAGAAGCACTGAATCCAGAAGGCCATTCAGTAAGCACAGCCATTTCTCGTGGCATTGGTCCCTTTAGAAGCATCCTCCAGATATGTCCAATGGGAGAGGACATGGTGGGACTGACTTAGAGAGACCCAGGTAGCAACTGCCTCTGGGCGGGGTCCAGTGGCTCCAGCCTGTAATCCCAACACTTTGGGAGGCCAAGGTGGGAGGATTGCTTAGGCCCAGGAGTTCAAGACCAGCCTGGGCAACATAGTTAGAACTTGTCTCTACAAAAATTTTTTAAAAAGTTAACCAGGTATGGTGGCACATGTCTGTGACCCCAGCTACTTGGGAGGCTGAGGCAGGAGGATCTCTTGAGCCCAGGAGGTCGAGGCTACAGTGAGCTGAGATCATGCCACTCCAGCCTGGGTGACAGAGCAAGACCTCCATCTCTAAAAAACAAACAGACAAACAAAAAACCCAAACCAGCCTCTGAAGAGCAGACCTTTGCTCCTCAAAGTGGGCCAGGACCCACAGCATTACATTTCTGATGCAAAGCCGCAGGGCCATGCCAGACCTACCGACTCAGAAACTGCACGTTCACAAAAGCCCACAAGAGTCACAAGCCTAGTGAAGGATGAGGTGCACTTGCTGATTTTGTAGACTCTCAAAATAAACTTTGTAGAAAAATAAGCCTGGCAAATATGAGCTCATGGAGGAGAAGAATGATGCTTCACTCGTTTTTTATTTTTTATTTTTTATTTTATTTTTTTTGAGGAGTCTCCCTCTGTCGCCCAGGCTGGAGTGCAGTGGTGGAATCTCGGCTCACTACAAGCTCCACCTCCTGGGTTCACGCCATTCTCCTGCCTCAGCCTCCCGAGTAACTGGGATTACAGGCGCCCGCCACCATGCCCAGGTAATTTTTTCTATTTTTAGTAGAGACAGGGTTTCACCGTGTTAGCCAGGATGGTCTCAATCTCCTGACCTCGTGATCCGCCCACCTCAGCCTCCCAAAGTTCTGGGATTACAGGCGTGAGCCACTGCGACCAGCCACTTTACTCATTTTTTAACCACCAGTGCCTGTAGAAAACTAAGCATATGAAATATGAGTTGAACAAATGAGTGGATAAAGTGAAGGATTACTGCACTGTGTGGTGGACATTGTCCTGGGCCACACAGAGCCCCTTTTAGCCATTCATCTCATCTACCACCTCCAACTCCCCATGTCCTGTGACACAGGATATACAAGGCCTAGATTTTGAGTCCTGGTTCTACTTCTTCCAATATCGGGCAGGCCACCCTTGCTCTACACCTCAGTTTCCCCAGCTGGAGGTAAAATATAACAAAAACAAAACCAAACATTAGATTGGTGCAGGGCTATGATGGGCTAGCCATCCTGGCCCAGGGTGGGATAATTGTGAAGAGCTCCAGGGCTGAGCCTGGGTGGTCTGTTGAGGCCATCACGGGTTTGTATGCAGCTCAACTTCCTCCCCTGGCCACTCCCACTTGCTTTCCCTCCCCTCAACAGGTGTTGATCAAAACATAAAATAAAATAAAACCTCCCCCAAAACATCCTGGGTGCTAAACTTCATCTCAGAGGCTGCTTCACTGGGAGCACAGCCACAGCACTTATGAAGAGAAAGCTGGTCCTCACCTAAGATCTAAGGTGGTTTTGTGGGAATTTACTGAGCAGCTTGGGTTGAGGAAAAGCAGAAATCAATATTCTTCAGTTATTTATCATATGGCTGGAAACTGAATACTACAACTGAATTATCCTCTAGCTTTATTAAGTTTATACCAGATTCTGCCATATAATGATACTAATAGAACTTAATACCTTACTATTATGGTAGATAATTTTGTTTTTACTAGTTTGGTGGTTTTTTGTTGTTGTTGTTATATTTTATTTCTCCTTGGTGGAACTGAGGCATGGAGCAGTAGTGACCTGCCCAAGATAGGAAGAGATAAGAGTCAGAACTCAAACCCAGGTCCTCTAATTAGCCTGTGTCACAGGATATGGTTCCTAGGTGGTGGTAACTGGAATGAATGGGGCTTCCTTAGCCTTTCATAATGGAAAAGATTTCAGATAAAGCTTGCTGTCAACAGATTGTGAAAAAAATGCACCCGGTGTCATCCTGTTCTATTGAAAGTCCTTGTTCTCTATGCAAGGGGTCATTAGAACATTTTAGTGGGCTTAACCTTGGTCATCAGATTGGTTATGTGTAAGCTTTGCATTGGGGTACAGCTCAGCAAGCACCTATGACCCTAAACCTCAAAGCCTTGAGCCCCACTGTGAGCTCCCTGGGGACAGCAGCCTACCCTTCACCCTTGTACTTCCTCACCATCTGACCAGGGAAGGGAATAAACTTAATGTCCTGTAAGTGTCTGCTTAGTGACCAGGTGGATAGGCAGTGAACATGCCACGCATACCACCTGCCTTAGATCCCGCTAACTAGTGGTGAGAAAGAGGCAAAAGAATTGCATTTTGGTACAGACCTAAAACTCTCCACACACAGTGGCCAAGAGGCTCAGCACTCCTACATGACCTTCCAGCCCATGTCACCTTCCCTTTCTCAGCATTCTTCTGAGCACTACAGCTTGTATACACAGTTCAGAATTGGATTGCAGAGTGTCTTATCCTGCTTAAGCCAGCATGTGAGACAAGAGCCAAGGGAACGGCAAACCCCTAGGAAATCAGTGAATGCTCAGTGGGCCTGTTGTGGGTTCCAGGGCTCTCGTCTTTACTGTAGCTACTGCCAGGGAAGTGAAAGCAGCCGGGTGTTGCTCTCCAGGGGCTCAGCCAGCTTCCCTTGGCAGGAGTGAAGCCTATTGTTGGAGCGGCTACGTTGGCTGCTCATGGGCCGGACCAGTGAAGGCGTTCCCAAGGTTCATGTCAGAAGCCACACATGGTAGCAGGAGCTCCCAAGACTGGCCTCTCACCTCTGTCACCCGAATCTTCACTGTGTAAATGGGTGGTTATCTTCTGATCCAGTCTTGTGGGTGAACAGACTATTTGTAAAAGGAAAGAAAAGAAATGTTGGCCCGAAGCCAGTGCAGCAGAACTGAGGGCCAGGAAAGCTGCCTCCCGCCTCTCTGCCAAGGCATTTCCGTTCTGACCTGCCATGTCCAGTGCACACTATTCCTGCTACACAGCCAGAAGTCAGGGTGGGATGGCAGGCAGCCTGTCTGAGGCCAGGAACCACAGAAGAGAAAAGAGCGGGCTTAGGTCCAGGGAGGGCAGATGACAGAGCCAGGAGGAGCAAAAGCAATTCCTCCTTAGAGTCTGAAACAGGAAAACAAATCTGTTGGACAAATAGTGTCCAGGTTCAATGACTTGGCTAAGGCACCATGGCCAGGGAGAGCCTGAGTCTACCAACAGACGCCAGCAGTAGGTCTCTGGCCATCAGGATTACAGAGCAGCCCTTGCAGAGGCAGCAAGAGTTTTTCTGCCATGCTGGGCATGGTGTGTCTGCAAAATTTCAAACTCATTTCCTGAGATAAGAATGACATTTATTAAGGCATCCTGGAAATTAAAAATAAGTGGCAAGAGCCTCCCCACCCCGGCCCACCGGGCTGTCTGCCAAAGCTGGGTGACCCAAGGGAGCAGGACAAGAACACAGCCCTTGGGGAAGCTGCTCTGCTCCCCTCCATCACGATGTCCTGTTCTCTCTCTTCCCTTCCTCTGGTCCTAGCCCACAGCACTGGCCAGGCTTGGGTGGGGTGGGGTCAGAGAACATTTGACCATGATCCTGGCAGTGAGAGTGATGGCCTGGCCATGAGACTCTCAGCCTGAACCTCCAATATGGCTTTGAAGTCCTCACGATCAGTCCCCTGGTTCTCTCTCAGGTACCTCTCCATGCCTGCCACCTCACGCCCAGGCCTCCAGGCTGATCCAGCCTCTGCCAGCTCTCAGAATCCACCATGCTTCCTCCTGTCTGCACGCAGCTCCTTTGAGCTTTGTCCCCTCTGCTGGGAGCATCCTCACCAGCATCTTTTCCTCACCCCGACTCCCAAACTCAGACTGCCTGTCCGACCTTCACTCATTCTTCCCTGTCTGTCCTCCTCCACCCCAGTTCCCAAGCCAAGCAAAGCCAAGGCACCCCTCTGACAGTGCCCAGAGCTCCCGTAATCAGCCCCCTCACCACACTACAGAGCAATCGCCTGGTGCTCAGCTCTGTTCCCAGCTAGACAGTAAGCACCACAAGGTACAATGTCAGTTACTTCACCATTGATCTGGCACTGAAAAAATGCTCAACAAATATGTGTTACACAAAAGAAATTAAAGATTAATTAACTAACAGGCTGAGCACAGTGGCTCACGCTCGGAATCCTAGCACTTTGGGAGGCTGAAGCAGGCAGATCACCTGAGGTCAGGAGTTCGAGACCAGTCTGATCAACGTGGCGAAACCTCGTCTCTCCTGAAAATACAAAAATTAGCTGGGTATGGTGGGGCACACCTGTAATCCCAGCTACTCAGGAGGCTGAGGCAGGAGAATTGTTTGAACCCTGAACCCGGAAGGTGGAGGTTGCATTCCAGCCTGGGTACCAGAGTGAGACACTGCCTCAAAATAAATAAATAAATAAATAAATAAATAAATAAATAAATAAATAACAAAAGGCCCGAAAAGGTAATTGGGATGATTGCCCCAGGCCGACCTCGAAGGTTTCCTCCAACCATTAGTGGATGGTGGGGGTGATGCTCTGGGGCTCTGCCCCTCGCCTCTGCCTGTGGTCTTGCATCCTGATCTGAGCAGCTGTTACATGCAGTGGAGGTCTGAGTCTGGTGGGTGCGCAGCGGGTCAGTCAAGGAAGAAAATATGGTCTAGAAAACAGCCTGGCCGGGGTCACCCCCCGGGGTAGGGCCAGGGAAGAAAGGAGGTTTCCTGGAAGTGTTGTACTTCTTCTTACTTCAGGGGTGCAATTGTCCATTTCTCAGGGACCCACAGTATAGAGAAGAGTAACTCTGCTCCCACAGTGCCTGGGGCCTGAGACATATACCCAGGACACAGAGGGAAACAGAGGGATGGCAGAGGGATGAGCTGAGAATGCCAACACATTTTCCCCCAGGGCCTGTGATCCATGAAGCTGCCTCTTTTCCCATCTGGCCTCAGGATGCATCGGGTGCTGGCCTGCCTGCCTGCCTGCTCCTCACCCCTCCTGACCAGCTAATCACCATAAAGCGTAAACCAAGAGACCGGCACCTGTCTGTCTTTGAGCCTCCCTGTAAAAATACGTAGGTGCACATTTTAAGACCACATAGCAAATACTTGATTCATAAATCAAAGTTCCATTTTATATTCTACCATAAATAATCATCATTGGCCAGTATTGCCTGAGCCTGGGTCCCTGGCACCAAATGAAAGTCAAACACATTATGATTTGTTTGTTGGCATTGGTAACAAGCCAAAGAGCATCATCTTCTATCACAGACTATAGATGGAAGTAGAAATAATAAAGCGGCAAATGTTCTTTTCTGATGCTTTTAATAAAGATAATTATACCTATTGTCAGAAGTTCAACCAAATGAGTTTTGGGGAATAAAAGTGCCATTGAGGAGGGGGTGATCAGAATGCCGGGTGGATAGAGAGCTTGTGGCCTTTCCTTTCAGGCGGTGGGCCAAGATCAGTTCAGTCCCCTCTTTGGGACATGCCTTTTTCTCCTCCTGCATTCCTGAGTTTCCAGGCTAGCTTGAATTCCTAATTTGGAAGTCACCAGAGAGCAAACCTCGACAGTAAGCAAGGAGTGTCCTGCTATGAACTCCCTGAGAGACAGTCCTAGCCCTGGTTACATAGCCGGCACCTCAGTTCACCCCTCCACTAGCCTCCCAAGGCTCCTGAATTGAGCAAAGAATGAGGCTCTTGGTCCAGCCTACTCCCTGTTCACTGAAGCTGTGCCTATTCAGGGATCTAGCCTGGTGCTAATGTTTTCAAGCAGTCTCCCTGGATGGAGGTGTCCTCTGGGAGGTGCTAGCAACCAGCAGACCTGGGATTTGATAACTGCTCTGGTCTGGGAAACATGCAGATTATGACTCCTCCTTTGACTGGCACTGTTCTAGAAAACGATGAAGTTTCTTGATCAACCATCTCCTGAGCCTCTCGGTGACACTGACAGATAGGCTTTATACCATATAGACATCCTGCATTAGTCCTATCATCTGCCAGTTTTTTCCACTTTCCCCCACACTCTCACAGCAGTGGCAGTGCCCGAAATCTCACATTGGGGCAGTCCAGGAAGGTGGGGACTTCATTTTCTTTGCAACTGTCCTGATACAATACACTGCTGGGCTCAAGGTAGACAAGTGAGACAGGAGAGTTCCCTGACTGCCCCCCCACAACCCCAAAGGACCTGTGATGGGGGTGGCTCATATGTATGGCCACTGGGCATGCTCAAACCTCTTATGGGAGGGGGAGCATGCAGAGAGGTGTGCGCAGAAGCCAGGGCGAGTGCCCCTGGGTTCCAGCCCCATGGCAGTGTTCAGGGGTGGCAGCTTGCGACTCCTGAAGCCCAAATAGGCATGTGTTACAGTGCACTCTTTTAGCCTTGCTGTCCACAGATGACTTAGACAACTGTTAAACAGATCAGTGCCCTCTTGATACCCAGGTCCTTGTCCAGCATCCAGGAAGCATGAGGTTGCACATGGACTTGAGGAAGGTGAATGTGGGACTTGAGTGGTGGAGGTGGCTCTCTGCAGGATGGATGGGGAGCTAGAAAGGGGATGGAGTGGGAAGATGGTCTTCCCATGGGGTGTGGCCATTCAGCAATTGACCTCCTCTCTGACCACCTCCAACAGAACGACTCTTGGTGTTTAGACACTCCTTCTCTTCTCTCTGCTGTGCCATTCTGCTGCTCTTCTGTTCTTCTGTTCATCCCCTTGTGGAGCCAGGGGTTTGGGGTTCATATGGGTACAGAATGGGGGAGGTGCAGTGCACCAAAAGGCAACTTTTGGATGTGAAAACACCAAAAACCGTGCAGTTCAGTGTCCATAGAGGCACGGCAGACGTTGTCCACAGCTTCTATGTGGGATTCTGAGGCAGCCCCTTGTTCTAACCTCATTGGTCAGATGTCTCCACCGGATGTGGCAGGTGGGTAGTGAGTTTATGAGTCACAGTGACATTATCCAAAATTTACATTTGTATTGATTGCCTAAATATTATTTTATCATTAAAGGAAATTTTAAATCAAAATATAAATCATCCCTAATCCACAAACACAACAACTGATTTTAGTCTTGCCTATTCCTTCTGATTAGCATTCTTTAAAGTGTTTTATTTAGGGATTAGATACCAAATTCCAAGGGCAGAAAATTTCTATCCAAATCAGCATAGATTCTTATGAGTCATCTGTGCTTGTATGTAATAATTTTCTGCCCCCTCCAGCCTAAGAGCTCCTGGAGGGAACACAATTTTTACTTTGGTATCTCAGCATTTAGCACTGTGCTTGAAACTAGCAGGTGCTTGCTAAACATTTGTTAAATGAACAAACTGCCCCAAACCAGGACCTTGACAGAAGTGTACATTTAAGTCAAGGGTAGGGATTGATTAAAATTAACTTAGTTAATTTTAACATAGAATAAATCAAAATTCTCATGAAAGTAGAGAGCATGGCAAGAGTAGAGCATCTAAATGTCATCCATTGACCCCAAATTCAAAGCTGGAATGGAATATTGTACATTGAGTCCTGTGGGAGGAAGGACAGAAATGACAGAATGAAGTTGATGACCTGAACACTCAGAAGTAGTACATGGAGAGGGAAATATAGTGGGTTGAGGCAGGCTGTTGAGAACTAGGTCAGTGAATTAAAAGGGTCTTCCAGGGGCTTTCACAGAGGTGGGGCCAGCATCTACTGTGGGGAATAAGTGTGGTGGCTTCAAGGAAACTTGCCGGGCTGAATATTTACTGCTGCTCATAGGTCTTCGACCACTTTATAATCTTAAGGTAGAAATATTGCTTTTGAGGACAGTCATAGTTACTAGTGGGGAAATTATTCTCTGGAAAAAAGTAACAGCGACCATGTGATCATAGCATCCTTATCTTATATAGCTCATAGAAGAAAACCTTTTATCAAAGGCAATAGAATTTCCAGTTCTTACATGGATTGGATCAAACTAATGTTCTCTTCCGTTATCATTTATATTGTCTATTTCCCAATATATCCTTATATTTATACACCCAGTATGATCTATTTAACTCAAACTTAGAATCTAAATGCCCTGAATTATCTATTGAACCTCAAAGGAAAATTCTAGAAAGGACTCTATTTACTGCCAAATTAAACTCAAACCATTTCTCTAGTGACAGGATGTCTTCTTTTCTGGTGGACGTGACCCTCCTCCGTAACGGGGGCAACTTGTATTGCACTGGAGTGATTCCTGGATAAGGCAGTTGGGCTTTGAGCTGTCACATGACCTGAGTTGGCCATTGGAGAGGTACAGTCTGTCCCCCATTTGGGCAAACTAAGTTAATGCTTAATTACCACTTCCAAGCTTTTCTAATCATTCTTGATCAAGCCTGGATTTGGGGGTTCTGGGATTCTGTAAGCCTTGGTTTGAAAAAATTAATTACATGTTATGTTATAAAAGACTTTTTTAAAGGGTCAAGCTAATCTATTTGTGAAAACACAGAATAGGAGTGACTCCCAGGTGATGGATAAAGTGGATATGAGTTTTCAGATTGTAAGTGAGTTAGGTAATGACACTGGAGAAGTCATAAATATCTGAGAATAAGTAATAAAGTGCATATTTTGGAAGCACTTCCAACAAATCAACCTTGCTTGAATCTCATCCATCTGCTAGAACTCTCCTATCCAACCAGCCTAATCTCGTGGAATAGTCCCTCCCTAATATCTCTCACATCCTTTATTTCCCTGGTCTCCTGCCACTATTCTAGTCCAGGTCCTCATCACATCGTGCCTGGATTATTGCAACAACCTCCTCGTCAGTCTTCCTGTCTCTAGTTTCCCTTTGCCTTTGATCCGTTCTCCACGATGCCACTGGACTCAGGGCTTTCTTTGTCCTAACATGCCACTTATGACATGCTCTAGCTCTGTGCAGAGTTCTGCTTCCCACTGCCTTCTGGGACAAGTCCAGATCCTCAGTCTGGCAGTCTAGGTCCTCAGGTTCCAGCCCACCTGCCCAACCTCCTCTCCCTCCATTGCTTAAAGTGCGAGCCAGGTGGTGGTACTCACTGTCTATTCCCAGCAAACCTGCCCTCTCTGTCCATTGGTCCTCATGGCCATCCTCCACCTGGCTTGTCCCTACAAATCCTCCCCCTCTTTCTCTCTGTCTATTCAAACCCAAGTTCTATTATGGTTCTATCCCCTAAAGCCTCTCCAGCTGGAGAGCCAGCCCATCCTGGTCTAATAGAGTGGCTTTCTTATATTGCTTATTCTATTTCAGTAGAAACTTCCTGGAGCTGAAAAGTCACTGGACTCAAATAGAAATATATATATATATATATCAGGAATAGAGGAATTTCAGGTACCAAACCTATCAGAGGGCAGAGGGCCATGTAGATGACGGCGTACTCAAACCTGGCTCTGTGTTCACATCACTTTCATCTCTGGAAAGTGGCAAAGAAGCTTGGGATGGCTCTTCCAGTTAATCCAAGGCCATCATGCCCCATCTTTTCTCCATTCAGAAGATATTTGTATACACACTTGCTCATTCTTTTATTTTGCTGCTTTGGATAACTTTTAAACTATATATTATTGTTCCCCACTTGTTTGGAGGCAAAGGTATAAAAAGGAGATGGGAGCAGATCAAGAGAGATATATTTGTTTTTAATTCTATTCCAGTATATCAGTTAAAGTCCTCTGAGGAAGACAGAAACCACTCTAGATATTTCAACCAGGGAATCACTTCACAGATTATAGAGAGATTAGCATCTTTAGCAACCCAGGACCACTAGTGAGACTAGAGGAACATGGGGAGGAGGTAGTGTGACCAGAGTCTGGTTGTCAGGGCCATGGGGCAGTGGCTGCTTAGTGGGAGCTGGGATCATGGAGGAAAGGGTTTCCCTGCAGGATCCACAGCCAAGGAGGAAACACAGCCACTGCCAATGATGCCACAGGAAGGGGGAAGAAGGCGAGAAATGACCATGATTCTCCCTCTCTGCACCCCCAGTGCTCCCTCAGGGCCCCACATTGGTGTATACTGCCTGAAGGCTGGAAGGAGAGAGGCCCTGGAAAGAACAAGAATAAATCTAGTGGCACTAGCAGGCAGGCAGGCAGCACATCCTTCTCCTACACAGCTGCCTCCCTGCCCACACCTCCCTTCTCCTCATCCTGGCAGGCCCCTGGCCCTCCCAGATGACCATCAGACATCTCTACCATTCCCTCCTGACCTTGACCTCCACTGCATCAGCACTGTCCTTGCTGCCCCAACCCTCTCTGGCCTCTCTCTTGAGCTGCCAAACACTGAGGAGAACAGCTGCAGGGCTGTGCTGACTGAAGCCACTGACACGGGCTATCAAGCCTGCAGGTGACCGTCACAGCTGCTGGACAATCCTTTGGACAAGATTCATGAATTTTCAGGCATCTCGCAGATTGGCTCCCCAAGTCTTTCCCATTCTCCTCAAGTCCCCAACCAAGCCTCATTCCCTCAGGTTGTCCTCTCACTCTCCTGAGACACCAAGCCATGGACATGACCTTTCTCCATGTCTCTTCTTTTGAAGCTTCACTCATTCATTTTTTCCTCTTGTCTCTGAGGATGACACACTCATCTTTCTTGTCCTGTAACAAGAAACTGTAACTTCGCTCCAATCATCATCCCTTCTGCTTTTTTGTTTTAAAGCTTCTCTCTCCCTTGGCTTTGTTCTCTCTACTTAGAAGTGTGCACAGGTGCTCCATTGCTCACAAGGCAACAAGAAAAAGTTCTTTGACCTCTTTGACCCCCTCTCTTCACCTTCAAATGTATTCAAAGAGCAAGAGTAACCCACCATCTGTTTTTCATGGTATCATGATTGTCCATTCCAGTGGCTTTGGTCCACCTTTCTTGTCTGTGACTGTCCCAGCATTGGTCTCCATTAACAACCTCCCCAACCCCACCCTCTTTCTGGAAATGTCTCCCTCAATTTCTGTGAGGTTGTGCTCTATTGCTCTCTGCCCCGTATTCTCTCCAAAATCTCCTCCATGGCTTACTTCCTGGCTCCTCTCTCTCTTCTCCTGTGCAAATACATAGGGGTCTCCTACTCTCTGCCCTCAGCCCTCACCACGTAATCCCTGCACTTGGCCTTTCTGTCGTCTCTCCCCTCCTGTCCCATCTCTGTGTAGCACTCTCTGGATCCGTCCCCTGCTCCAAGCCTTGGGGACAACAAGCTGGTACCAAATATTCAACCACCTGGAAATCCAATACCTTCTGCTGCCACAAACCTCTGTACCCCAAACGACACTTATTCCTTCCCATAATCCCTCAACAGATCCTACCACCACTGACTTCACACTTTTTCTCGTGTTCTGCCTCAACATTTTATGCGGCCTTTGACTCCCCCATCCCCACCTCCAGTCAGTCACCAAGCCAAGGAAATCCAAGAAGACAGACCCCCTCCTGTTTCCACTGGCCTCACCATTGAACAAGCCCTTATTATGTTCAAATATATTTTCTATATAATGTATAAATACATTTATTATATTTAAATATAATATATGTTATATAATGTATAATAATTTATTAAATTTTATATATTCATATATTTCTATCTTTTATTTATAATATTATATAACATATTTATATATTTAAATATTAATTTATTATATAAATATATATAACTGTGTCATATATTTAATAAATTATATATTTAACACACATAAATATATCATGAAACATTTCATACATGAACATAAATGTTACACTGTCGTGGTTCCCAGTCTCTGTGCTGAGGCACCCAGGACACCACAGTGAAACCACAGAGCTTCACAGCGTATATTAATTTTCAAGGGACAATACACGATCTACGACTTTTAAGATCCGGGGACTTAACAACCTACCCAGGTATTTAGTTTTGTCTCAGGACACTGAAAAATTTGTGGAGACACTAAGGGCGTTATGATCTGAGAGAGTTTGTGAAACTCAGGTATCTAGGTTTCTAAAAATACAATGGCCACCCAGGTTCTTACAATGCAACTCAGGAATAGAGCACTTAAATACCGTGGAAGCCCTCTGATAGTCCATCCCTAATTACATCACCTGCACCTGCCTACCCTTCCAGAACTGACTGCTGGTCTGAATTTTTGCATTTACAATTCGCTTGCTTTTCTTTATAGTTTTTATTGCAGTTGTCTGTGTTCTTACAACATATATGCAGATATGTATATTGTTTAGATTTGCATGTCAACTTTCATCACATTTTTCATTGAATGTTACCTGATATCCTGGCTAATTTTCCTACCTCTTAGTTGATCTTCTTGCCATTGCATGTACTTTTTTAGTATTTGATCAGGTCTCCACTGCTCAACAATCTTCAGGGACTCCCCGTCCACTACTGAATCAATTCCCTTGACATTCTCTGTTTCACCAAGTCCCTTAATTTCTCTGAGTCCCAGCTTCCTTACCTGTAAAATAGGAATGACAATATCCATCTTACAGTATTGTTTTTAAGGATCAAGCAAGACAACCCTGTAACATGCATACCATGGGGCCTGACACATAGTAGGAAACACAGTATGTTGGAGCTCTTATTCTTATTATTTTTATTACTCCTCCCTAAGCTGTTATTTTTTTCATGATGATTATTACTCCTCCATGAACTTTTCCCTTAGACAGAGCACAGTGCCTGAACATAGTGAATGTTCAGGAAATATTTGTTGAATGTGAAATAAACTGATCTCCATCAACTCACGTGCAAG
Source organism: Papio anubis (assembly GCF_008728515.1). Lineage (NCBI taxonomy): Eukaryota > Metazoa > Chordata > Mammalia > Primates > Cercopithecidae > Papio > Papio anubis. The sequence continues at coordinate 38,021,562 of NC_044989.1, forward strand.
TTGGTAATGCCCAGGGAAGGAACTCTCATTAATGGGTCTTTGAAGAACCCCCAAAGGGAGGTCAATATTGCCTATTTTGGAAGGAGTGGGGAGGACATTGATACCTTCTCTTGCTAAGGAGAGTAAATAAGATGTAATGGGGTCTCTAAAACATTTTATAGCAGTGTATGGGTATGGGCTTGGTCTGAGCTGCTCCCAGCTGGCTTTTATCAAGTGTTGGCTGCCCTCAAAGCAGAACCGCCTGCTCAGGAAGACCGCAGGATTCGCTGGGGCCCCAGCTGGAGGGAGGGAACCCATTCCTCTGAAGTGCACAGTTGTCTCAAGCCTGGAACCCATTCCGTGCTCAGATGCCAAAAAACTATTTTGGATCCTGTAGAGCTGGCAGGAGTCCCTGGTATGCCATGTCTCTGTGTGTGAACTGCTTGACACTTGCTTCTTCCGTTGGGGCTATTTCGAAGAAGATGGAAGAAATTAATGGCTATAAATGACTAAGGCCCTTGAGTTATGGTTTTATTTATGCATAATTTTGACAGGTTGTCTCCTTATTGAGAAATGGCATGTTTCTTATCTTTTGAGAAAGATTATTCTCACTAATCTGAGAAGGGATGCCATGCATGATGCTGGAAAAGGACAATATGTAATCTGTCTTAGCAAAAACACACTCCCAGAAGCCTGTGGTCCCAGCAGAACCACTTCATCTTTAATTTGCTGTGTTTTCTCAGTAGGTTCTCATTCCTGCCTCTCCATTGCCACTGCCCGATCTTCAAACTTGCAAAAGAAAGTCACCATTTGATCTCTAGAAGTGTCATGTTTCAAAACTACGCATGTACTAAAAAGCAGAAAACCTTGCATACATGTGCAATTATGTCAACTTAAGTGCACATTTATGTGAATATATTCTATACGTAAAGTCAAAAAAAAAAAAAGCATAGTGTTCTATGATAAGAAATGCATATTGATTACCCCAAACAATGACTAAAGTTTATCTATCTTCTGCCTTGGATAGCACAGAGTGACTTATCAAATGTCAATGGTTACACTAACATTTACTTTAGCAGAGAGATAATTACAAGGGCTGAAAAGCCTATTGAAACCATCAGAGTGTCCACACATCAGCTGGTTTCCATCCAAACCAGTTTATAATCTAAAGCAGGAATGTCTTTACTTTAGATGCAACTGAGGTCGTAACCTTTTGCTTCTTGTTCTTAACCAGGTTCCGTGGCTGTAGTGACTCCAGCCAAGTTTCACATTGCTTCTGGACGTTTGGATGTGGCTCTGCTGCTAATGTTGGCAGGGTGAGTGGGAGAGCTGACCACTGGCTCTAGTTGCAATTTCCACCACCTGTGAAAAATGTTTCTAGGGAGGTAGATATGAGAGGTCAAATGGATTGTGAATGACATTCGTATAGCCAAGTTCATAAGATCCTGAAGGAGCAATAGGAAGGCTCTCTTTACTTTTGTGAATTTGCTTTGAAAGTCAAGGTAACTCATAGGATAACCCTTTTTTGGAGATTTTAGTTACAAAGTTGTGATTTGATATTAAAAATTTAGATACATTAGATGATTTGAAACTTTTTTGTTGACCTTTGTGAAAAGAAAAACAAATGTTGCTCAGGTGTGCTTCACTGTGTACTAAAAGGTAAACAGCTGTGTGCAGACTCAATGATTTTTCCCCGGTGACACTCATTCTGAATGAGGTGCTTTGTCTTAATTTTAGATAGAACTGAAACTCTTAATTAAATAACTAATTGCTTATAGCAACTGGTCAACTTCCTCTTTAAAGAAAATATTTTTGGAAAATGATCTTTTTGTGTCTAGAAATCCTTTGTAAAACAATTACTCTTATTCACCCACCACATAATCTCCACATTTCTTAAAGTAATTTTCTTAAAAGCCTACTTAGAACACTTACATAGATTTGCTCTCCAATCATGTGAAGCTTCAGGTTTGAACTTTGGTACTTTCAACCAAGCCTCACTTACCAGAACAAGTGGGTGGCAGTTCCACCCTTCCTTTTTCCCCATTACTTCATTCATTTGTTTGTCTGACATTTATTTAGGTTCTCCTGGCTTGTAAGCACCATGCGAGACCTTGCAGATTTCAAAATGTAAAAGACCCTCAATGAAGGGGGTGGCTATGTAAGCAAGTCATTGCAGTAGAGTCAGATGATTGCCACCAGAGAGGCACCCAGAAGAAGCACTGACCCCCTTGACTGACGGAGTCAGAAAAATCTCCATGAAAAGATGATATTTGAGCTCAAACCTGTACTAGTTTGCCAAGCCAAAGAGAAGGAGGAAAGGGCTTTGAGGTTAAAGAAATATTGGCGTAAAAATGCAGGGATAATATGAGATGTACTTGGTGATGCAAGATGGGGAGTGGTAATTCATAGAACATACGCACACTCACACACATATAATTAAATGCCTACTATATACAAAGCACTGGACAGACAAGTGTGTTTTTCATTCATTATCTTGTTTTATTTTCATGAAGATACCATGAGGTAGGATATATATATATATATATTTTTTTTTGAGACGGAGTCTCGCTCTGTTGCCCAGGCAGGAGTGCAGTGGTGCGATCTCTGCTCACTGCAAGCTCCGTCCTCTGGGTTCACGCCATTCTCCTGCCTCAGCCTCCCATGTAGCTGGGACTATAGGCGCCTGCCACCATGCCCAGCTAAATTTTTTTTGTATTTTTAGTAGAGACTGGGTTTCACCATGTTAGCCAGGATGGTCTTGATCTCCGGACCTCGTGATCTGCCCGTCTCAGCCTCCCAAAGTGCTGGGATTACAGGTAGGATATTTTTTTAAATCATCACTTTACAAATGAAAATATGGTATCATTGTCACTGCTTTACAGATGGTGCTCCCTGTGATTCAGGGATTTATCCATGGCCCTAGAGCTCATCAGATGTCACTAGCATCAAATCCTTTGCTCTTGATGATTGTCTAAGCAGGTTCATGCAAGGTAGTTAGGGTCCTTCCATGCCATGTAGAGACTTTGATCTTCATCCTGTTGGCAATGGGACACCATCAACATGTTTCCAACAGGGCAATGAAGCACTCCGGCTAAGTTTTGAAATATAATGATATGGCAGGAATGTGAAGGAAGGGGTAGAACAAGAAGACACAAGAGACAGGAAAAATAATTAAGAGGGCATGAAAATAGTCTAGGCAAGAAATAGCAAGGACCTGAAACAAGGAAGGGGTGATAGAGCAGCAAAGATAGATTTGAGAGACAATTCAGAAATAAAATGGAAAGGACAGAGGAGCCCTGGGGCAGGAATTACTCGAGCTCTTTGTTACGAGCCACAGAACCTATGTATTCAAGTCAGTTTTAGAAGACAATGAACTTGCTAAGTGATCTGAGGGAATGTATAGAGTCTTTGGGAGAGCCAGAGAATCACTTTTGGAAGTGTTGGGGTCAAAAGAAGGGCCAGAATTACATGGAACTGCTCTTGATGGAGACCCTGCTGCTGCCTTCACTGGGCTTTAGAACTGGTGCCCAGGTACGCATTTCCTTCTGCAGTTATAACAAATTAACACACACGTAGGAGATTAAAACAATACCATATATTCTCTTACAGTTCTGGAGGGCAGAAGTTCAAAATGGGCCTTGCTGGGCTAAAATCAAGGTGTGGCAGGGTTGCTTTCCTTTCTAGAGGTTCTAGGGGAGTGTGATTTTCCTCGCCTTTTCCAACTTCTGGAGGCCACCTGCATCCTTGGCTCATGGCCCCTCCTCCATCTTCACAGCCAGCAGTGTGGCTTCAAATCTTTCTCTCTTACTTCTGCTTTCATTACCCTGTCTCTTCCTCTCCCTCTGCTTCCATCATCACATCACCTTCTCTGATTCTGAACCTCCCACCTCATCCCTTATAAGAACCCTTGTGATTACATTGAGCTCACCCAGATAATCCAAGACCATCTCTCCATCTCAAGATCCTTAACTTGATCCCATCTGCAAAATTCCCTCTGCCATGTGAGTTAATGCATTCATATTCAGGTTCCAACAATTGAGACATTGACATCTTTGGGAGCTCATTATTCTTCCACACAGTACTGTAGCTTATCTCTCAAACTCTGGTCTCAGGGACCTCCTTGAAGGACCTCACCTCTCTTTGTCTCTGAAATGCTGGCTGTCACTGCTGCATCCACCCTCACCAGAATGTCTGCAGCCCAGGCCTGCTGCTTCACGTCCATAGATTCCAAATCGGAGTCTTACATAGTTGTATGTGATCAGGGTGTCTGGATCGTATGCCCAAACCTCAGCTACAAGAGTGGCCCAGAGAACAAGTTTTGACTTCTTCCTTAGGAGCAAGCAGGCTCATGATGCTGGGAGGTGGTTGGGGCGGGGTGGGGGGCGGGTGTTCAAAAGTTGATAGGGGCCAGGCACAGTGGCTCATGCCTGTAACCCCAACACTTTAGGAGACTGAGGCAGGAGGGTTACTTGAGCCCAGGAGTTCAAGACTAGCCTGGGCAACAGAGTGAGACCACATCTCTACAAAAAAATTAAAAAAAAAAAAAAAAGCCGAGCATGGTGGCGCACCTGTAGTCCCAGCTTACTCCTGAGGCTGAGGCAGGAGGATCACTTGAGCCTGGGAGGTTGAGACTCCAGTAAGCTACAATCTCAACATTGCACTCCAGCCTGGGTGACAGAGTGAGATTCCATCTCAAGAAACAAAACAGAAGTTAATAGGTGGCCAAAAGCATGACGAATAGCTGCAAAACCTAGCCAAACCTCGGGTCATACCATGAGTTCTGTTGCCAGTTCCACGCTTAGGAGGAATGTAAGCAAACTGGAGCCAGGACAGAGATGGCAGGGATGATGCGGGAGCCTGACATTGTGAGTCCAGGGTGTTCATAGACTGGAGGACATAAGGACAGTTTGAAAAGACACATGATTGAGGTTTCCTAATGAGCGAGAGCTTGCACATGGAAGAGAGCTTGGACCTGTCTTGTGTGTCTCCAGCGTTCAACATTAGGACTCTGTAGAGGGTGACATGGTAACAGGGTGCTTCATTTCTCAGTTACATGATCCAAAGACTGATGGGTTGCTCCAACAGGCAAGAAGCTTGCTGCCATTTAAAGTACTGAGGCAGAAGCAGGATGACATGTTGGGGCACAAAGAGGGGAGTCAAATAGCAGAGGAGATTGCAATAGATGGCTTCTAAGTTTATTATTCTGTTCTTATCCAGTAACCAGGTTATTGGTGGGGAAGGTACTAAGGGCCAAATCACAACTTCACGTGAAAGTAACTTTTTTTTTTAATTTTATTTTTGAGATGGAGTCTCACTGTGTCACCCAGGCTGGAGTGCAGAGGCGCAATCTTGGCTCACTGCAACCTCCAACTTCCAGGATCAAGAGATTCTGCTGCCTCAGCCTCCCGAGTAGCTAGAATTACAGGCATCTGCCACCACACCAAGCTAATATTTTGTATTTTTAGTAGAGACAGAGTTTACTATGTTGGCCAGTCTGGTCTTGAACTCCTGACCTCAGGTGATGCACCCACCTTGGCCTCCCAAAGTGCTGGGATTACAGGCGTGAGCCACCGTGCCCAGCCCAAAAGTAACATTTTAAAGGAGAAAACGCTTGATGCATTCTTTTAAATCTTGCCTTTTATTTTCTGATTCCTATTCTTTCCTCTTTTTTTAAACAGTAAGTAACATTTTTAAACACTGTAGTTTGTTCCCACTCTGACTCCGGAGTCTGGTTTTTCTCTCGGGCCTGCCGCTGTGTTGGAGGACTTGACATGCCTTTTGTGTTCTGTAATGTCTTCCTCTGAACAACAGGCCTGTAAAGACTGATCCCCAGTGATTATGCCAAATGTTTTTGGAGAGAAGTGGATGAATTTATACAGGAACAAAGTGATTCAAATCTGCTTTCCTTTTCTATATGTGCAATTCTCTGTCTGCATTCCAACTGTTGGCACAGAAGCCCTGGTCCACTGCCCTGGTTTATCACCTTCACACAGGGATGGGGGTTGCAGGCATAGGGGCTGCACATCGGGGCCACACATCGGGACCATGTTGACCTGCTTCTTTCCAAACTGCTCCACGGGTTATGCGTTTACATACACCCACAGAATGCGTTTGGGAAGGTTACTTTTCCACACTGTGAATCTAATGCACAGAATGACACACGTTTTTAAGTTAAAAGTCAAGATGTTTTTGCTTGGATTTAACCTAACCTTCTTTTGTTTTAATCCAAACTCCATGTTGCTTGATATGATACAGACTTCCTGAGTGACCCAGGCATCATTAGTAACAGACACTTTGGACTTTTTATCCTTTTTCTATTTTTCTGTAAAAAGGGAAAAGCAATTTCTGTTCATCTGTGAAGCACCATAATGAATAGATTTGCAGATTAGATGATACAATTTCTGAAACTGCCATGGATCTCATGTTTAAAGGACAGTGTGTGGGTGTGTGTGTGCACAAGTGTGTGTGTGTGTGTGTGGGATGATGGTGAGGATAGGGAGTGGGGGTATGGCAAGCTTCAAGAATTTTAAAAATATTCTTAGCGTTTTGTTAACCTTCTCTTACCAACCTTCACATCAAAGTTTTGAAAATCACGTGGTATACTTATAGGCGTTTGTTTTGTTTTTCTTTATTCTTAGAAAGCATTCTTTCTGGATTGTTTTGTTTTAGTCCTGAGTAGGTAACTATGCTGCATGAGGATAAAGTGGTTTTTCATGAGCAGGTGTTGCAATCAAATACAATTCTCAACAAAAGATGCTCTGACAGATATTCACAACATGAGTAATCCAGCCTGCGTGATGATTAGCTAGAAATGCTAAGCAGCAGTTTCCATAAATGACTATAATTAGTCATCTTTTAACACAGCTAAGCCAACTCACAGTGCCTCTTCTTAGAAGTTCTCTAGAATCTATAAATACAATGTTCAGCATTTCCCCAACATCATGTTCAGTCTGAGTCTCCCCGCAATGTGTCCTCTTCTTTGCTTTTCCTTCCTCACTCCCCACTCCTTTTCTCCTTCCTCCACTCATCCCTCCCCTGCAGACTGTCCTGCCCAGACATTGCTTTTCACCCTCAATTCTTCTCTCTTTCCCATTAAAAGAAAGTAAGTTTGCATCTGATTCTCCCCGAGCCCCATGGCGAGCATTCCACAAACCCATGTCCTTTTTCTTAAAGACCCCATATAGGACATCCCAGCTGTCCCTGCTCCCCAGTCCTGCTGGGATCCGCTGGGAATCCAGGTGGTCATTGGCTAGCTGGGATGGGAGAAGGGTGCTGGAAACTACACCGGATGTTCCTTTCCTATGATGCCTATACTCTAGTGGGGGAAGGGTAAGGCTGGGCAAGGGGTGGAGAATGGATAGAGGGACCGGCTGGTCAGGAGGCCTAGCTCCCAGCAAAGCATTAACCCCATAGCTCTGATCCCTCATCCAGGACAGTAAGGATGGCTGGGCAAGTGGCCTGAGCTCTTATAATGCACCTGCTACATATAATGCATCCAGACCTGAAGCAAGACAGCCATGACAGCCATTCCCATCCCCAATTACATGCATGTTCAAAATACTTAAAGGCTGAATGTTAAAAGAGAGAGGATAAAGCTACTGAGCATTTGAAGTAGAGCCTGGAGCAGTAATGGGACAGCACTGTGACTCCCTCGCAGTGCAAGAGTGTCGTCTCCTCCTCCCTACCTAGCCTGGCATGCTTCCATTCTTTTCACTTGCTCTCCTCCCAACCCTACACACACACACACACACACACACACACACACACACACACACACACTCAGACGCCTTCCATCCCTGCAGGCTACATGTCAGAGGCAGTCACCGGGCTTCGAAAACAACAAGTTTCTGAAACTTAAGGAGGTAGAATGGGAACTTTTTCCACCATGCCCTCTGTTTACTGACGCCAGCTCTCCAGCCACTATACTCCCTTCCCCAACCCCACCACCTCCATCGGACTCCCTGAGTCTGAAGGCACAGGATAGTTAAAAGGAGCCTTCATCCCTGCGACTCTACTCTCTTCTCCTCAAAGAAGTGACAGGCAAGGTAGGGCATTCTCACTGTCTCAACAATATAATTTGCACATGCCCTGGCCCTGTGCCCTTCAGTAGTGATGTCTTCCCTCCCTGAAGTGCCCTGGGATTCTCCTTTGTCACTAACTGGCTTCCTTTCCTGGCATGGAGCACCTGACCGTGTTCTACTTGTCTCTTTTACTGGCAAACTATATCTGCCAAGTTGGCTGGCTTTTGCCCTAGGGGTCAGGAGAGGGAGCAATCAGATCAGAAGAGGGACAGGAGCATCAGCCACCTAAAGAAGGAATGGTAGCAACAATGAGACTGTTTAATCTTTCTAATTGCCAATACCTTCAATACAGTATCTGATATTCATTCAGTAGTTATCAAGGGTCACTTCTGTGCAGCCACTGTTCTGGATTCTGGGAATACAGAGGGAAAAGGACAAAGTGCCTGACCTCATCCAGCTTTCATTCTAATGGAGTAGCAAGGCAATAGACACATAAACGTATACTAGAAAGCCAGCTAGTCAGGAGCATGCTTATCGTTGTTTTTTGGTTACCCAGAATCTGAACCTCCATCTTATGTCTGAGATTCCCTACCTCGTAGAATCTGGTGGATAAGCAGAGCCCATGGTCCATTACATAGCAATCGAAAATGCCTTATAGTGGTTTTATTAGCCTCCCTTGTAGAAGGAGCCAAGGCCTGTGGCCAAGGCTCCACCAGCCAGACACACTGGCCCACAATCTGAGTTAGGAACCAATGACTCAAGGACAAAGAGACTGCAGAAAGCCCTCATAGGTGATGGCAGCAGCTGCAGAAAGATGGGGATTCCAGGGGTGCTGGTGACAGCGGGTTGCAGCAGTGTTAGTGTCTGGGACAGTAGCATTGGTGACATAACCAGTGGCAGCTAGGGCAGCAGAGATCCCACCAATTGGTGCAATGCGTGCACTTTTCTTGGCTATAAACCCCTAAACCTTCCCAAACATTCCTGGAGCTGTCAAAGTCTACAGATAAATCCTCCTTCTACTTAAACCCACCAGAGTTTCCTGTGCTCTCATCTAAGAACTGAACACAAAGAGTAACAAGTGCTCAATCAAAAGCAAAGCCAAACAGAGGGATGGAGAGTGATGAGAGGCTACCTTAGGTAGGTGACCAAACTCAGCCTCTCCGTGGATATGGCTTTTAAGTCTCTCCAGAAAGCCGGAGAGCAAGGCGACCTGAAGACTGAGGGAAAGAACTCCAGAGAGAGGACACAGTGCAAAGGCTGGGCAGTGACAAGCTGAGGGGCTGACGAACACCAAGAAGGCCAGTGCGGCCCGAGCTGAGACAGAAGCTAAGTCAGAAGGACAAGCCAGGACCACAGCCAGTGAGGCTGGTTAGATCGTCGTGTGGAGTCTGAGTGTCATGCTGCATGTGAGGGAAGCCCCAGCTGGTTTTAAGCAAGGCGACTGGTCGTTGAAAAGATCACCCCGACTGCTGTCAGGAGAATTGTCTGTAGCAGGACAGGAGTGGAAGCAGAAAGATCACAGACTTTTGCAGAGGTCCAGGAGCCAGTAGTATGGCTCTGATCTCCCTAGGCCGAGGGCGTTTGAGTGGTGGTGGTGGGAAGAAGAAAGAGGAGGGAAGGTGGAGCTGAGAAGCCTTGCTGTGGGTTAGATGTGGGGTGTGAAGGAAAGAGACGGTTCGCGACTAAGCCGTTTTCTGAAACGGGGAAGATGAAGAGAAAGGCAAGCTGGCGGGAGGAGAAGTCAGGATCAAGAGTTTAGCTTTAGATCTAGTGAGTGGGAAACACTGAGACGGAGTGGAGACAGAGTCTGCAGGGGGATGTAAGGACCTGGATGAGTTGGGGCGAGGCGGGCGCTGGAACTAAATGTGTGGGATTCCTCAGCACAGGGAGGAAATGTATAGCCATGAAAGTCAATATGCTCACTCAGACGAGAGTGTGGTTTGAGAAGGGGGCTCAGGACAGAGTGCTGGGGAACCAGGAATGAAGAGATCACAACGAGGAAGAGAATCCAGCTAGGGAACTGCAGGGCGGGAGGAAGAACACGGACTGCGGCGTCCTGGAAGCCAAGGAAAGAAAACAGGGGCCTTGGCAATGACCCTGTGGACTTCCAGAGGATGCTTGTATCAAGCAGGTAAAGGGACTGGGCTCCCAGAGGCTGGGCCACCCCATTCAGTGCATGGCCCGGTGCCTCTTTAGAAGAGGAAGTCCCTGGATTCCAGAACGTGCTGGCTCCACCCAAGGCAGACAGCAGTGAGGCCACACACTATTCCCGGCCCCCTTCTCTCTGAAAAGAGCCCTTTGTAACTTCTTTGAGAAGGAAACACCTCCGTCAGGGGAGGAACATTATTTGCTTCCTGTTAGAACAGACTTTTACTTAGGATCAAGCTCCGTGCCAGCCCCATCCCCACAGGGAGCAATAAGGGAAAGAGGAGGGAGGGGGCCGCAGATACCCACTTGTGGGGGCTGGTTTCGCAGGAAAGGCTCTGCAGAGCTTGAAGAGGGGTGGGCCACAGGCCCACAGCCACAGTCTCTCTCAGCTAGAAACCCCCTCCCTCCTCTGCCAGTCTGTCCTCCCCAGGCTCCGTTTGAAAGGCCTGGGAGGTAAGGAGAAGGCTGGTCAGCCTGGATGCTTAGTGGTTGGTTTAACACTTTCATGCCTGCCAGCCCTTTCCCAGGAAGACTACAGCCAGTCATTCATTCACTGAAAAGCACTTTGCCAAGCACCTACTCTGTGCTAGGTCTGTGCCCGGCATGGGGACACAGTATTAGGAAAAAAAAAAAAATCAGACTTATCCCCCATCCCCACTGAGCTTGCAGTCTAGTGGGATAAATTAAACAAATCACGCAAACACCTCTACAGCCACAAATGTGATAAGGCTCTAAGTGAATATCGCACATGATGGTGGCCCTGCTGAAGGCCAGGCAGAGGTTCCTTCCTGAGGAAGGACTTCTCTGAATCTCCAGAGGCCAATAGAATCTGTAACAGGAGGAGAGAGAGTCAGGGTTCTAGAATCTGCCCACTATGCTTTTAAAAGCTGACCCATCTCTGTTATGCCGTGGCTGCGATGTTTTAGTTTCCCCAAAGCCCAGAGCACATCGTGGAGCATGGAAGTGTGTCACTGAGAAGCCGAATGTGGCCCCGGAGCCGCTGGTGTGGAGGGTGTGTTCCGCTCTTAGGGCAGCAGCAACAGGTGCCATGAGAGGCTCAGAGCTTTGGAAGCAGAAATGGCAATACTCGACATCGTCAGCAAATATTTGGGAGTCTTTTGTTAAAAGAAGAGCGGAATAAATATCTATGTCTCTCATAAAACCCAAAGGAAAGCTCCCAGATAGGCGTCTTTAGGGCTATGACCATCTCTGCAGCTTCACTATACTGAGTTAAGTCTGTAGAGCATCTGTAACCCTAGACATGTGTGTCCACAACCTCCACGCACACACACAAGAACACTCCCATAGAGGACAGGCAGTGCGGACAGTTAGGGGAGGATGGTGAAGGCCGCTTCAATTCACTTCAGTGCTTTGGATTCAAGTGTTTTTCTGTTTCATTATCTGGGTAGCTAATTATTAAGCTAAACACTCCTTTTATGGTTGAAAATCCATTAGTCCCTTTTCTTGCATGAATCTAATTCACCAAAGCCTATTAAAGTGCTTTTGAACCAATGAGGAAATTTAATGCTCAAGTATTTTATTCTGAATTCCAGTTTTCCTTGTGTTATGATTTTACCAATAAAAAGTTGGGTTGATTGTATGGTAAAGATGAAAAAAGGCATATTTCGAAAGAACATGACAATTCTCAAGGTATTTATACTACTTTACTGTATTTGATCCTTACAACTGTCATGTCGGTTAGGCAAGAAATATTTCAGTTTTACAAACGAGAAAACTTCTGTCCTGAGACATTAAGTGATGTACTCAAAGGTCACATAATAATTTGTTTTGTTTTTATCTTCCCCACCATACTCCTCTATACCACCTTCGGGACTCTGGAAGTCAGATATATGTGAGTTTTTTGTCAACTAAATTCATAGTTATCTTAATATTCATCTCTTGCTAAAATTAAGGTGCAGAAGTAAAATCTGTCTAATAGACAAATCCATCGTTTGTCTGGATAATCAAATTTTACTATATTTTGTTTTAATCCTGAGAATGAAATTTTACAGATAGCTCAGGAGATTTTCCCTAGAGTTCCAAGTAAAATGTGTGTAGATCATTTACACATTCTGCTTAATCACATGACAGTTCCAAATTTTTAATTTCAACCCTTCATTACAATGAAAATTTTTGCTTTTTTTTTTTTTCACCTGCTCTTTGTTTTGTTTTTCAATGGCTAAGGAAAGGAGAGGGGTGTGGGAAAATCTGTCTCTTTTGACAATCACCAGCGCCATCTACTGTCAAGAAATGAAATCGTCGGCCGGGCGCGGTGGCTCAAGCCTGTAATCCCAGCACTTTGGGAGGCCGAGACGGGCGGATCACGAGGTCAGGAGATCGAGACCATCCTGGCTAACACGGTGAAACCCCGTCTCTATTAAGAAATACAAAAAACTAGCCAGGCGAGGTGGCGGGCGCCTGTAGTCCCAGCTACTCGGGAGGCTGAGGCCGGAGAATGGCGTGAACCCGGGAGGCGGAGCTTGCAGTGAGCTGAGATCCGGCCACTGCACTCCAGCCTGGGCGACAGAGCGAGACTCCGTCTCAAAAAAAAAAAAAAAAAAGAAATGAAATCGTGACGCATTGTTACGTCAATGAACATTAGGGCTTAATGAGGGAAAGACAATTTTATACCCCAGTACTTACTGATAAATATAGGTTCATGTACACATATTTTTATCTTATATTATTATATTCTATAAGCAGCTTATAGGGAGAATAAAATGAACTTAATATGTAATCATTTATGTAATTCTTAAGAGCACTAACTTTGGAAGAGGATAAAAATGGGGTGAATTTCAGCTAAACCACTTAATAGCCACGTGATTTCTCTTACCCTCAGTCTTTTCATATGCAAAATATGAACAATTATACTGAGAAGGTTGTTGATTAAATAATATATGTAAAGTTTACCCCAAAGCTAGCAGATCAAGGCCTCTATTGTTATATGACATTTATGGAGCACACGCTAGATATCAGCCTCTGCCGGGGGCTTGCTTCATAGCAATCCTATGAGCCGGAGAGGCTCTGAGCTAGCAAGTACTATGTCCAAGATTATGCAACTAAATGAGAAGCATTTTTAAGTCCAATTTTCCATCTGATTTCAAAGCTGTTATCGTTTCTGCTGTCTCACAGAGCATGGCTATGAATCCCCTTCTGATACATATCTGTGAATGTTCACTTTAGGCCCACTGGTGAAGATCTGCTTTTCATATATTTATATGGGCTCCAGCCTTTGTGGTCTGATGTGTGTAGCTCATTGTAGGGATGTGCCAAGTTTGCCTAACCATGCTATATTTAAGAAAGTAACCTCAGGAAGACTCAAAGGATTTTACATGCAACCCTGATCATAACCCAAGATGAAAAGGATGATAAACCTTTTCATCTTGGGTTATGATTTACAGCCCACACAGCATTTTATACAGAATTCTTTGTTACTGTTACCTACCATGTCATCATAGTTTTGTTTTTTCTTTTCTTTTCTTCTTTCTTTCTTTTTCTTTCTTTCTTTCTTTTTTTCTTTTTTTTTTTTTTTTTTAAACAAAGCTGTCTCTCTTTCTGGAATAGAATTCCTCAAGGGCACAAGTCATGCTTGATAAATGAATGAATGGATGAATGAAAAGTGATTACGTATTATTTTCCCAGTATGAAGAGATGAGGTCTTCACAAGGCCTTTGAAGACAAGGACCGTAAATTCTCCCTACACCAGCATGTAGTGATTATCCATTTGAGATTTACTGACTACAGTTGAATCAAGTTGACTAGAAGTTGCCCTCAAGATACTTCTTTAAAGACAGCCCACTTTAGAGTGCCAGTCTTTCCCCTAAACTAAATCCAAAGAGCATTTTTAAAATTCAAATTTCTTCTCTAGAGAATTTAAGATTTTCTTGAGATTCAACAATAGTAACACTTATAAACAGATAAAATGTATATATAAGTCACAAAATTGTATTGCTAAAGTGGCTTTTATTTTTATTTGAGATGGAGTCTCACTCTTTCTCCCAGGCTGGTGTGCGGTGGCATGATCTCAGCTCACTGCAACTTCCATCTCCTGGGTTCAAGCAACTCTCCTGCTTCAGCCTCCTAAGTAGTTGAGATTACAGGCACCACCACGCCATGCTAATTTTTGTTATTTTTAGTAGAGATGGGGTTTTGCCACATTGGCCAGGCTGGTCTCGAACTCCTGACTTCAAGAGATCCACTCACCTCAGTTTCCCAAAGTGCTGGGATTACAGGTGTGAGCCACTGTGTGTGGCCTTAAAGTTGCTTTTTAAACCAAGGGTGCTGGTTGGGTATGGTGGCTCAAGAGTCTGAGGCTGCAGTGATGAGCTATCAGCTTGAGCTATGATCAAGTCACTGTACTCCAGCCTGGGTAACAGAGTGAGACCCCCCATCTCTAAAAACACAAAACACAACGAAACAAAAAAAACCTGAGAGTGCTATGTCCCTCTTACATCCCTCATCTGGGAAAAAAAAACAAAAAAAAACAAAAAAAAAACACCTCACAGAAGTGTTTTGAGTATTAAATAAACTAACATATACAGAACACCTAGCATAGTGCTTACTCACCTCATTCTTTCACTTAAAAATATATTTCCAGAGCTCCTGCTATGTGCCACATAGACAATGTTCTAGCCACTAATGGAGCGACAGCAAACGAGAGACAAAATCCTACCCTCATGAAACTTACATGGGGGTTGCAGGAGGTGCAGAATGGCAGGCCGGAAATTCAACAAGTAAGCAAATGAACAGTGCTACAGAGAAAGGTTAAAGAAAGGCAGGAGAGCAGAAGTGCCAGGAGGTGCTGGTTTGGATAGAGCAGTCATTAAGGGCCTCACCGAGCAGTAATTCTTGAGCACAGGGCAGATGAACTGAGAGTGTACTGTAGGGATGCCCGGACAAAAGCATCTCAGACAGAAAGGACAGGAAACAGATCCCCTGGGATGGAAGTATGCTTGACTCAATAAAAGCCAAGAGGGGTCTCTTCTCACCTCTACTCCCACACCTGAGCCCTTTGGTTTTCTTAATGGTGGCTCCTGTGATGATATTGATTTTAGGTGCGTAAGTATTGGCCATGCCTGCACATAGATGGAGAGACCTCATTGATAAAAACCTGCTCCTTGCAGTGTGCTTCAAATGCATAAAGAAAAGTAGCTAAGATTAAGTTCTCTGTGGAAGACTATTTCTGTTCATGACTATTTGATTTACAATGTTGTAAAAGGTGACTGGGTTTCCAGGCTAGACCACAGGACCCTACCTAATGTCTCACGTAGATGGAACGTGGGGCACTTGTAATAGAATACAGTGGAAGACAACCCTGTTACCACTGTGTAGCATGATGTTCTAAATTCTGTTCCAGCTCTGACATTCCATATTTCTATGATATATAAAAGGAGCAAAGGGAAAATTCATTACCTGTAGTAGAAGTTGAATGGGCCTTTGTGGGTTGACCTGGAGACCCAACACACACTTATAACATTCTGTTTGCAGAAAAATGAGTTCTGGGTTTCAAGTGCTACACTTACCGACATTCAGAACATAGACCATTTATGAATTGGAGACTTCCTGTGGTAGGTGAGAGTGTCCCTGGTGGCAACGGGCAGGAAGAGATTAAAGAGCAAAGCCCAGAACTACTGTAGCTGGAGCCTTAATGAGGGAAACACTGATCATGACAGACAACCCAGACAGAGTCCTCGGAGAGCCGCCAGCCACCACATTGCACGGCTAGTGCCGGTACAGCATTCAGGAACACTGCGAGTCATGGAGTGCCCTGCACAACCTTCTGTAGAAGTCAACTGATAGAGCCCTCTAAAGAAAGGACCCGAAAAAATGTCAATGTACGTTTCTTTTTACATTCTTGGGGGTACGTTTTCTTCCCCCTCATCATCTGTCTCTTGTATTGTTACAGTAGAAATGCAAAGTGGAAAAAAATTGTATTTTGGCTAACAGTTATTCAGGATAGGATAGGATGTTGTAGCAAAACACTAAACTTGAAAACTAGGCATTATTCAGAGAGAAAAAGTTCTTCCAAATGCTTTGATCTCCTGCTTTAATATATGAGAATCCAGACGGGACCACAAAAGTCTATATAGGAAATAAAAGAGGTGAGAGGAAAGTCTATTTAGTCCCAGGAAGGTGTAGGAAAGAGAAAGAAGCCGACGGGGCAGGTGAGACCACAAGCTTCTCCTTCATACCCCCAACTCCTGCAACCTTGGGGTGTGGTGGGAGCGGGAGGAGGTTGGGTGTCTCAGAACATTCAGCCAGGTAAAAGAACATTTAGTAAAGGTATGCTTGTCCCAGGATGAGGGAGCGTAAATCCATACAGGTCAGCGCTATCAACAGATGTCCTGCAGAACTCTTTTCCCCTGCACTGTCTGATAAGTTGGAAATTGAGAGTAACTGTTCAGACACTTTTATGGCAATTTGACGTTGTTGCAACATCCAAGCATGTGGTCTATGGAGCCATCCCGTGAAACAGGGAGGAGGCGTGTTCACCTGCTGTCGCACTTGCACGCTGAGTCACAGCAGGCGCGAGCTGTGTGCTAGATGTGGGAGGGAGAACAAGCAGTCAACAAGAAGCCAACAATGCATAAAGTTTTCAGAAAATCAGCATTTGGGTATTTTAACTTGCTATTTTCATTATCATTTTACTTTGTAGTCAAGCCTATTATATAATTTATAGCTAATGTTGTTCACTAAATTAAAGAAGTTAAATTTGTACTATTTTTTACCCTAATTGATAAGCAGTGAAATAAGCTTTTCCAGGCTGTATTTTTTAAAGAAATTGATCACAATTTCTGATTCAAGAAATACATGATTATTGTAGAAAATTTGGAAAATATAAAAAATGCCAGTTTCCTAGAATCTAACAATACACTTGCCAAATGCTGTTTTCTATACATAGATATATATGTCCTGTAAAGGACATTCAGTAAAGTGTGCTGAATGTGGCAGTAGTGATAAACCAGATAACAATGGAAGTCATTCCAAAGAAACAAAAATCAAAGGTCCTCATGTAGTTTTAGTCTGAAGTATAATCTCTATAAATTTTGTAACCAGATTGAAGATGAGGTGCTAAAACTGTAGTGTTAGTTGCAGAGAAGTACTGGCTAATAATGCAATAAAACCATCTGAACTTAAGTGGCATTTACAGGTGAGAAATTTTTTCGAAGTTTAAAGTCAAAGCAATTATTTGAAAAAAAGAATATTGAGTCAGCGAACTAACAGAAGCAAATGCTCAGAATTTCTCATTTAAACATCAGTGCTTTGCTGCTACATAAAAACGAATACATCAGGTTAGTCACACTACAACTGTATACATAATTGCTAAGAAGGCAGTGAAAAATTGCATCAAAAATGTTTGCTTGGAAATTTCAGATGAATCTGTAGCCAAGAAGGTAACTCTAGTACCACTTACCCCTTTGGTTTTTTGGGGTTTTTTGGGTTTTTTTGAGACGGAGTCTCGCTCTGTCGCCCAGGCTGGAGTGCGGTGGCCGGATCTCGGCTCACTACAAGCTCCGCCTCCCGGGTTCACATCATTCTCCTGCCTCAGCCTCCCGAGTAGCTGGGACTACAGGCGCCCGCCACCTCGTCCGGCTAGTTTTTTTGTATTTTTTAGTAGAGACGGGGTTTCACCATGTTAGCCAGGGTGGTCTCGATCTCCTGACCTCGTGATCCGCCCATCTCGGCCTCCCAAAGTGCTAGGATTACAGGCTTGAGCCACTGCGCCCAGCCTTTTTTTTTTTTTTTAGACAGAGTCTCGTTCTTGTCACCCAGGCTGGAGTGCAGTGGCATGATCTCAGCTCACTGCAACCTCTGCCTCCTGGGTTCAAGCGATTCTCCTGTCTCAGCCTCCTGAGTAGCCTGGATTACAGGTGTGCACCACCATGCCCGGCTAATTTTTGTGTTTTTAGTAGAGACGGGGTTTCACCATTTGGGTCAGGCTGGTCTCAAACTCCTGAGCTAGTGATCCACCCGCCTTGGCCTCCCAAAATGCTGAGATTACAGGCGTGAGCCACCGCACCCAGCCTCTAGTACCACTTTCTAATGACTCTATAACCTGACATGTTCAGGAAGTGGCTAATGATCTATGAGACCAACTCAAGAACAAACGAAGCCAGTCAAGTAGTTTTCTTTTTGAGAGGAAAGAGGGTGCAATTACTGATTAAACTAGGACAGCAGGCATAAATCCGCACAGTTCAGGCAAACCATGATGAATGATCAATCTATTCAAGAACCTCAAACTCAGTACATGGCACAGAAGTAAATTCATCAACTTTGTTTCAAACCTCATCTTTCTCCTATATTCTCTATAGTATTTACTAATATCACCTAGGTATGCAAGCCAGAAACCTGAAAGCCGTCTCTGACATGTTCTTTCTACCCCTTCATCCCCATATCCTCATCCTACTCCTTCAACTGGGCCTCATTAATATTTCTTGGATGTATTTGTTTCTCTATATTCCTACCCTTACTGCTCTGGTACAGGCTCTCACCTTTCTAACCAGTCTATAATGCTAACAAAGTGTTGTCTGTTTCAACTTGATGAACACACACATATTGCCAACTTGGTATAAAGGAAAAATTGTGTTTAACAACTTAATCACTGTGAAACACAGCTAGCTCTGAACATATACAACTGGGAAGGACTATATTATAAGTAACTATGATGAAGAGTTTAAGTTTCATGTGTGAATATGGTCTGGTGGTATAGTTCCAATGACAGGAAAACATCGTGGAATGGTTACCCAGCCTAAGGAGCTTGTGCCAGTGACTGTTACTTAATTTCTAGTTTTCTTCATTGAGAAAAGCCTGTTAAAAACTTTCTACAAGTCAGCTGAACTACACAGTGTGCTTACTGATATAGTAAAAACTGAATGACCTCACAGCCAATATGTTCAATTCAAATCATTTTCTTTATTATGTGTTAATATGGATACTGATCCAAATAATAACAATCGTTTCTTGATGAGGTGGGATGGTCATTGAAGGGAAACATTCTATCAAGTCAAGAATGTTTGAACTATGAAATGAAGCCATAGTTATGTTTCTGCAAGATAAGAAATGAATTTAGTCCTAACTTTTGCAGATATGAAACGGAGAGTAAGACTTGCTTACTTGTTTGATGTCTTCAATATTTTTAATGATCACGACACTACCATGCAAGGAAGGGAAGCAGTATCGAAGGGCAAACACGAAAGTTAGGAGCTTGGAATCAGAGTTTCTGCGTATTGGAATGACAATAGTTACCATACAGTTACCATAATAATCTCATTATAGCACACCTGAGGAAAGTAATTGTCATACATCTTATGCATTTTATAGAATGTTTTCATATATCCATTCAAAGAGTCATACACAGGAAATTCATGTATGTAAAATCTATTTCTTTTATTAAATGATAGTTGAAATATTCCACTGTAACAAGAAAATACTAGAACTTTTTTTCTTTTTTTCTTTTTTTTTTCTTTTCTTTTTTTTTTTTTTTTTTTTTTTTTTTTTTTTTTTTTGAGATGGGGTCTCTCTGTCACCCAGGCTGGAGTGCAATGGCGCTATCTCGGCTCACTGCAACCTCCCCCTCCCAGTCAAGCAATTCTCCTGCCTCAGGCTCCCAAGTAGCTGGAATTACAGGCACCCACCACCACGCCCAGCTAATTTTTGTATTTTTAGTAGAGATGGGGTTTCACTACGTTAGTCAGGCTGGTCTCAAACTCCTGACCTCAGGTGATCCACCCACCTTGGCCTCCCAAAGTGCTGGGATTACAGGCATGAGCCACCACACCTGGCCCATTTTTAAATTAATTTTGATTAATGTTTAATATTCAAAATGTCAGTAGAAGGTACACATAATTCATAAATAAATATGCATATACTGGCAATGTGGGCCCCAGTAGTCTGCTGATTGGGGTGTACTATCATCAAAATTTGGAGTCTGTTGATTTAGAAGACAGAAATATCAGAATATTTTAGCTGATGTGATTAAAAATTTGATTTCATTCTTTAATTTCCCCTGAATTGAGTCCTTCTGATACTGTTCTTCCATATGTCTATATGAAAAGAGAATGTTGAAGATACAGACTTCGAATCACAGTTCCAGACTGATGATCATGCTTTCTCATGATAAATTAAGAGGTTTCTGATTACAACTTACTTTGCCATGTACTTAAGTACAGAAAACTGTAAAGAGTCCAGTCCATTTTTTCTCACTAAGAAGAGTAGTTGACGGAGGTGTTGACCTCCATCTCCTGCACTTGGTCTCTAGCCTGAGTTGGTCTCTCAGACTCTGATGAGTCTGAAGCCTTACCTATGGGGAATCTTGGTCAGGAACCCTCCAGCAAAGCACCTGCCACTGAGGGTCTTCTTCTGAACCAGCAGTTCTCAGATTGTATTTTTATCCCACCCCATCCCCGCTGCATAGTTCTGCTTTAGTCCAGTTTACATTTTCAGCTTTGGCATAAGATTTCCTTCTAAGAACAGTTAGAAGCTAGTGCCTTGCTTTGCTGCCACTATTTGCATCTGCTCTCAATGCTGAGCTATCTGGTTTCAACTAATATTACCTGCAAACCTACAAAGACACGTCTTTTCTCAGATGGGCATGTGTCTTTACTAGCTTTTATTTGTCTACCTCCACATCAGCCTGAGGTGCTCCCTGCCCGGCAACCTCCCCTCAACATCTCAGAATTCCTGGAATTCCTCTGGCAACACCTTTGTCAGTTTCTGCCTGTGGCCTCCTTAAAGCCAGAGCTCTCCATTGTGTGTGCCTTCTGTAGACTCCAGCACAGCTCTTTCTACATAGAAATACATAGTTACTTTCAGTGGCAAACACCACAATTACTTTTGCACCAACTGAATAGCTGTCAACTCCCCTAAAGGCTGCCTCCAACCTCCTCCTCCCTACCCTCACTGTTCAAACTCGCTCTGCTCCTCTCTATTCTCCCTGGATCACCCCATGATACAACAACTGAAAGGTTAATGCCTGCCCTGGCAGGGGACTTCAGACCCTTCCTAGCCCTACTGCCTTGCAAATCACTCCCGCTGCTTAAATAGCATTGAGAGAGGCATAAGATTAAGGTAATTAACATTTGCTGAACCCTCTAAGGCAAGGAATTATGGAGGGGAAGCCTTTGACACCACCTGGGCATGCTCTTGGCTTTTCTACATGGATCTTCCTCTGTGGAGGAAGAAATTAACTAGCTTTTCATGTAGTTTCATGATTTGATGATCTTTTTGTCTGCCATATACATAAAGAGAGGAATATATTTTCCTTCTTTCAGGGGCCAGTAGATAATGCCCTCTTCACAGAAGTCTCATACTTGTTGGAAAAATTCTCAATAGGGCCACTAGAGCAGATGAGTCTCTGAGGGGGCGGGGAGGGTGGTGGTGGATCTTGGCTGGTGCCAAGACCATCTGGAAAGGGCACACAGAGCAAGGAGACAGGATCATGTGCTCCCTTGTGAAGGAGTGGAGGTGAGGTTAGGAAGTCGGGGAGGGAAAAGAGGAGAAAGGAGAGCAGCACAGGAGGTGGCAGAATGTGGAAGGTGACATCATATAACTCCCTGGGACTTCTCTGTAACATCATTAGCTTTGTGAGATGATTAAGAGAAAGACCAGTTACAGAAATTTCTGAGGAGTCCAAGTTTCCAGATTGAAGGGAGGTGAAACAATATTTGTGAATGCAGGAGTCCAGCAGAGTCCCAACAGAAAGTTTCCGAAATCCCCAAATGGCAGGGGAGGTCTCCTCTGGCATCTAGGTTCCACAGTTAATCACTTTAAGTCGGTTTACATATCTAAATAAATATAACTTGCTTGCTTTACTCATTTTTAAATTTGGGAGGAGATTGTACCAAGTACCTTTTGGTTCTCCTCAACTCAAGACATCATGATTCCTTTGATGCTCTAAATTACAGGTTCTCAAAGTCTCGTCTTTGAAAGCTCTCCAAGTGGTCTATGGGTTGCTCAAATGCAATGGGAAGGTTTTGTTAGAAGAGGATTTTCTACTAGAGATTTGAATTCTCCATGAAAGCGTACAGAAATAGATATTTGAAAATTATAACCACAAAGATGGTCACATGCTAGGCAAACACTTCAAATAGTGTGGGGTGTGCATGTTCTGTGGTTGCAAGCAGAAGCTTCGAGGTAGGTGGTCCAAGAGATTCCTTCAGCGTGGTTCAGTCTGAAGTCTCATTTACAATGGAGTTAAGCCAAACTCTTATAGAGCCATTAAAAAATCAAAGCAGGCCGGGCCCGGTGGCTCACACCTCTAATCCCAGCACTGTGGTAGGCCGAGGCAGGTGGATCACTTGCGGTCAGGAGTTCAAGATCAGCCTGATCAACATGGTGAAACCCCATCTCTACTAAAAATACAAAAATTAGCCGGGCATGGTGGCATGTGCCTGTAATCCCAGCTGCTCGGGAGGCTGAGGCAGGAGGCAGAGGATGCAGTGAGCCGAGATTGTACCACTGCACACCAGCCTGGGTGACAGAACGAGACTGTCCATCTCAAAAACAAAAAACAACAACAACAAAAAGAAATCAAACCACTTTGTTTGAGAATCTTTAAAACAGGTCTTTGTAACTGATACTTCAACTGGGAAAACATCCTGACCCTAAACGTTTGCAATTTCATTTCTGACCATAGTGAAGGGATGTCTTGGTCACATCACCCTCATATCCAATTTTATTTCTAGTAATATAAACAACTACTCAGCTTTGAAGTTTAATGCTGAGTCATATTTTAGGGGATGGTTTGGAAAGAGACTGGCTAGGAAATCCTTCATAAGAAAGGGTTTTTGTTTGTTTGTTTGTTTTGTTGTTGTTTTGGTTTTTTGTTGTGTGTTTTTTTTTTTTTTTTGGACAGGATCTTGCTGTCACCCAAGCTGGAGTGAAGTGGCATGATATTGGCTCATTGCAGCCTCGACTTCCCAGGCTCAAGCAATCCTCCCACCTCAGCCTCCCAAGTAGCTGGGACTACAGATGTGTGCCACCACGTCCAGCTAATTTTTGTATTTTTTAAAGAGATGGGATTTTGCCATGTTGCCAGGCTCATCTTGAACTCCTGGACTCAAGCGACCCACCCACCTTGGCCTCCTAAAATGCTGAGATTACAGGTATGAGCCACTGTGCCCAGCCAGAAATGGTCTTTTGAAAACCTTCATTAATCTTTACTGCAGCACCTATTTTCCAACTTTAATATAAACAATGCTGTTCCATCCATTGGTTCAAAACTATGGCAAAAATAGAGATCATTCAGATGTCAGGAATTTGGAAGTGGTATAATTGCATGTAATCTCCCCAAATCATAATAAAACAGACATAGAAACTAGAATGATGAAAGAACATTGAGGTCACCTTCAACAAAACATGAAGGTGAAAAGGAATTCTCACAACTCCAGAATATGGGTGGGTGAACCAAAACATGAGACAGCAGCAGGAGCTGAGAGAGCAAAGAAAGTCCAGAAATATTGTATGAACCACATCATCTATAAATTGCCAACAAAACCTGCCCCTCAAAGGAGGAGACCATACATTGTGTGAGAATCTATGTGAGCAAACTGAAAAGCATTCTGGGAGAAGGGCTCCCATGTGATGGGAAAAGATGGATGGACTGTGTCAACTTGGTCTGATAATGTGCTAGGCTGGAGAACAACCCCAAACACGCCCACATTCAATTCCCTGGAAACTGCAACAGGGATTTAGCAGATGTGATTAAGTTAAGGACTTTGAGATGATGGATATCCTGGATTATCCAGATGGGTTTGATATCATCACAAGGGTCCTTATAGTAGAGAACCAGGAGGATCAGAATCAGAAAGTGGATGTGACCACAGAAACAGAAGCCGATGCACTTTGCAGGTGGAGGAAGGGGGCTTGAACCAAGAATGTAGTCAGTCTCTAGAAGATGGAAAAGGCAAGAAATGGATTCTCCCCCAGAGTCTCCAGAGGGAGTCCAACCCTGCCAATACCTTGATTTTGGCCCAGTGAAGCCCATTTTGAACTTCTGATTTCCAGAATTGTAAAAGCTAATACATTTCCCTTTTTAAATTTTTTTTGAAAAGGAGTCTTGCACTGTCTCCTGGGCTGGAGTATCATGGCATGATCTGGGCTCACTGCAACCTCCACCTCCCGAGTTCACACAATTCTCCTGCCTCATCTTCCCAAGTAGCTAGGATTACAGGCGCACACCACCACACCTGGCTAATTTCTTTTTTTTTTCTTGTATTTTTGTATTTTTAGTAGACGGGATTTCACTATGTTGGCCAGACTAGTCTCGAACTTCTGACCTCGTGATCCGCCTGCCTCGGCCTCCCAAAGTTATATATTTGCATTTTTAAGCCACTAAGTCTGTGTGTTGTTACAGCAGTAATAGAAAACTTATATAGATGGAAACTATATCTCCCAGAACCGTCTTTCCTGTATGTTCTGTCAGAGTTGGCCAGAAGAAGAATTTAGATGAGACTGGGGAAGTGAGAGTGAAGCAGGAGCCATTCCTCTTTGGAGCACTTTGTGATGAGATAAGATGCCCCACAGGGTTCAGGCCAACTTCACTGTCTGCCTCTGTGCCTAGCTCTGCTTCCAGACCGCTGGTCCTGCTGACCCACAGCACCCCAGGCCTCCCTGCAGGTACTTGGGAGGTTTTTTGGTTTTTTGTTTGTTTGTTTGTTTTCTGTTAGGGACAATGCTGCTATGGACAGTCTTGAACCTGGAGAATTTTTCAAGAGATTTTCTAGGGTATATACCTAGGAGTTGAATTGCTAGGTTTTGTGTATGCATGGTAAGCATTTGATCACATCGATATTAGACCATGGCTGCACCAAGGCAACAGCTTTCCTTAGACCTCTGGGCAAGCTCCCTTCACAGTGCCACTTCAGCACTGAATATTTGCTTCCCAGATTCGATTGCATTCTCCAACCTGTGCTCCCACAGAGGATCAGCTAGATGATATCAGTATTTCTCAAAGTGATGATATCAATTCATTTTGCAATGACTGAGAGTTTCTATTATTCCATAGCCTCAACAAGACTTGATATTGACTAATTCTTAATTTTGACCAATCTGTAAGCTATGTGCTGATATCTCCTTGTGGCTTTAATTTGCATTTCCCTGATAACCAGTGAAGTTGGGCATCTCTTAATACTTTTAGTGACCTTCTGGATTTTCTTGTTTGTGAAGTGCTTGCAACTTTGGCCCATTTTCCTACTGGGCTATCTGCCTTTTAAAAATTTGATTTATGGTTCTTTATCTAGTCTGGATATTAGTCCTTCATCAATTATACATATTGCAAAGATCTTATCCCAGTGTGTGGCTTGCCTTTTCACTCTCTTTAAAAAGTCCCAACCAGGTGCTCATGCCTATAATTCCAGCATTTTGGGAGGCCAACGCTGGAGGATCGCTTGAGTCCAGGAG
This sequence comes from Papio anubis, assembly GCF_008728515.1. Lineage (NCBI taxonomy): Eukaryota > Metazoa > Chordata > Mammalia > Primates > Cercopithecidae > Papio > Papio anubis. The sequence continues at coordinate 38,047,109 of NC_044989.1, forward strand.
TTCAAGACCAGCCTATGCAACATAGGGAAACCCCATCTCTACAAAAAAAATGCAAAAATTAGCCGGGTGTGGTGGCACATGTCTGTAGTCCCAGCTATTCGGGAGGCTGAGGTGAGAGGATTTATTGAGACTGGGAGGTGGAGGCTGCAGTGAGCCATGATCATGCCACTGCACTCTAGCCTGGGCAACAGAGTGAGACCTTGTCTCAAAAACAAACAAACAAAAAATCTCCCTAATATCAATGTGATCAAATGCTTACCATGCATACACAAAACCCCAGCAATTCTACTCCTAGGTATATAACCTAGAAAATCTCTTGAAAAATTCTCCAGGTGCAAGATGGTCCATAGCAGCATTGTCCCTAACAGGAAAAAAGAAACAAACAAAAAACCGAAAAACCTAAATGTCTATCAACATAAGAGATAAGAGTATGTAAGTTGTTCATACAAGGCACTAACCTTTACACACGTGCATCCACACGGGAGAGTCTCAAGGTTACCTATGGGGAGAGGAGGGGATGTGAGATGGGAGGGGTGCACAGGGATGCTGGCGACATTCTATTTTTTAAACCTAAAAGGTGTTTGCACAGCTATTCACTGTGTTTATTCTTCTTTGAAATGTGCATATATTTTATATACGCATTGTCATACTATCTATGTTTCTAATAAAATGTTTTAATAGGTACTATTCTCCTAACAATCCTATTTGTCATCCTGGTTTAAGGGAGTGGAATGGAAGATTCTGCATACTTTTGGGGAGCAGTTCCCATATCACATGGGCTGTGTGTTAAAAATTCAGACTGCCAGCACCTACCCAGGCTACAGACTCAGAATGTCCAGGGTGGGTCTGAGGCAGGAGTGTCCAGGGGCACTCAGGGGTGCTGTGGTCATTTTTTTCCCCCGGTCATTTTCTATCTAAACCTATTGGGCCATCCCAGAGCAGCCAGCCCTCTGCAGATCCGCCAGCGTCAGTGGCTTCCTACTGCCCTCTTGTGGCCGGTTTTTCTACCTAAACTGGGCAGAGTCTGACAGCCAAGCGCAAGGGACAGAATTGTGTTCTGAGATCAGAGGTCTGTCTGGATTTGGTGGTGGCTCCGAGGACTCACGTAGTTGAGCTAGATGCCAAAACATGACACCTAGAACCCACTAGCTTGTCTGTTATTTTTGCTGAAGTCCTATGGATCCATGAAGTCCTATGGCTGCTCCAAACCCTCATGGTGCTTGGTCCCCTTTCTCTGGGTTCGCCTCCCCACCCACACCTGCCATGCACACACACCTTCCCTACCTTATCTGGTCTTCATTTCTGCCTGAACAAATATCTATGGTCTAACCAGACCCCTAGTCCTGGTCTCTGCTGGACGATCTTATTCTGTCTTTTGGTTCCACAAGACCAGGGCTGTTGTGAGACAGATGAATGCTTGAGACCAGGACCCAGTTGGACACGCTCAGTGCCTATTGCTTTCCCACCCCTATTCTCCTTTCTATTCCATTTCACTTTCTCTTCCTCGATCTGTCAGGGTTTCTGATCCTGACAATGAGCTTGAAATGGTCAGGTTTACTCAGAAAAAAAAACAGGAAATTGGTATCACTCAAAGAAAAGCCTAGATCAGGTCTCAGGGACAGATTCCAAATATGTAGAGTCCCCACTCACTCGCCTTACCTCTGTCCACAGCTCAGACACTGTGTGAATCCTAAATTTAGACCCTTCTATAACATGTGGCTACTGACCTCCAGAAAGGCTTCCCCCCAGAAAGTCATAACCCACCCAAGGGAAGGCCGTGCAGTATAATGATTAAAAATATTAATTTGGAATGATAATTTCATTGGAATCTCTGCTTGCTTATATGTTGGGTGGGTTTGGGCCACTTATTTTTATATCTCTAAACCTCAACTTCGTTATCTGTAAAATGGGCTAATAATATTTAACTCACAGATTGTTGTGATTATCAAATAAGACATTGCATTTTTAAAAGGCTTATGACATTTCATAACTAGGAAGCACTTAACAGACACTTATTCTTCATTATGAAGTCCAGACTTTCTAGGACTCAAAGGACTCTATCTCAGGGGTGGAATCATCTGGAGCCCTGGCAGCATCGGTTGCCCAAATCTCCTTTCTGAACAGCCAGGTCCCTGGGAATTCTCTAGGGAATGAAGTTGGACTTCATGCAAACTTCATTCTTCTTCGAACTCCACCATGATTCTGGCCTAGAGGCTCTGACCTCCCACCCAGAGATCACACTGCCTCTCCTCAGTCTCACCCTGTCAATCAAGTCAGCTACAGGACCTGCTCAGTCAGGAGCATGTACCCCACTTTCTCTTCTATTCTCCTGCTGGCTTCCTCTCCTCCACCACCCCTTTCCTCTCACTTACTTTCAGCTGCCAAGAATAAGATACCGTTTTACCCACATCCATCTACTGTCACTCAGTCTGGGGACTGGGGCTTCCTGAATCAGCACAACTTTTTCTAATTAGGTGGCCCATAGTTGCATGCTTCAAATGCAGTGGTTGAATTCCTCCAAGAAACTCTTCAGGAGGAAGGAAGGGTGTGGCAGATTATGCCACCCCAAAATATGCCACTTTGACATGTTAAAAAAAAAACTTCAGCAGATTTAAATTTAGGGGAGTTTAATTGAGCAATGAGCAATTCGCAAATCGGGCAACCAATTCAGAGAGACTCCAGGAGTGCCTCGCGGTCAGAACAAATTTATAGACAAAAAAAGTAAAGTGACATATAGAAATAGGAAGGGAGGCACAGAGACAGAAACAGCCGGACTGGTTACAGCTCGGCCTTTGCCTTATTTGAACACAATTTGAACACTCAGTGTGTATGAGTGGTTGAAGTATGGCTGCTGGGATTGGCCAAGACTCAGTGACTGTTACCGGCGCATACTCCTAGTTAGGTTTTCAATCTCATCTACCAATTAAGCTAGGTCACAGTTCATCCACAAGGACTCAAATATAGAAGTACGGAGTCCTTCTCAGGCCATATTTAGTTTGCTTTAACAGACATAAGGATTATTCTGAGCTGATGATAATGAAGAAGTGGACAGAAGAAAAACTCTGCTCTCCTTTTTTCTGCCAGGAAGGGCAGGACAGTTCTTAGTCACCTGAGACTACCCTAGATCCTAGAGCCCACACGCTAGACCAGAGGAACAAACTTGACCAACCAGCCCTTATCGTCCATGAGTTTCCCATTTATCTTCCCACAACTTTCTCCCCCATGAAGTCCAGAGTGCTTTTCCTTTCTCTCATCACTTCTCTATAAAAGTATTGGTTTTTTGGTTAAGATGTTATATAAGCCCAAGTTCTAACCATCCCTTTGAGTTACTCATCTCTGGGTACCTCCATGTGTATGTGTGACACACGCTAATAAACTTCTGTTTGTAGTTTCTCTGGTGAAAGTGCTTTTGTTAGTCTAATTTACAGGGCCTCAGTGGGAGAACCTAAGATGGCTAGAGGGATAAGATTTGCTTTCCTCCCCTATAAAAGTAACCCAGGGGTGGGTAGGAGGAAGAGGCAGATAGTGCTCTGTTAGGAAGTTCTCTGTGTGCAAGTTCAGCATCCCTAGAAGACCTCTACTCCTACCCTCAATCCTGCTTTGTTTATTCAATGCTTTCTTCCTCCTGTCCTCCCAAGTCAAGTATCTGTGTGAGGTTACCTCCTACTTGAAGGTAGCAACCCCTGGGCTGCTGACATGGCCCATTCCTACGGATGACAGCACCGATTAGAATTTACACTCAAAGCAAATTTTGCCTGATTTATTGGAGAAGTTTCCTTAAATCCTCCTTCTGTTCTATGTTCTCTAGGCCATAGAGCCTGGAGTGTCATTGAGGGTACTGTGAGCAGTCTTGCCTTGCAGTTAACCACTTAATAAACTCTTTATTCATAATTAGATGTTGGGGGAAAAGGATAACTTCGCAGTAATCATAAGGCCTGGGTTACAGCCCCAGCTCCGCACTCATTGGCTATGTGATCTTTGTAAGTCATTTTCCCTTCCCTGGGTTCCTCATCCGCCAAATGCAAAAGCTGGGCTGGATGGGATAAGAGCCCCCTTCCAGCTCCGATGTTTCAACATCAGGTTTGCCAGCACACAAGAAACTCAGATTTGCACTGCCCTTCTGAGAAGCTCCAGTCCAGTCATTCAGACAGTCTGCTTTATCCCTCAGTACAACTTCAAGGGTAGGTTCTTGACTTATCTAAAACACAGATACCAGAGGGTGACTTACTTGAGGTCACAAAGTAAATCAATGTCAGAGGCCAAAACAGCAACTCAGCTTTTCCAACCAGCTTTCTTCCATCAAGACCGCCTGAGGAGAAAACAACCCTCAATGCCACCCCTATACTGGATAAGTTTGTCTCCATGCAAAACTCCTTTTAACTGATATGTTAAATTTCAAAATTGTGTGTATGTAAACATGTAGCCCATCACCATTCAAAACTCTCCTTTAACTGGTACGAAAGAGCATTTGGAAATTGTGATGAAACTGTATCTGTCAGCTTTTTATTCCCATTTAAAAAACGAAAAACAAGACCAAAAAAAAAAAAAATACCTAGAAACTGCAGTTTAGATACACAGCCCACACACCGAGCAGGCCCTGATGGCACTGATTCAGTGTGAGGTGGTTAGTACTTGGCAGCTCTTCATTTTAGAAGCTGCATGCGTTATACACAAAGCTCGCTGGCACAAGAATCAACACTGGCTCGGCCCCTAGTATCAAATCCTCAAAGGCCACTCAGACCCCCAGAAGGGAAAAACCCTGAAAGCCAACGTTTTTTCCCAAGGCAACACTATCTTATCTTTGACATTCTGTTCCCTTATCTAAGAAAAGAGAATCCAATTCTTCCTGCTTTCCCAGAGCAGTATTTGAACTGTCAGAAGCAATACTGGTTTCTTATTTTCTTCAATCAAGATCACAACTTTCACACAACTTTGTCAAAGTAAATTAGGGATTTTGCAAGAGGCCCTGGGCAGGTAGTTTCTTGTTAGATATTTATGCTTAACTGTGTCACCATTATTTTTACAAATAGGCTTGTCCGTTTAAGACAGTTCTAAGTACTCACTCAGGTAGAAAAGCAAGCAAGAGCTCTTGAAACCCTCCGGGATGGAGTTGGGAGCTAGGGAAACAGAAATGCTAAGAGGGCCAGAGACCAGAGAAAGCTTGTGGTTGGGCCAAAAAAGGAACAAAATGCTAGACCTTGAAACTAAAGGCCATGGAAATGACCACAGACATCTGTAGCGAAAGTCAGAGCATGAACCCAAAGACAGAGGTGGAGGTGAGGGCTGGCAGCAGAAACAAACTCCTGTCATAGGAAGTAAATGGGAACAGAGCATGGCCACATGGTGGATGAGCCTCCCCAAGAGCTTAAGAACTTAGCACACCCCCAGCAGCAGCAGAGAAAGTGAGCAGGGAGGGAAAGAGTCCCAGATTTGACTGAGTGGTTACCCAACAGAGATTTTAAAATCTGCAAGTAGGCCTGGTGTGGTGGCTCATGCCTGTAATCCCAGCACTTTGGGAGGCCAAGGCAGGCAGATCATTTGAGGCCAAGAGTTCAAGACCAGCCTGGCCAACATCATGAAACCCCGTCTCTACTAAAATTATAAAAAATTAGCTGGGCGTGGTAGTGTGTGCCTGTAGTTCCAGTTACTGCAGAGGCTGAGGCACAAGAATCCCTGGAACCCAGGAGGCGGAGGCTGCAATGAGCCAAAATGGTGCCACTGCACTCTAGCCTGGGTGACAGAGCAAGATTCTGTCTTAAAAAAAAAAAAAAAAAAAAAAACTGCAAGTAACTGAGTTACTTTGAATTGGCCATTTTAATTTCTTCCACTATATTGCTGGCCAGAATTAAGAGTTCTACCATGAAGCACACTTATGGATGAATATAGAAAGAAAGTGACATTTCTGCATATTGCAATTTTGTGACTGTGAAAGGCTTACCTGCTATACTAGCCATGTTTTGTTTTATTGAGGGATGTTAGTAAATGTCTATAAAATATTTATTGCCCGCCCCCCCCCCCCACCCCGCACCAACAAAGCTAAGGCAGTTGTCAGCATCTCTTACAGCAAATCTAATCCAGAAGCATACTAGAATAATTTAGCTTTGACAAAACAAGGGTTGTTTTTTTTTTTTAGTATTGTGAGAGACCAGAAATCGCCACCCAGAAGCATGCTGCTTTGGCCTCCAGATTGTTTTGAGCTGAAGGCAATTACAAAGAAGCAGATGCAAGAAATCGCTCTGCCCTCCATCTATTTGCCTAAGAGTAGGACATGGATTTTCAAAGACAGATGTAGCCTTCCCCACCCTCTCTACCAGGGAGGACAAGAGTTAACCACTGAAGACAACTTTGGACCCTTACCGGCCTGGAGATGGCACCAGAGGAAGCTGCATTAACAAGCCTTACTAAGTCGCCTTTCTCTGCCATTTATTCACTTTCTCCCCATTTGCTGCCTCTAGAGACTCACAGTCCTTTTTTTTTTTTTTTCTTGTCTTGTCACTTCTTTAAAATTTTATTTTTCTTTGTGGAAGGTGCCATGTAAGCTGAAATTCAGAGCCACCTCTTTGAGAACTACTCATTCCCTGGGCATCTCCCGTATACATATGAAACATACATGTTAATAAACTTCTGTTTTTCTTTTATTTACCTGTCTTTTGTTATAGGAGTTTGTTCTAACTAAGAACTTACAAAAATTGAGGAAAAAATTATTTTTCTTCCTCTACAGCAGCAGTCCCCAACCTTTTTGGCACCAGGGATCATTTTCATGGAAGGCAATTTTTCTACCACCAGGGGTGGGGGATGGTTTCAGGATGAAATTATTCCACCTCAGATCATCAAGGATTAGATTATTGTAAGGAGCATGCAACCTACACCCCTCAAATGCACAGTTCACAATAGGGTTCGCGCTTCTCAGAGGATTGAATGCCACTGCTGATCTGAAATGAGGCGGAGCTTAGGTGGTAATAGATCCCTTGCTGCGGCCCCATTCCTAATAGGCCAGGGACCACTACTGGTCTATGGCCTGAGGGTTGGGGGCCCAGCTCTACAGTAGAGCATATAGTAGAATGGACCAATATTCCTAATATGTAATGCTCTAGTCAGAGGTCAGAGATTCTCACATTTAAGTCATACATGGACATGTTTTACAGAAAAATAAACAGAATCCTTATGTTGACTTATTTCTATTATGTTTCTTAAACATAAACTTGGTACAAAATGCTTATGTTTAATGTCCCTTTATAATTAGACATGAAAAAATATAAAATAAATATAAACAATGCCAATAGAATTCAAGTTAACAGCATTAATTGAATAATACTTGATGCTGTTTTGCTGAAGGTAAGTTGCAATTCCGAGGATGACTGACACTTCAGTGCAGTTTCTTGTCTGTTCAGTATGTTTATCCTATTAAATGCCCTGGGAACACCCGATGATTCTGCTCTGTTTCTTTGTCGTCCTAAGGCACAAAAAGTAAATACAAAGTCCAAGGGTCACCGTAGCTTAATCTGCTTGAATTAAGGGACTCTTCCCTCTAGGTTCAAGGAGTTAGAAGTTCAGAGTCACTAGTTTTTTATCATTAAACTGGAAGAGGGTCCCATCACCACTCAAGATTCTATCCTTTTGCTATATAAGGAAATTTGTGCTGTGTCTCATCCCATCATCAGACCTACCCCGTCCTTGCTGAGGTCAGCCACAGATCTCTCAATGGAAAGCGAATAAAAATGTACGCTTGGTGCCACTGAGTTTTGGAGCTATGTTTATATAATTCAGTAAAAGAAAAGAGCTGTTGCATTCATCTGTTAGCATATACTTATTACCGGAGTGTTTGCAACGTAGTGTGAATAAATATGTTCACCTATTATTTCTCTTGGAAATTCAGTTTAAACCATTTATTTATAGGTATAGATTGAAAAGTCTTGTGTCAAGACATTTTAAGTTCCAGTAATATTTCCTGATGGTTGGGGGGAAGGGTGGATTGAAAAGGAGAAAACTTAAACTATAATCCAAAATAGCCCTAAAAGTAGATCTGACATAGTCCTTATGGCATGTTTAAATCCAGAAGCATTCATTCAAATCTATCTTATGAGAGATGGGGCTGGTCTAGTTGGGTATTGGAGGCTTATTCCCAGAAGCATTTAAGACTGAGAGGAACCTATCAATGACGACTGATACGTGGAGTCCACCATGTCCTCCAGGCAGAGGGCAATTCAGGGAGTCTCTACCTTCTGTCCATCCCAGCTTTCTACCCACTGATTTCTTTCCTGCCAAAGTACTGATGGAGTCACCTCCTCAATGTACCACATAAACCCTCTCCTCTATCACAAGAATCTCAGGAGTGTTTTTTGGTTAATTTAACAAATTCTTGGAGCCAGCATACATCAACTGCCTTTCTTAACCTCCTATATTATTTAAGCCCCGGTTAATGAAGTTTCTGGTGACATAATATGTTACTGAAACACATTCTTCTTTTTAATACAGACATTCCTCCTTAAAGTGGAAAGGCATGCTAGCAGAAGAGCTAACTCAGGCTCGTGATCGGTATCCTATGCCCTGGAATCCGTTAAGAGGCTAGAATTACTCTCAGGAGACAGACAGGAAATATCTGGGCCTAAACCATTCTGATATGAAATTTGGTTTAGAAATCTGGCTCGCTTTTATTGAAATATCTAAGGGAAGCTACCAAATCTTAATGGAGCAATTTTGTTTTCTCGCCCACAAGGTTCCCTGCACAATAGTCATTTTTCTCCCTTTATAGCTGTTTGACAAAAGTTGTCTCCCACAACAGAGTTGGAAATGACAGTTATTTCTTTCCTGAAACAGCTGCCTTTCAGCTACAGCACAGGTATGACCAGTTACAGCCACCGAGACATAAGCAAAGTGTGGAGAAACTTTCCTCATAAATAAAAAGAAAGAGATGTATGAGGAGAGTTCCCTTCCTCCCTCTGCCTTTAGAAGAAAGTGTGAGGGCATGATTTCTGGAGCTTTGGTAGCCACTTTGCAAACATGAGGATACAGGCCTAGGATGAAAGCTAACCAGCTGTGGGTAGGAACATGGAATATAGAAAGAGTCTGAGTTCCTAATGACAATGTTGTGATGCTGGATCAATCCAGCCTTTAGACTTTTTGTGATTTGAGATAATAAACACTAAAAGTGTTTAAGCCACTTCCAATTGATTTTCTGTTACTTGGAGACAGAAGCATCCAACCAATACAGTAACAACTCACAGTAAAGGATCACTAATTCCCCCAAACTTGTTAAAATGGAAGAAAATTGTTGTTTTGTTGTTTGTTTTTTTGAGACAGAGTCTCGCTCTATTGCCCAGGCTGGGGTACAGTGGCATTGTCTTGGCTTACTGCAGCCTCTGCCTCCTGGGTTTAAGCAATTCCCCTGCCTCAGCCTCCTGAGTAGCTGGGATAACAGGCGCACACCACTAGGCCTGGATAATTTTTGCATTTTTAGTAGCGATAGGGTTGCACCATGTTGGCTAAGCTGGTCTTGAATGCCTGATCTCAGGTAATTCACCTGCCTCAGCCTCCCGAAGTGCTGGGATTACAGACGCTAGCCCGGCCAGAAGAAAAATGTTTTCATTTGGGTTCTTATCTTCCTTCTGTGATTCCACTGGATTTGGAAATATTGGACAGGAGGAATCTGGCAAATGAGAATTCAGATAGTATGATTAGACATTCATCACAATTATTCAACAAATTTTTGTTTACTTGTAATGATCTCTGCCTTAGTCTGTTGAGGCTGTGATATGGTTTGGCTGTGTCCTCATCCAAATCTCATCTTAAATTCCCACATGTTGTGGGAGAGGCCTGGTGGGAGGTAATTGAATCATGGTGTCAGGTCTTTCCTGTGCTGTTCTTGTGATAGTGAATATGTCTCACAAGATCTGATGGCTTTATAAGGCAGAGTGTCCCTGCACAAGCTCTCTCTTTGCCTGCTGCCATCTACGTAAGATGTGACTTGTTCCTCCTTGCCTTCTGCCATGATTGTGAGGCCTCTCCAGCCATGTGAAACTGTAAGTCCATTAAACCTCTGTCTTTTGTAAATTGCTCAGTCTTGGGTATGTCTTTATTGGCAGTGTGAAAATGGACTAATACAGGCTGCCATAACAAAAATATCATAGCTGGATGCCTTAAACAACAAACAGTTATCTCTCACAGTTCTGAAGGCTGGAAAGTCCAAAATCAAGGTGCCAGTGAGATGGGATAGTTTCCTTGACCCCCTTTGTGAGTGGGAACTGGAGTGACTTGTTTCACTCAGCCCACCACTGGCCGTTCCTCATGCGAGAGGGAGCGTGCCAGCAAGCGAGTGCAGCAAGAGGAGGGAACGAACGCTGGAACTGGCCGGTCACTCCTCTGGCGGTAGTAGGCTCTGTGTGGGCCCCACAACAGCATCCAAGCCCCTGCCCTGTGGGCACCTGGGTTCTTGTCTGGCATCCAAGAAGTATCAGGTCACACAAACAGATTGAAGGGTAGTGTATGCAGAGGATTTTATTGGGTGATGGCTCTCAGTGGGATGGGAGTTAGAAAGGGGATGGTGTGGGAAGAAGGTGATCTTCCCCTGAATCCACACCATCTGAAATTAGACGCATCTATACATAGTCTCCAACACTCAGCCACTTGTATCCCTGACATTCAGCAGCTGGTATCCCCAGCGCTCAGCTGCTTGCATCCCCAACCGCTTGCATCAGCTGCTTGTGTTGCTCTGCCAGCTAAAGTCTTTTTATGGGCAGAGGATAGGGTCTGGCAGGCCAAAACAACAACATTTGGGCGGAAAATTGGGGTCAGCTGTTTTCAGTTAGGGCTGAGGTTCTAGGCTTGAGGGTGGGGTATAGCTGGGTGCCCAGCCATTCTGTATCAACAGCAGATTTGATGTCTGGTAAGGGCCAACTTCCTGGTTCACAGACTGCTGTCTTTTTACTGTAACCTTATATGGCAGAAGGGGAGGCAAGCTCTCCAGGTCTCTTTTATAAGGACACTAATACCAATCATGAGGGCTCCACCCTTATAATCTAATCAATTAACAAAGGCCTCACCTCCTAAACCCATCACATTACCTAACAAATGAAGTTAGGTAGGGGATATACAAGCACTACACTCACAATGCTTTCACTTTCTAGATATAAAAATTTTCCTTCCTTTTTTTTTTTTTTTTTAAATCATACTCTCCCAGGCCTACTTTCTTTCCTTACAGTTTTATTGTGTCTACCTTCCATAACACCCTCAAGACAATATTCCAGAGAATTCTCTTCTTTCAAAAGAGCTTCCCCACCTGGTTGCTATTTTCTCCTGTTCTCTTTCTCTTTCCACTCCTCCAACCATGCTGAAGGCGTCTCAAACCACAGGCTTTTATACAAACCACAGAATACATGAGAATTTATATAAAAAAAAAAATCTTGGCTGAATATGCCAGCAATTGGCAGTTACTGTTAAGATATTCTTAGACTCCATAATATATGAAAATTGAGTATTAACTTGAACCTAAAAATTAGGATACTGTGATTGAATAGACAATAATATTGCTTTAAAATTCTTCAGTGCAAGATATCTCTTACTGTAGTTATGCTAATGTGTTATAGTATATATAGCATGAAGCACTATAAGACAGTATGTAGAAAGATTACAGAGAGATTGAAGACAACATTGTCCCATGTATATATAACCCATGTGCTTTACATCCACTGTTGTGTATTTCAGAGTTCTACATCTTGTCTTGGCTACACATTCCCTCCAACTCTCCCTTGGTCGGTGTGGCAGATTCTGTTGGCAAATTAACCCAAAACCATTCCCAACCTCCTTCTCTCTTTCATTCTCCTACTCTTGAGGTCAGAAAGCCAGGTACCTGGTTTCCAGCTCTCTTGCAGCTGGGAAAGGTCATGTGTTCTATTTCCAGCCAATGAGTTGAAAGGATAAGTTTCATGGGGGGGGGGGGTTCTGAGATAGCTTTTCTTTCCTGACAATTAGCACCATGTCTTTCTCTCCCTTCTTTCTGCCTTAAGCAAGAAAAGCACTAGGACAAAAAGCCAAAGCTGAGACTAATACAACTGAAAGATAGAGTCTGGCTTTTGATGGCATCATGAATTGAAGAATCAATGCCAGCAACCACTTGCCTCTTTTTAAAAACTAGTGTTAGACTATCTTGCTGTTGATACTTGTAATTGGAAGAGTTCTGAACAGATCCATTAATATTTTTGTACCTTCTCCTTCAGGCAAAAATTGTCAGGCTCATTACATTTAGAGCACATGGCCAGACAAACCCGCAAAATGATCAAATACATTCTCTACCATCAACCTTAGATATATAATTCCTCTTAGATAAATGCTTCATCCTAGTATCATCATCCTTTGCCTACAGATTTACAGCTGCTAATGGTGAGCATGTGACTTTCACCAGTGAAATGTTCTGCATATACAGAATTCGGAGGTGGAATAAGAAGTATTCTAGCTATTGAACTTAGAAAGCAGCAAGTTCCATGGGCTAGGGAAAGCACATCCCACTACTATCTGAATTTTGAGACTCTGGTAGAACTAGAAAGTCCACATGGGCAATGGAGAAGGTCTGTTGACTCGAAATATTAGCTTATATATAACCCACATTTTACCAAGACTCCCTAAATTGTGGGTAGCAGTAACATTGCGTTAACATACTCATTTAATGGTTTCTTATCTTCAGTTGCTAATACAGGATCTCAATCCCCCCAAAATTAGGATACCCCAAGCATTTCTGTAAGTCTCCATTGTAGGAGCAGAAGGAAAGCTTCCTCTCTGCTCACTGCAGTTTTACTGAAAATGAACTGACAAAAGGCAGATTAACAGGAGAAAAAGGGATACAAATATATTTAATGTGGATGAGGGAAAATCACAGGAGTGTGATTACGCAATAAACCAGTGAGGTCCAGATACTTATATACCCTTCTTCATAGGAGATGGGGAGATAGGGGATGTAGGAGTAAATTATTTTCAGGGAAAATAAATGATCCCAAAGAATAATGGCCTGGGACAAAGTTCCCCTGAGCTCTGGGGGAGGAGATAGGCAGGTGAGGAGCAGAACTTTACAATGAACAAAGGTTGTCTTATTATGCAGATAAAGTCCTCCAGGCAATCTCTGAGAATTGCCCTCAGAAGAATAGATGAAAAGTCTGGGTGTGGTGAAGACCCCCAGCCTCTTCACTTCTCCAATTTTATATATATATATACACACACACACACACACACACAGGTTAAAAATATATATATATTTACATATGGGTTAAATATATATATATAAATATATATACACACACATATGGGTTAAATATATATATTTATGGGTTAAATATATATTTATATATTAAATATATATATTAAATATATTAAATATATGTTAAATATATAAATATATATATTTAATATATATTAAATATATTAACCCATAAATATATATATTTAACCCATATGTGTGTATATGGGGTTTTTTTTGTTTGTTTGCTTCTGATAGAGTCTCACTCTGTCACCCAGGCTAGAGTACATTGGTGTGATCTCAGTTCACTGCAACCTCCGTCTTCCAGGGTCAAGTGATTCTCGTGCCTCAGCCTCCCAAGTAGCTGGGACTACAGGTGCCCACCACCACGCCCAGCTAATTTTTGTATTTTTAGTAGAGACAGGGTTTTGTCTTGTTGGCCAGGCTGGTCTCGAACTCCTGAACTCAAGTGATCCGCCCCCCTCGGCCTCCCAAAGTGCTGAGATTACAGGCCTGAGCCACTGTGCTGGGCCTCCAGTGATTTGTCTTTCCTGGTTATTTGATGAGATCCCTAGGGAAGGGGTCTTAAGACAACTGCATTTCTTTTGGAAAGAAGGTTTCATATTCAGATAAGGAAATTCCAGAGACAGTCCCTCCTTGTGTTTTGGGAAAGAAAGAAGATCAGAGAGGCCGGGTGCGGTGGCTCACACCTATAATCCCAGCACTTTGGGAGGCTGAGGTGGGCAGATCACCTGAGGTCAGGAGTTCAAGACCAGCCCTGCCTACATGGTGAAACCCCGTCTCTACTAAAAAATTAGCTGGCCATGGTGGTAGGCACCTGTAGTTTCAGCTATTCGGGAGGCTAAGGCAGCAGAATTGTTTGAAGCCTGGTGGCAAGGTTGCAGTGAGCTGAGAGTGTGCCACTGCACTCCAGCCTGGGCGACAGAACAAGACTCTGTCTCAAAAAAAAAAAAAGGATCAGAGAGAAAGGGTGGTAGGGAAAGGTCAGAGAGAGACTATGGTTCTAAGTTCTTACAATTTTCTTTAACTCTGTCCATCTAAAGTAATCATAAAGTTCAGATGTAGTTTAAACAGTTTATTCAAGTGCAAAAGTTTGAAAATGGCCACCAATGGAAGTCAGTGTTCAGAAGTGAAGAAGTTTAGGATCATTTACACAGAAAAAGCCTAGAGGAGCACAACAGAATTTCAACATCTTTCTATATAAGGGTTAATGCATAGTTACAATGATTCAATTAGTTGAGGTGGTCTTGTCCTTTTGAAAAAGGTATATTGAACATTCCACACTGAGGATATAACAGTCATAGGGTCTTTTGTACCATCTGGTCTGAGTTAGACACAGGACAATAAAGGAGGCAATTAATCTGTAACAAAGACCAGTGATTGGAAGAGAAGGTCTGATCTCTGGTCTCTCCTAGTCAATTACAGAACAAGAGCAATGAGGAAGAGAGTTAATCTATACTCAAGAAGCAAAAGAAGCAAACATGCTATGGTGACTGAGTTTCCAGGGCTAAACTTCCCCCTTGGCATAATACATTTAGAAGGTCCAGAAATTTTATTGTCTTTTATAATTCAAAGTACTCAACATACCAAAGTGCCACGTTTGGGGGTATCATTTTCTGTGCCCCAACACTGGAAAGTGTCTTATGTGATTTCACAAACATACCACTTCTGCTGCTAGAAAACACTCTCCTGTTAGGACTCGTCAGCATGGAATATGACCATATCCAACAAACAGCATCTCCCAGTGAATACCATGGGCTCCCCCAGGACTCTGCCCTACTTGTTTCTTCTACTCCATTCTCACAGAACATCTTGGATGATCCTTTACAAATAAAAATCAGGTCCTTGCATTCCCCAGATCCATATTGTACTTGGAATGAAATCCATACTGCTTATCCGGTCTCTGTCATGTGGTCCCTGACTACACCTCCAGCCCCATCCTGCACCACTTGCCCTCCACCATAATAGTGAAGCTACACGGACAGGCCTTCTCGTTCACCTAGCACATCAAGCTCCTCCCACCACAGCGCCTTTGCCCTGCCTGTTCTCTTTGCTATTGTTCTTCACTTAGATCTTCCTATGGCATGCGGATCTCAGCTTAGAGATCTCCTTTCCATGAGGTTTTCTCTGATCATCCAATCTAAACTTGCCCCTTTACCATATTCTCCCATTTTATTTTACTATAGCCCTTAGCTTTGCCAACATGTTTTAGAGTCACCGGTTTGTTTATTGCATCTACCCCCACAAGAGTGACATTGCCCTGAAAACAGAGACTTCATGTGTCCTGCTCAGTGCTGTAATTCCAGACCCCAGAATAATACCAGGCACATAGTAGGTGCTCAGTGGACACTTGGATACAGCGTAGGTTAAAAATAGTCCCAGTTCAGACTTGCCACAAAATCTTTTAAGGGACACAGCCATACCCTTTCTTCTTTTACTCATCCAAGATCCAAAAAGACACGCCTATGGAATATATTTATATAAAATCTTCACAAAGAAATCAGGGAGGCATTTCCATGAACAGCATTCAGTAGTATCTGTCTGCAGATGTAAGGACTACTTAAAAATAAGTGCCCAAAAGATATGATTTCAGGGGCTATGATACCCCTCCTGTCCCTAAAATTTTTCTAGGACATAGTTTCTCAAATTTGGCAATATAGACATTTTGGGCTGGATAATTCTTTGCTGTGGGAAGCTGTCCTGGGCATTGAAAGATGTTTAGCCATATCCCTGACCTCTCCCTACTAGGTGTTAGTAGCTTCTCCCCTGTCGTGACAACCAAAAATGTCTCCAGAAATTGCCAATGTCCCATGGGAGGGAAAAATAGTCACCGGGTTAAGAACCACAGCTTAGGGCTTATTGAAGTTAAAAACCCATAGTCAGAGATATTAAAATGCAAATTCCTCTAGAAATGGTCTAATTTTACTCTTACTTCATCATTCATTCATTTTTTAACAGTGAATTATTCAGTAGATACCATGCACCAGACTCAGTAATAAGAGCTAAGAATACAGCAGACATAGTGCATATTCTTGAGAGCTTCTCTCATTGTGGGGAGGAAAATGGAGAAGTAGACAAGTGACAAATGGAAGGCCAGGGCAGGGATGGAGGGAATGCAAAGGGCAGATTAAGGCCAAAGGATGGCCAGAGAGGACAGCTAGAGAGGATCTGTCATATCTTTTCTGGAGGGCTTTCAACGGGTTGGGAGTATTGGAGTAAGAAGAAGGATGCAGAAAGGGAGACTAGTAAACTAAAAACAAACCTAGCTTACTTGGCAAGCTGGGAACAATTTGATGGTATTTTTATAAGGTGGATCTTTAATAGTCCCAAAATATCAAACGTGTGATGTCTTTCTTTGGTATACAATCTTTGTATTTATTTAACAATTTTGCTGGAGTTCAAAATTAAATGTTGTAAAAGATAATAATAAATAAAAGCAACCAGCCAGGCAAGGTGGCTCATGCCTGTAATTCCAGCACTTTGGGAGGCTGAGGTGGGCAGATCACCTGACTGAGGTCAGGGGTTCAAGACCAGCCCTGGCCAACATGGTGAAACCCCGTCTCCACTAAAAATAAAAAAAAAAAAAAAAAAAAAAAAGCCGGGCATGGTGGCACACGCCTGTAACCCCAGACATTCGGGAGCCTGAGGCAGGGGAATCACTTGTACCCAGGATGCGGAAGTTGCAGTGAGCCGAGATCACGCCATTGCACTCTGGGCAAGAAGAGCGAAACTTTGTCTCAATAAATAAATAAATGCAACCATCCTTAGAAGACCAGGAGGAAACCAAAGTCAGAGAGTTTTTCAGTGTACTTCTCAGGGCAAAAGGAGAAGCTTACATGTAGTCTGTTCCAGCCCTCAAACAGGAACACACAGATATTGGGGGCCAGGGTTCATAGCATTCCAGGTGTGATTTGCCTGGAATGTCCTGGAGGCAGGATTTCCTTGGTCATCTGTGGAGAGAGCCGGAAGTGGGGTTGACAATTTGGAGATGGCAACACTGACTACATTGTGACACTAACAGTTAAAAAAGGTTTGGATGGCCGGGCACGGTGGCTCATGCCTGTAATCTGAGCAATTTGGGAGACCAAGGCGGGAAGATCACAGGTCAGGAGATTGAGACCATCCTGACCAACACAGCGAAACCCTGTCTCTACTAAAAATACAAAAAATTAGCCAGGCATGGTGGCACACGCCCGTAGTCCCAGCTGCTCGGGAGGCTGAGGCAGGAGAATCACTTGAACCTGGGAGGTGGAGGTTGCAGTGAGCCGAGACCACTCCACTGTACCCCAGCTTGGGCGACAGTCTCAAAAAAAAAAGAAGTTTTGGACTATGATACATCGATAATGACTATTTCAGCTCCACGTTAGGTTTTTTTCCTCACTAAAGTTGCCATACTTTCTTTTTCCCTCTACAGTTCACTGAACAACAACAAAAAAGCATAATTAATCTTCTGACAGCTGAGCAGCTGAGACCAGACAAGCAAAACTGAATTTCAAATGACAATGTGTTAAGTAATTAAAGGAGAATGTCCCAGAAGATAGGAGTGGAGTGTTTTACATTTTGGAATTCAGAAAATTACCCAATTAATTAGTTAGATCCTTGCGTTACTTTATGGCCTTTCCAAAATCTCTGTTTTCTGATCTCAACCACCTCCAGTCTCAGGGAGGGCAAATATTGAGGCTTAGATTGTCCTGATGGGGATAGTGATAACGTTTAACTTAATTTAAAATATCTTCTCAAGAGTGAAAAAATGCATGGACAAGAATGCTTGTTGAGAATTGTCTTGATGATTACATAACTCTGTAAATTTAGTAAAAATTATTGCATTATACACTTAAAATGACTGAATTTTATGGCATGTCATTTAAACCTCAAAACTTTTTTTTTAAAGAGTGCTTGGAAAGGAAAACATAGATGCACACAAAAACTTGTCCATCAACACAGAAATGAATATTCATAGAGACACTGTTCATGAGAACCAAAAAGTGGAGACAACCCAAATATCCATGAACTGCTGAGTGGCTAAATAAAATGTAGTATATTCATACAATGGAATATTATTTGGTAATTTAAAAAATGAAACACTGACATTATGTTAAGTGATTTCACTTAACATAGAAGACACAGAAAGACAAACATTGCATATTCTCACTTATTTGTGGGATCTAAAAAATTTTTTAATTGATCTCATGGAGATCAATAATAGAAGAGTCATAACCAAAGGCTGGGAAGAGTTGTTGGGGGTGGGGAGGAGGTGGAGATGGTTAATGGGTCCAAAAACTAGTTAGAATGAATGAATAAAGCCTATTATTTGATAGGAAAATGGAATGTCTATAGTCAATAATAATTTAATTGTACATTTTAAAATAACTAAAAGAATATAACTGGATTATTTGTAACATAAAAGAGAAATGCTTGAGGGGATGGATAGCCTACTTTCCATGATGTGATTATTACGCATTGCATTGTTCCCCATAAATACATACACCTACTATGTACTCACAAAATAAAAAATTATTATTATTATTAGTTTTTTCTTTGAGACTGAGCCTTGCCCCAACCCCCAGGCTGGAGTGCAGTGGCTCAGTCTCGGCTCACTGCAACCTCCGCCTCCCAGGCTCAAGAGATTCTCCTGCCTCATCCTCCCGAGTAGCTGGGACTACAAGCGTGAGCCACTGTGACCAGTTACTTTTTGTATTTTGAGTAGAGACAGGGTTTCACCATGTTAGCCAGGCTAGTCTTGAATTCCCAATCTCAAGTGATCCGCCTGCCTCCCAAAGTGCTGGCATTACTGGTGTGAGCCACCATGCCCGGCCTAAAAAATTATTTTTAAAAATAAAGTACTGATACATACCACAACATGGGTGGATCTTGAAATACAACACTAAGTGAAAGAAGTCAGACACAAAAGACCATGTATTGTATGATTCCATTTACATGTTATATCCAGAATAGGCAAATCTATGAGAATCAGAAAAATAGTTTAGTGGTTACTAGGTGCTGGGAATGAGAGGAATGGGGAGGGACTGCTAATGAGTATAGAGTTTCTTTATGGGGTAATTTAAAAATGCTGTAAAATTAGATTGTAGTGATAGCTGCTTTGAATATACTAAAAACCATTGGATTGTATACTTTAAATGGGTGAATTATATGGCGTATGAACTACATCTGAATAAAGACTTTACAAAAAAAGAATGTTTGTTGCAGCATTGTTTATAACAGCAAAAAAAATCAACAATGGGAGTTGGTTACATAAATTATGGTAAAACCATACAACCAAATAAATACTACATGGTGAAAAGAGATGCCATAAGTGAGCATCACCAAAATTACAGGGAAATTTGTGAAACTCAGATTGTGAAATCTGAGAAATGTTCGTGAAAACTCAGAAATGTTTGACTCAACAGATCTGCCACGGGCCTTAAGGAGGTGCATTTCTCACAACTTCTTTTATTCTTTTTTTTTTTTTTTTTTTTGAGACTCTTATTCTGTCACTCAGGCTGGAGTGCAGTGGTGCAAGTGCAGTGGTGTGGTCCTAGCTCACTGCAGCCTTGACCTCCAGGGCTTAATCCATCTGCCCACCTCAGCCTCCTCAGTAGCTGGGACCATAAGCACTTGCCATTACAGTTGGCTAATTTTTGTATTTTTTGTAGAGATGGGGTTTCGTCTTGTTGCCCAGGCTACCCACAGTTTCTCATGCTGCTGGCCTGGAGACTGCTCTCTGAGAACCATATCTTTGTATATTCATGAAAAGAACAAATGGTCACAATATATTGTTGAAGAATCAAAAAGTGGTTGATTATGTTGTATGAGCCTATTAAAAATATAGACATTTACGTTATACATATTATCCCCATAGACATTATACATTTTATTCATATGACATATGTGAGCACAGAAAAAAATGTCTAGAAGGCTGGGTACCCAAATATTAATTATTTTTACTTTTTGGTAGCAATTTTTATCTTCTTAATAATTGTGTTTATTTTTACAATGAGCCACATGTCCTTTGTCAATCATAAAAACTACAATAAATATCACAAAGTGTGAAAATGTGAGAAATATTTCCTCTAGTATGTCTTAGAAACATTTTTCACTTTGTTCCTGTTATTTTCCGCTTTTAAATTTTTTTAGTCAAATGTGTCATATTTTTCTTTCTTTTTTTTTTTTTTTTTTTTTTGAGATGGAGTCTCGCTCTGTCACCCAGGCTGGAGTGTAATGGCGCAATCTTGGCTCACCACAACCTCCGCCTCCTGGGTTCAAGCGATTCTCCTGCCTTAGCCTCCTGAGTAGCTGGGATTACAGGCATGCACCACCACGCCTGGCTAATTTTGTATTTTTAGTAGAGACAGGTTCTCCATGTTGGTCAAGCTGGTCTTGAACTCCCGATCTCAAGTGATCTGCCCACCTGGGCCTCCCAAAGTGCTGGGATTACAGGCATGAGCCACCGTGCCCGGCCAACACATTTTTCTTTATAGCTAATGTGTTTCATGCCATTATTAGAAAAATCTTCCTGCTCTTTGATTAAAGCTTTAAAAAAATTTTTTCTAGTTATATGGCTTAATATTTTATGGCTAAATCTTTTGATGTAGTAGAGTAGGCATCCGTCTATAATTTTTTGTATGAGGCTAGTCAGTTATACCTTTGCTATTTCCTGAGTAGTTCCTCTATTTTCCATTGGTTTCTAATGTCATCTACATCTGGGTCTATTATTGGGCTCTAATCTCTTCCTTTAATTACACTATCCTTGCACTGGTTCTAGTAAATTTTAATACTTGCACTGGTTCCAGTAAATTTTAGTACTTGGGAGAGCTAGTTCAAATTCATTATTAATTTTCAGACTTTTCCTGGTTATTGTCACATTTTCTTCTTCCAGTTAAACATTAAAATTATTTTGTCAAGTGCACCAAAATGAAATGCTTTTGGTTGAAAATGTGTGGAATTATATAAGGAAACATCGCATCTTTAAAACAGGGAATCTTTGTGTCCAAGAATATAGTATGGCTTTTCATTCATTTCGGCCTTCCTTTATGTTTCTCAATATGGCTTTAACTTTTTTTTCATGTAGACCCAGCACATTTTCTATTACTGTAATGAGGCCCCACGGTACAGTGGATACAAGCAGGGACTCTGGGGTTAGACAGGACAAATTCCAGCTCTAGCACTTCCTGGCCAAGTGACCTTAGGCAACTGCATAGCATCTAACCACCTCAGTTTTCTCATCTCTAAAATTGGAATAGTACTTATATCACAGGTTTGTTATGAGCATTAATAAGAGGTTGTCTGTTACATGGAAATCACTTAGCAAAGTGTCTAGTTCATTGCAATCGTTATCATCACGATAAAGAAAACTATACATAACTGTATGAAAAGGCTAGCAACCAATAGAAAAATTGTTGGTGAACATTTAAAAATTGTGCAATATGTGGAGGGCAATTAGGCAATATCTATCACGATTTTAAACACTGATCTCTTTGACTCAGGAATTCCAGTTCTAAAAACGTTACCTACATATTTAGAGAACTAAATTGTTAATACCCTCCAGTAAAGACCACCAGGGACACACCTGTAGCTGATTGTGGGTTGTCTGAGTAAGATGATATGAGAATGAACAGATTATAGAATTGGGGTTTTAGTTGGATAGTTTTAGAGAGGTTCCACAGAACACTCTTGATACCGTCAGAAAGGAAGCAATTCAATAATTGGGTATCTCAATAAATCTTATCTGTAGGGAAGGCAGGCAAGAGCTAGGATAAAGCTGTGACTAGTAAAGAATTAGCAGTCACTCATTTATCAAGAGAGGCAGGTGTTTGGCATTTTGTATTGCATAGCATCCTTGTCAGAATTGGATGTTCTATGAAAACAGTATGGATTAGCTATGAGCATCACATTAGTTTATAATAACATTGAGGCCTACTATGTCAGATCTGTTCCTGGATGACAGGGACTGATTTTATTTTTTCTTTCTTATAATGTACTTGCAATGAGTCATTGTTTTTACTAGCCAATGATGGAAATAACTTAGAGGTCTATTAATTCAGAGGCTAGTTAAAAATTATGGTATATTCTCACAATGAAATAGTTATCAAAATGAACCAGTCATTAAGTGAAAAAAATTGCAGAACATTATATGGTTTAAACAGTATGTATAACATACACGCGTGTTTACACATCATAGAAATTTGCACTCATATGCAAAAATATTGTATACTCAAAATCTTAACCATGTTTACCTCTAGAAAGCAGGATGGAGTGAAAAGGACAGGGTGCTTTATCTCTTTAATTAACGGACTTCTGTTTGTTTTAAAATCTAAATGTTGAATTCTTTTATTGATAAAAGTATCTTTAAGTTATGATAAGCAAATATGGCAGGTTTTAAATTTTCAGTAACGGAATTCTTCTTGATTAGAAGTGCAAGCAATCCCAGAGCTTGCTCATGAATGCTATTATGTTGTGAAAATAAATTAATTTACTTTGGCCATTCCTCCAGGGACCTATTTGATTCAAGTAACAGCTCCCAGAGAATGCTGACAAGGAGATAATTTTTTCCATCTTTCCTTTGGGTGTAATATTAACATTGGAGTTTCTGAAAGTCATTAAGGTAACTAATTGCTACTGAATTACATATTAAGCTTGGAAGAGAGTGAATCCATTCCTTCTTCCTATACAGAAGAATAGCAATAGTCTTATACAATGAAAACCCAGACAACTGGATTTTAACAGGGAACTGAGTCAAGTTTTTATGGTGAACTTTGAAGCTTGGAAGAGAGTGAATCCACTCCTTCTTCCTATACAGAAGAATAGCAACAGTCCTATGCAATGAATACCCAGACAACTGAATTTTAACAGGGAACTGAGTCAAGTTTTTATGGTGAACTTATAGAAGTTCTTATGCTGAACTCCAAATATTTCAGAAATAGATTTCTCTAATGTCAGTTTATTTGTACATATGTAACACTGTGATGGTTAATATCGAGTGTCAGCTTGATTGGATTGAAGGAGGCAAAGTATTGCTCTGGGGTGTGTCTGTAAGGGTGTTACCAAAGGAAATTAACATTTGAGTCAGTGGACTGGGAGAGGCAGACCCACCCTCAAACTGGGTGGGCACCATCTAATCAGCTACCAGCGTGGCTAGAATAAAGCAGGCAGAAGAAGGTGGAAATACTTGACTTGCTGAGTCTTCTGGCCTTCATCTTTCTCCCATGCTGGATGCTTCCTGCCCTTGAACATCAGACTCCAAGTTCTTCAGCTTTTGGACTCTTGGACTTAACACCAGTGATTTGCCAGGGGCTCTCAGGCCTTTGGCCACAGACTGAAGGCTGCACCGTCATCCTCCCTACTTTTCAGGTTTTGGGACTTGGACTGGCTTCTTTGCTCCTCAGCTTGCAGATGGCCTATCATGGGACTTCACCTTGTGATCATGTGAGTCGGTTCTCCTAATAAACTCCCCTTCATGTATACATATATCCTATTAGTTCTGTCCCTTTAGAGAACCCTAATAAACACATGGAACAAATTTATTTCTTCAAACTGCGTTCAATTATGCTCTATCAAATTCCCTTTTCCTACTGCATGGTGGGTTGCCTTGACCACGTGTCAGCCTGACTCCGTAAGTCTTTGTATGGAAATGTAGCCCAGTCAGCATCTCACTCTCCAGTTCAGCAGCTCTCTCCCCTTGCTCTAGATCAGGTTAGGTATATTCTCCATCCCGCCTCTTCAACTTCACTGTCTTCACCTTCTCCTTTTCCTGCTCTTCTGCTATCAGTGCAGGTAGAAGGAGAAGGAGAAGAGACAGTTCCTCAGGTGGCTGCCCAGGGCATGCTGGGTGCCCCCTTTCTGGTTAGTTGCGATGCTCCCCTCAACCTGAAGAGTTGGGGATGGAAGTCGTCAGGGCGGGGGCATTCAGGTCCTGTCTCCTTTCTCTTAGTCAGCACAGCTGATCTAATTCATGGAATCCTTGTACCTTGGGTGTGGACAGGTGGAGCATACAAGTGGCCCTGATGGTGTGGACACATCCAAAATAGCACTTCTAAGCAATGGCAATCTCTTTCAAAATTTGAGTGCACCTTCTCAATCACCACCCAGGGGAAGGCAAAATGCCACCTTTGTGTGACTGCACATGCCCTTCCCCTGCTCCCTATAATGGCCCCCCAGCATTTCTGCAGCCCTCAGTCACATCTACCACCCTAGTGAGTGTGGGTACTGATAAGATCTATCTTCAGTATTTCCTGGGAACATTACTCTCTCCATCTGGGCACACTACTTGCCATTCTCCCCAGGGCACTTCCTAGACTGCAATGCCTAGTGGCAGGAGAGAAAGCCCTGACTCCCCAGGCCTCCAACAGGAGATGAAGAGGACAGATCCCCTTCTTTCTTGCACTATAAGCAATTCTCTGGGCAAACACCCAACTCTTCACAAGCCCCACAGGTAGAAGGGGGCACCTAGCTTCTTCTTTTTGCAAGCACTGCCCTCTTCTAGGGGGTTATTTCTTGCCGCACAGACCTGAGAACCAAGTTGGAGTGTGTGTTATCAGGGAAGGGGCTGCTGGTAGTTGCTGAGATGACCCCTCTCCACAAGGCCATAGGGAAGTAGGTGGTGTTCTTTCAACTTCCAGGCTGGTTATTTAGCAGTTCTTGTTTTCAGCTAAGGGCCGCATCATCAATCCCAGGAAAAACAAGAATGATCTCCTTTAGCATCTTTGCTCTTTCTGGGGGTTCAAGATCCCTACTCTCTTTTTCTCTATCTGCTCAGTACCATCCTTTCAGTAAGATCCCCTCAGTGACTTGTCTCCAATTCTAGGTCTGCTTCTGATACAGGTTTCTCTGACACCCTGTTTGCAGTGTTTTTAGATGGCTTTTTAAAAATTTTATTTTATTTTATTTTTGAGATGGAGTCTGCCTGTGGCCCAGGCTGGAGTGCAGTGGCGTGATCTTGGCTCACTGCAACCTCTGCCTCCTAGGTTCAAGCAATTCTCTGCCTCAGTCTCCTGAGTAGCTAGGATTACAGGTGCCCACCACCATACCCAGCTAATTTTTGTATTTTTAGTAGAGATGGGGTTTCATCATCTTGGCCAGGCTGGTCTTGAACTCCTGACCTCGTGATACACCTGCCTCGGCCTCCCAAAGTGCTGGGATTACAGGCGTGAGCCACCGTGCCCAACCTAGATGGGTTTTGCATAGTAATATGGCAGAACAAATAAACGACTCACTTATCACAGTTATTTAGATACTATAAACATACATATAGACAAGGATGGACAGCCTCTGTACTATTTTTTGTGACTCCCATCTCCAACTAGATTTTCAATCTCCATGCTTTTCTTTTTTTCTACTACAATTCTTAATAATCATTCCCCATGTGATTTACTTCAATGATCTACTAGTAGATGATCTCAGAAAGTCAGTCTAAGAAGTGCCTAAAACCATGTCCTAGTGTTCTGGATAAACAACAAGTACAAAGAGCCTGTTCCCTTTGAATTGAAATCTTAAGTATGGTTTCTCAGTGATTCCTAGAACTAATGTGGACCTATCTTATTTTAAGTGGTTATGGTGTAAGTTCAAAAGCTGCCTAATTTTATTATTCTTTTATGTTTGAGATATGCTTCAAGAGGCTCTGACTTTTTGTGACAACAATTATTTGAAATCGACACTATATTTTGAAAAGTAAATTTCCAATTGCTCAAGGGCTTTGAACTTGCAAACTCAAATTTTCCTTGCCAGTTATTTTAAGCTGTCATTTGAAAGTGTAAATGTTTATTCTACCTGGGTACAAGTGTGGTGGGTTTTCTTCCGAGTTGTACTAACAAGGTCACAAGCACAGTCACACCCTACAAGGCCTCTCACTTTATTTGTAGAACACTAGAAATACTTCAAATGTCATATGAAGGTCTTTGAAAATCTAAGTGACCTCCTTAGGTTCTAATTCCAAGTTTGTGAATTTGCAAACACACTACAGAACATGACAGCAAAGAGGTGAATACACTGCGTTTTCCAGAAAACCACTGGAAATAATCTGAAACCTGAAATCAATGCCAAGTGAAGATAATGAAAGTGCTTTATCAGTGTTTGTTTAAGGTCAAAACTTGGAATATATTTCAAAAGAACTCAGCATCTCTACAAGTAATTAGTTGTTTTGTTAGTCATTTATTAATAAGGGGTATGATTTTTATTCATTAATATTTTTATTTTCTTCTAAATGATGTACATGGAGAAACTCAAAACTTGTGTTTTTTTGCACATCAAAAATTAATTAGCACTAGCACTTTCTTACCTTTCTGTGCATTCACTGTGTAAACCTAACCTTGCCATCTCGAGCACTGGAAATACACACTAGCAACTAGGCTTGCGCAGGGAAGATGAGAAAATCATAAGCAAAGAGCTCTGAGCTTCAATGCAGTGTGTGACCCGGACAAGTCACACATTACATAACCACTGAGATTCTCTTTCCTCCTCTGCAAAATGGGAATGAAAATATGTACTCTGCCTACCTCAGAGGTTGAGGTGACAAGCACAAGCACATGAAAGCACTGTGAGCACTGCAAGTGCCTCATGAATGCAATTGTTATGTCTGATAGAGGAGGCAGAAAGCATTCTCATTCTTCATGTATCAAACCTTTGATTATGTCCCCTGGACATACACATCCTGAGAACTAACTTCTGGGGAAAAAGGAATTTGGCAAGTACAGAAAAATTGTGACACAAATGATTGATCTGGATTATAACAATAAACCTGTTGGCCAAGTTTTTAAGAGTATGAGTTGCTCATAATCATGGCCTCATGCAGGCTACCAAGTCTTGCTAGAACATGTGAGCTCTTAGAGATGTCAAACAGGACCCAGAGCCAAGAATGCTCTTACTCAAAGAGGTCTGAGAAAAGCAGGGACAGTTTCCTATCATGCTAAAATGAATCTCTTTTCTTACTGCTCTCCCTCTCTTTGGCAGGAAAAGTTGCAAGAATGGCTAATAAAGTTCCAAAACCACAATTTCATTTGGATGCTTTCAACATGGTTTTTGAACTTTGTTTTGCATAAAACACCAAAAATGAATGAATGAGTAAATGAAGAACAGATTTCAACAGTGGTTCCTCAAGAATGATGCTGCCTCATCTCATTTGCTCTTTAGAAATCAGAAGATCATCTATACTGCTACATGCAACGTTTTCCAAAGGATGGTCCTTGCAACATCAACTCAGAATACTCTTTTAAACTGAAATTTCCTGGGCCCCATCTCAGACTAAGAATCCAAAGGTTTGGTGGTCAGAGAATCTGCATATCTTGAATGAATGAATTTGTTACTAGAAAGGGGTCTGGATCCAGACCTCAAGAGAGGTTCTTGGATTGTGCACAAGAAAGAATTCCAGATAAGTCCATACAGTGCAAGCAAGTTTATTAGGAAAGTAAAGGAATAAAGAATGGCTACTCTATAGGCAGAGCAGTGGGGTTGCTCCACCAAGGATACTTATAATTATTTCTTGATTATATGCTAAACAAGGGGTGGATTATTTATAAGTTTTCTGGGGAGGAGGTGGGCAATTCTCAGAACAGAGGGTTCCTCCCCTTTTTAGACCATATAGGGTAACTTCCTGACATTACCACGACATTTGTAAACTGCCATGGCACTGGTGGGAGTGTCTTTTAACATGCTATTGCATTATAATTAGCATATAATGAGCAGGGAGGACTATCAGAGGTCACTCTCATCACCATCTTGGTTTTGGTGGGTTTTGATTGGCTTCTTTACCGCAACTTGTTTTGTCAGCAAGGTCTTTGTGACTTGTATCTTGTGGTGACCTCCTATCTCATCCTGTGAGTAAGAATGCCTAAACTCCTGGGAATCCAGCCCAGTAGGTCTCAGCCTTATTTTACCCAGCCCCTATTCAAGATGGAGTCACTCTTGTTCAAACATCTCTGACAGATTGATGGACAATAATTCAGTCAGTTTATATGCACATAACCCCTCCATCTTTCATTCTGCAATCTTAATTATGAATACTGCATAAGAGATTTAATAGGCCTTGCAAAACAAAACCAGTGACACAAACATGTTAAGGCATACGCATACTTAGAAATAATGCAAAACATTAGATAGTAAATTCTGACAAGAAGAGCTAATTTGAAAAACAGAAACATCTTTAGACAAAATTTAGGTCTCCAAGGTAAAGTAAAAAGTTTCCAAGTATTTTTGGAAACTTCATTTCTCCTTTCTCAGTTTCTCTACAATTCCATGCTCCCAACCAGACTTACAGAGGTCTTTCTCCTCTGTAAGCTATCTTACTCGGCATTAGCCAATTTTAGAAAAAAGAACTAGCAATCACATAGGCTGATCACATACAGAAAACTTGCCAAAACTTCTGGTTAAAAGTGAAGAATTCAGATATCTGGATATTTTTATTTATCCATAAATCCATTCATTCAAGATATGCATTACTGAATATCATGTACTAAGGGTAGAAAAATGACTAAGACATGGCCCATGCTTTTAAGAAAAATTATTCAAAATCTAGAGATTAAGATCTCACAGGATAGTCTTTCAATACTGGGGCATTGCCTAACAAGACTATAGAAGCATTGTTTAAATCTCTAGAAGAACGTACCTGTGTTTGTGCTGTTTAGTGTTAATTAAGGGCTTAGATGCCGTGAAATTACATGTTAACATAAATTAGATGGCAGAGGCCAGAGACGTTGCTAAACATCCTACAATGTAGAATTCTCCCTACAACAAAGAATTCTCTGTCCAAAAAATCAATAGTACTGAAGTTGAGAAACCCTGTTCCAAAGACATCAAAAGAGAAACCAGGAGACCTTTGCCCTCCTAGGAAAGAGAAGTTTTAATGGTTTCTGCAGTAGGTTGGTATATGGGACAGAAGTCAAGAAGTGAAGCCTGTGAGAGGACACTGCAGGTATTTCCTAGTGGAGGTTGTTAAATAAGGAAGTGCTAGCATGAGAGGGGAGCCAGGGTTAGTGGAAGTTTCTTTTAGGAAGGATAATTGGTGGTACCAAAGTATTTTAAAGTGGTTGAATCAACTGAAGTTTTTATTTTTCATTTGGATGTTAGATGCCTTTGAAGCTTTCATCTAAGCCATGTTAACAATGTATTATCTTGATGAAAGATCTTTACAGTTTCTACTTCTTTAAAAGGGGAGAAAATAATGCTGCCTATTTATGGCCACATCTCATAATCGCACAGATTTAGCAAAGGAAAATACCCAAAGCGCCTTGATGTCTAATGTTGGATTCTCACTGTTTAATATTTTATGAAAATATTTTGAGCTTTTGTAATGTCACTCTGTAATCTTAGTGCATTTCTGTAGGTAAATACCTGAATTATTCAAATTAGTTTATTAACAGTCTTTCATTTATTAAATACACATACTCCTTGAGTTATGCTTCTTGTACAATGAGTGACTGGCTGCTCATTATGTCTCAAAGAAAGGTTCCTCTCAGCACCCTTTTGTTTGAGAAATGGGGGGTTTATGATACTAGGAGAAATAAATGTGAAGTTATTACTGTCGGAATTGTCTTTTTTTTGGTTATTTCTTTAAAGAAGTTGTTTCTTAAGGGTTGCTTT
Source organism: Papio anubis (assembly GCF_008728515.1). NCBI lineage: Eukaryota > Metazoa > Chordata > Mammalia > Primates > Cercopithecidae > Papio > Papio anubis. Next base: position 38,076,918 of record NC_044989.1, read on the forward strand.
GCCCCGTGTGAGAAAGTCAAAGAATGCTGTGGTGGAATGGGTCATTCTCTTCTTGCTGGAAGCCTGGCAGAGCCTGTGGCTGGTGGTAGGAAGGATTCTTTTTGCACTAGCTGGTAAGTGGATGTCAGAGCTGGAGGGTGGGGATTTTCTGATCATTTGACATTGGACAGTTATCAGCTGCAGCAGTTGGCAGGGACAAGTTCAGTTTTTTGTTTTGTAAGTGGAAGCAGCCAAGGCCATAGCAACAGATAAATGATTTCCTGACATCAGCAGGTCTAAGTCTGAAGTCAGTGCCAAACCATACCATATGTTATCACATAGGGTATAAAGGGTTTTATGGGTTTCTCACAGAAATTAACCACCATTTATAGCATAATTTTCATGATATGTCCCATGTTCCAAACAATCAAGTTAAAATTATTTTGGATCACAATACACATGGGTTCGTAACTCTCTTTAGTCAGGCTTTCTTCTAAAATCACTACAGTAGTGTTTCAGTTTTCAACTTTTTCTAGACTGTCTTCTCTGGGAGTCCAAATATGTGTCTTAATAATGATAGAAGTATAATTTTTATAAAATTCAAAAAGTTCTAACAATGGTTGGTTAATTAATGTGTCTCTATTGCAATATATGAGAGTAGATTCTATTTATTTATTTGTATACCCAGGGGCTCTGTCTACTGAACAATTTCTTGAAAAGGATCTGCTCCTAAAGGGAAAATCGCTTTTCTTGGTATAGGCTGAAGACAGTAAGTCTGGAAAACTGCTAACCCCAATTTTTCCCAGCAGAATATTGTCTAAAATTGACTTACCACCCAAATCCAAAATGAAATATTTTTTCCAATTACTATATGTAATTAAGCACATCCAGTTATGTTAACTTTTTGTACACATGTTAACAACATTTTGTCCGATGATGATGAACATTCACCTTTGTTTTTAATTAGCCCCAGTGAAACTGACCTTAGTTTGTGAAGTTGATGTATATACTGTCAAGAGTGTCCCTGAACATCGTCTCCCAGGATGAAGAAAGAACGCAGAGGGAGGGGCAAAACCACTCTTTCCTCTGAATCTGTCAAGTTCCATTTTAGATTGTATCCAAGGCTGTGCTTTATTTGCAAAGGCCATGGAAAATTAGTGGAGGAATGAGACTTTAAAAATCTTTCACAATTTCTAAAGAAACGTCATTCTTTTCTTGAGTCGTCACTGAAATACTGCTGAAAACCACTGAGCAAGGTTAGTACATGCCTTTCTGAAAATGACTTTTTTCATGGAACAAAAACTTAATGTTTCTAATGAAATAGAAACTTTCTAATAAGAAATCTATATCCTAATGAGGTGTGTATATTTTTAATAAATTGATTCAACATTGAACTGCTAAGTAGTATAACATAAATATTGTTGTTAATTTTTCTTTCATACATATCTTTTTAAAATACCATTTTTAATTTGTTCACCCATTAGGCCAACCATTTTATTGGATTTAAGTGATTAATAATTTGTTGCACTAATCAGTCTATGGAAATATTTAATGAGTTTATCCTAATGCTTTTTTCAGAGAAAACATTTTTCCCTTAGAAAGTCCAAGTTAGTTTCTTTTCAGAAATGTTTTTTGTAATTTTCCTGTGCTCTAGAGACTGCCTAATTTTTTTAAAACTACATCAGACATAGTACTATATTCCTATTTTCCCCAAATTCCATTCCTAGCCTAACCTGAATATCATGAAGACAAAGTAATTTTATACTCTGTGGATTAGAGGTTGTGGTAAACTGCAGAAAACCCCCCATGGGGTAAATGATCAGATTTGAGAATTCAGTTTCTTCTCTAACAGAAGCAGTGAAAGCTGAACCCTAAATAACTGAAGTGGGGGATACAAACGATGTAATATCACATCAAAAGGGCTATGATGTTCTTGTAAATGGTGCTATGAAGGGCCCCTTCAAGTGTTCTATCAAAGGCAGGGTCTGGGGGTCCAAGCTGGGCTAGGTTAAGAGAAAAGGCTCTCAGACAAAGCTAAGTTTGATTATTGTCTCTAAAACTGACATGGCCTGGGACAAGTTTCTTCACCTCTTGAAGGCTTGGTTTCCTCACCTGTATGTTATTTACTTCATTAGATTGTTGGGAAAATGGAATAAGATAATTCATATGAAGAACGAAGCTTGAAAACTGTGTAGAAGACTCAATAAATGGTCTTGCTGTCGCTGTTGCTGCTGCCCTTTGCTCCTCCTCGTTTACAAATGATTCAGGGAACTTACAGCTTCAGTTACACCTGGCAGACTTCTTCCTCCGCCCTTGCTCTTTGCCTGTGCACTTCTCCCTCTCTCAATGGTTAGGGTGTTCTTAATTTTAAAAATTTTTTCCCAGCTATTTGCAGTAAAATATTTCCTTAACCCCTTCCTTAAAATACTTCCTTAAAACCAGCCTGGAAATGAAGAAGGTTGATTCTGCTGTTTTGAAGTGGGGGTTGGGAATTGCATAGTGGTACTAATTACATCTGCAGCTCAGCCCTCAGTTTACAAATAAAGAAATTCAGAGTGTAAGTTTAATAAGATTTGGAAATACTTAACAAGGAACTAGAAAACTGAATAGTTATACAGCATATTGGTAACTGTTACAGGGTTAAAACGAACTTTGCCATTCAGTTGCTTCCTGGAAATAAAACCACTCAAATAAAACCTAAAAAAAAAAAAAAAAAAAAAAAAAAAAAAAAAAAAAGACATACCTGTCTCAAATTACTATAATGAAGGACTATACATTTCCTCATGCTTTTCCCTCACATGTACATATTACTTTCAAATATTTTTTTTCAAATAGTTATCTCATATAGAGGGTGTGTACCATGCCAGGTTCTCAAGATACAAAGATAAATGCTACCATCCTTGAAGATGTTCACAGCCTCACAAACACAGTCACTAGCAAGCAGTAATTACATAGCGTACATGACAGAGGTCTGCTGTAAGCTAGCAGGGAGGCGTTTTGTATTCATTTAAACTCCTGGTCCTTCCTTAAGTTTTGATGGGGCATGGATGAATACTCCTTATGGGGAAGGAGAGAGTGTATACCTTCTCAAGGGAAAGAGGTTGAAGTGGATGAATTGGTTTTGGATGGGTGGCAAGCAGCAGGACATTCCAGGCACAAGGAACAGGATAGAAAGGATATAGCTTGTGGAGGAGACGATCTAGCTTAGCTAGAGCTGAAGTGTAGAATGATGTCTGGTGGAAGTCGTGGAGAAAAGCTGGAAAAGTAGGTTGGGGCAAATCGTGAAGGGTCTGTACCCACTCCTCCCAAATGATTGCAATGCTGTACTGGTTCTGATGAATAACAGTAACTCTGAGATTCTTAGTGTGTTCTAGTTTTTCCTTCAGCTATTCCTTTTAGACTGAACGTTCCTAGTAGTGGTGAGGGGAATCATTTCTTCTTTTTAATGTCATCCCTGCAACAGTACCTGGTAAAGATGGTGCCTGTCTTTGCTATTTAGTTTCAGCTTTGCCAAGGTCAATGGTTGTCACTGTCCCTGAGTTTCTACCTTTCAGATAATTTTTACTGGTCAAGGAATAGAAACAAAGGTATTGGAAAGGAGCAAGTGTGACACAGTCTATGTCCTGAACTTGAAGATCAAGTCAGTATCAGCTGCCATCTTCCTCTTGGAATCGACTGGTAAGGCCTTGGTCACAGCCCGGACGTCACATTTGTATTGCAAGCCTCTTCCGTGTTATGTGCCGGGGATGCAGCAGTGAAAAATCAGTGGGCTCCTGGAAAAGCTTAAATTTTGTTTTAAATACTAAAAAGCTCCTTTTAAGTATTAGTGAAGAGACAGTCAAGCTTCTTTGGTATCTAAATCTTGCTAAAAGAGAAATTTTTTTTTGCATGATCGGTTTATATCATATTGTATTCTAGTGAAATGAAGCTAGTATTACATTGCAAGGTTGCTGCAAACCATAATAAATAGGAGTGAAAGTGGGTTTGTATCTTACTAGTTTCGAATCTGAGAGATTAAAGATTAGTCTGCTCTTTTCCCAAACACAACTTAGGTTTTTTTTTGTTGTTTTTTGAGACAGAGTCTCATTCTGTCCCAGGCTGTTGAGCAGTGGCCCGATCTCAGCTCACTGCAACTTCTGCCTCTGAGGTTCAAGCGATTCTCATGCCTTAACCTCCCGAGCCGCTGGGACTACAGAAGTGTGCCACCACACCCGGCTAATTTTTCTATTTTTAGTAAAGATGGTGTTTCATCATATTGGCCAGACCGGTCACGAACTCCTGGCCTCAAGTGATCCATCCGCCTCGGCCTCTCAAAGTGCTGGGATTACAGTCGTGAGCCACTGCGCCAGGCTACAAATTACTTTTAATAAAATGACCATGGCCAGGCTTACTTATTCTTCAATGCGGCTTGCTTGAAGCTCAAGAAAGCATTTTAAAGAGCCTATAGAATCCCTGAATCCCTATCCGTAAGCAGTAGCATATGGATTGCAAAAGAAGCCTTCTGGATTCTTCATAGCTTTATGGGTGTTGTCTGTTGTTGCTGTTTTAAGAAAGAGTGTACCCATTTTTAATTCTGCTCAATATATTGGTGGGAAGTTTAGAGATTGTTATGCAAACCTAGGCTTAAGGCAGTAATACTTAAGGTGAGGACAGTACAGAAGGGGTGTATGTACTGCTTTTTTTTGGAGCGGGGGACGCTCTATCACCCAGGCTGGAGTGCAGTGGCACAATCTCGCCTCACTGCAACCTCCGCCTCCGGGTTCAAGATTCTCCTGCCTCAGTCTCCCGAGTAGCTGCGATTACAGGCGTCCACCATCACGCCCGGCTAATTTTTTGTATTTTTAGTAGAGATAGGGGTTTCGCCATGTTGGCCATGCTGGTCTCGAACTCCTGACCTCAGGTGATCCGCCTGCCTCAGCCTCCCAAAGTGCTGGGATTACAGGTGTGACCCACTGCGCCCGGCCCAGTTTTTAAGGGTGTATTTAGTAGAGTGAGTTTCATTATACAAACCACAAAAAGCTGGGTAAAACCTTAAATGTCAGGCATCTGAAAAAATAGGGGATTTCATCTAAAGGCAACTCTGGCGGGGAGAAAGAAGAGGCTGGCAAAATTCTCATTAAAAGAAAATGTGAGTTAAAGCTATGAACACGGGGCTGCGGATATCAGTAATTAGTGCAAGGCGTCTGCCTTTGACTCAGTCGTGCGGAGTAAAGTGCAAGGTTGTGCCTAGAAACGGCACAGAAAAAAGGGTTATCTAGGGGAGAGGGAGTGGATTTGGGAGCCGGAACGAAGCGAGCTGGGGGTGGGCGTGCGGAGTGGCAGCTACGCGAAAGGGAACCCGCTGGGGCTAGCGCGGAGGCCCAGAGTCCAGGCGGCGGAAAAGGGCCCGACTGGCTTCGAAGGGAGGCGACGGCCGAGACACACTGTCCGGCGCGAGCCAAGCGCCCAGCGGTGTGCAATTTTATTCTGCAAAAGGTGCACCCAGCGCCGGTTCCGGTAGAGTTGAACCCACCGCGAGAGGGGGCAGGAGCGGCGGGCCGAGCGGCCGCGGGCTCCTCCCCCGGCGCCTCCGCTATCTGGGTCAGGACGCGACGGCCGCGGCGCGGGACCTTAGGACCCGCGGACTCCGGGACTACTGTCCGCCCGCCACTGCCCGCCAGCAGGTGCTAGTCTCCGCTCTCCGACCGCTGAAAGTTCGGAGCACTGAACACAGGTGCGTGCGCAGTCTGGGAGGGGGCGGCTCAGCCGGTGGGGGCCGGACCGGGCCGGGGACTTACGGAGGGAAGCGGAAGTACTTGCGGTGGGGACGACTGCACTTCCGGGTCGGTGTGTCCCTCCCGAAGCTTGAGTCTGCCAGTGAGGGCTGCTCTGCGTTCCCGGGCCCGGAGCTGCGGATCGTAGTGGCTACCCGGGTGTATCCCTCGCTGACCCTGCGCCACGGAAGCCCTAGCCCCGGAGGTCGCCGGTGTTTCCTCGCACGCTGCCCCTTGTGGGGTGCGTGGGGAACAGGCAGTTTGGTGCCTCGGCCCGGCTGGTCCCTGCAAACCCCAAAGAATTTCACCAGAGACACTTGCTGGGCTGTCGCTTCGGCATCTTGGATCTTAACCTTTCAGCCTTGCGCAAGCATTTTGTTTTTGTGTGGGGTTTCTTTGCTCTCAGACTTGGTCTGTGCCTGTTTCACGCAAAAACGAAGGCCAGATTATCAGTGCTGCCAACATTGGGGAATAAGCCGAACACCTGGGAGCCCTGAATTTAAAATAAATTATAAAATACAAAAAAAACCATGAAAACCTGATGAAATGAACAATAGAATTCACTTTGAAAGTACCAGGTTTTCCGGGACACTGTAGGAAATCTGATCACTAGTTCAAGTCTCAGTGCAATTCTCTTAGGAAACTTAAACCTTGGGCTTTTTTGTAATGTATCTTTATCCTTGCAAAATTTTTCATAACTTCCCCGAGTTTATTAGTTATGCATTTTATAAGGGTCTGCTGATGAAGTAAATGAATATATATGCTAGATTTATGGTGAAAGCATTATAATTAATTTAGTAAATCATAATTTCTACTTCTAAAAATTAAAACTAGAACATGGAAATGAAATGTTTCTTCAGACATTTCTTCGGAAAACATTTCATACTCTAGAGTCAACATTTTGATGCCATTTTAGAATACTTGATTCTCATCTCTGTTAACCTTTAATTAATTTTACACATTAAGTGCGATAATCTATATTAAAATGTCATTTTCCATTGTTATTTACTAGCACCTTACAAATTGCAATGTAACATAATACTTTGCATCTGATTATTAAAATATTAGAGTTCTAAAATCCGTTTGGTAAAGTTTTTAATTACTATATTTTCATACTACAAGTGCATACTATTAACATAGAAGTATGAAAGCTAACAAGGCTGGACGTGGTGGTCCATGCTGCTTATCCCAGCACTTTGAGAGGTGCAGGCAGGATTGCTTGGGCCCAGGAGTTCGAGACCAGTCTAGCAACAAAGGGAGACTCACTCTCTACAAATAATGTAAAAATTAGCCGGGCGTGGTTGCCCATGCTTGTGGTCCTAGCTACTAGGGAGGCTGAGGCAGGAGGATTACTTGAGCCCAAGCGGTCAAGGCTACAGTGAGCAGTGATTGTACCACTGCACTCCAGCCTAGGTGACAGAGCGAGACTCTCAAAAAAAAAAAAAAAAAAAGCTATGTAAATGACTTCATACAACCTTTGAAATTATTCTGAAGGCAAGCAAGTATTCTGATGTATTTTGTACATTATTTTTAATGTGTCATTTTTCAAATTACCTGTGTGGAAGCACATTTGTTTTATACTCTTATAAAACTCAAACATAGCTTGAACTATTAGTCTTTAATTGTGTTTGTTTAAAACATATCCGCTCCATTGATTCTATTTTTTTCTAGTTAATTTTCGTGGTTCTGAAATAATATTTCAGCTCTGAGCATCTTTGCTCAGTCAACACTCTCCTTCCCACCTCCTTGTTGATGCTTTCCAAATCTCCCACATGTTGTGGGTGCATCCAAGAGTTAAGAACAGGGTGTCAAGAGTTAAGAAAGGTGACAGTTTTCACTTCCTAATTGGATGATCACTGGGTAAGTGACTTGACACCTGTGTGCCTCAGTTCACTTATCTGCAAAATAAGAATAGGTCCTGCATGGAAGACATGATTTGGAATTGGTGCAGTTCCTAAAGAAAGGGCCAACCAAAATATGACTGCTGAAACCTGGTCCTGTCTCAAGAATAAGTTCTCCTTCCTAGATAGATTTTTACTTCTGCTTATTTGCTTATTAAATGAAAATATTTTCAAACTAGGCTATATTAATGTAAAAGTCCAAGATATGGGCAAAAGAAAGCAAACACGATAGGAAAATTCCCTTTAATAGACCTCTATATCAGCGAATGGACATCCTGCCTTAATAATTTTATTGACAAAAATAAAGATGATTAAACTTGATGTGTGATTATTAGCTGGAATGCAATTGTAATTAATAGGCATAGAGTGATTTTTCTTATCTTTTTGCAATAAGCTTTCAAGATAATTTAGTTTCATGATATAATTTTTTTGTAGGAATACATTTACACATCTAGCAATAATTAGCTACAATTTCAGCTGAAGTTACAAATTGATTGGAATCTGCTGCTGGCCTGTCTCCTGGATGAGCTGGGAGTGGGCAGATGGTTAGACTTACAGTTTCCAGTTTTACCAATTAGGTGAAAAAAAAATTTTCAAGTTAATTCCAGGCAAATTTCTGTGAGGTAAAGCAGGCCAGATTAAGTACCAAGGCTTTCTCTGGAATCTTTGGTTTAAAATAAGGGATTCTTAAATCTCTTGGATATAATGTTTACTAACACCTGAGGTAATTTCTGGAAGATTATTTTAAAGTCAATCCTTCTTTTGACACTTAGGCCTGTAATGAAGTGTAGAGCATCCAAACAGGATACTTTCTGTGTTCCAGGCATACAATCCAGTAAAATAGGAATCCAAAGACATTCTTTTAAGCAGGTTTTTCGGAAATAGATTATGGCTGCTTGTTCTCTCAGACCCTCTTCCATAGGGCATTTGCGAGCCCAGAAATCCTAACCATTAGACCACCAAGGAAGCATTTGAAACATTACATTTAGTTGGCCATTTAAAGTGTAAGAAACAATGCTTGATAGAATATGTGGAATCATAGGATATATAGCAGAGGATGGTGAATTTCAGGTATACAACCTAATTCAGAATTTTCATCTTACTGATATTTCTTCCCCAGTTCTCACTCCCAGCTATTTACTTTGCTTCCTATCTCACTTAGAACAGTGAAGCCATCAAAGAGAGCTTGCATAACCTCCCAGCACTGCATCTACCCACCTACCTAAATCTCTGCTCACATAATCTGCCTTTTATGACTATGAATGAATGGTTTATGTTCCCATCAAAGGTCAACTCCTGTACTTGTACAATAGAGTCCACCTCCTTTGCCTTCTCAAGTTGATTGCTATGCAGTTTTCTGTATGTCTACTTCATCAATTTTTCTTTTCTTTTTATGGGGTCTTTTCTGTTGGCAAACAAAAACTGTTATTTCTTGATCTTTTGGCACCATTTGCCCACTTAATAATGGCATAATTTCTCTTCTATTTGTTTTCTATTTGCCCATCTGTTCTTTTTTCTCCTTCTCCTGCCTTCTTTTAGACCAAGCGAGTATCTTTAGTGTTCTATTTTTATCTCTATTATTGGCTTATTATGTATCACCTTGGATTTTTTTTTTTTACTTTTTAGTGGTTGTTTTAGTGGTTTGCTTTTTAGTGGTTTTGCATCTTTAACTTAATATGATAATTCTTCATTGTAATCTAAGATTCTTACAACAGTATACTTCCATTTGTCCTTTCCCATCCTTTGGGCAATTGTCCTACTTTTTATAAGCCCTGTGATAGGCATAGAGTGATTTTTGTGATATAAACTTGGCTTTTGTTGATTGAAAAAGCACCTATATTTTTGTCTTGGACAAATACATAAACAGTCATTTACATTTATGTTTTTAATTTTAGAAACAAAAACCAAGAAATGCCTCATTCCACAAACAAAGAGCTGATATTTGGCATCATGGTGGGCACTGCTGGAATCAGCTTGCTGCTCTTGTGGTACCACAAGGTCCGTAAACCAGAGAAAGCAATGAAGTTACCTAAATTTCTTTCTCTGGATAATACATTTAATTCAATAACTTTGCAAGATGAAATACATAATGACCAAGGAACAACAGTGATCTTTCAAGAAAGGCAACTTCAGATACTGGAGAAGTTAAACGAATTACTGACAAATATGGAAGAACTCAAAGAGGAAATCAGATTTCTTAAAGAAACTGTTCCAAAGCTGGAGGAATATATACAAGATGAACTTGGAGGGAAAATAACTGTTCATAAGGTAAGCCCTCAGCACAGAGCAAGAAAAAGAAGACTCCCTACAATTCAAAGTTCAGCAACAAGTAATAGTTCAGAGGAAGCAGAAAGTGAAGGAGGGTAAGTTTCTTTAAGATATTTCTCATGTTGAATTGATTATTATCATTATTACTATTTTTTTTTAAATTTATTTATTATTATTATACTTTAAGTTGTAGGGTACATGTGCATAACGTGCAGGTTTGTTACATATGTATACTTGTGCCATGTTGGTCTGCTGCACCCATCAACTCGTCATTTACATCAGGTATAACTCCCAATGCAATCCCTCCCCCCTCCCCCCTCCCCATGATAGGCCCCGGTGTGTGATGTTCCCCTTCCTGAGTCCAGGTGATCTCATTGTTCAGTTCCCACCTATGAGTGAGAACATGCGGTGTTTGGTTTTCTGTTCTTGTGATAGTTTGCTAAGAATGATGGTTTCCAGCTGCATCCATGTCCCTACAAAGGACGCAAACTCATCCTTTTTTATGGCTGCATAGTATTCCATGGTGTATATGTGCCACATTTTCTTAATCCAATCTGTCACTGATGGACATTTGGGTTGATTCCAAGTCTTTGCTATTGTGAATAGTGCTGCAATAAACATACGTGTGCATGTGTCTTTATAGCAGCATAATTTATAATCCTTTGGGTATATCCCCAGTAATGGGATGGCTGGGTCATATGGTACATCTAGTTCTAGATCCTTGAGGAATCGCCATACTGTTTTCCATAATGGTTGAACTAGTTTACAATCCCACCAACAGTGTAAAAGTGTTCCTATTTCTCCACATCCTCTCCAGCACCTGTTGTTTCCTGACTTTTTAATGATCGCCATTCTAACTGGTGTGAGATGGTATCTCATTGTGGTTTTGATTTGCATTTCTCTGATGGCCAGTGATGATGAGCATTTTTTCATATGTCTGTTGGCTGTATGAATGTCCTCTTTTGAGAAATGTCTGTTCATATCCTTTGCCCACTTTTTGATGGGGTTGTTTGTTTTTTTCTTGTAAATTTGTTTGAGTTCTTTGTAGGTTCTGGATATTAGCCCTTTGTCAGATGAGTAGATTGCAAAAATTTTCTCCCATTCTGTAGGTTGCCTGTTCACTCTGATGGTAGTTTCTTTTGCTGTGCAGAAGCTCTTTAGTTTAATTAGATCCCATTTGTCAATTTTAGCTTTTGCTGCCGTTGCTTTTGGTGTTTTAGACATGAAGTCTTTGCCCATGCCTATGTCCTGAATGGTACTACCTAGGTTTTCCTCTAGGATTTTTATGGTATTAGGTCTAACATTTAAGTCTCTAATCCATCTTGAATTAATTTTCGTATAAGGAGTAAGGAAAGGATCCAGTTTCAGCTTTCTACTTATGGCTAGCCAATTTTCCCAGCACCATTTATTAAATAGGGAATCCTTTCCCCATTTCTTGTTTTTCTCAGGTTTGTCAAAGATCAGATGGCTGTAGATGTGTGGTATTATTTCTGAGGACTCTGTTCTGTTCCATTGGTCTATATCTCTGTTTTGGTACCAGTACCATGCTGTTTTGGTTACTGTAGCCTTGTAGTATAGTTTGAAGTCAGGTAGCGTGATGCCTCCAGCTTTGTTCTTTTGACTTAGGATTGTCTTGGAGATGCGGGCTCTTTTTTGGTTCCATATGAACTTTAAAGCAGTTTTTTCCAATTCTGTGAAGAAACTCATTGGTAGCTTGATGGGGATGGCATTGAATCTATAAATTACCTTGGGCAGTATGGCCATTTTCACGATATTGATTCTTCCTATCCATGAGCATGGTATGTTCTTCCATTTGTTTGTGTCCTCTTTTATTTCACTGAGCAGTGGTTTGTAGTTCTCCTTGAAGAGGTCCTTTACATCCCTTGTAAGTTGGATTCCTAGGTATTTGATTCTCTTTGAAGCAATTGTGAATGGAAGTTCATTCCTGATTTGGCTCTCTGTTTGTCTGTTATTGGTGTATAAGAATGCTTGTGATTTTTGCACATTAATTTTGTATCCTGAGACTTTGCTGAAGTTGCTTATCAGCTTAAGGAGATTTTGGGCTGAGACAATGGGGTTTTCTAAATATACAATCATGTCATCTGCAAACAGGGACAATTTGACTTCTTCTTTTCCTAACTGAATACCCCTGATTTCTTTCTCTTGCCTAATTGCCCTAGCCAGAACTTCCAACACTATGTTGAATAGGAGTGGTGAGAGAGGGCATCCCTGTCTTGTGCCAGTTTTCAAAGGGAATTTTTCCAGTTTTTGCCCATTCAGTATGATATTGGCTGTGGGTTTGTCATAAATAGCTCTTATTATTTTGAGGTACGTTCCATCAATACCGAATTTATTGAGCATTTTTAGCATGAAGGGCTGTTGAATTTTGTCAAAAGCCTTTTCTGCATCTATTGAGATAACCATGTGGTTCTTGTCTTTGGTTCTGTTTATATGCTGGATTATGTTTATTGATTTGCGAATGTTGAACCAGCCTTGCATCCCAGGGATGAAGCCCACTTGATCATGGTGGACAAGCTTTTTGATGTGTTGTTGAATCCGGTTTGCCAGTATTTTATTGAGGATTTTTGCATCGATGTTCATCAGGGATATTGGTCTAAAATTCTCTTTTTTTGTTGTGTCTCTGCCAGGCTTTGGTATCAGGATGATGTTGGCCTCATAAAATGAGTTAGGGAGGATTCCCTCTTTTTCTATTGATTGGAATAGTTTCAGAAGGAATGGTACCAACTCCTCCTTATACCTCTGGTAGAATTCAGCTGTGAATCCATCTGGTCCTGGACTTTTTTTGGTTGGTAGGCTATTAATTATTGCCTCAATTTCAGAGCCTACTATTGGTCTATTCAGGGATTCAACTTCTTCCTGGTTTAGTCTTGGAAGAGTGTAAGTGTCCAGGAAATTATCCATTTCTTCTAGATTTTCTAGTTTATTTGCGTAGAGGTGTTTATAGTATTCTCTGATGGTAGTTTGTATTTCTGTGGGGTCAGTGGTGATATCCCCTTTATCATTTTTAATTGCGTCGATTTGATTCTTCTCTCTTTTCTTCTTTATTAGTCTTGCTAGTGGTCTGTCAATTTTGTTGATCTTTTCAAAAAAACCAACTCCTGGATTCATTGATTTTTTGGAGGGTTTTTTGTGTCTCTATCTCCTTCAGTTCTGCTCTGATCTTAGTTATTTCTTGCCTTCTGCTAGCTTTGGAATGTGTTTGCTCTTGCTTCTCTAGTTCTTTTAATTGCGATGTTAGAGTGTCAATTTTTGATCTTTCCTGCTTTCTCTTGTGGGCATTTAGTGCTATAAATTTCCCTCTACACACTGCTTTAAATGTGTCCCAGAGATTCTGGTATGTTGTATCTTTGTTCTCATTGGTTTCAAAGAACATCTTTATTTCTGCCTTCATTTCGTTATGTACCCAGTAGTCATTCAGGAGCAGGTTGTTCAGTTTCCATGTAGTTGAGCGGTTTTGATTGAGTTTCTTAGTCCTGAGTTCTAGTTTGATTGCACTGTGGTCTGAGAGACAGTTTGTAATAATTTCTGTTCTTGTACATTTGCTGAGGAGTGCTTTACTTCCAATTACGTGGTCAATTTTGGAATAAGTACGATGTGGTGCTGAGAAGAATGTATATTCTGTTGATTTGGGGTGGAGAGTTCTATAGATGTCTATTAGGTCTGCTTGCTGCAGAGATGAGTTCAATTCCTGGACATCCTTGTTAACTTTCTGTCTTGTTGATCTGTCTAATGTTGACAGTGGAGTGTTGAAGTCTCCCATTATTATTGTATGGGAGTCTAAGTCTCTTTGTAAGTCTCTAAGGACTTGCTTTATGAATCTGGGTGCTCCTGTATTGGGTGCATATATATTTAGGATACTTAGCTCTTCCTGTTGAATTGATCCCTTTACCATTATGTAATGGCCTTCTTTGTCTCTTTTGATCTTTGATGGTTTAAAGTCTGTTTTATCAGAGACTAGGATTGCAACCCCTGCTTTTTTTTGTTCTCCATTTGCTTGGTAAATCTTCCTCCATCCCTTTATTTTGAGCCTATGTATGTCTCTGCGTGTGAGATGGGTCTCCTGAATACAGCAGACTGATGGGTCTTGACTCTTTATCCAGTTTGCCAGTCTGTGTCTTTTCATTGGAGCATTTAGTCCATTTACATTTAAGGTTAATATTGTTATGTGTGAACTTGATCCTGCCATTATGATATTAACTGGTTATTTTGCTCGTTAGTTGATGCAGTTTCTTCCTAGCCTCGATGGTCTTTACATTTTGGCATGTTTTTGCAATGGCTGGTACCGGTTGTTCCTTTCCATGTTGAGTGCTTCCTTCAGGGTCTCTTGTAAGGCAGGCCTAGTGGTGACAAAATCTCTAAGCATTTGCTTATCTGTAAAGGATTTTATTTCTCCTTCACTTATGAAACTTAGTTTGGCTGGATATGAAATTCTGGGTTTAAAATTCTTTTCTTTAAGAATGTTGAATATTGGCCCCCACTCTCTTCTGGCTTGGAGAGTTTCTGCCGAGAGATCTGCTGTGAGTCTGATGGGCTTCCCTTTGTGGGTAACCCGACCTTTCTCTCTGGCTGCCCTTAAGATTTTTTCCTTCATTTCAACTTTGGTGAATCTGGCAATTATGTGTCTTGGAGTTGCTCTTCTCGAGGAGTATCTTTGTGGCGTTCTCTGTATTTCCTGGATTTGAATGTTGGCCTGCCCTACTAGGCTGGGGAAGTTTTCCTGGATGATATCCTGAAGAGTGTTTTCCAACTTGGTTCCATTTTCCCCCTCACTTTCAGGCACCCCAATCAGACGTAGATTTGGTCTTTTTACATAATCCCATACTTCTTGCAGGCTTTGTTCATTTCTTTTTCTTCTTTTTTCTTTTGGTTTCTCTTCTCGCTTCATTTCATTCATTTGATCCTCAATCGCTGATACTCTTTCTTCCAGTTGATCGAGTCGGTTACTGAAGCTTGTGCATTTGTCACGTATTTCTCGTGTCATGCTTTTCATCTCTTTCATTTCGTTTATGACCTTCTCTGCATTAATTATTCTAGCCGTCAATTCTTCCACTTTTTTTTCAAGATTTTTAGTTTCTTTGCGCTGGGTACGTAATTCCTCCTTTAGCTCTGAGAAATTTGATGGACTGAAGCCTTCTTCTCTCATCTCGTCAAAGTCATTCTCCATCCAGCTTTGATCCGTTGCTGGCGATGAGCTGCGCTCCTTTGCCGGGGGAGATGTGCTCTTATTTTTTGAATTTCCAGCTTTTCTGCCCTGCTTTTTCCCCATCTTTGTGGTTTTATCTGCCTCTGGTCTTTGATGATGGTGATGTACTGATGGGGTTTTGGTGTAGGTGTCCTTCCTGTTTGATAGTTTTCCTTCTAACAGTCAGGACCCTCAGCTGTAGGTCTGTTGGAGATTGCTTGAGGTCCACTCCAGACCCTGTTTGCCTGGGTATCAGCAGCAGAGGCTGCAGAAGATAGAATATTTCTGAACAGCGAGTGTACCTGTCTGATTCTTGCTTTGGAAGCTTCCTCTCAGGGGTGTACTCCACCCTGTGAGGTGTGGGGTGTCAGACTGCCCCTAGTGGGGGATGTCTCCCAGTTAGGCTACTCAGGGGTCAGGGACCCACTTGAGCAGGCAGTCTGTCCGTTCTCAGATCTCAACCTCCGTGTTGGGAGATCCACTGCTCTCTTCAAAGCTGTCAGACAGAGTCGTTTGCGTCTGCAGAGGTTTCTGCTGCTTTGTTGTTGTTGTTGTTGTTGTTGTGTAGCTGTGCCCTGTCCCCAGAGGTGGAGTCTACAGAGACAGGCAGATTTCCTTGAGCTGCTGTGAGCTCCACCCAGTTGGAGCTTCCCAGCAGCTTTGTTTACCTACTTAAGCCTCAGCAATGGCGGGCGCCCCTCCCCCAGCCTCGCTGCTGCCTTGCCGGTAGATCACAGACTGCTGTGCTAGCAATGAGGGAGGCTCCGTGGGCGTGGGACCCTCCCGGCCAGGTGTGGGATATGATCTCCTGGTGTGCCTGTTTGCTTAAAGCGCAATATTGGGGTGGGAGTTACCCGATTTTCCAGGTGTTGTGTGTCTCAGTTCCCCTGGCTAGGAAAAGGGATTCCCTTCCCCCTTGCGCTTCCCAGGTGAGGCGATGCCTCGCCCTGCTTCAGCTCTCGCTGGTCGGGCTGCAGCAGCTGACCAGCACCGATCGTCCGGCACTCCCAAGTGAGATGAACCCAGTACCTCAGTTGAAAATGCAGAAATCACCGGTCTTCTGTGTCGCTGGCGCTGGGAGTTGGAGACTGGAGCTGTTCCTATTCGGCCATCTTGCTTCAAGTCTCCATTATTACTATTATTTAGGTATTTTCATTATGGATTCCAGTCATGTATTCTGCTGCTCACATAAAGTGAAAAGGAGTGATATTTTGACTTAGATTATAATTAAAGTCATATTCAGTAGTCAGTATTTAAGCTAGTGTAGACCATACTGACCAAAGGAATATAAATAACTTGTAGCAGGTGGTATTATGTGAATATTGAGGAAGGCAGTAATTATTTGCCGAAGTGTATAACCTATTGTTTTAATGTGGCCACTGTGTGACTCCTTATGTGAGAATTCTCTAGCCACTCCTATTCAAAAGAACTTTCTGCAGTGATGGAAATGGTCCAAGTCTGTGCTGCCCAATATGGTAGCCACTAGCCCCCTGTGGCCACAAAGCACTTGAAATGTGGCTAATGCAACTGAGGAACTGAAGTTTTCTTTGATTTCATTGAAGTTGTAATTGTATTTAATTGTAATTAATTTAAATTTAAATAGCCATTTGGGCTACTGGCTACTGAATTGTAATGCAGGTCAAAAAAGACTTGAGAATATATAGGTGATTCTGTCTTGTTTTTGCATGGGTTAATCCATTGAATTCTAACACCAGAAACATCAACAAATATTCTTTTAGGGAAAAGGAAGTAACGTGTGAATAAAGAAATTGTGCCTGACTAGTGTTTTTGAGGAATAAAATAGGCAGGTAAAAAAAGGAGCCCTAGTGAATATGATACAGCCTGAAATTCTTGAAGGCAGTGACCTTGTGTTTTCATTGTTGTAGTCCTAACACATTATTTCTGTGCCTAGCACAGAGTAGATGCCAGTAAAGATTTCTTGAATGAATGAATGATCTGTTAAATTACCATGGAATTGGGAGAAGGGATCTGGAAGGAGGAAACAAAGGATCTAGAGGGAGGTGCTAGGGATAAAAGCATAATTTCATAGATTAAAAAATGTAAATAGTTGATCAGGTCTTTGACATCAGTGCTAGGACTGGAATTGTTTAGCCTCTTTGTAAGTGAACTAGAACAATGACTCTCAATAGTTTTCAAATAGGGCAGAGCCACAAATGATAGCTCTAGGAAGATCTAAAAAATTTGTGTTCTTGAACAGCAACAAAAAGTTGTTGACTGGTTTTAAAATAGGGAAGGGAACTATTCAGAAGGAATCTAAAATAATCTTAAATCATTTGAAACTGTAACTCAGAAAAGAGACCTAGTACTTATTTATTATGGATGTAGAAAACAGCAGGTTAGTACTCTAATAATAACAAAAATCCCAACATAGCATTGAGCATCATTGAGAGTTATCAAAGACAAACCAGATGGTTATCCTACCTGTACGTAAATCTGTGGTATTTCCTCATCGTGTGTCCTGTGTGCAGTTTTGGCAATTGCATCTTAGAAAAGACCTAATGGAACTAGGGACTAACCAGAGAAGATCCGCTAGACTGAGAGGAAAAATCCATTTATGCTAAAGGAGTGTAGACCAAAAGGGTGAATGGCCTTCGATCTAAAAAGACACGGGTTAAGTTGAGCATAGGCTTATTCAAGAAGTTCTAAAATTCTGGAAAAAGAGGCAAACTTTGATAAGTTTAGGATTCATTTAGGACAAGTATAAAGAAGATAATTATGGGACTTAATTGCAAGTAATGGTGTAGGCACAGATTTTTTATGTGGATTCAAGAAGGATTTGTAAAATTTATGAATGACAGTAATGTACAGCTAGTTGAAAAAACTAGACATGCCAAAACTTTAAGACTGATGTCAGGAGAGACATTCCCTCCTCTTGCTTGATCCTAGGTGCCTTTGTTAGCAATAAAACACTAGAGTAGATGCAGTACATCCCCAGTGCCTTGGACTATATTACAGAAAATGGCACTCAGTAAAGAAGGGGAGAAGCTTTTTCCTGTTTAGCTCTCCTTTAGAAAAGTAAACAAAACAAGCAGACAAACAGTTTGGATTCTTTTGAGAAAGGAATAAGATAAAAAAAATTTAGATGTGAAATTTTTCTAAATAAGCATGTAGAAACTAACTTTAAATAAATAAAATATTTTTAAAAAACAAGGTTTTTGTAAAGTATATTTGTGTAAATTTTAGATTGCCTGTCTTTTTATAATCTCCTGTGGGACTGAAGACTGGCCATGGGGAGATAGAGTCATCCCTCTTTCCCACTTTTAAGGTGGGATGTGCTCTTCCTACACAAGTGTCCTTGACAGCAAAAATTAAAACATTAAGTGACAGTTACATGTTCCATATGTAACATTTCTCTTTTACAATAGGTACCTGAAGATTTTTACTTCTTTTCAAAAAATGGATATCAGCCACAATTTTCTGATACTATTTGTTTCACATAAGAAAGGAAAGATATCTAATTCTGTCCTTAGTTGTTGACAAAAACTTGAGTGGAGGACTCATGAAATTTGGGTAGATCAGTTGAACATATTTTCTGTAACCGTTAGAATCTCTTGTGTGCTGTCTCTTAGTACACAAGTATTATTATGGACCTATGCATTTATGCCTTTTCTGGGGCTCAGCTGATTTTCTGCTAGGTATGGTGGTGATGAACAATGCTCAGATTCTCATAAGGTGGCCCTCAGAGGGGTCTGTTAAGTTTGTGTCTGTGTCCTTTTTAGCACTAGTGTTAACATTTTGGAAAGCATCTTTGCTTCTTGGTAATCACATGTTTTTACTTATTTTTTTTTTTTTAATTTTTTTGTCACTCCAAGACAGAATCAGCTACTGCTGTGGCAGCATCAGTTTCTTTCGATGAGAATAGTATTCGACCCCAAAAGCTGGGTATATGGGGGAGTACTATTTTTAGGGAGGATGGTATCAGAGGCTAGTTGGGTCCCTTTGAGGACATGGTAAAAAATATACTCTTAAGGTCTCTAGTTCACGTTCATGTTTTCATTTAAATTTGAGTGATTTCTGAAAACTTTTCAGTTCATTTTATTTTTTAAGCTTCCTACCTCTCTTTGTCATATTTGACTTATGTTGCTTTATCATTCTATGGGTCTAAAACTATTATTTGAATTACAATATTATATGAAGCTTTAGAAACATCTTTTTAAAAAGTTAACTTTTATTCCAGTTGAAAGTAACAAATTCATTATTCTTTCAGTTCACTGTGAGCTTTAGGAAGAATAGATGAGTTTCAAAATTAGACTCAGGGTTGTATAGTGACCATATGGGTCTTTTTTCTTTTTTTCTTGCCCTACGTATTTTCATTTAGTGTCAGGTTCATATGATACCCTCATATAGTATCAACAGAAACAGTACTGATTATTTGAAAAGAAAACAAAACCCCACAAATCCACTCCCAGAATACCATAGTAGCAGGCATAGTATGTATTACCTTAGATAATATTACTTCATAAATAATAGAGAATGATGATGGAAGTAAGGCCACAGACACACGTTTTTGAGGTTTTATTTGAAACTTTAACTTTCACTTTCATGAGCCAAAAATATAGAGTGCTTTTTGTTCATTTGTGTTTTTACTCTTACCATTATTTGCTCCTGTCAAGTCAGTTTTAATGTGGAACTTCAGTTGTTAAAAGCATGGAGATAAACAGAGATTCAGAAGCTCATTGTGTGGTGATTTATATGCCTTGCTATTATGGTTGTCTAAATTTGCAAAACAAAGTTATTTTCTACTTCTGATCTTTTAAAAAATGAAACATCACATATGTAATTGAAGTACCCACTCTCCTTTCTCTCAGGGAAATTATCATCTTGAAGTTGGTGTGCATTTTTTTTCCTTAAAATTTACATACATGTCATTATATGGCACACACGTTTTGTAACATGCTTTGCAATAAATTTTTTTTTTATATCGATATGTATATGCATAAAACTATTTCATTCTTTTTAACTGCTATGCTGCATTCCTTTGAGTGAATATACCTTAGTTTATTTCCCTGTTGATGGATGTTTAGGTCATCATGTTTTTGCTCCTTTTTTATTAAGTTCTGGGATACACGTGCAGAACGTGCAGGTTTGTTACATAGGTAGACATGTGCCATGTTGGTTTGCTGCACCCATCAACCCGTCATCTATGTTAGGTATTTGTCCTAAATGCTGCTACCCCTCCCCATACTCCCCACCTGCTAACAGGCCCTGGTGTGTGATGTTCCCCTCCCTGTGTCCTTGTGTTCTCATTGTTCAGCTCCCACTTAGGAGTGAGAACATGCGGTGTTTGGTTTTCTGTTCCTGTGTTAGTTTGCTGAGAATGATGGTTTCCAGCTTCATCCGTGTCCCTGCAAAGGACATGAACTCATTCTTTTTTATGGCTGCATAGTTTTCCGTAGTGTATATATGCCACATTTTCTTTATCCAGTCTATCATTGATGGGCATTTCAGTTGGTTCCAAGTCTTTGCTATTGTGAATAGTGCTGCAATAAACATATGTGTGCATGTGTCTTTATAGTAAAATGCTTTATAATCCTTTGGGTATATACCCAGTAATGGGATTGCTGGGTCAAATGGTATTTCTAGTTCTAGATTCTTCAGGACTTGCCACACTGTCTTCCAAAATGGTTAAACTAATTTATACTCCCTCCAACAGTGTAAAAGTGTTTCTATTTCTCCACATCTGTTGTTTCCTGACATTTTAATGATCACCATTCTAACTGGTGTGAGATGATATCTCATTGTGATTTTGATTTGCACTTCTCTGATGAACAGTGATGATGAGCTTTTTTTCATATATTTGTTGGCCACATAAATGTCTTCTTTTGAAAAGTGTCTGTTTATATCCTTTGCCCACTTTTTGATGGGGTTGTTTGCTTTTTTCTTGTAAATTTGTTTAAGTTCCTTGTAGATACTTAATATTAGCCCTTTGTCAGACAGATTGCAAAAATTTTCTCCCGTTCTGTAGGGTGCCTGTTCACTCTGATGATACTTTCTTTTGCTGTGCAGGAGCTCTTTAGTTTAATTAGATCCCATTTGTCAATTTTGGCTTTTGTTGCAATTGCTTTTGATGTTTTAGTCATGAAATCTTTGCCCATGCCTATGTCCTGAATGGTATTGCCTAGGTTTTCTTCTAGGGTTTTTATGGTTTTTAGGTCTTACACTTAAGTCTTTAATCCAATCCATCTTGAGTTAATTTTTGTATGAGGTGTAAGGAAGGGGTCCAGTTTCAGTTTTTTGCATATGGATGGCCAGCCAGTTTTCCCAACACCGTTTATTAAATAGGGAATCTTTTCCCCATTGCTGTTTTTGTCAGGTATGTCAAAGATCAGATGGTTGTGGATATGTGCTGTTACTTCTCAAACCTCTGTTCTATTCCATTGGTCTATATATCTGTTTTGTTACCAGTACCGTGCTGTTTTGGTTACTGTAGTATAGTTTGAAGTCAGGTAGCGTGAGGCCTTCAGCTTGGCTCTTTTTGCTTAGGATCATCTTGGCTATACAGGCTCCTTTTTGGTTCTATGTGAAATTTAAAGTAGTTTTTTGGTAATTCTGTGAAGAAAGTCAATGGTAGCTTGATAGGAATAGCATTGAATCTGTAAATTACTTTGAGGAGTGTGGCCATTTTCACGATATTGATTCTTCCTATCCATGAACATGGAATGTTTTTCCATTTGTTTGTGTCCTCTCTTATTTCTTTGAACAGTAGTTTGTAATTCTTGAAGAGGTCCTTCACATCCCTTGTAAGTTGGATTCCTAGGTATTTTATTCCATTTGTAGTAACTATGAATTGGAGTTTGCGTGTTATTTGACTCTCTATTGTTGGTTTATAGGAATGCTTGGGATTTTTGCACAATGATTTTGTATGCTGAGACTTTGCTGAAGTTGCTTATCAGCTTAAGGAGATTTGGGGCTGAGACAATGAGGTTTTCTAAATATACAATCATGTCATCTGCAAACAGAGATAATTTGACTTCCTCTCTTCATGTTTGAATAACTTTATTTCTTTCTCTTTCCTGATTCCTCTGGCCAGAACTTCCAGTGGTATGTTGAATAGGAGTGGTGAGAGAGGGCATCCTTGTCTTGTGCCAGTTTTCAAAGGAAATGCTTGTAGCTTTTGCCCATTCAGTATGATATTGGCTGTGGTTTTGTCATAAATAGCTTTTATTATTTTCAGATATGTTCCATCAATACCTAGTTTATTGAGTGTTTTTAGCATGAGAGGGTGTTGAATTTTATTGAAGGCCTTTTCTGTCTCTATTGAGATAATCGTGTGGTTTTTGTTGTTGGTTCTGTTTATGTGATGGATTATGTTTACTGATTTGTGTAGGTTGAACAGCCTTGCATCCCAGGGATGAAGGCAACTTGATCATGGTGGATAAGCTTTTTGATGTGCTTCTGGATTCGGTTTGCCAGTATTTTATGGAGGATTTTTGCATCGATCTTCCTCAGGGATATTGGCCTGAAATTTTCTTTTTTTCTTGTTGTGTCTCTGCCAGGTTTTGGTATCAGGATGATGCTGGCCTCATAAAATGAGTTAGAGAGGAGTCCCTCTTTTTCTCTTGTTTGGAATAGTTTCAGAAGGAATGGTACCAGCTCCACTTTGTGCCTCTGGTAGGATTCAGCTGTGAATCTATCTGAACCTGGGCTTTTTATGGTTGGTAGGCTATTAATTACTGCCTCAATTTCAGAACTTGTTATTGGTCTATTCAGGGATTTGACTTCTTCCTGGTTTAGTCTTGGAAGGGTGTGTGTCCAGGAATTTATCCATTTCTTGTGGATTTTCTAGTTTATTTGCATAGAGGTGTTTATAGTATTCTCTGATGGTAGTTTGTATTTCTGTGGAATCAGTGGTGATCTCCCCTTTATCACTTTTTATGGTGTCTATTTGATTCTTCTCTTTTTTCTTCTTTATTAATCTGGCTAGTGGTCTATCTATTTCTTAATCTTTTCAAAACACCAGCTCCTGGATTCACTGATTTTTTGAAGATTTTTTTGATCTCTATCTCCTTCAGTTCTGCTCTAATCTTAGTTATTTCTCATCTTCTGCTGGGTTTTGAGTTTGTTTGCTCTTGCTGCTCTAGTTCTTTTAATTGTGATGTTAGGGTGTCAATTTTAGATCTTTCCTGCTTTCTCCTGTGAGCCTTTAGTGCTATAAATTTCACTCTAAACACAGCTTTAGTTGTGTCCCAGAGATTCTGGTACGTTGCATTTTTGTTCTCATTGGTTTCAAAGAACTTATTTATTTCTGCCTTAATTTTGTTATTTACCCAGTAGTCATTCAGGAGCACGTTTTTCCGTTTCCATGTAGTTGTGTAGTTTTGAGTGAGTTTCTTAACCTTGAGTTCTAATTTGATTGCACTGTGGTCTGAGAGACTGTTTGGTATGGTTTCCATTCTTTTGCATTTGCTGAGGAGTCTTTTACTTCCAATTATGTGGTTGATTTTAGAATAAGTGCTATATGGCACTGAGTAGAATGTATATTCTGTTGATTTGGGGTGGAGAGTTCTGTAGATGTCTATTAGGTCCACTTGGTTCAGAGCTGAGTTCAAGTCCTGAATATCCTTGTTAATTTTCTGTCTCATTGATCTGTCTAATATTAACAGTGGGGTGTTAAATTCTGCCACTGTTATTGTGTGGGAGTCTAAGTCTCTTTGTATGTCTCTAAGAAATTGTGATGCTTTTGTATTGGGTGCATATATATTTAGGATAGTGAGCTCTTCTTGTTGAATTGATCCCTTGACCATTATGTAGTGCCCTTCTTTGTCTTTTTTGATGTATGTTGGTTTAAAGTCTGTTTTATCAGAGACTGGTACTGTAAACCCTTTATTTGCTTTCTGTTTGCTTTGTAAATCTTCCATCCCTTTATTTTGAGCCTATGAGTGTCTTTGCATGTGAGATGGGTCTCCTGAATACAGCACACCAATGGGTCTTGACTCTTTATCCAGTTTCCAGTCTGTGTCTTTTGATTGGGGCATTTAGTCCATTTACATTTAAGGTTAATATTGTTATGTGTGAATTTGATCCTGTCCTTATGATGCTAGCTGGCATCATAAGTTGATGCCCATTAGTTGATGCAGTTTCTTCATAGTGTGGATGGTCTTTACATTTTAGTGTGTTTTTGCCATTTCTGGTACTGGTTTTTCCTTTCCATATTTAGTGCTTCCTTCAGAAGCTCTTGTAAGGGAGGCTTGATGGTGACAAAATCCCTCAGCATTTGCTTGTCTATAAAGGATTTTATTTCTCCTTCACTTATGAAGCTTAATTTGGCTCGATATGAAGTTCTGGGTTGAAAATTCTTTTCTTTAAGAATGTTAAATATTGACCCCCACTCTCTTCTGGCTTGTAGAGTTTCTGCAGAGAGATCTCCTGTTAGTCTGGTGGGCTTCCCTTTGTGGGTACCTCGACCTTTCTCTCTGGCTGTCCTTAATATTTTTTCCTTCATTTCAACCATGGTGAATCTGACAATTATGTGTTTTGGGGTTTCTCTTCTTCAGGAATATCTTTGTGGTGTTCTCCATATTTCCTGAATTTGAATGTTGGCCTGTCTTGCTATGTTGGGGAAGTTCTCCTGGATAGTATCCTGAAGTGTGTTTTCCAACTTGGTTCCATTTTCCCTGTCACTTTCAGGTACACCTGAATGTAGGTTTGGTCTTTTCACATAGTCTCATATTTCTTGGAGGCTTTGTTCATTCCTTTTCATTCTTTTTTTCTCTAATATTATCTTCACGCTTTATTTCATTAAGTTGATCTTCAATCTCTTATATCCTTTCTTCCGGTTGATCAGTTTGGCTTTTGATACTTGTGTATGCTTCATGAAGTTCTTGTGCTATGTTTTTCAGCTCCATCAGGTCATGCATGGTCATTTATGTTCTTCTCTAAACTTGTTATTCTTGTTAGCAATTTCTCTAACCTTTTATCAGGGTTTCCTTGCATTGGGTTAGAGCTTGTTCCTTTAGCTCAGAGGAGTTTGTTATTACCCACCATCTGAAGCCTACTTCTGTCAGTTCATCAAACTCATTCTCTGTCCAGTTTTGTTCTCTTGCTGGCGAGGAGTTGTGATCCTTAGGAGGAGAAGAGGCATTCTGTTTTTTGGAATTTTCAGCCTTTTGGCACTGGTTTTCCTCATCTTTGTGAATTTATTTACCTTTGTTCTTTGTTGGTGACCTTCTGATGGAGTTTTTGCGTGGTCTTCCTTTTTGTTGATGTTGATGCTATTGCTTTCTGTTTGTTAGTTTGCCTTCTAACAGTTAGGCCCCTCTTCTGCAGCTCTGTTGGAGTTTGCTGGGAGTCCACTCCAGACCCTGTTTGCCTGGGTATCACCAGTGGAGGCTGCAGAACAGCAAAGATTGCTGCCTGCTCCTTCCTCTAGAAGCTTCGTCCCAGAGGGGCAGCTGCCAGATGCCAACTGGAGCTCTCCTGTGTGAGATGTCTGTTGACCCCTGCTGGGAGGTGTCTCCCAGTCAGGAGGCACAGGGATCAGGGACCTACTTGAGGAGACAGTCTGTCCCTTAGCAGAATTTGAGCACTGTGCTGGGAGATCCACTGCTCTCTTTAGAGCTGGCAGGCAGGAATATTTAAGTCTGCTGAAGCTGCGCCCACAGCGGCCCCTTCCCCCAGGTGCTCTGTCTCAGGGAAATGGGAGTTTTATGTGTAAGCGGCAGACTGAGGCTACTGCCTTTGTTTCCGGAGATGCCCTGCCCAGAGAGGAGGAATCTAGAAAGGCAATCTGGCTACAGCTGCTTTGCAGTGCTGCAGTGGGCTCTACTCAGTCTGAACTTCCTGGTGGCTTTGTTTACACCATGTGGGGAAAACTGCCTACTCAAGCCTCAGTAAGGTGGACACCCCTTCCCCCACCATGCTGGGGCATCCCAGGTCGACTTCAGACTGCTTTACTGTCAGCGAGAGTTTCCAGCCAGTGGATCTTAGCTTGCTGGACTCTGTGGGGGTGGGATCCGCTGAGCTAGGCCACTTGGCTCCCTGGCTTCAGCCCCCTTTCCAGGGGAGTGAATGGTTCTGTCTCACTGGTGTTCCAGGTGCCACTGGGGTACAAAAAAAATTAAAAAATCCTGCAGCTAGCTTGGTATCTTCCCAAACAGTCACTCAGTTTTGTGCTTGAAACCCTGGGCCCTTGTGGCGCAGGTACTGGAGGGAATCTCCTCGTCTGTGGGTTGTGAAGACCATGGGAAAAGTGTAGTATCTGGGCCGGATATCTCTGTCCCTCACGGCAAGTCCCTCACAGCTCCCCTTGGCTAGGGGAGGGAGTTCTCTGGCCCCTTGCACTTCCCGGGTGAGGCGAAACCCCACCCAGCTTCACCTCACCCTCCATAGGCTGCACCCACTGTCTAACCTGTCCCAGTGAGATGCACCAGGTACCTCAGTTGGAAATGCAGAAATCGCCCACCTTCTGCATTGGTCTCGCTGGATGCTGCAGACCGGAGCTGTGTCTATTTGGCCATCTTACCCGGGAATCCTCATGTTTTTGCTCTTATAAACAATTCTTTATTGAACACCTTCCTTCATAGTTCCTTAGGCATATGTGGAAGAATTTCTTGAAAGTATACATTTGAAGTCTATATAATAGACTATGTTATTATTATATATTACTAAATTATTCCATAAAGTATACCAAGTTACTATCCTGTGAGCAGTATATGAGAATTCTTATCTTCCCATACAAATTTTTATATTGTCTGACTTTTTAATTTTAGCCAACCTGATGAAGATGAAATCGTAACTAATTATTTTTCAATTTGTATTTCCCTGAACACCAGTAGGATCGAACTTTTCTTCATTCATTTGCCATTTAGTCCTCTTCTATGAATTTCTTTTAAAAAAAGAAAAGTTAACATTAACAATTGAAGTCCCCACATTCATTCAGTGTGAGTGTCTACTCTGTGACAGGCACTGTCTGGACCCTGGAGATCTAGCAGGAACAAAGCAAAGTCTCACAAGTAAAACAGATTTTTTAAAAGAATATCTAGCAAGATGTTTAAGAGTGATGCTTTTGGTCTTTTAGGGTTCTATTAACTAGAACCCTAAAGGCCAAGAAAAAAGCAATAAGTGCGAAGCACCTTTCCATCCTGCAGCCAGATGCTAGACCTTCCTGGGCAGGACTTGCTAGGAGATTGAAGCCACTGCCAGCATGAGCAGCCAGCCATCCACGTGCCACCCGTGAAAGGAACTGCTAAAGGCTGAGTGCAGCATTTCTCCCTGGAAAGTTGTTCACATTTTGGGGATCCCACTAGTATAGTGGGTATATACCAGCTTTCATAAGAAGCTTTTATAAGAAGCTGGATGCTGTGGGAACGGATGCCATTGCTCAAGCACAATGTGTAGCATGGGAAGAGAGAAGAGAATGGAGTACAGAGCTTTCTGGAACCAGTACTGAAGGAGTGGATAGAGGTGGATAAGCCTGCAAAAGAAGATGGATGACTGGTCAAAGCAGTGAGCAGGGAACCAGAGGACAAAGTTGTCACAGAAACCAAGAGAGGGCAAGATTCCCATAATAGTGGTAAAAAGTCACAGGTTTTAGAATCATTCTGACCCAAGCAAGAATCCTGGTTCAGCCTTTAACTAGCCGTGTAACTTCACTTCTCCAAACCTCAATTTATTTATCTTAAAATGTGGTTAATAATGCATGTCTCATGTTGTTTTAGATGCTAATGAAAGTTGAGATAATAAAGTTGCTTTGCACTATATCTAAAATCTTTTTTAAAATGAATTGTTTTATAATTAGAAGGAAATGATCAGATGTATTAAATGTACTAGAACAGGAGTTGGCAAACTTTTTCTGTAAGAATTTTAGGCTGTATATTTCACGAATCCTTCATTGCGCTCCATTCTATTATATATGCATTTTTCATGTTAAACTGCAGTTAAACTCTTCCTCTATCCTTCTAAATTAACTTTGCGAAGTTGGAGTGTAGTCTTTTCCCCCTTAGGCTATGCATTAATTGAGGTTTTCTTTTCACCATGACTTTATAATGTCTAGTATACAATATTTCTACTCCCCATATCTTTGCTCTGCACAGTCACCTTGCCCTTCCCCCTACCAACTAAGAAAAAAAGGTGGTCATATGGTCATGCCAACAGGTGAAGTGTATAAGGTGTCTGTGTATTATGTGTAGCTTCAGAGTTAAATTGAAATTGCCAGGCACAGGTTTAGTCTTGTCATTTTGTTTACACATAGGGGAAAACAATTCTGTTTATTAAACATTTTGTGTAACTGCACCACCCAAGTTCTGCCAAGCTGAAAACTTGGACATTTTCTATGTAGTGACTTTTTAGTTTTAGTTTTCATAACCTGGAGATGAGGCTGTTGTTTTTTCATGATGTATGTAGTGTCTCATAACTGGAGTTTGCTTTAGTTTTATAGTATCTGTACTCCTTGGATTTTTCAAGAGTCATTTTGTAAACAGATGATGTATTTCTCATTGAAAACACAATTTAAAAAAACAGCCAATCTTAAAAAAAAAAAAAAAGAATTTTAGGCTCTGAGGACCGCACAGCCTCCATCTCAAAACTCTGCCATTGTAGTGTGAAAGCAGCCATAGGCAGTATGGGTATGGCTGCATTCCAATAAAACTTTATTTACAAAAACAGAGGGCTGGTAGATTAGGCCCGCAGGGTGTAGTTTGCCAACCTCTGAACTAGAAAAATACATTTAACAGTAGCCTTTCACTTCTAATGTGTTTGGTCAAGTAAAATAGGGACTGAACTGTGTTTGCCGGATTTGAGACTTAGGAGGTCACTTATTGAGAAGCTTTGCAGGAGAAGTTGGTGGGTAGTGATAAGTACAGAAACCTGATCTAGGCCTGGACAAATGAAGGAGAGGTAAAGATGTAGACACCAGAAGGGTGGACGCTTATTTCAAGGAATTTGACTTTAGATGAAAGGAGGATGTGTAATTAAGAAGGGGTATCAGGTTCAGAGAACGTGTATTTTGTGTTTTCACCTGAGAGATACTTGAGCATATTTATGGGCCACAGGGAAGAAGCCAATACAGAGGGCAAGAGTAAAGATGCAGGAAAAGGGCCTTTTAAAAAAATATCAAAAATAAAACAAAGGAAATAACCTATGAAACAAAGTGTCACCTGACCTTTTTAGCAGCAGTACACCTTAGGTATTGGGATAACATGTCGAAGAAAGAATAGTGTCACTTGCCGACTCTAGGGAAGCTTTATTAAGCTCAAGATAGTATCTGGTAACATGGAAACTGACAATATAAAGTAGCATTGCTGCCCCTAGTAAAGGAGTAAGTACTAGCTTGGAAAAGGTTAAGCTCTTCTCTACATTTTGTCATCTTCCTAATCAATGTCCCTGTTGCCATTAAATCTATAAATATAATAACCAATAGATTCTTAAGAAAGACGGAAAGAACACATTTGCAGATTCATTCATTTCTAAAACAAATGTTTTCTGAGCAGCCACTATGAGCTACA
Source organism: Papio anubis (assembly GCF_008728515.1). Taxonomy (NCBI): domain Eukaryota; kingdom Metazoa; phylum Chordata; class Mammalia; order Primates; family Cercopithecidae; genus Papio; species Papio anubis. Next base: position 38,106,484 of record NC_044989.1, read on the forward strand.
CACTTGTAGATGAGTACAGTGGTAACAAAGCCCTTGCACTCTTAGAGCTTATATGCTATTGGCCATGGATTCCAATTTGGACACATTTGTCTTCAGAAGCCTCATCTAGTGATCTTCCTGTGCCTTCTTCAAAACTTGAAGTGTCCAACATCCATCCACTGTACCAGCACATCTACAAATGAATCTGGGTACCCCAATACCTTGACACCAAGAGTAATACTTAGATTTCTACAAGTCTCTAATGCTTAGTACAATCGATACAATATATACAAAATCAAAATTATGGTAATTCTACATGTTATATAAGGGGGAAAAAAAGACCCCAGTTCTGTGACTACACAGATATTACAGAAGAAAATGGAAGTCAACTCCATCAATAATTTTTTCCAGATCCTGTCCTAAATGTCTTATATTCATTATCTCATTTAATATACACATTAACTCTGAAGTTTTAGACACAAGGCAGTGGAGTCTGGGAAAGATTAGGCAACTCACTGGTAAGGGATAGAGTCTGTACACTTTACCACTCTGCTGCACGGCCTCTCGCCTTACTCATCCCCACTTAAGAAAGTACACAGTGTCAGAATGCTCTAAAAACAGTATCCTAGGGGATAAAGGGAAGGGGGATAAGGTGAAGGTGTATGTGAAATACCTGCTGAATTCAGACTTCACCTCTCAAGGTGAATACCCATGTATGAAACTCACCTCAATTCCATTTGAATACCTTTTTAAGCCTAACCTGACTAAGAAGGAACAGGTGGGTTCAGCCTGCTGTATTTCATTAATTCTAAGATGAACATTTTTAACATTTTAAGTCTCGTAAATGGAGGCATTTCTTACCGTCAATTAATAGCATTATAGAACTGAATCATAATTTTATTGGCAATTTTTTTTTCCCTCTTACAATTGATGGTGTTTCTGACTCTATGAAATAGAAGGTAGATACCTTGGCTGGGCGCAGTGGCTCACGCCTGTAATCCCAGCACTTTGGGAGGCCGAGGTGGGCAGATCATGAGGTCAGGAGATCGAGACCATCCTGGCGAACACCGTGAAACCCTGTCTCTACTAAAAATACAAAAAAATTAGCCGGGCGTGATGGTGGACACTTGTGGTCCCAGCTGCTTGGGAGGCTGAGGCAGGAGAATGGTGTGAGCCTGGGAGGTGGAGGTTGCAGTGCGCCGAGATCGCACCACTGCACTCCAGCCTGGGCAACAGAGCGAGATTCCGTCTCAAAAAAAAAAAAAAAAAAAAGAAAGTAGATACCTTTGTGGGTATAGGGGTTGGAAGTTGAAAGAGTTCCTGCCTTATAACTTTAGTTTTTTCAGGGAGGGTGGACTGTAGGCCATCTGCTAGGGTGGAGGTGAATGGACACTGACACATTTGAGGAAGAAGAGTGAGATGCTTTATTTTTCTCTTCCCTATACTATCCCTCTCCTGTCCTCTATCAGTTTCCATGTCTTAGGACTTTGACCTCCTTAAGAATCTGCACTAATGTGTTTACTGTGGTGTTCCCAGTGCTTAGCACAGTTTATCATCCAGCACATGATAAATTATCATGAAGTATTTGCGTTAATGATGAATGAACACGTGAAGGAAGAAAGTTTGGAAGAGCAGGTGTGGAGAGTAGAAGAGGGAATTAACTAGAAACTTTCATAAGGATTACCCAGGAGGTGGTTTCCCCATTTGAGATTCAAGACTATGTACCAGTCTTCACTGTTGGTTGATTCTGTTTTTCAATAGTTATTGCCATTTCATATATGAGAGTAAGAACCCTGGTGGTTGAGTTGATTCAGATTTGGGGATTTTTAGGGTGAGCTTGATAGAGAGGCAAAAGGCGGAGGATGTGGAGAGTATAGAGAAGAAAACAAATTGTCTAATGTTGCTAGAATGCAGATGTACTTGTTGGCCTAGAATACATACTTTTTGTTTTCATTGTTTCAAAACTACTTCCAGCTTGTTTTTGCATCATTTCAAACCCTTGATTGTGTCGTGTTCTATATTCTTGACTAGAATGCTTTTAGTAACTACTGTCTAGTGAATTTATTTTATTTTTTGAAATTATTTTTTTAATTTTGATTTTTGTAGATTTAGTGAATAAAAATACAGTTCTGTTACATGGCTGTTTTGCAAAGTATGAGCTTTTAGTGTAACTATCACCCAAATAGTGTACATTGTACCTGTTAGGTAATTTCTCATCCCTTACCTCCTCCCACCCTCCCACCTTTAGAAGTGTCCACTGTCTGTTATTCCATGCTCAATGTCCATGTGTACACATTATTTAGTTCCCTCTTATGAATGAGAATATGTAGTATTTGACTTTCTGTTTCTGAGTTATTCAGTGAATTTTAATAACCTTCTTTCTCTCAAAAGAAAATAATATATGGATGAGAAAATTCTGAAAGTAGAATTTCTATAAAATAGAAATAACCAATATTTGTGCTATATTCATAAAAAAGCCATACTTTTTCTGCCTCGCAAGTCACATACAGACAGCTGTGTCATCTTGGTAACCAACTACAAACAGGGAACTTATGTGGATAGAGTGTAATGTTGTAGTGAAAGGGAATACAACAGTTTACCTGGTGCTAATTTAAAAATGAACATTACTGTTACTATCCACAATCAGGCACATTTGATAAACTATTTATAAAAACAACTAAATTAATGTAATGAATTGAATAGTTTGTATTATTATTATTGAAGAATAATACTACACTCAGATCAGCTACAGATGTACATTTTTCAATAGCTGAATTCAGAGTACTTCACAATATTTGTTTTGAATAATGTGGAAAAACTTACATTTGTCAATTCAAGTTAATTCAATTTTTAGTTTGGGGCTTGTTCTTTGTGTTAAGGTTTCAGTCCCAGTCAGGGCTCTTCCCTTGTGCCTCCAACTTCTCCCCATGTGTAATATAGATTCTCTGAAGAGACTTGTCATCTAGGTTCCAGGAGGGGGACATTCAGCCCTGGTATTGTTCACTGTCTTTTCTAGACTCCAGCTTAGATAGGCAGCTGCTATAAGGTACCTCCAAAGATGCTTCTGCCTTGACTCTGGGGGTCGTCAGTGACCCACATGTTCTGGAACAGAGCTACTCAAACTGTGGTCTGTGGACCAGCAACATCAGCATCCCATCTTGCCTGTGGGAGTGTGGGAAATGCACATTCTCAGGACATACCTCGGACCTAGCGAATCAGAATGTCTGGGAGCAGTGCTCAGGAATCTGCGTTTTAACAAGCTCTGTGGATGACTCTTACACACCCTAACATTTGAGAAGCTTTATTCTAAAAGATTTTCTAATATCCACCTGAGCAATCATGATGAACTTTTCATTTTAATGAGTGGTAATTGTGGTTAGAGATAAACAAAAGGTTCATCGGGCATAGTGAGTATAATGATGGAATATTGACCTTGGTGAGAATAGAGTGGCTGTTGTAGAAAAGGAGGAGGGTTGGGTGGCCATAGGGCATGATAAAAGCAGAAGGTACCTGGGGTCATGGAATTGATAATAAAGAGAATTGGGAATGAATTGAAGGATGAACATGTTTTAGATGCTTGTCATTATAAGGGGTTACTATTTGCTTTTGGGCTAAGTCTAATTTTGGTTCTCTTAAAAATAAGCCAAAAGGAGGCAATTTGCAGACATTTAGAGGGTTAGGTAAGTTCTTCACGTAGAACAATATTAAACAGCTTCTAGATATTACCTGTACTGGTATGATATTTCTTTTCTGATGTCTGAGCAGATCTAGATCTTCCTCATCCTCCAAATGCACCACACCCAAACACCTTTTTTTTGTGTCTGGATAATCATAGATTTGCTTGAATAGGGTCGGGGGAGTGATCTGACCTCTTTATTACCTCCACTGAGCAGCAGTGATTAACAATGTTGAGATTTAGTTACAAATAATTATTTCCTTTGGGGTAGCTCAGTGAGCAGATGCTTCTTTTAGAGGCCATTGGTGGGAGTGTTAAACAACAAGCTGGCCCAATTTTTCAAAGAAAAATTTCTTATAGAAACTTTATAAGCATTACATATTCTGTTCTTGCAATGTGCAGAAGAGATCCTTTTGGAAAATGACAATCAGACCTTAGTGTGGCTTAGGAAAAAAAGACAGTAATCTCACAAGCGAGGGAAAATTTAATAGATTGCTACAGAGACAGACAGTCCTCCTTGGGCTTCTTGTGCTCCCAGACATCTTGCTACATGAGCCACGCATGTAAGGCCCTGGTCATTCTTTATGTGGGCCATTTTTCAGGGTTGTGGTGAGCAACCTTGAAGAATGAGTTACTGTTTCCCTTCAGGACCAAGAGCAGGTTTAGCAGGTTTGCTTACTACTTACTGTAGAAGTGGTAGATCATTTAAGCTCAGCCTTCTTTCCTGTAACACAATCCACTGTGAATGCAAGTGTCCTTGGGCCCTCTGCATTGCCCCTGTGGCAATGTGGGACCCAGGAAAACTAATATAAATGTCCTGGTGATCATGCTGCTTTGCTGTGCTGTAAGTAACGTAAGTCTTCTGTCTCTAACCCAGGAATCTCATGTCTTCTGCCGGCATCCATGAAACAGTAAGAGATTAATTTATTAGTTTGTATGTAAACTAAAATCAAATTACAAATCCGATCATCGTATGTTGAACATTAGAGAGAGCTTTGGGTCTCTTAAAAGGAATTTGTTCAAGGGTTTCCTGAGTAGGGTGTTAGGAAGGGAGCAAAGGCTAGAGGCAGTAGTAGTATTTAGGATCAGGAGATTGCACAGTAAATGAAAGTATTTGAGGGGGGGTTTCATGTCATAGGTAGTTATACAAATACACATATACCTGTTATGGGGACAGTAACCCAAATTGGTTTGGGTAAGAAAGGATAGTGTTTCTTTTCTAATAACTCTGTTAACCTTGCCTTTAGGTGAGTATCAGTTGTTCTGAGGAGTAATAGTGGCACAGCATATCCCCGTAATCTGTACAAATGGCCCAAGCAGTCAGATGGCATACTTTACTGCTAAGGTGGATGAGGCTTGTTTCATTTGTGGGGGCAAGGACATGTGCTACTTATTAAACTTTTTTTTCCCTTCTCAATGTATCTTTAGGCCAAAGTCTCTAACAGTTGCTTTTCCGTATCACTGAAGGATGCAAAAATCTGGGGTAAAGAATGTTCAAGTGAAAGAAGAAGGAGTTAGTAGGACAGGGATGTAGAAGGCAGCTGGTGAGAGAGATGGTCCAAGGTAAAGGATTGTGCAGGTGTCATATATGTTATTGTCCTCATACAGCTGTTTTCCCACCCCTGGATTTGTTGGATAACTCCTTGAACAGTGAAGGTAGAAACACATTCCACAGCCATGTGAATTCCAACTTCTGAGAAAGCTGAGCTACAGAACAGTTCTAATATAAACTGATGTAATGAGATTCTAGAGTCTGCTGTCATCACATTCTGTGTTGTTACCATGTTAACTCCATATGCAGCTTGAGCATTCGGTCTTCTGACCTGTTCCACCTACAAAGGGCATTTTATGGCTTAAAGATGATGGCCTAGAAGGGAGGGGAGAGACTTACTTTGGATTAAATTCAAAATGGGAAAATGCTTAAGGTAAGCCTTAGAAAAAAACTTCAACATATGCTAAAGGAACATTGAAAATATTCATAAACCAACCTTTAGTGCTTCCTTTAGTTTCCCATAATAACTGGATATCCTGGACTGTCCGGATATTTACTTGAATCATTATCCCCAGAGAGATTCTGCTTCATCCATGGTTAATATTTTAAAATACAATTAGTCAACAGAATATAAGTTTATTCTCCTTACCTCCTTTAAATACAGTAGTTTAGTAGTCTCAAACAGATATTGTGGTTTATTACTTTTTTTTTTTTTTGAGAAGGAGTCTCACTTGTCACCCAGGCTGGAGTGCAGTGGTGCAATCTCGGCTCACTGCAACCTCCGACTTCTGGGTTGAAGCCATTCTCCCGCCTCAGCCTCCCGAGTAGCTGGGACTACAGGCGCCCACCACCACGCCCGGCCAATTTTTTTATATTTTTAGTAGAGACGGTGTTTCACTGTGTTAGCCAGGATGGTCTCGATCTCCTGACCTTGTGATCCACCCGCCTCAGCCTCCCAAAGTGCTGGGATTAGAGCCCTGAGCCACCGAGCCCGGCCTGGTTTATTATTTTTAAAACCAGTTCTGTCTTTTCCTTTGGGAATCTTTTTGTTCTGGTATCCTGGCATATGCTTCCCCTGATCTTTCTACCTGCTTCCCTGATTTTATCAACTTCTCTTCCCAAGGTTTAATAGAGTGGGTAGGTACTATGTAGGCAGAAATAAGCTTTTAGACTCGTATGTTCTTTTGAGTACATCTGTGTGACCATTAACTTCAGCTCCCCTATTCTTATTCCCTGCTGTTTCCGTATTGGTATGGAAACAGTACCAGCTGGTAGACACCAAAAGGTGGATATTATCCTTCAGGAGGCTTGGCAGGTCTCCACTCTGCTCCCTATTTTTTTTTTTTTTCCTCATTTGACCCTTTTCTCACTCTAGCTGCTGCAAAGAGGACCAGAGCTTCCAGCGATGTTCTCCAGAAGATCAAGTTACTACAGACGCCCAGCATCGTGGAGCCTCTTCTATTTCACAACCAAATGTATCTCTTGGTCATAAAATGTCTTATTCCCCTATAACATGTAAAGTCAATTCAGCCAAAGCAAGTAGAAGGTTGTTATCTCTATCAAGTCCATCTTTCTCTGAAAGAAGATGTTCTCTATTTGTTGGATTTCAAAAAAGAAATGCTTCCTCATACCGTCAACAAAGTAGAGCTAACTTTGATTCTGAAGAAGACACAAGCTTCACTGATTTAAAATCTTCCTCAGACCATTTTGGTAGCTTTATGTCCTGCAGGAGACGTTTCTCATCCCGTAAACTAAGTATAGTTTCCTATTACAAGAGTGCCAATTTTTTTGATCCTCAAGCAAGTGGCCAGAATGTGTTTAATCTAAAAGAAATCGAAATCTTTTCTAAAACCTCAAATAATACTGATGCTAAAAAACATATAACCATCTCTGCTCCTGAATATAACACTAAAAATTTTAAGAATTTTGAAACAAACACTACTTCTCCAGCCTTTGGAAACACTATTGATACAGCCTCCTATCAACAAAGCACATCATCCTTCTTTTCTCTTGCAAGTGATGTTTCCTCTCCCGATCAACAAAATGGAATTGCCACTGATATTCAACAAAGGGGCCAATTATGTAAAGATTTAAAAGATTTCCTTCATCCTGGTACTGAAAGTTACAGCACAGATCGTTCTGCAATCACGATTCAACAGCATCCCTCTCAAAGTGGAACTTTCCCATTCCTCCATAAAGCTGGATTTTCTTCATCTTATAAAAATTCTGGTTGCTTTATCCCATTTCAAAACGAAGTAACTTCAGGCCCATCTGAAGATGAAGACTTTGCTGTCTTGTTTCAAGATGAAGACAGATCTTCGCCTATTGAAATTCCTAAAATAAGGTCACCTCAGACTTTACCCTGTCTTAGAAGGGCACCTCAAATAGTTTTCCCACCAGTCACTGTCATAGTCTGTAGAACTCATTTCTCATAACTCCCCTTTCCTCACCAAGCTTCACTGCATTTTCTGAAAAAGATTCCTACATTGCAGTATAAATTTAATTGCTGTACTTTTGAAAGTTAGTTTATTGATGTTATTGGAGTATGGAAGTCAAAGATGATTTTGTTTCAAGTTTTTTTCAGATTTACTGCTTAAAGATGGGCTAATCTCAGATTTCTGAGTGACTGTTGTAATACTTTTGTGGTCTAAAAATAACATCAGCCTTGGTGTATGGACCTTCTAAAAGTAATACATTCTTTGGGAGTTTAGTATCCCCTTTTATCATACTCTAATCGTTAGAAACAGTATTCTTACATAATCTCTAGAGTTATATTCATCAGTACACACATTTTCATATATATCAGCCTTGCTAGATTTCTCGTGCCCGATGTTCCACTGACAGATGATGTTTTTATTAACACAAGAATCAAATTAGAAGTTAAAAATGTTTAGCGGAATATGTAGAATATTTCGTAACCAGATATTTTAACTAAGTAATTTTAATACACATTCATGTCTGTGCAAATCTGGGCATTCAAGGAATTCTGAAATCAGGAAAAAGTATGTATATTAGTCTCCCAAAATTTTATTTTTAAAAATGAATGTTTTTCATTTTTTTACCATCATATTGAACAAAGACTATTATAAAGCATTTATCAAAGTAGCTAATGAATGAAAATGCGTGTAAGCAATTGAAAACATTTAAGTTAGAATACAATTAGATTTTATAGAGGAAAGGAATTTGCATTATTTCTAATTATCCTAATAAAATATCCCCCAAATTTGTATCATGGGGCTAAGATGTTATTTTTACTTTTGTGGTTTTCTCTTCTTCTTAGCGTGTGTCTTACAAAATGGTCTTTTGATTTTAATTTTTAAAAATTGTGATAAATACAAAATTTACCATCTTAACCATTTTAAAATGTGTGTTTCAGTGACATTAAGTACATTCACATTGTTGTATAGCCATCACCACCATCCGTTTCCACAACTCTTTTCATCTTGCAAAACTGAAACTCTCCACCCATTAGATAAGAACTCTCTACTCGGCTCTCTCCCTAGCCCTTGTCAACCACCACTCTACTTTATATATATGATTTTGGCTACTCCAAGTACCTCATATAAGGGGAATCATACGGTATTTTGTGACCAGCTTATTCCACTTAGCATAGTGTATAATGTCCTCAAGGTTCATCCATGTTTTAGCATATGTCAGAATGTCTTTCCTTTTTAAGGCTGAATAATATTCCACTGTATGTATATATCACATTTTGCATATCCTTTATCCATCAGTGGACAATTTGGGGCACTTCCATGTTTAACTATTGTGAATAATGCACTATCTATGAACATGTGCATGCAGCTATCTGTTCGAAACCTTGCTTTCAATTCTTTTGCGTATATATCCAGAAGTGGAATTATTGGATCATATGATAATTACATTTTAATTTTTTGAGGAACTACCATATTGTTTTCCATAGTGGCTGCACCATTTTACATTTGCACCACGAATGTAGAAGGATTCCAGTTTCTCCACTACCTTGCCAACACTTATTATTTTGTTTTGTTTTGTTACAGTAGCCATCCTAATGGGTATGAGGTGGCATCTCGTTGTGGGTTTTTATTTGAATATCCCTAATGATTAGTGACATTGAACATCTTTTTGTGTGACTGCTGCCCATTTGTATATCTTCTTTGGAGAAATGCCAATTCAAGTCTCTTGACCATTTTTTTAAAATCAGGTTTTATTTTGTTGTTGATTTGTAGGAGTTCTTTATATATTTTGGATATTAACACTTTAAAAAAGACATAATTTGCAAATATTTTCTCCCAATGTGTAAGTTGCCTTTTTGTTGATTATATCCTTTGATTCATAGAATTTTTAGATTTTGAGGTAGTCTAGTTTATCAGTTTTTTCTTTTATTGCCTATGCTTTTAGTGCCATAATCAATAAATCATTGATAATCAATAAATCACTGTTGCGTTATGTTTTAAGAGTTTTATAGCTTTAGGTTTTACATTTAGGTCTTTGATGCATTTTGAGTTAATTTTTGTGTGTGATATTAAGTAATCGTCTTACTTCATTCTTTTATATGTGAATATCCAGTTTTCTCAACACCGTTTGTTGAAGAGATTACCCTTTCTCCATTGAATGGTCTTGGAACCTTTGTCAAAAGTCATGTGATCATATATGTGTGGTTGACTTCTGGGCTTTCCATTTTCTTTCACTAGCCTATACATCTGTCTTTACGCCACACTGTACCACACTGTTTGGTTACTGTAGCTTTGTGGTAAGTTTGAAAACCAGGAGGTGTGAGACCTCCAACTTTGTTTTTATTTTTCAAGATTATTTTGGCCATTTGGGGTGTCTTGGAATTCCAGATGAATTTCAGGATAGATGTTTCTATTTCTACAAAAAATATTGGGATTTTCAGAGGGATTGCATTGCATCTGTAGATTATTTTGGGTAGGATTGACATCTTAACATTATAAACTTTCAAATCCACAAACATGGGATGTCTTTCTATTTGTATCTTATTTAAATTCTTTCAACAGTGTTTTGTAGTTTTCAGTGTACAGGTTTTTCTTCTCAGTTAAGTTTATTTCTAAGTATTTTACACTTTTGATGCAATTATAAATGTGAGTATTTTTATAATTCTTTCCAGATAGCTCATTGTTAATGCATAGAAAAACACCTGATTTTTGTGTGTTGATTTTCTATCCTGCAACTTTGCTGAATTTTATTAATTCTTATTTTGTGTATGTGTGTGAAATATTTAGGGTTTTTTTCCTACCTATAAGATTGTGTTGTCTGTGATCAGAGGATAACTTTGTTTCTCCCTAATTTGGATGCCTTTTATTTCATCATCTTGCCTAGTTGCACTGGCTAGGACTTTTAGTACTATGTTGACTAGAAGTGATGAAGAGCACCCTTGTCTTGTTCCTAATCTTAATAAGAAAGCTTTCAGGGCCGGGCGCGGTGGCTCAACCCTGTAATCCCAGCACTTTGGGAGGCCGAGGCGGGTGGATCACGAGGTCAGGAGATCGAGACCATCCTGGCTAACATGGTGAAACCCCGTCTCTACTAAAAAAATACAAAAAACTAGCCGGGCGTGGTGGCGGGCGCCTGTAGTCCCAGCTACTCGGAGGCTGAGGCAGGAGAATGGCGTAAACCCGGGAGGCGGAGCTTGCAGTGAGCCGAGATCGCGCCACTGCACTCCAGCCTGGGTGACACAGCGAGACTCCGTCTCAAAAAAAAAAAAAAAAAAAAAAAAAAAGCTTTCAGCTTTTTACCGTCGACTATGATGTCAGCTGTGGACTTTTCACATATAGCCTTTAATATATTGAAGCAGTTAATTTTTATTTCTAGTTTGTTGAGTGCTTTTATCATAAAAGGGTGATAAATTTTGTCAAATGCTTTTTCTGCATCAATGGAGATGATCATGGGTTGTTTTTCCCTTCATTTTGTTTATGTTGTATTTTATTTGTATTTGTTTATGTTGTATTGATGTGGTTTGACTGTGTCCCCACCCAAATCTCAACTTGAATTGTATGTCCAGAATTCCCACATGTTGTGGGAGGGACCCAGGGGGAGGTAATTAAATCATGGGGGGCAATCTTTCCTGTGCAATTCTCATGATAATAAGTCTCACGAGATCTGATGGAGGTATTTGGTACCCCTCCCCTTGCTCTCCACCCCCTGACAGCCCCCAGTGTGTGATGTTCCCCTCCCTGTGTCCATGTGTTCTCATTGTTCAACTCTCACTTATGAGTGAGAACATGCAGTGTTTGGTTTTCTGTTCCTGTGTTAGTTTGCTGAAAATGATGGTTTCCAGCTTCACCCATGTCCCTGAAAATACCTAACATAGATGACGGGTTGATGGGTGCAGCAAACCACCATGGCACATGGCACCTATGCATATATGTGTATAGTAGAATGCTTTATAATCCTTTGGGTATATACCCATTAATGGGATTGCTGGGTCAAATGATATTTCTGGTTCTAGATCCTTGAGGAATTGCCACACTGTCTTCCACAATGGTTAAACTAATTTACACTCCCACCAACAGTGTAAAAGTGTTCCTATTTCTCCACATCCTCTCCAGCATCTCTTGTTTCCTGACATTTTAATTATCGCCATTCTGACTGGCATGAGATGGTATCTCATTATGGTTTTGATTTGCATTTCTCTAACGACCAGTGATGATGAGCTTTTTTCCATATGTTTGCTGGCCGCATAAATGTCTTCTTTTAAGAAGTGTCTGTTCATATTCTTCACCCACTTTTTGATAGGGTTGTTTGGTTTTTTCTTGTAAATTTGTTTAAGTTCCTTGTAGATTCTTGATATTAGCCCTTTGTCAGATGGATAGATTGCAGAAATTTTCTCTCACTCTATAGGTTGCCTGTTCACTCTGATGATAGTTTCTTTTACTGTGCAGAAGTTCTTTAGTTTAATTAGATCCAGTTTGTCTATTTTGGCTTTTGTTGCAATTGCTTTTGGTGTTTTAGTCATGAAGTCTTTGCCCATGCCTATGTCCTGAATGGTATTGCCTAGGTTTTCTTCTAGGGTTTTTATGGCTTTAGGTCTTACATTTAAATCTTTGATCCTTCTTGAATTGACTTTTGTATAAGATGTAAGGAAGGAGTCCATTTTCAGTTTTCTGTGTATGGATGGCTAGCCAGTTTTCCCGACACCATTTATTAAACAGGGAATCCTTTCCCCATTGCTTGTTTTTGTCAGGTTTGTCAAAGATCAGATGGTTGTAGGTGTGTGGTGTTATTCTGAGGCCTCTGTTCTATTCCATTGGTCTATATATCTTTTTTGGTACCAGTATCATGCTGTTGTGGTTACTGTAGCCTTGTAGTATAGTTTGAAGTCAGGTAGTGTGATGCCTCCAGCTTTGTTCTTTTTGTTTAGGATTGTCTTGACTATATGGGCTCTTTTTTGGTTCCATATGAAATTTAAAGTAGTTTTTTCTAATTCTGTGAAGAAAGTCAATGGTAGCTTGATGGGAATAGCATTGAATCTATAAATTATTTTGGGAAGTATGGCCATTTTCACAATATTGATTCTTCCTATCCATGAGCATGGAATGTTTTTCCATTTGTTTATGTACTGTCTTATTTCCTTGAGAAGTGGTTTGTAGCTCTTCTTGAAGAAGTCCTTCACATCCCCTCTAAGTTGTATTCCTAGGCATTGTATTCTATTTGTAGCAAATGTGAATGGGAGTTCACTCATGATTTGGCTCTCTATTATTGGTTTATAGGAATGCGTGTGATTTTTGGTTTGTAGGAATGCGTGTGATTTTTTATCCTGAGACTTTGCTGAAGTTGCTTATCAGCTTAAGGAGTTTGGGGGCTGAGATGATAGGGTGTTCTATATATACAGTTATGATATCTGCAAACAGAGACAATTTGACTTCCTCTCTTCGTTTCTGAATACCCTTTATTTATTTATCTTGCCTGATTGCCCTGGCCGGAACTTCCAATATTGTGTTAAATGGGAGTGGTAAGAAAGGGCATCCTTGTCTTGTGCTGGGTTTCAAAGGGAATGCTTCCAGCTTCTGCCTATTCAGTATATTATTTTCAGATATGTTCCATCAATTCCTAGTTTATTGAATGTTTTTAGCATGAAGTCGTGTTGAATTTTGTCAAAGGCCTTTTCTGCGTCTATTGAGATAATCAATAGATTATCTCATAGGTTCTTATTTGTCATAGGTTCTGTTTATGTGATGGATTACGTTTATTGGTTTGCATATGTTGAACCAGCCTCGCATCCTTGGGATGAAGCTGACTTGATTGTGGTGGATAGCTATTTGATGTGTTGCTGGATTCGGTTTGCCAGTATTTTATTGAGGATTTTTGCATCGATCTTCATCAGGGATATTGGCCTGAAATTTTCTTTTTTTGTTGTGTCTCTGCCAGGTTTTGGTATCAGGATGATGCTGGCCTCATAAAATGAGTTAGGGAGGAGTACCTCTTTTTCTGTTGTTTGGAATAGTTTCAGAAGGAATGGTACCAGCTCCTCTTTGTACCTCTGGTAGAATTCGGCTGTGAATCCGTCTGGAACCGGGCTTTTTATGGTTGGTAGGCTATTAATTACTGCCTCAATTTCAGAACTTGTTATTGGTCTATTCAGGGATTTGACTTCTTCCTGGTTTAGTCTGGGAGGGTGTATGTGTCCAGGAATTTATCTATTTCTTGTGGATTTTCTAGTTTATTTGCATAGAGGTGTTTATAGTATTCTCTGATGGTAGTTTGTATTTCTGTGGGATCAGTGGTAATATCCCTTTTATCATGTTTTATTGTGTCTATTTGATTCTTCTCTCTTTTCTTCTTTATTAGTCTTGCTAGCAGTCTATCTATTTTGTTGATCTTCTCAAAAAACCAACTCCTGGATTCATTGATTTTTTTGAAGGGTTTTTTGTGTCTGTATCTCCTTCAGTTCTGCTCTGATCTTAGATTTCTCATCTTGTGCTAGGTTTTGAATTTATTTGCTGTTGCTTCTCTAGTTCTTTTAATTGTGATGTTAAGGTGTCAATTTTAGATATTTCCCACTTTTTCTTGTGGGCCTTTAGTGCTGTAAATTTCCCTCTAATCACTGCTTTCGCTGTGTCCCAGAGATTCTGGTGTGTTTTATCTTTGTTCTTATTGATTTCAAAGAACTTATTTATTTCTGCCTTAATTTTGTTATTTACCCAGTAGTCATTCAGGAGCACGTTTTTCCATTTCCATGTAATTGTGCAGTTTTGAGTGAATTTCTTAATCTTGAGTTCTAATTTGATTGCACTGTGGTCTGAGAGAGTGTTTGTTATGATTTCTGTTCTTTTACATTTGCTGATTAGTGTTTTACTTCCAATTATGCGGTCAGTATTTGAATAAATGCTATGTGGTGCTGAGAAGAATGTATATTCTGTTGATTTGTGGTGGAGATTTCTGTACATGTCTATTAGGTCCTCTTGATCCAGAGCTGAATTAAAGTCCTGAATATCCTTGTTAATTTTCTGTCTCATTGATCTGTCTAATAGTGACAGTGGGGTTTTAAAGTCTCCCAGTGTTAATGTGTGGGAGTATAAGTCTCTTTGTAGTTCTCTGAGAAATTGCTTTATGAATCTGGGTGCTTCTGTACTGGGTGCATATATATTTAGAATAGTTAGCTCTTCTTGTTGCACTAATCCCCTTACCGTTATGTAATGACCTTGATTTTTTTATTTTGTTGGTTTAAAGTCTGTTTTATCACAGACTAGGATTGCAACCCCTGCTTCCTTCTTTCTATCTTTCTTTTTTTTTCTTTCCATTTGCTTGATAAATATTCCTCCATCCCATTATTTTGAGCCTACGCATATCTTTGCATATGATATGGGTCTCCTGAATACTGCACACCAATGGGTCTTGACTCTTTATCCAATTTGCCAGTCTGTGTCTTTTAATTAGGGAATTTAGTCTATTTATATTTAAGGTTAATATGTGTCTTTTAATTGGGGAATTTAGTCCATTTATATTTAAGGTTAATATGTGTCTTTTAATTGGGGAATTTAGTCCATTTATATTTAAGGTTAATATGTGTCTTTTAATTGGGGCACTTAGCCCATTTACATTTAAGGTTAATATTGTTATGTGTGAATTTGATCCTGTCATCATGATTCCAGCTGGTTATTTTGCACATTAGTTGATGCAGTTTCTTCATTGTGTCGTTGGTCTGTGTATTTTGGTATGTTCTTGCAGTGGCTGGTACTGGTTTTTCCTTTCCATATTTAGTGCTTCCTTCAGGAACTCTTGTAAGGCAGGCCTGGTGGTTACCAAATCCCTCACCATTTGCTTGTCTGTGAAGGATTTTATTTCTCCTTCACTTATGAAGCTTAGTTTGGCTCAATATGAAATTCTGGGTTGAAAATTCTTTTTTTAAGAATGTTGAATATTAGCCGCCACTCTTTTCTGGCTTGTAGAGTTTCTGCAGAGAGATCTCCTGTTAGTCTGATGGGCTTCCCTTTGTTGGTAACGTGACCTTTCTCTCTGGCTGCCCTTAACATTTTTGTTTGTTTCAAGCTTGGTGAATCAAATGATTATGTTTCTTGAGGTTGCTCTTCTCGAGGAGTATCTTTGTGGTGTTCTCTGTATTTTCCAAATTTTAGTGTTGGCCTGTCTTGCTATGTTGGGGAAGTTCTGGATAATATCCTGAAGAGTGTTTTCCAACTTGGTTCCATTCTCCCCATCACTTTCAGGTACACCAATCAAACATAGGTTTGGTCTTTTCACATAGTCCCATGTTTCTTGGAAGATTTGTTTGTTCCTTTGCATTCTTTTTTCTCTAATCTTGTCTTTACGCTTTATTTCATTAAGTTAATTTGCAATATCTGATGTCCTTTCTTCTGCTTGATTGGTTTGGTTATTATACTTGTGTATGTTTCATGCAGTTTTTGTGCTGTGTTTTTCAACTCCATCAGGTCATTTATGTTCTTCCCTAAACTGGTTATTCTAGTTAGCAATTCCTCTAATCTTTTATCAAGGTTCTTAGCTTCCTTGCATTGGGTTAGGACATGCTCCTTTAGCTCGGAAAAGTTTGTTATTACCCACCTTCTGAAGCTTACTTTTGTCAATTCATCAAAGTCATTCTCCATCCAGCTTTGTTCCCTTGCTGGCAAGGAGTTGTGATCCTTTGGAGGAGAAGAGGCATTCCGGATTTTGGAATTTTCAGCATTTTTGCACTGGTTCTTCCTCATCTTTGTAGATTTATCTATGTTTGATCTTTGATGGTGAAGGCCTTAGGATGGGTTTTGCATGGGTGTCTTTTTTGCTGATTTTGATGTTTTTGCTTTCTGTTTGTTAGTTTTCCTTCTAACAGTCAGCTCCCTCTTCTGCAGATCTGCTGGAGTTTGCTGGAGGTCCACTCCAGACACCGTTTGCTTGGGTATCACCAGCAGAGGCTGCAGAACAGCAAAGATTGCTGCCTGCTCCTTCCTCTGGAAGCTTTGTCCCAGAGAGGCACCTGCCAGATGCTGACAAGCTCTCCTGTATGAGGTGTCTGTCAACCTCTGCTGGGAGATGTCTCCTCATTAGGAGGCACCAGGGTCAGGGACTTACTTGAGGAGGCAATCTCTCCCTTAGCAGAGCTCGAGTGCTGTGGTGGGAAATCTGCTGCTCTCTTCAGAGCCAGCTGGCAGGAACGTTTAAGTCTGCTGAAGCTGTGCCCACAGCCCCGCCTTCCCCCAGGTGCTCTGTCCCAGGGTGATAGGAGTTTTATCTATAAGCCCCTGACTGGGGCTGCTACCTTTCTTTCAGAGATTTCCCACCCAGAGAGGAGGAATCTAGAGAGGCAGTCTGACTACAGTGGCTTTGCTGCACTGCCCTGGGCTCCGCCCAGTCCGAACTTCTTGGTGGCTTTGTTTACATTGTCTGGGGAAAACTGGGGCTCAAGCCTCAGTAGTGGCAGATGCCCTTCCCCCACCAAGCTCAAATGTCCCAGGTAGACTTCAGACTGCTGTGCTGGCAGTGGGTATTTCCAGCCAGTGGATCTTAGCTTGCTGGGCTCCATGGGGGTGGGATCCCCCGAGCAAGAACACCTGACTCCCTGGCTTTGGCCCCCTTCCCAGGGGAATGAACAGTTCTGTCTTTCTGGGGTTCACATCCCAGGTACGACTGGGGTATGAAAAACAAACAAACAAACAAAATTCTGCAGCTACCTCAGTGTCTGCTCAAATGGCTGCCCAGTTTTGTGCTTGAAACCCAGGGCCCTGGTGGTGTAAGCACCCGAGGGAATCTCCTGGTCTGTGGGTGGCAAAAACCATAGGAAAAGCATAGCATCCAGACTGGATAGCACCATTGCTCATGGCACAGTCCCTCATGGCTTCCCTTGGCTCGGGGAGGGAGTTCCCCAACCCCTTGCGCTTCCCGGGTGAGGCAACACCCCACCCTCTTCAGCTCACTGTCTGTGGGCTGCACCCACTGTCTAACCAGTCCCAATGAGATGAACTGATTACCTCAGGTGGAAATGCAGAAATCACCTGCCTTCTGTGTTGGTCTCGCTGGGAGCTGCAGGCTGGAGGTGTTCCTAATCAGCCATCTTGCTTGGAACCATGGAAGCATCTTTTTTCAAATCTAGGGCTCCATGAAACATTTTGAAAGCCGTTGATCTGTGGTTAATAGTTGGCAGTTAAGCCTGAGCTTCTCCAGATGCTTCTGTTACTATACCCTTGGATTTATTAATTTGGCTTCATACACGTGAGTTTCTTTGGTTGAGTCCATTATACAAAAATCTTCCTTTTAATGTAAGCATTTCCAGGTATAAATTTTCCTCCTATCACCTCTTTTGCTACATCCCATAAGTTTTAAGTATGTTATGTTTTCATTTTCATTTGATTCAAGATGTTTTCTTATTTGCCTTGTGATTGCATCTTTGGTCCATTGGTTGTTTAAAAGTATGTTTTTTAATTCTCACATATTTATGGATTTTCCAGTTTTTCTTCTGCTGATTTCTAGTTTCATTTTTATTGTGATCCAGAAAATATGCTTTGTATAATTTCTTTGTTTTTAAATTAACTAAGACTTATTTCGTGGCCTAATATATTATCTACTTGGAGAATATTCCACATGCATTTGAGAAGGATGTGTATTCTGTTATTATTGGGTGACATTGTCTATGTATGTTGTTAGGTCCTGCAGGTTTATAGGTCTATAGTGATGTTTAAGTCCTCTATTTCCTTACTAATCATCTACCTGGTTGTTTTATCCATTATTAAAATTGGGTCATTGAATTCATTTACTATTACTTTATTATTAAAGTAATGGTATTACTATGGTATTATTATTTTACTTTTACTATTATTGTGTTGCTATCTATTTCTTCAATTCTGTCATTGTTTGCTTCACATATTTAGGAAGTATGATGTTGAGTGCATTTAGTGTTATTGTTATATCTTGGTGAATTGGCTCTTTTATTATGTCATGCCTTTCTTTGTCTCTTGTACAATTTTTGACTTAAAGCCTATTTTGTCTAATAGTATAGCCACTCCTACTCTCTTTTGTTTACTATTTTCATGAAACATCTTTTTCTGTCCTTTCACATTCAACATGTGTGTTTTTACGTCAAAAATTAGTCTCTTTTAGACAGCATATAGTTAAATCCCAATTTTTAAAATCCACTCTGCCAATATATCTTTTGATTGAGGAATTTAATCCCATTTACATTTGAAGTCATTACAGATAGGAAAGGACTTATTGTTTCATTTTGTTATTGGTTTTGTATATACCATAGATTTTTTTGGTCCCTCGTTTTCTCCCTTGTTGCCTCTCTTTGTGTTTAGTTTTTTGGTTTTTTTTTTTTTTTTTTTTTTTTTTTAAAGTACATTCTATAAATATTTTTTGTGGTTGCCATGGGGATTATTCATAGCATCCCAAAGTTATAACAACATATTTTAAATTCATACCAACTTAACTTTAATTGCATACAAAAATTCTACTCCTTTCCAACTCCACCACTCATATATTTTGTTGGTATTACAAATTACATCTTTATGTTGTATAATCATTAATATAGATTCATAATTACATTATGCTTTTCTGTTTAGATCATGTAAAAGAATAAAAAGTGGAGTTATGAACCAAACTTACAATAATTCTGGTTTTTGTATTTGCCCATGTCTTTACCTTTACCAGAGAATATTATATTTGTGTATGGTTCAAGTTACTGTCTAAGGTCCTTTTTGTTTCAACTTGAGGGACTCCTTTTAGCATTTATTGTAGGGAAATTCTAGTGATAATGAACTTCCTCAGCTTTTATTTAGAAATATTTTAATTTCTCCCTCATTTTTAAAGGACAGTTTTGCTGTTTATAGAAATCTCGGGGCTGGGCGTGAGGGGGCGTGCGCGTGCGCAGGCGACGAGCCGAGGGACTAGGCAGAGCCGTGGAACCATCGGCAGGTCGCTGTCGCTCCACGCCTCCCGTCGCGCTGCCCGCCCGCTCAGCGTCCGCCGCCGCCATGGGAGTGCAGGTGGAAACCATCTCCCCAGGAGACGGGCGCACCTTCCCGAAGCGCGGCCAGACCTGCGTGGTGCACTACACCGGGATGCTTGAAGATGGAAAGAAATTTGATTCCTCCCGGGACAGAAACAAGCCCTTTAAGTTTATGCTAGGCAAGCAGGAGGTGATCCGAGGCTGGGAAGAAGGGGTTGCCCAGATGAGTGTGGGTCAGAGAGCCAAACTGACTATATCTCCAGATTATGCCTATGGTGCCACTGGGCACCCAGGCATCATCCCACCACATGCCACTCTCGTCTTCGATGTGGAGCTTCTAAAACTGGAATGACAGGAATGGCCTCCTCCCTTAGCTCCCTGTTCTTGGATCTGCCATGGAGGGATCTGGTGCCTCCAGACGTGTGCACATGAATCCATGTGGAGCTTTTCCTGGTGTTCCACTCCACTCTGTATAGACATCTGCCCTGACTGAATGTGTTCTGTCACTCAGCTTTGCTTCTGACACCTCCGTTTCCTCTTCCCCTTTCTCCTCGTATGTGTGTTTACCTAAACTATATGCCATAAACCTCAAGTTATTCATTTTATTTTGTTTTCATTTTGGGGTGAAGATTCAGTTTCAGTCTTTTGGATATAGATTTCCAGTTAAGTACATGGTCAAGTATTAACAGCACAAGTGATAGGTTAACGTTAGAATAGGAATTGGTGTTGGGGGGGTTGCAAGAATATTTTATTTTAATTTTTTGGATGAAATTTTTATCTATTATATATTAAACATTCTTGCTGCTGCGCTGCAAAGCCATAGCAGATTTGAGGCGCTGTTGAGGACTGAATTATTCTCCAAGTTGGGAGATGTCCTTGGGTTAAATTAAAAGCCCTACCTATAACTGAGGTGGGGATGGGGAGAGCCTTTGCCTCCACCATTCCCACCCCATCCTCCCCTTAAACCCTCTGCCTTTGAAAGCAGATCATGTTCACTGCGATGCTGGACACTACAGGTATCTGTCCCTGGGCCAGCAGGGACCTCTGAAGCCTTCTTTGTGGCCTGGCTTATTTTTTTTGTTTTTATTTTTTTTCGTCCTGTGGTTTTTCTAATGGACTTTCAGGAATTTTGTAATCTCATAACTTTCCAAGCTCCACCACTTCCTAAATCTTAAGAACTTTAATTGACAGTTTCAATTGAAGGTGCTGTTTGTAGACTTAACACCCAGTGAAAGCCCAGCCATCATGACAAATCCTTGAATGTTCTCTTAAGAAAATGATGCTGGTCATCGCAGCTTCAGCATCTCCTGTTTTTTGATGCTTGGCTCCCTCTGCTGATCTCAGAGTTTCCTGGCTTTTCCTCCCTCAGCCCCTTCTCACCCCTTTGCTGTCCTGTGTAGTGATTTGGTGAGAGAAATCATTGCTGCCCCCTCCCCCCAGCACCATATATGAGTCTCAAGTTTTATTATTGCAATAAAAGTGCTTTATGCTGGCTTTTCTCAAAAAAAAAAAAAAAAAAAAAAAAAAAAAGAAATCTCAGTTGACAGGTTTCTCTTTTCTTTCAGCACTTTAAATATATCATCCCACTGCCTTCTGGCCTGCAAGGTTTCTGCTGAGAATCTATTATTGAGGAATCCCTAAATGTAATGAGTTGCTTTTCTTTTGCTGCTTTTGAGATTCTTTTTGTCTTTAGCATTCAGTCCTTCAACTATAATGTTCTTGGTGTGGAACTCTTTGGGTTTATCCCACTTGGAATTTGTTAAGTTACTGCATTTGTGGCCGGGCGCAGTGTCTCACCCCTGTAATCCCAGCACTTTTAGAGGCCGAGGCGGGTGGATCAGGAGGTCAGATCGAGACCATCCTGGCTTACATGGTGAAACCGTGTCTCTACTAAAAATACAAAGATTAGCCGGGCGTGGTGGTGGGCACCTGTAGTCCCAGCTACTCAGGAGGCTGAGGCAGGAGAATGGCATGAACCCCGGAGGCAGAGCTTGCAGTGAGCCGATACCATGCCACTGCACTCCAGCCTGGGCAACAGAGCGAGATTGTGTCTCAAAAAACAGAAAAGAAAAGAAAAGAAAGTTCTTGCATTTGTATTTCATTGTGTTTCCTAGATTTGGGCTTTGGCCATTGTTTCTTCAGATTAGCTTACTGCCACTTTCTCTCTCTCCTCCTTCAGGAACCCCTACAATATGTGTATATGTCTGCTTCATGAGGCCCCATAAGTCCTTTAGGCTCTATTTACTTTTTTTTTTCATTTTTTATTCTTTTTGTTCCTCAGGACTAATATTTTCAAATGACCTGTCTTAAAGTTTGCCTGGCTGTTTGTTTTTTACCTGTTTCAGTCTTCTGTTGGTCCCTTCCAGTAAATTTTTAGTTTGGTTATCATATGAGGGGTCTTCAAAAAGTTCATGGAAAATGAATATTATGAAGAAGCTATGCACTTGTTTCACAGTTTTTTGCACCAGAATAAGCTTATGCTAACTCACCATAATATATTTGAAAAGGATCTAGTTTGAGACACTAAGAAGGATAAAACATTAGTTTGAAAAGAGCCCCTATCAGAGCAACATGCATTCTACTAAAATTGAAGTAAGAACAAACATCAAATTTATGGTGAAGCTTGAATGGAAGAATGGTGAAATCATTGATGCTTTACAAAAAGTTTATGGGGACAGTGCCCAAAAGAAATAAGCCAAATGGAGAACTCATTTTAAGAAGGGATGAGGTGATGTTAGAGATGAAGCCCACAGAGACACATCCACATCAATTTGCAAGGAAAAAATTAATTTTGTTTGTGTCCTCTAATTGAAGAAAACCGATGATTAACAGCAGAAATAATAGCTAGTACCATAAACATCTCTATTGGTTCTCTTTGTATTATTCTGACTAAAAAATTAAACAAACTTTCCATTGAATGAGTGCTAAAACTGTTGCATCAGATCAGCTGCAGACAAGAACAGAGCTTTCAAGAGAAATTTTTAACAAGTGGGATGAAGATCTTGAAGGATTTCTTTAAGGAATCGTAACAGGAAATGAAACATGGCCTTCCCAGTCCAATCCTGAAGACAAAGTACAGTCAAAGCAATGGCTACCAAGAGGTGAAAGTGGTCCAGTCAAAGCAAAAGCAGACTGGTGAAGAGCAATGTCGTGGCAACAGATTTTTGGATGCTCAAGGTATTTTGCTTGTTGACTTTCTGGAAGACCAAAGAATGATGACATCTACTTATTATGAAAGTGTTTTGAGAAAGTTAGTCAAAGCTTTAGTAGGAAAATTCTGGGAAAAGCGTCATCAGAGTATTCTCCACCATGATGATACTCCTGCTCATTCCTCTCATCAAACAAGGGCAATTTTGCAAGAGTGTCTTTCGGTGGGAAATCATTAGGCTTCCACCTTAGAGTCCTCATTGGATTTGACTCTTTTCAACTTTTGTTTCCTAATCTTAAAAAAAAAGTTTTTTTAAAGCACCAATTTTTCTTCAGTTAATAATGTACAAAAGACAACATTGATATGGTTCAATTCCCAGGACCCTCAGTTCTTTAGAGATGGACTAAATGGCTGGTATCTTCACTTACAAAATTGTCTTGACCTTAATGAATTATGTGCTGAGAAATAAAGTTTATGTATTGTATTTTTATCTTTTAATTCCTTTTTTCCATGAACTTTTTGAAGTCCCCTCATACTTACCAAAGCTCTAGATGACATAAAATTTCAGGATATGTTGTATGTGATAGTTTCTAGGTCTCCCACAAAGATACTTCAGAAGTCTGTTGTTAGGCTAGGTGCAGTGGCTCAAGGCCGGGCAGTGGCTCATGCCTGTAATCTCAGCACTTTGGGAGGATGAGGTGGGCAGATCACTTGAGGTCAGGCGTTCGAGACCAGCCTGGCCAACATGGTGAAACCTGGTCTCTACTAAAAATACAAAAAAATTAGCTGGGCACAGTGGCGGGCACCTGTAATCCCAGCTACTCAGGAGGCTGAGGCAGAAGAATCACTTGAACCTGGAGGCGTAGGCAGCAGCGAGCCGTGATCACGCCGCTGCACTGTAGCCTCGGTGACAAAGCGAGACTCTGTCTCAAAAAAAAAGAGAAAGTCTGTTGTTGTTTACTTGGTGTTTTCATGGGGAAATGAGGACCTCTTTCAATGTAACTCATTCCTGATGTACTTCTGTAAATACACTTTTATTTTCACAGTAAATAATGTCATTTTCTCCCTAAATAATGCAACTATGCTTTCAGGGATGCTGTTGTTGCTATTGAAATAAACAGCTGATCATGCAGAGTTGAAGGGATAGGCATAGTTTTTATGAAAATTTAGAGCAGAAGAAAGGACCAGAAAAGTATATGTAGAACAAATGTTTGTAAACAAATTTGACATCTTAAGATGAACTTCTCTAGACCTGCTGAAAGGCTATTAGAAAATTCTAGGTTTGACATCAGATAATCTATGAAATGCTTTTGGGAGGAGGGCTAGGTAGTACAAATCTAATTTCTAACCCAAAGTTAATAAAGACAGTCAAATTTTCCCAATGATGCATGGATATGTCCTATTTTTAAAATTCTCTTTCAGAACTTTATCATAATTTTCTGAGAAATACCCAGTTTTAAATAGAAGATCCCTGTTCAAA
The DNA here is from genome assembly GCF_008728515.1 of Papio anubis. Lineage (NCBI taxonomy): Eukaryota > Metazoa > Chordata > Mammalia > Primates > Cercopithecidae > Papio > Papio anubis. The sequence goes on from NC_044989.1 coordinate 38,130,651, forward strand.
GTAGGAAACCAATTTTCCCACAGCTGGTTTTTTTTTTAATGTGGGAAGAGACTAGCCTACATGTTCTCTTTTGTTTTGTTGCCCAGTTTGCCTGGTGCTATGCTAATACCACATTGACCCAATTTCTTTAGCTTTGTCCTTTATACTGCAGTCCTGATATTGTTTCTTCAAACTTGTGTTGGCTCTTCTTGCACTTGCCTTTCCATATTAATTTTAGGGTCAGGTCTGTTCCATAGAAAATTCCATTGGAATTTTTCTTAGAATTGCATTAAAAGTGTTAATTAATATAGAGCCTTATGAAATTGTTTTAATTAAATTTTCCTATCCAAGAATATATTGTTTTCCATTTACTTAGGTATTCTTTAATGTTCTCAGATATTATTTTGTAATTTTCTCCAGAAAAGTCATTTTAAAACTTCTGTGAATTTTTTCCATAGGTATCTTATATTTTTCCTACTATTATAAATGCTATATTTTTATAAAATTTTGTTTTCTTGTTTTACAGAGTATAAGAGCACAATTGATTTTGGAAGATTGATTATAAATCTTAATTAGTTCTAATTACCTATATGTAAATTTTGTTAGGTCCTCTATTGAATAATCTTCAAAAAATAAGATTGTTTCTTCTTTCCAATTATTATAATTTTTTGCTTTTCTTTTAATATTGTTCCAAGAAGACCTCCAGTACAATGTCGAATAGAAAAGCAATATTGGACATCTTTTTCTATTCTTGATTTTGAAGAGACTGCTTCTAATGTTTCATAATTAAGTGTGAAATGTATTACTGTTTTTAGTTCATAGCCTTTTTCAGGTTTGAAAGTCTCCTCCCTCCCTCCCTTCCTTCCTATGTTTTCTTTCTTTTTTTTTTTTCTCTCCTGCTTACTTCCTTGCTTTCTCTTTCTTTCCTTCCTTTCCCTTTCCCATTTCCTTTCCCTTTCCCTTTTCAACAGTTTCTTGCTCTCCCAGGCTGGAGTGCAGTGGCACAATCATAGATTACTGCAGCCTCAACTTTCTATGCTCAAGCAATCCTCTCACCTCGCCCTTCTGAGTAGTTGGGACTACAGGTGTGGGCCACTAAACCCAGCTAATTTTTTTATTTTTTGAAGAGACAGTGTTTTGCCATTTTGCCCTGGCTGGTTTTGGACTCCTGGGCTCAAGTGATGTTCCTGCCTCCTGAAGTGCTGGGAATGTATATACCACACCTGGCTCCCCTCTATTTCTTGTTTAAGGTTTTGGTATTTCTTTTGTCCTGAAGTGGTGTTGGAATTTATTGGAAAAAAAATTTTTTTGGTAATGACTGAAATGATCAGATAGGTCTTATCTGTTGCGCCGGAGAAATTGTCTAATGTCAAACGGTGCTTGTAATTTCTAGTATAATCTCAATTTGGCTGTGATACATAATTTTATGTTTGTTACAATTGCTCGATTGATATTTTATTGAGGATTTTTGCATTTATGTTTATGTGTAAGATTGGCCTATAATTTTTATTTTTTGTAATATTCATGTTTGGTTTTTGTGTGAGTTATATTAGTTTGCTAAAATAAACCTGAGGGGCATTCCATCTTTAGTAATTCTTTAGAAGAATTTGAATAAGCCTAATTCTTTGGATATATGGCAGATTTCACAATAAAACTATTCTGTGTGTGCATGGGAGAGACAGAATGAGAGCAAGAGATAGCAAGTTGGAGTAGATACATAATTCTGATGTAATTCATTTAATGGCTATAGCAACATTTGAGTTTTTATTCTTATAAAGAATAACATAAAGATAATAGCTTTGTACCTTTATAAAAGCTATATATTATTTTTTACCATAAAGGTCCATCTTTTAAATTATTTAATTTGGTGGTTTTAATTTATTTGCAGAGTTGCCCATTTTTAAATTGAATTATTTGTCTTTTTGTTGAATTGTTTTATATATATTTTGTATACAAGTCTCTTATCAGATACATGATTCATAATGTATTTTCTTCTATTCTGTGGGTTATCTTTTCACTTTTTTAATGGTGTCTTTTGAAGCACCTAAGTTTTTCATTTTGATAAAGTCCAATTTATACATTTTTTTGGTCACGTGTGCTTGTGATGTCGTGTCTAAGAAACCATTGCCTAATCCAAGATCACAAATATTTGCTCCTGTGTTTTCTTATGAGAACGAAAACGTATACATATGAAATGTTGTCAAACATTTTATAGTTCTAGCTCTTACACTTAGGTTTGATACATTTTGAGTTAATTTTTATATATGATAGGAAGTGAGAGTTCATTTTTTGCGTTTGCTTATCCATTTGTTCTAGCACTATTTGTTGAAGAGTATTGTTTCCTCTACTAAATTGTCTTGGCACTCATCAAAATAAACTATAATTTTAAGAATTTATTTCTCGACCCTTAATTCTGAATAGATGATCCATAATGTCTATTTCATATGTCTTACCCCAAGGACTAAAATATATTCATCTGTATTTTGTACTAGATTTTTAAAATATATAATATTTTCTTATACTATCCAGAGTTATGTTTTTTAAAAATACAAGGTAGAGTTTCAGTTTCATCTTTTTCCATAGAAATAACCATTTTTCCCAGCTGAATGCCAGAATTTCCTACTAATCTTACATGCCAACTCTCCCATGTACCACATTTTCGTATACGTGTGGGTCTGTTTCTAGGCTCTGTTCTGTTTCATCATTCACTCATCTATTCCTGTACCAATACCACACTGTCTTTAATTATTATAGCTTCATAGTAGGTCCTAATATCTGGTGGGGTAAGTTTTCTCCCCTTGTTCCCTTTCTTTAAGAGTGCTTTGGCTGTCCTGGGCTCTTTGCTCTTTCATATAACTTTTAGAATCATCTTATTTAATTCTATGAAAATTCCTATTAGACTTATAAAGTTTGAATTGCATTGAATCTATAGATTAACCTGGAAATAATTCACATATTTATGATATTAGGTCTTCTAAACCATGAACATGATATATTTCTCCATGAATTTAGGTCATTTTATAAACATCTTTTAATATGCTTTTATAATTTTCTCCATCAAATTTTCATATGTCTTTTGTTAGATTTATTCCTAGCCATTTGATATTCTCTGAGGTCATTGCAAATGGAATGTTTTATGTGATTATGTTTGTAGTTTTTTGCTGATATGTAGAAATTAAACTGACTTTCATAAGTTAATCTTATATTCAGCCAATTTGGTAAACTCCTGTTAATCATAATTTATAGATTTTTTGTTTTTATATAAATAATCATAACATCTGCAATAATAAGATTACATTTGAACAAAGATATGAAATATGCAAAGAAGTAAACTATATGAATATCTGGAGAACATACCAGCCAGAAGAAAAAGAAAATACAAAGGGTTTAAAGCAGGAACATGACTGATATGTTCAAGGAATATCAAGAATTAGAGTTTCTGGAATGCTGTGAGCAAGCAGGAAAGTGATAGAAGATAAGGCCAGAGGTTTTGGACCAGATTATGTTAGGTCTTGTAGACCACTGAAAGGGCTTAGGTTTTCACTCTGACTTGGGCATCTGTTGGAGGGTTTTGAGCAAAGGAGTGACATGATCTGAGTTATTCTTACTACTGTGTTGAGAATAGAATATAAGGGTCAAGGATTAAAGCAAAGAGGTGTGATAAGGGGTCATTGCAGTTATCCACATGAGATAATGGAAGCTTAGACTAAGGTGGTAGTGGGGAGAGGTGGGGAGAAGTGGCTAGATTCTGGATGTATTTTGAAGATAGAACCAACAGGATTTGCTAACAGACTGGGTATTGCTTAAGAGAAAGAACAAAGAAGCATCAAGGATGATTACAAGTTTTTTGGTTTGAGCAATTGGAAGAGTAGAGTTTCCATTAGTAAAGAATGTTATTGAAGAAGTGGGAGATCAGTTCATACAGCGTCTTCTTTATAAGGCATATGAAAGAAATTTAAGAACTTGCTTTGTCAGTATTTTTGTTTGTTTCTATCTAATGGGAGCTGCAAGTTGTGAAACTGCATTGCCTGCTAGAAAATGAAGAACATTTGTGTCCTTTGTAGCAAAGATATAGCTATCTAAAATTTGTGTGTGTTTCATATTGACTTCATTCACATTTGGCCTTTCTCTTTTTTCACTACTTCTAATTTATTCTCTTATATGTTATATATCCTTGTATACCTCCTTAAAACCTTTAGAACAGAGTCTGAATTAATAAAAAAAGTTGTTTGCATTGTTTGCTGGCAAAAATGAAATATGGGTAATAGTATTAGTTTTTAAAAACCAAGTTAAAATTTAAATTTAGAACGTCATCTTGAACTATAAATATGTGTTTGTGTGAGTTTACATACTCACAGTTTTGAGTGCCTGCTGAGTTCCTACAACTCTATATCATCCATTCAGCAACATTCAGTGAACAGTGCTGTTCTAGGCACTTGATACATCAATTAATGAATCTACCCTTCAGGGAGCTTGCATTCTACTGGGGAGGATACTGACAAACAGCACATGTAGTAAATTAGTAAATTACACAGTGTGTTAGAAGGTAATACATGCTATGGGGGAAAAGAAAAAGCATGATAAGGGAGTTTAGAGATGAAGGGAATATGGGGATTGCGGTATTAGAGTGGTCTGGATGGGCCACATTGAGAAAATGAAATTGGAGCAGAGACGTGAAGGAGAGAGTTATGTGGCTGTCTAAGGGAACAGCATTTCATTAGAGGGAAAGGCAAGTGGAGGTTCCGAGGTAGGCACATGCTTAGAATATTGAAGGAACAGCTAGGTGACCTGTGTGGATTTGAATGAGTGAGAAGAGTGGTAGAAAATGAGAGAAAAGAGGTAATGGGATCGAGGGCAAATTGCGCAGGGACTTGTAGACTTCTGTTAGGACTAGAACTTTTTCTGAGTGAGAGTGGGTGCCACTGCAGAGTTTCAAGCATAAGAGGGGCATGATTTGACTTGCATTTTAAAAAGATTGCTCTGGCTGTTATACATAACTTTCAAAGGAGTTGATGATTATTTCTGCGATTTTAGGTATATTACAGCTAATACTGACACAGAAGAACAGAGTTTCCCAGTCCCTAAGGCATTTAACACACATGTAGAGGAATTAAATTTAGATGTCCTTCTTCAGAAGGTAGATCATTTACGTATGAACGAGTCTGGCAAGTCGGAGAGTTTTGAACTACTTTGTGACCACAAAGAAAAGGTAAGAGACATGACAATAGCACTTCGTATAGTTTCATTTTTTTATTTAATCTGCCATCTCATTCAGTTATGACTACAATAATTGTGTCATGGTTCCTTCCCACAAGCTAAATGATTGATGTAAAATTTCTCTATAAAATGACTAAAATTGTTTTAAATTTATGTTATTTTTTATTTAAAATGGCTAAAATTTTTTTTTAAATTTATAAAAGTAAATGTAAACGTTTATTAGACTCTAAGGTCATAAAAATGAGAACCAGAGCTATAATTATGCAGATTTACCTTTATTTGATTTTTTTTTTTTTTTTTTTTTTTACTAATTTATATATTTAACAAATATTTTGAGACAGCTATGGGTATTTAAAGCTATTTCTACCAATGGTCATTTGTTAATTTTGCAGTGTTTAATGTTGGGTCTGAATAAGAAAAGCCTGTCCAGAGCTCTCACCACCACCACTAAAAAAAAATTTAAAATTAAAATTAAAAGAGTTTGCAGTGTCCCATGGAGAAAGAAATCTCTATTTCTCTGAGGATTTAGCAACTCTAAACACATTGTCTAAAACCTGATAGATCTCCAGGATTATATTTAGGTAATTTAAGTAAAAAAACTGACTGCTCTTTTGAGTGTATGCATTTTCAACTTACAGATATTAACTGAGATGCTCATTATATTGATAATAGATAACTTGGAAAGGAAAAGAAGAAAAGGATACGACAGCTCAGGAAGAATTTCTAGATTTTGGTGCCTATCAAATCTCTCCTCTGCATAGATGGAGCTAGTGTCTGGATAATATTAATTGGTTTTAAGATCCAAATGTAACACTACATTAGGTCATATTTCTTAGCCATGAGTATTTGGATTAAAAATGTTTCACACTGAAATATGCATATACATAGATTCAATAATCTATAAATACCAGTTTAGCTGCCCAAGTTTTTTCAAAGTTGCAGTAGAAAACAAGAATAGAATAGACAAGTTACCAAGTTAATTTAACAGGCAACTCCATCTTTTTTTTTCAGTTTAGAGATGAAATAGAGTTTATGTGGCGATTTGCTCGTGCTTATGGAGACATGTATGAACTATCTACAAACACACAAGAAAAGAAACATTATGCTAATATTGGTAAGCATTTTGTAAAGATTTTTCTCAACTAGCAATTAAGATCTATAGTAAATCATGCAGCCGTAAAAAAGGATGAGTTCATGTCCTTTGCAGGGACATGGATGAAGCTGGAAACCATCATTCTTAGCAAACTAACACGAGAACAGAAAACCAAACACATGTTCTCACTCATAAGTGGCAGTTGAACAATGAGAACACATTGACACAGGGAGGGGAACATCACATAGCAGGGCCTGTTGGGGTGTGGGAAGCTAGGGGAGGGATTGCATTAGGAGAAATACCTAATGTAGATGTAGGGTTGATGGGTGCAGAAAACCACCATGGCACGTGTATCCCTATGTAACAAACCTGCATGTTCTGCACATGTATCCCAGAACTTAAAGTATAGTAAACAAAAGATCTATAGTAAACCACTACTGAATTTTAATTAAAGCTAAATTATCTTAGCTAAAACCAAAATGTTTAATCTATTTTAATATATTATGGTGCAAAAAAATGTGCAGTCTCAGAACAGAAAGGCATTTTAGGACTAAAGTGTATGTCCTTCAGAAATATTTGAGTATATTAGAATAGGTAACTGAAAAAACTTAAATTTCATCTTTTAACTTCATAAAACATAGAAAGACAAGAAATGTAGTGGCAGTGTTTGAGAAACAACAGGCAGAGGACAAGTGTCTTCAGCAATTGTCAACCACAGTTAAAGTAACACATCTTACTTCTATAATGTAGAACTCCAGGGATCACAAAGAATAAACTTGCAGACTTTAATATTTTTCCAAATGTATCGTGATGAAACAAGATTAACCTTGTTAAAAACTCTGATAATTGTCTAAGCTGAACGATGATTACATGTTGGTTCATTATTCTGTCATCTATACTTTTTTGTATGTTTTTGAAATTTTTCATCACAACAAGAACAACTAAATAGAATGTCAAATTGTTATTTTTATACCTCACCTTGACTCTTACTCGATGTCAAAATGTGTTCCTGCAAAAGCCCTTACCTGCCATCTCTCTGAGTGTCAGTATAGTACTTTGACATCAAAATCCTTTGAATTCTTCATTTATTCCGAAGGCTTCTCTTTTCCAGGCTTTTCTTCTAGAAAAGATAGCCAGAGGAAGACACAGCAAGAGAGATTTCTACCCAGTCTAGTTCTCTGTAATTTTTATTTTCAAGTAGAAAGTTTTACTAAACTCCTTGTAATTATATTTTTCCACTTGGAGATTCATTTGCTAAATGACCTTTGTGCTTTAGTTTCCCCCAGTGGGAGGAGAATGAGAGGGCTTCCCCCTCTTGTTTGCATATTCGTCATCATCTTTGTGGAGTTTTTCTGTAGCAATCCAGTTTGCAGACCATATACAAAACAGAATTCTAGAGCAGAGATGTATTAATTTCAATGTGAATAAAAACTTAACCAAGGAGAACAAGGAGATTTATTTTCATATCTACTGAGAAAATCAAAGTATATCTATGTAAACTGTTCCAACATTCATCAATATTAGATACATTTTTTTCATAAGTACCTGCCCTACCCTGGGTATTATGTGCTAAGGTAGGAATAGGATAGCAAAATAGACATGTTTTCAGACTACAGGGGAGCTTATGGCTTTGTAGGGGAGGCAGCACTATTCAAATAATCATACATATACAAAAACGAATGGAAGTAAGCTCTTATTAAAGAAGAGTACAGAGGCTGGATGCAGTGGCTCATGCCTGTAATCCCAGCACTTTGGGAGGCCAAGAGGGGCAGATAGCTTGAGCTCAGGAGTCTGAGACCAGCCTGGGCAACATAGGGAGACCTTGTCTCTACTAAAAACAACACACAACTGAGGTGGGAGGATCAGTTGAGTCCAAGAGATCAAGGCCACAGTGAGCCATGATCTCACCACTGCACTCCAGCGTGGGTAACAGAGCAAGACCCTGTGATTGATTGATAGATAGATAGATAGATAGACAGATAGATAGATAGATAGATAGATAGATAGATAGATAGATAGAGAACAGGTTGCTTGCAAGCACATGTAGCAGAAAGGAGAATATGATGGCAGAGGATGGAGGTTGATGCAGGGAAGTCTTTCTTATGGAAGTTACAGTTTCCCATAGGTAAAATCGCTCTGGATCTCTACTCTTAAATGGAATGGGAGTTTAATTGAGTTAATGTCTTAGGTGGTGAAATTCATAAAGAAATAGGTTGAAGGGAATTCAGGGGCAAAAATGAAGCATAGGATTGAAATAGGATATATCCAAAAAAAAGAGAGAAGAGTTTATAGTGCCAAAGAAAAAGGAGTAGAAAAAGCCTCAGATGTGTTCATTCAGATATTGAAATAAAAGTAAAAGAATTCCTTTAATTTATCCATTTAATAAATATTTATTCAAAATTATTTTGTCAAGGAACAGTATGAAAATAAAGGGTGGAGGGAAGTGGAGGAGAGAGAGAAGGAGAGGCATAAATGTGATGAAGGCTGCACAACACTAAGGAACTTACTCTATGGAAAAGATAATAAAGGGACAGCCAATTATATTCAGTGTATAAGGAGTAAGTGCTTAGTAATGGTAATAGCCAGGTACACTGGAGCTGAGAGCAAGGCAGGGGCTCAGACCAGCCATGGAAGAATGTTGGGATTCAGCATGAGGGAGGAGGAAGTGCAGAAGATTTCTTCTCATAATAGCATTATTAAGGTTGTTATGCTTAGGAAAGATTTGATCACGGGAGAGTACAAAATTCTTTGATAAAACTGAAAGTGAGTATATCATTATGCAGTATGTTTCTGAAGTATTATGATATTAATCTTATATTTAAAGAAACATTACTCTAATTTTCCTAATTAAGTAATCGATATGAATGCATCATAAAGATGACAAAATACAGTTATCTAAAGGAAATAGCTTTACTTTTGTCCTGACTACGTAAGTGAGGCTATGAATCTAGTTTGTATACTACCCAGCTTCTTTTTATATTCTTGGAGTGATGGAATCACCTCTATTTCAGGCTTCTGGTAGTACGCTGAAAGTTTTATTCATTTGGTAATGTAGCTAAAAAATTGATTTAGTTTTTAATGTTTTCTACATTAAAAAACATGTTTTTAATCATTTAAAATTGCTAATTTCTTTAATATTTGTTCACAGTGCAGTTAATTATTATTAAAACACTTCACTTTTTAATTCTTTCAAATTTATGTAGATTTCTACACGGAATATTTCTCTTAATGGATAGTGCTGTAGAATGGCACCTTAACAAATTAACAAATAGAACCGTGGTTTCAGAATAAAATATTTGTATTTATAAAGATTATCTCGGCCACTTATTTAGAAAGGCATTTTGCATATCCTTGGATAGTCTCTTCAAGATAATAATAATAATAATGGATCAGGGAGAAAAGAAGTTATAAAACAAAATGGCCTCTTTTGAGAAAGATTCTCAGAATACAGTTCTGTTTTATTGCAGGTATTTTGATTTTCCAAGCCATAAACAAACCTGTATCCAAATTATTATTATTATTATTATTTATTATTATTATTATTATTGAGATGGAGTCTTGCTCTGTCCCCCAGGCTGGAGTGCAATGGTGTGATCTCAGCTCACTGCAACCTCTGCCTCCTGGGATCAAGCGATTCTCCTGCCTCAACCTCCTGAGTAACTGGGATTACAGGCATGCACCACCACACCCAGCTGATTTTTGTGTTTTTAGTAGAGACAGGGTTTCGCCATGTTGGCCAGACTGGTCTCGAACTCCTGACGTCAGGTGATCCACCTGCCTTGGCCTCCCAAAGTACTAGGATTACAGGCGTGAACCACCACGCCCGGCCCCAAATTAATTATTACATTGTTAAAAATTACTCTAAAACTAAGTAAAATAATTTGGGGGAATTATTTATGTCACTGAACTTGTTCATTATTGTGAACGATTAGGCAGGAACTTCTCAGGCTTCCCAGACTCCTTCCCTTACTCCTTCAGGAAGAGTTAGTTACCCACTCTGCTGTGCCCTCTTTTTCATCGTGCTCTTACTTTTTTATTTTTGCATGTAACTTATTTGTTTATATACCTGCAGCATACAGAACAGTGAGCCCTTGGAGGTCAAGGACTCTGTCTTATTTGACATTTTATTCCCAGACACAGTACAGCACGTAGTAGGTACTCAGTAAATGTTGTTTGAATGGAATACAAAAAATTTCTATTACGCTTTGTAAGCAATAATTAAATGACGTTTCTTGCACTTGGTTAAGTTGCTTAGTCTAGTGTGTGTCAGACCTTAGCATACATCAGAATCATTGGAGGCTCATTAAACCACAGATTACTGGGCCCCAATCCCACAGTGTGTGATGGAGTAGATCTCCCATGTGGCTGAAAAGTTCTCAAAGTTGCCACGTGATGCTGATGCTTCTGGTCTTAGGACCATACTTTGTGAACCATTGAGCTAATTCAATAATCCACCTCCTACCAACTCACACGAAGGTACTAAGTATAAGCACTCTTATCTTTCAGGAAGAACTTTAAGTGAAAGGGCTATTAATAGAGCACCCATGAATGGACATTGTCATCTGTGGTAAGTATATAGGTTTTATGCAGTCTTTTAAATTCTAACCTGCCTCTTTATAAATTAAATGGATTTTTCAAAATATTGTTGACCCATACGTTTAATCTGTCAGTCACATTCACTGAAAAATGTATATAATAGCACAGTAACTGTTCTTATTCTGTTTATTCACATATTGTTATTATGCATCTTTTAAATATATTTAAGGGAAACTTATTGAAAAATTCTTGAATGAATCTACGAAGTCTACTGGCTTTGAAGATGATATGTTATAATTAAATCTAGTTCAGCATAACATTTTGTTTGAACACAAATGCTAAAATGTTAGCATGTTTCTAAATGAAATGTAGAAAAGCACGTCAACCATTTCTTATGCATTGATGTGTCGTAATATACAAATTCCACAGATCAAGGAAAAGCCATTTATGATATAAAAAGTTCAAACAAAGAGAATCTAATTAGTTAGATTGGTATAGGTAAATATTCTTAGAGCAAAAAAAAAAAATCATTCTTGTGTTTGGACCCTTTGTATGTTTATGTAAACATTATTTTATAAATATAAATTATAAATTATAAATTATAAAACACAAGAAGGAATATATTGTTTTTAATTATTATTCTTCCTTTTACTTGTAGTTGCATTTTTACATTTATAGTTCCTTGGTTTCTTTTTCTCTCCAGCAATACAGGTGCCCCAGATAGTGGGGAAGATACAAAAATAAATGTATGACGCTTTCTTCAGCCCTAAGTTTCCAGAAATCCACCCTTCTTTGCGATTACTTTATTTCCCATCCCTATGATGTAGGGGCACTCTTAGGCAAAATCTCTCTTAAAATGGCTCCCTTTCCACAGGTCCACAGTTGTCCCACAGAAGACTCATTTTTTTCCCACCAAAATCTGAAGTACAAACCATTTTCTCAAAGTAGACCTGTTTTTTCACCTGCCACCAGCAGGGGGAGCTCCATTCACAGACTCTCACTTCAAATTCCTTGGGGAGGAATCCGGTAACATTTTATTTGTCCAAACTCAAAAGGACACATGCCAAAATATGAATAGATTTTTTGATGCTGCCCTCCCATAGTTTTAGATGAGATGCGAGCCTAGCCCCTGCCCTCTGTCATGAGAGGGTGGAAGTTGGAACCCACAGCACCCTAACCCTGGAGAAATCCTCACTCCCAGTCTTTTCCTCCCTCCGGTGAATTCTTTGCCTTCTCTTATGTAGCCTGGAGAAGAGTGAAGGGCTAAATCTGGCAAAACCTGGGAATAATTTCTTAGTATGTCACGGATGAGTAATAGAGGATCTTGCTTTAGGGATTGGAGTACCTAATAGATAAAGTATTGTTTTGTATTCTTGATGCCTCTGCCAAAATTCTAGGGAAAAAGGTAATTTTCCAGGTAACAATTTGGTACAGACTTTTAAGATCATTTCCCTAGAACAGAGGGTCTTGGCTATTATATTAGCCAGGTTTACCTATATAATCTAATTTACATAATAACACTAGTAGATTAACATATATGTTAAAGCACTTTCGTTCTTCTACTTTTAGTAGTAACTGTAATAAATTTGTGGTGATCAAGCCCTACTGTCTCTCTTCATCTCCTTTGATAATGGAGGTATTTGGAAACTGGTTAGCCTAATAAGGATGCAGAAAGAACATTAAAGTCCTACTTTTAACTCTCAACTCCTCCTCCTCCCCTCCTCTTCCTGTCTCTTACCTCTGGCCCCTCTGTTCCCTCCCCTCCTCTTCCTTCTCTTCTTTCTCCCCCTCCTCTATTGCTCTTCCTTTCCCATCCTCTGTCCTCTTCCTTCTCTCCTACATGCATCTGTACCCACGAAGAATCACATTAAAAATGTGCATTTGGTGTAAATCCTCAATTTGAGGTTATTTATCAGTGTGGGTTTCCAAATTTTTATAGAGGAACAATGTTGAATTTTCTCTGAGGGCTTCATTAAGTACCTTGAAATGTATCTTGTGAACATAAATTATGCTGAACTCTGGTTTTCCCAGTCTGTCTTCCACTAATGTGGTTACATCTCCTTTGTTCATCTTCTTTTACTTTTTGTTGAGAACCAAATGCCTTGTTTATAATCATAGCATTTAACCCCAATATTAAATCTTATCAAAACACAGAGTAGTGATCCAATTGTGTTTCACCTAATTTCTTATTCAGTATCAGTTTTGAATTTAAAAAATTAAAATCTAATCAGTTGATTAAGGTTTAAGAACTTTAAATGTCAATTTAATCGTAATTCTTGTACTATATCCTACTGAATGCAAAAGTCCTCCTTAAATAGTAGATATTTGAGGTGATGAAAAAAATTTAAACTTTGACTTGAGAAGCAATGGGTGAAATTTAGGTGGTCTGATTTTATAATTAATTATAATAAAATGTTGAAATCTTATTCTGCTGGACTCTCTTTAATTATGTTAAAACTGAATTAAGACTGAATTTATTAGTATGTTAATAAGACGTTTTCTCATTCATTCAGCATGAATGACAAACTATGGCCTGCAGATGAATTCGACTGCCTGTTTTTGTAAATAAAGTTTTATTGGATCACAGCCACACACAGGCATTTTTGCACAGCGGCAGAGTAATTGCAAAAGACTGGCCCCAAAGTCTAAAATGTTTACTATCTGGCCCTACTGCAAGAGTTTGCAGACCGTGGTTTACAGCATTATATGATGGTTTATAAACCTTCAGTTTGAAACAAAAGATGTAATCTTTTTTTTTTTTTTTTTGAGACGGAGTCTCGCTCTGTTGCCCAGGCTGGAGTGCAGTGGCGTGATCTTGGCTCACCGCAAGCTCTGCCTCCCGGGTTCACGCCATTCTCCTGCCTCAGCCTCCCAAGTAGCTGGGACTACAGGCGCCCGCCACCCCGCCCCGCTAATTTTTTTGTATTTTTTTTTAGTAGAGACGGGGTTTCACCGTGTTAGCCAGGATGGTCTCGATCTCCTGACCTCGTGATCCACCCGTCTGGGCCTCCCGAAGTGCTGGGATTACAGGCTTGAGCCACCGCGCCCAGTCCAAAAGATGTAATCTTTAAGAATTATTTTCATAAAGGGTTAATATTATTTGGAAATGATTGAAAAATACAGATCATTTTAGTGACTTAGTTTTATCTCTATCTTTTCCTAAGTGAAATGGCTTTGTAACTTTAGGGCTGTATATGCTTTCTATAAGATTCAGTTGTTTTTGTTGTACTGACAAAAAATATTTAATACTTCTGGAATCAAGAGAATGAGAATAAAGTGACCAATGGATTTGCAGTTTGTTGGCCAAATAAACCTGACCTTAATTATAAGTAATGTCTTACATATTGGTTGTGCTCTACTGTTTGCAAATTATATCCACATGTCTTAGAACATGTGATTCACAGAACAGCTTGTTTTCACTTTATAGATGGGGTAAGCAAGGTACTGTGTGTATGTGTGCGTGCACGCATGAGTGTGTGTTGAGTAGTAATCAGAGCCACACAATAAGTGGAAAAACAGAAACTAGAACCCAGTTTTGTATTCTTATATGCCTAGTCATTTTTCTGTTAACAGTATGCTGCCTCTGCTTTTTCATAGTATAAACGGCATTGGTGCTGAATCAGAAATACTGCAGGGAAATTCATGGAGTTGTTTTAGTAATTGTTGAAACAGTATGATAGTCAATGATTAAGGATATATTCACTATCAACGTAAAGGAAAATACAGGGTTCTTGTCAAAACGTACGTAGTTAGAATGACCTCTAGATGGAGGTAATATACCGTGTTGTGAATTAACTTTCTTCAGAATTTCCATCAGCCTGTGTATTTGAGAAATAAAACATAAAATTATGTATTTTAAATGAACAGTATTTAAAAATCATATACACACACAAACATAGGTAGAATTGATTGAAAGAAAAGGAGTAATGACCCTTTGGGAGAAAGTGACCAGGTACCTTTGAATTTATGATACATAAAAAGATAGATAATATTTTAAACTTTAAAGAAGCAGATTCCAAAAAAATATGAAAAATGTAACTCTAAGGGCAGATTATTTAAAAAGGAAAATTATATATTTCATATAATTGTATTTATAAATCATGGAGTTTTTTTCCCTTGACTCAGAGTAACTTGGAGAGAATATGTTGAGAGAGCAAAATAAAAGCCTAGAGATGTGCATAAGTAGTTCTGATTTGCAGAAAATAGCAGAAGATAGATTCTACCACTGTAGACCAGTGAACATAGCATCTATGCCTTTCATTCCAGCACAAAGAGTTAGATGGGTTGTTTTGTGCATGTCTAGATAAGTGTGTAAGTTGAAAGAGAACCAACATAGATTTTTCTAAAAAGGTGAAATGATCTGTTATTTATTTATTTAATTAATTAATTAATTTTTTTTTTTGCTAGTAGACTAGGGAAATCAATCCAGTATACCTGGATTGAAGTAAAGCACTGAGGCAAGTTCACTCATAACATTCTTTGGACAAGTAGAAATGTGGTCCAGCTTTGAGTCAGCTGACCCATACTGACTGAACAGTTTGAGGCTTGGTTATTCAACAGATCACTGTCAGTCTGGGGGCGATTCTAGGGCCAGATCTGTATCTTGGTCCCCAGTGTGTTCAGTAATTTTGTTGATGGGGGAAGAGATAGAAGGTATGCTTATAAAAGTTACAGAGAACACAAAATTAGGAGTAACAGGGTATATGATGGATGACAACAGTAACTCAAAAGATTTTAACATGTTGAAAAAGATACCTAACAAGTTATGATTTAATAGAAATAAAAATGAAAGGAAGGATGGAGAGAAAGGTATCAAAAATGACTAAGGATAATAGGGAAATATAGAAATTTGAATAAAGTATAGATTTTAGTTAATAGTGTATTAATATTGGTTCATTGTGACAATTTTGTATCAATATTGTATATCAATGTTGGTACAGTTTTGACAAATGAACTGTAGTAATGTAAGATGTTAACAATAGGGAAAACTAGGTGTGGCATATAAAGAAATTGTACTATGAGAATTTTTTTGTAAATTCAAAGCTATTCTAAAAGTATATTTAAATAGAAAGTGGCCTAAAGTTTTAAGTCCAGATAATTTGGAAAATGATAATGCCCATGACAAAAAGAGAGAGTCTGGGGAGGTAGTTGTGTTGAATTTGGAAGGATTAGAATTGTTCCCCAAATTGGAACTCGTTGGGAGGAATGATTGAACAGAATGGCAGAGACTGTTTCAAAATAACACAGTGAATAGACAATTTGAATAGTCCTACTTCTGTTGAAGAAATGGAATAAATAATTAATAACTTTCCAAAACAGAAAGCATCAGGATCAGACGGGGTCATTGGTAAATTCTACCAAATATTTAAGGAGAAAATTATACCAATTACATAAGATAGAAGTAGAGGGTACACTTCCTAACTCATTGTTTGAGTGTAGCATTACCCTAATACCAACATCAGACACTAGAAGGAAACTGTAGTAGACCAGTATCTTTCCTGAACATAGAAGCAGAAATCTTCAATAAAATATTAGCAGTTTGAATCCAACAATATATAAAAAGAATTACATAACCAAGTGAGATTCATTCCTGGTATGCAAGGCCAGTTCAACATTTGAAAATCAATTACTATAATCCATCACATTAACACACCAAAGCAGAAAAAAATCACATGATTATTTTAACAGATGCAGAAAAAGCATTGGACAAAATCTAACAGTCATTCATAATGCAAAGAGAGAAACTCTCAGCAAACTAGGAATAGAATGGAATTTCCTCAACTTGATAAAAAAAAAGCAACATTTACAGGAAACATACAGCTAACATTATGCTTCATGGTGAGAAACTTGCTTTCCAACCATTAAGAAACTAAGATCAGGAGCAAGGAAAGGATGGTCCCTCTCACCACTGCTTTTCAACATTATACTGAAAGTTCTAGCTAACGCTATATAACAAGAAAAGGAAATAAAAGGTATGCAGATTGGGAGGGAAGAAATAAAATTATTTCCAAATGACATGATTGTCTTTGTAAAAAAAAATTTTTTTAAATATCTTGGAATTAAGCAATTATAACAAGGTTGCTGGATTCAAGGTTAATGTACAAAAGTCAATCAGTTTCCTCTATACCAGCAATGAAGAAGTGGAGTTTGAAATTAAAAACATATTACTATTTACATGAGCACCAAAAATATTGAAATACATAGATAAAAATGAACAAAGTATGTACAAGATCTCTATGAGAAATGCTTAAATATTCAGCAGGTGAATGAATAAAACTATGTATATCCATTCAATGAAATATTATTCGGGGCTAAGTAGAAATGAGCTATCAAGGCCATGAAAAGACATGGAGGAAGCTTAAATACATATTACTAAGTAAAAGAAGGCAATCTGAAATGGCAATATACTATATGGTTCCAACTATATGACATTCTAGAAAAGACCAAACTATGGAGACAGTAAACGGATCAGTGGTTGCCAGGGGTTGCGGGGAGTGAGGGATGAATAAGCAGAAAACAGAGGATTTTCACAGGAAGTAAAACTTTTATGTAACACATTACAACAGTATACATTTGTCAAAACCTGTAGAATATCAAACACCAAGTACAAACCATACTGTAAACTATGGACTTTGGATGATATTGACGTGTCAGTGTAGGTTCATCAGTTTTAACAAATGTACCACTGTCAGGTGGGATGTTAATAGTGGGGGAAGTTGGCCAGGCATGGTGGCTCATGCCTGTAATCTCAGCACTTTGGGAGGCCGAGGTGGGCAGATCACCTCAGATCACCTGAGGTCAGGAGTTCGAGACCAGCCTGGCCAACATGGTGAAATCCCATCTCTACTAAAAATACAAAAATTAACCAGGCATGGTGGCACATGCCTGTAGTCCCAGCTACTTGGGAAGCTAAGGCATGAAAATCGCTTGAACCTGGGAGGCAGAGGTTGCAGTGAGCCAAGATCGTACCACTGCACTCCAGACTGGGTAACAGAGCGTGACTTTGTCTCTAAATAAATAAATAATAGTGGGGGAAGTTGTGGGGGCTAGGATAGGAGATACATGGGAATCCTCTGTACTTTCTGCTCAGTTTTGCTGTGAACCTAAAAGTGCTCTAAAATGTAGTTTATTAATTTTTTGAATAAAAGAACATAGGCCTGAGGCAACAATAACAGTTTTTATAAAACAGTTTGAGAGTCATTTTTTGTCAATCTGCTTTTCTTGAATTTGAAATCTCTGGAAAGATTTATTGTGGATCTAGAGAGGTACATGAAATTCAGTCTGATTTTAGAATTTGTGAGTAGTAATGTATCCTAATCTAGTTAAGTTCTGAGGTTGTTTTTAATAGGTTGGTATGGTCTTCCTCCTTGCTTCTACTATAGCAGATTCTGCTGATTATACAGAAACTGAAAACAGAGATCAAAAAGGTCATAACTGAAAAGTGTCCATTTTATTGGTTGTGCATAGGTGGTATGGATTTGTGTCTGGGAATGGTCTTACTGTTCCAAATTAAAATTGTTCACTTTTTTGTACTTGGAAGTTATGTGTATTCACAGAAATGACTGAGATAAATAACATCTGAAGTTATATTTTTCATCTTAGTTATTATGATAATGCAAGTAAAAATTAACACCTACTCTTGAAATATTTAAGTAAATGGATATTTTACCTTAGACAAAAACACTCTGAAATACTTCAAAGATTTTTGTACAGATAGAAACACTCCGAATGTGAAAAGCAACATATCCTCAATTTTTCCAGTAAATAAGCAAATTGCGGAACAAATATTGCACGCAACTTAAAGTCAAATAATTATTTGTGTAGATTTTGTATTCCCAGTGAAAACAAATAAATGACCGATGGGGTGCACTATTCTAGTAATGCAGTGTTTCCAGGAAGGGTTGAAGGAGAAGGGGAAATCTTTTGAAAAAGCATATTTTAAAATTACCTTTGATTTTGGTTTAATCATGGTATTTATTTGCATATTCATATTAAAGGAGCTCATGAAATTTTAAGTTTTTTAAAAGAGGGAATGAATTTTTTAAGTTGATTTGAACTGTTTTTAATGTTATAAATCTGTTGACTATATTTTTTCTAATTTAATACTTAAAATGATTAGACTTTTTGTGAGAATTTCTTCATGACTTTAATATTGATGATGATGATAGTGGCAGGTAGCTTTTATTGAAACTCCCTATGTCCTGGGCACTGTTCTAATCACATTACCTGTTTTAGCTTATTTTACCCTCACAATATACATATAACTATTGTTAGTATCCCCAGTTATAGGTGAGAAAACTAGCCTCATGTTAATGTCAAGTATTTATTATTGTTAGGGCCCTTATATGAATACTCTTGTTAAATATGAATGAATGTTTTAGAGTTTCTTTTAATGTTATGTTTTGGTAGCATTTTATTGAAAATTTACACAATGGCCACTGTTTTTATCCTTTTCAGGTATGCAGTTTTGTGTGGCTATGTGTCTGAGTTTGAGGGTTTACAAAACAAAATCAACTATGGGCACCTCTTCAAGGTATTTCTTTTTTTTTTTTTCATATTTCTTTTCAGATCCAGACTTATGGAAGGGTATTTATTAATAATAAAAATGTTTTAATGTAGCCATATGTTCCATCAACAGACATAAACCAGATTATTCAACAGATTAAGCTCTGGGAATTTGCTTTTTTGTTTAAACATCAGAAAATGAAATATGATACTCTTTAAATAGTGCTATGACAAAAAGAATTATTTGGGTGATTAAAGATTATTATTAGTTCAGATTCTGAAAGAAGTCACAGAGTAGATGAGTATTACCTTTTCAAAGATTAAGAATTAGCCAGCGGGTGCAGTGGCTCACACCTGTAATCGCAGCACTTTGGGAGGCTGAGGCGGGTGGATCACTTGAGGCCAGGTGTTCGAGACCAGCCTGGCCAACATGGTGAAACCCCATCTCTACTAAAAATACAAAAATTAGCCAGGTGTGCTGGTGGGCACCTGTATTCCCAACTACTTGGGAGGCTGAGGCAGGAGAATCGCCTGAACCAAGGAGGCGGAGGTTGTAGTGAGCCGTGATCATGCCACTGCATTCCAGCCTGGGCAACAGAATGAGACTCTGTCTCAAAAAAAAAAAAAAAAAAAAAAAGCCTTTTGGTCATAAGCTCAATAACAGCATGAGTGTGACCAGCACTAAGTAGTTAACAATCTCTGCATATTGATTTGGTGGAGGAAAAGTAGGATCCAATCTAGGATTCAAATTTGCCATGATAGACAAATAAAGTAAGTAATCCACACACACACATAATGTATTATTTGCCTCCATAGCTCAATACATAACCCTCAATGTCAATAATTACAGAGATGAGTAAACATTTCTTCCCTATTTTCTAGCTCCCTATAACCATTCGATAATGCCAAAGGAATAGATTTCTCTCCCATCTAACTCTTCTATTTTTTTCTGCCATTATCCCCTATTCCATGTCATTTGATATTTGTAAGCTCACCTCAGAATCAGTAACTATTCACTAGTTAAGTCATAGGTAGGCAAACATATGACTTTGGTGTTTTATAATTTTATAACAGTATTTTGGCTTTAAATTACACATAGCTTTATTAAATCCTAGTCACAGTTCCAGTTCTGGTTGAAAGCAATCATTTTGGTAATTTAATTATTCATAAGATTTCATTGTATTAATGATAGAGATGGCGAGGACTGAGACAACATTTTAAAACCACTTTTGAGTTACTAGGCTGTGGTGTAGTTCCATTCAACAATATCTGAAACTTGGGAGATGATTTTCCTTTGGATGCTTCTTTCAGGAACATCTAGATATAGCAATCAAACTTTTACCAGAGGAACCCTTTCTATATTACCTCAAAGGAAGATACTGTTATACTGTAAGTTGAACGTCTTTATTTATAAACTTTATTTGAATGTAGTATGATTATAGGATAAATTTTCAATGACTTGTTGTTTTATTTTTACCCAGTGCCTACTTTAGGGAGAATTATAATAGCAATATAAATTTTATTTTAATGTATAATACATATGTTAAAATTGTATGTGAATTTATAATTTATACATTATAATTTTAAAATCTATATTCTAGGATTTTATAATTTATAAACTTGTAATTTATATATATTTGTATGTTATATGCCATGTTTTATATATATGTGACCTTTTTCTTTCCTGCTCTTTCATTTCTTTTTGCAGTAGTCACATTCCCTCCCTTTGTAGATATCTCAGTTTGGGATCAACCATCCACACACATGCCCTGTGTCTAGGTCACTACTCACAGTTCTGTAAGAGGACTTTTTTTCATCCAGTAGTGTATACTGAGCACAAATTATGTGCTAACTAACTGGCCAGAGATGAATGAAACACTCCGTGCTTTTAAGGAACTTAATTTGGAAGGGTTACGCGACATATATAGCTCAAATAAAAGCAGTTGGTCCATGCCTTAAATGACACTATTAGTTTATAGAAAATTACAGAATGTGAAAATGTATCTTAAGAATATGTGAAAAAAATTATTGTGAAAGGACAATGCCATTTTTGAATGATAAAATTAGGGTAGGCAAAGAGATAACTTCTTCATTGCAGCTGAAAGAGAATTAGAGGTGAAGAAAGAAGTTTGCTTTTATTGAACACCTGCTCTATGCCAAATATGCATTTTGTTCTTTATATTTCTTGTTGCATTTCATCCTTAAAACAGTGCTATGAAGCAGTTGTTATTATGCCAGTTTTAAAGATTAAAAATCTGAGTCTTCATGATGTTAAGAACTTTCCCAAAGTCCATTTAACTGGTCAATGAAAGAGGCAGCATTGAAATTCAAATTTAATTCCAAAATTTATGCTCTTTATATTGTGTTACATACAAAGAAAACTTACATTTTGTTAAGGAAAAAGGAGCAAAGGTATATCATCTGTTTTTCTCATTTTTTCCTAGTTGTAAGACGGCAAAGTCAAATAATAGAATGACACTCAAATTTTTATAATCTACTCAATGCTGTAAAATACACAATGATGCCTTCATGCTGTGAAATATTGCACTGTTGAGTACACTACTAATTTGCTAAGGTTGTATTACCTCCCAACAACTCACATGTTTTACTTACTGTTTATTTTCTGTTGATCCAAAGTTATCTGAAAGCTCTTCAAGGAATGAGTCCACATTTTACACTTTTTGATAATTTTCTTTCAGCATCTAGTTCAATTTTTTGGCACTTAAAATAAGCTGCTTCTACAAGAATTTGTTGTTTAAATGATTGATTCACTAAAACTAGAGAAAAAGTACAAAAATCAAAGAATATGAAAAGCAGTAGTAATAATGGCTAACATGTACATGGCTCTTGTAAGCATTTTATGTGACTGTAAACATTTTATATATTGTAGCTCACTCACTTTTTCAAAAACCCTATAAGGTTAATAAGGTCAATAATTTGCCCAGAGTCACTCAGCTAATAAGCAGTAGATAATAAGTAGAACAGGATTCAAACACAGGCAGTTTGTTTCTCTTTTTCTTTTCTTTTTTTCTTTTTTTAAATTTTTTGAGACCAAGTCTCGCTCTGTCACCCAGGCTGGAGTGCAGTGGCATGATCTCAGCTCACTGCAGCCTCCACCTACTGGATTCAAGTGATTCTCTTGCCTCAGCCTCCCGAGTAGCTGGGATTACAGGCGTGTGCCACCATGCCCGGGTAGTCTTTTTTTTGTATTTTTAGTAGAGACGGAGTTTCGCCATGTTGGCCAGGCTGGTCTCACACTCCTGGCCTCAAATGATCCACCCGCCTCAGCCTCCCAAAGTGCTGGGATTACAGGCATGAACCACTGCACCTGGCCCAGGCAGTTTGCTTCTAAAGTCTTTGCTCTTGACTAGTAAGCTCTACTGCCTACAAATTATAAGTATAGGTAATGAATATGAATTGTGGGAGAGGAAGTTGGAACTCTTTCCATCAGGGGGAATCAGCTTCCGCCAAGGTAATAAAGCAAGTATGAGCAAATGTGTAAAGAATGTTTCCAGCATATGCAGAATAGAGAACTCAGAATTTTCTGGCCACACAATATCTTGAAGTGTGTGTTAGCTTGAAGTGTGTATGTCTATTTCTAATCAGGTCAGTGAAAGAATCTACAGAAAAAAAATAAATAAAATAAAAATAAAATAAGAACCTACAGAAAAATAAATAAATAAAATAAAATAAAACAGCCAAAGGCCAGAAACAAAGCAAGAATACCAGTTCCAAGGACTGGTAAACCAACTTGAAACCACCTGATAGTCAGGGGCGTTTACTAAGGTTGGTAACCTAAAGCTTAGTCTGCAGACCTTTGTTGGGTTTGGGGGACTACAGACCTGAGCAGAGCAGAGAGCAGCTTAAAGACTGCCACAAATATACAGGACTCAAAAAAGTACAATGGCCGGGGGGGCGGAAAAGATGAACTTAAATGAAATTTATTCAGCAGAAGCTTATAGCAGTGAAAATTCATTTTTAGCTGTAACAATTGGGAAGATAGAGCTGAAAAGAGGAAATGCTCCTAAGATTTAAAAGCCATTTACCCAACCTCACAAGTTTCTGGAACTTCAATGTGCATTACCTGTCTAGGCTTAAAAGCCCAAGAAATTTTTATTCAAAATGGACTCTGATCTTCATGCCATAGAGAAATGGCAAAAGCACATGCCAATCCTCTGTAGAAGAAGGTACCTTTAGATAGACTTTGTAAAACTTTCACAGAAAGTATCCCAACAATGATGAGTTCACAGTCAAAAATTATAGACTATACAAGGAAACAAACGAACAACAATGACAGCAGAAAACAAAACAAAACAAAAAACCAGCAGTGGACCTAAAAGGACTTCAGATTTTGGAAATATGGGATACAGAATATTAAATATCTACATATAATGTGTTTTTTAAAATAAGAGGAATTGGCAGGGGATAGATGAACAGCATAAGCAAAATTCAGTCCTTTCTGAAAATAAACTGTTTGTTATGGCCATGTAACAGGACAAGCTAGAACTTTCAAAAGGACTTGACAGCTTTTCTCTTACTCCAGGATGTCAGGCAGTCTTTATAACATTACCTATGCTAATTACAGCATTTTGTCTAACACCTATTATGGCCATAAAATTAAATCGAAAAGATGAAAACTAGAAGTATTTCCACATATGTTTGACTGTTTTCCAGATCACATTTCAATTACTTCACAAAAGAAAGTCTGTGAGTGGTAAGCAAGCATATGAAAAGATATTGGTCATCAGTAGTCATTAGAAAAATGCAAATTAAAACCACAGAGAAAGACTGCTTGCTATATATTCACTTTTTAAAGGGGCTAAAATTTAAAAGATGGCAATAGCAAGTACCAGCAGGGATATGAAGCAATTGAAACTCACATGTTTCAATGGGAATATGTGAATAATGAATATATGATCAATTCCTAAGTATTCACCAAGAGAAATAAAAATATATGCTCACACAAAGACTAGCATATGAATTTTCATAGCAACTTTAGCAGCATAACAACATGCATGACTCTTCAAAGTGTTATACCAAGAAAGCTCACAAAAGACTACCTAATTGCATTGATATGAAACTCTAGAAAAGGCAAATTATAGTCAGATCAGTATTTGTCTAGGGCTAGGAGCAGGTTAAGGAGATTGACAGCAAAGGGATATGAGAGAACTTTTTAGGATGATGAAAATGTAGTATATATTGATTGTTGTGGCAGTTACAGGATTGTATGTATTTATCAAAACTCATTGAACCGTACACTTCTAATGGAGGAGATTTTATGTAGATTATACTTCAATAAAGCCAATTTAAAAAATACATAATGACCAATAAACATAGATAGTAAACATGTAGAAAAGTTATATCAAATAGTAAGCAAATAAATAATGAACTAAAACATATATGTGTGTATATATATATATATATATGGTTTCAGGCTTCTGTTGGGGGTCCTGGAATATACTCCATGAAGAAGAGGGGATGACTACTACTACTACAGACACACACACACACACACACACACACACACACACACATAAATTTTAAGGCAAAAGTATATCTAGAGATAAAGAGCATAACTATATAGAAAGTTTAATTCACAAGGAAAGTATTTATAAACTAGTGTGCTTCTAATGACAGCCTCAGAACTATAAAATAAAAATTGACCAAATTATAAGGATAAATGTACAGATCAACCATATGCTGGTAGTTTCACCCACCCCTTTTGGTAATTAATGGAACAAGAAAACAAAAAAGTATTAGTTTGTAAAACATGGAGCCTCACATTTAACAAGCCTGATCTAATAATTATGAAGCCATGTGGCTAACCATTGGAGAATGGACATCTTTTCAAGCATATGCAGAATGTGTACTAAAATGGACCATATATGAGGCCGGGAAACAAATCTTAATATATTTCAAAGAATTGATGTCATGCAGTTTTTCTGACCATAATGCAATTAAACTAAAAATTTAAAAAACAAAATTATAGAAAATGATAATAAAAACTCCAAGTAGATGCCATTTGATTCCTACTCTTTTTTTTTTTTTTTTTTTTTTTTTTTTTTTTGAGACGGAGTCTCGCTGTGTCTCCCAGGCTGGAGTGCAGTGGCATGATCTCCTCACTGCAAGCTCCGCCTCCCGGGTTCACGCCATTCTCCCGCCTCAGCCTCCCAAGTAGCTGAGACTACAGGCGCCCGCCACCACGCCCGGCTAGTTTTTTGTATTTTTAGTAGAGACGGGGTTTCACCATGTTAGCCAGGATAGTCTCGATCTCCTGACCTCGTGATCCACCCGCCTCGGCCTCCCAAAGTGCTGGGATTACAGGCTTGAGCCACCGCGCCCGGCCGATTCCTACTCATTTTATAAAAATTTTAAAATCTCAGTATGAGGTGTTGCAAGGATATGGAGCAACAGGAATTTTTACATTGCTGTGGAAACATAAATCAGCATGACTACCTTGGGAACCATTGAGTAGTGTCTTTTAAATTTGAATATTTGCCTGCCATGTGATCATGCCTACCCACAGAGCCTCACAAATGTGCTCCAGAAGGCATGTGCAAGAATGGCTATGGGAGCCTTGGTCCTAAGAGCAAAAAAATTAAAAAGACCCAAATGTCCATTGACAAAACAGTGGATAAAAACATTGCTGATGTCTGTTGAAATGATGAAATATTTCAGTTATTTAAATGACTGAACTTCAGTCATACTCATTATCCTGGATGAAATCTTAGAACCATACCATTAAGTGAAAAAGCAAGTCATACTGGAAATAAGCAGTATATTATTTTTTACAAAGTTCAAAGCAAAGCAAAAATAAGCATACCAATATGAAAAATTATGTCAAAAAATAAGGAAATGATTTTTTAATTAAAGAATAATGAACTGGGTGAGGTGGCTTATGCCTGTAATCCTAGCAGTTTGAGAGGCTGAGGCAAGAGGATCTCTTGAGCCCAGGAGTTCAAGACCAGCCTGGATAATATAGGAAGACCCTGTCTCTACAAACAATGTAAAAAAATTAATTGAGCATGTGATGCACACCTATATTCCCAACTACTCAGGAGGCTGAGGTAGGAGGATTGTTGAGCCCAGGAGGTTGAGGCTGCAGTAAGCCATTATCATACCACTGCACTCCAACCTGAGCAATGAGGTGAGACATTGTCAAAAAAATTTAAAAAACAGAGGATATTGGCTACCGAGGTATCTAGATGATGGGACTGAGAAGGAAGATACTTTATGGGTTTGTACAGAGCATCAACAGGGTCAATACCCTCTTAAGTTTCATTTTTGAGCCAGCTCAATCTTTTAGAATGAACATCTAATATTTTTATTTGGGGAAAAAGGAAAACTTTTTAGAAGAAAGCAAAAAATCAATGGTAATATGAAATTTCGTTTTGGTGGTTATTGATTCTTTAAAAAATCTTCAGGATTGTAAAATATGTATGGTGGGTCCCCATTCCCCACTCCTTCTGGCTTGAGAATCCCTATTCTATTTATATTTCTGAGATGCTACTTCTGGGTCAGGAGGCCAGTTGGCAGCATGGAGTAGGCAGGAGGAGAGCAAAGGCAGTCTTGTAGCCCCTATGTGCTGTATGAAGAAATACACCATAGTTGCCTCAGAATCCAGAATCAGATGAACAAACAGGATCGGCATTATTTCCCACCCCATCCCTTTTTCCTCTGATTCGACATAAATCTTCTTATCAAAAGTATTTCAAGTTGGTTTTGAAACCAGTGCTTTTGGACCCCATGGTTCCTTAGAATTGTGAAAAAGGAAGGTAAAATATTAACATTAATGCCATGAGGGTGGTATCTCTAATATATATTATTTATGGATATATATTTATATTTGTATATGTTATATCTATGTACACACACACGTATATACATATAACACACACACATCTAACTGGGGAGAGATAATCCATTCAAAAGGGGAACAACTTTCTAAGAGTGATATTGTTGTGTATTTGCAGGTCTCAAAACTGAGCTGGATTGAGAAAAAAATGGCTGCTACTCTGTTTGGAAAGATACCATCTTCAACTGTGCAAGAAGCTTTACACAATTTCCTTAAGGTACATTTTGTCTATTCATTATTTTAGTGTCAGACTGATTACCCTCTGCACCAATCCCTGCTACCATTGTCAAGGAAATCTTTTCTCCATGTAGAGCCTCAGTTTGAATCCTAGTTTTGGCATGTTCTGTTTTAAGCCCCTCATAATGCAAGTTATTAATATGTTTTAAGTCTAAACTCCTTAGAACAGCTAGTTATGCCCTAGGTTCTAGGAATTACAAACTACTTTTTAAAAATAACTCAGCAGCTTAAATGAAGGTTTAGGTATGACAGCCCTTACTACTAAGTCCAAGAACAGCTCTGTGAGTCATGTGAGCATGTGCAGAAACAGTCACGCACTGATGGTTAGGCTTAGTCCCAGTACTCCTGATTAGCCTAACACAGAACCAGTTTAATCTTAAAGAAATAAAAGTGCCAAAAGGAGGAGTTATTTTAAAAGCTACCTCCTGAAGTTGCAGACATTTCTCTGGAAGATTCTTGGGATATCAGACCAAATCAGTATTCTCAATCCTGTCTTAAAATGTATAATCGCTGTACTGTACAACTCCAAGCAGTAATATATGTGTGTGTGAGCACACATGTAAATGTATAATATAGCCACCCATATAATCAACTTCCTGTTGGGGTAGTAATCCCTTTACCTTTCTCTGGAACCAACTTCAAAATTTTATAGTTACTAAATGTGTTTTCCTTCCCAACCTACCTATTTCAAGTTTATAAAAATGCAGACAAGGCTGCATGCGGTGACTCACTTCTGTAATCCCAACACTTTGGGAGGCTGAGGTAGGAAGATTGCTTGAGGTCAGGAGTTTGAGATCAGCCTGGGCAACATAGCAACACCCCATCTCTACAAAAAGTAAAAAAATTTGCTGGGCATGGTGGCATAACTACAGTCCCAGCTACTCAGGAGGCTGAGGCAGGAGGATCACTTGAGCCCAGTAGTTCAAGGCTGCAGTGAGCCATGATCGCACCACTGCACTCCAGCCTGAGCAAAAGAGCATGACCTTATCTCAATAATAATAATAATAATAATAATAATAAAAGTCTTGTGCATGCTAATATTTGTGCTGTACCTCAGGGGTCAATTTTGTAGAACTGAGAGGGAATTTGTAGATCATGTAGTCTAAGATGGTGAGTAGGTTTCTTCTCACTTTCTCTCTGTCACCCCCAATGGCCAGTGGCTGCCTCAAGTGAAAAAGTAAGTGTCCTGAAATCAAGCACAAGCCCAGCAGAAAAGAGTTCAAAAAATAAAAAAGAAAAGGGCTGTACATTTCTTGTTTTTTATGTAATTGATCCCTTTTTTTTGTTTTATAAAAAGGGAGTCAAGACCTCAGGAACTTAATTTGTTCCATTTCACACAATGGCAATCAAAGATTTGGTTTAAATATGAGTGAAGGCTAAGACTGTATCACTCCCATGTCTTCACCTTTTTCCTACCACTGAAAATTAGTTCCCTCATTTTAAATTGTATAAGAATGTAGATTATGATCTATTTAAGATAAAATATTTATATAAAAGATACCACGTTAACTAGCAAAAATATTATTTGTACTCAAAACTCATTTCCTCATAATATCAAAGTTGTAATTGAGGAGCAGGTTTTCAGAACACTGTAGAAAAGTTCTTGAGATGCTAATGTGCCTGAAATAATACACAGATAAAATCAAAAGTGGGTAAGTAGCACAATAATGTTGAGGTAAAGAATGCAAATTTTGGAAACAGACTACCTGGTTAAATCTCAGCTCTACCACTTACCAGCTGATTAACATTGGGCAAATTGCTTAATATCTCTCTCAGTTTAATCAATAACATGGAGATAATAGTACTTACCTCACAGTGGTGTTGTAAGGATTATCTACATTCCTACAAGTAAATTGCTTAGAGTGTGCCTAGTACCCAGTAGTCCTCAGCAAAAACTCGCAGAATTTTAATTTCATTAAAATTTAAACACTTCAGCAAACCATCCTGGGGAGCCCCGCATTAGGTCATTACTTAGACTTTAGTCTCAAAATGCATTCCATGTTGTTTGTCAAAGGAAAGAGAGGAGGCATCAGGAATGCTTCTTGCCATATTTACTAGAACAGCTGAGGGGACTGAGGGGTCTGGAGTGCTGAGGCTAAGGCTGTGGTGGAACTAAGAAATCTGTGAGGTGGAGGAGAGGAAAGGGAAACAGCTACAGACCCTGGCTCCCACATCCAGGAGAGTCTGCAACCCCCTAGGTCCTACAGCACAGCAGGCCGTGTTGTTGGGACCCAGACTGTAAGACTCCTGCCCTGAATTCACCCCTCCAAAGAGCATTCACAGGGGCCAGGAATGTGTCTCTAGAACCATCCAGCTGGGTCCTGTAGAGGTTGAGAACACTGAGTTTAGAGTTGGATGAGTGAAGTTGAGACCTGAGCCTTTCCTATCTGAATGACCTGGACACATTTCCTTAGTTCTCCCACTCTCAAATTCTTCATCCGTGAAATGGCCATAATAATACCTACTTTGTACAGTTTTTGTGATGGTTACAAAAATAATGTATTTTATATTCTTGGCCCAGGGTCTAACATGTTAAATGTTCTTTCTAAAAATCAATGTTAGCTACTATTGTTTTGCTATTATAGCAGGGGAAGATTGGCCCTCCACAGCCTCAAAGCATCTAGGAAGGTGGGTTAGACACCTATAGGAATGAATCATCTGTGAATCCCCTGGGGAAATTCTTTCAAACTATAGCATGCTTCCCACCTCATCCAAAATGCTGCCATGATTCCCTAGGGCAGTGGTTCTCAACCTTGGCTGTGCATTGCAGTCATCTGGGGCACCTTACAAAATGGCAGCCCAGGCCATGACCCAGACTCATTGTTTCAGAACCTCTGGGTATCTTGAAGTGTAGTTTATAAGCAATAAATTGTACCTATTTTAGGTGTACAGTTCAGTGAAGTTTGACAAACTTATATACCTATGTAACCACCACTGTAACCACCACCATTTCAAGATAGCGTTTTCATTATCCTAGAGAGTTATCTTTGTCCCTTTGCTGTCAATTTCCCCCATCTCCTGCCCCAGGCAACCACTGATCTGCTTCCTATCACTGTAAATTAGTTTTGCCCATTCTAAAATTTAATATAAATGGAATCACACAACATGTACTTTTGTGTATATCTGGTTTGTTTTACTCAGCATACTGTTTTGAGATTCATTCATTTTATTGAGTGTATCAGCAGCTCCTTTTCATTGCTGAGTAATATTCCATTATATGGTTATACCATAATTTGTTTATGTGTTAACTTACTGATAGACATTTGAGTTGTTTCTAGTTTGATGCTATTTTCAATAAAGCTTCTGTGAACATTCAAATGCAAGTTTGGTGTGAACATATTTTATTGCTCTTGGGTGAGCACCTAGGGGTGGAATTGTTGGGTCATACGGTATGTGCTATTAAATCTTGATCAGTGTTTTTAAAGATCATAAAGCTATTGATTCCAATGGCAGCTGATGGCATGGCTGGAAACCACTGGATCAGAGGATGGGTGTGTGTGGTAAACGACAGGTGTGGCAATGTTGGGAGACAGGCTACCCTGATTGCACTTACTGTTTGCAATCATATGATCCCTGAGTCTGTACTAGTGGCTTCCCCAGCTGCAGAACTCTCAGCTGTGTCCTGATATGGTATAAGGCTGCTGCTTGAGCTTATAAGATGTTTTAAAGAAGAGCTAATTTATTCAACAGTGTTTATTAAGCACATAACTAGTGCCAAACATGGCATCAAATACTGGGAACACAGAAATGACCAACATAGTTCCTGTCTTCAAGGAACTTGGATCGCCAAGACAAATTAAATATGTGTAATATTCTTTGCCAGGTGTTATGATAAAGAATGTTCTAAGGGCCTCTTTAGAAACTGCCTCATCATTGGAACATTACATTGAAACATTAGCATTTGAGTAATGCTACGCTCCTTGTAATTCATCCAAGGCCTTTTATGAAAGGTCAGAATCTGTTTTACCTTAGGAATTCAGTGTTGTTAGTTGCCTGTCTGTGTTCTGTTGGGCTTCAGTTTTTTAAACCATGAGAACAAAAAGAGGTGTTCTTATTTATAATCACTTTAGTTTACTAAACATAGGTGTTAAGGTATATATGCAGAATTAGAATGCCAGTACTAAAGAAATAAGCTCTTTACATGCATACATTGGGGCAAGTTGTCCCCAATATGGGATTCGGACAGAGCTGAGGCAACTACCGGGCATAGAAGAAGGTATAATTGAATAAAGTTCAGTCTTAAGTCCCTCTTATTAGAATGGCTCAAGAAATTCTCTTACCAAACTAGAAGCCTTGAAATGGAGATGATTAGACAAGAGAGAAGCAGAAGAACCAGAATCCATGGATGGCACTATAGGATGGTCAAGGCTCTGGCTTGATTGAAATTGACAACTTCCTTTAATCTGTTGGTAGCTTTGCTGTCTCTCCAGCAGGTTTCATTCCATGCCCAGACACTGTGAAGCTACCTGATTTTAAAGTTTTATACCGAGTCTGGCTCCCTACCCTAGGAGATTTTTGTCCTCCTCCTTCTAGAACCTTCTCTTTTGGATTCTGTACAGAATAAAATGTCTTTTAAAAGGGATGTGCCCTCATAAGGTGTTGGACCACTCCTCAGCACCCTGATTTGGATTTATCTTCATTAGTATCTCTTTAAAATATATATATATTATTTTGATTCAGCTATTCAACTTCTGGGAATCTCCCTTATAGGCATATACACACATATACACAAACATATGAGAAAAAGTATGTTCATTGATTATTAGTAGCGATAATGAAAATGGAGAATAAATAAAGATGTCCAATGAGAAATGCTTCCTTTCATTATGATTCATGCAGAATATGAAATACAGCTCTTAAAAATGATGAAGTATATCTATGCTAACATGAAAATGTGTTTGTAATATGGGGAAAAAGTCTGGGGCCAATATGTAGATTTTCTATCAATGTGCACATTTATTCAGTTTTATGTATTTATTTGTATTTTTCTAGCTTTACTGAGGTATAATTGACAAGAATTATATATATGTAAATTATATATATATGTAAAATGGTTCCATTTTGTTTCATTTTCAAAAGCCAAATATCTGTTTTTTTATTTGCCTATACTTGGCAAAGAGTCTGGTAGGATACATGTCAAACTGCTGATAGTGGTTACCCCTGGGGCATGAGATTGAAGTTGAGAATAAAACTAGGAAGGAGAAATTTTCACTTTTTAATTTTGGAAATGTCTGGATTGTTCGTATCTTGTGAAACAAGGATATTTTTGTAAATATTTAAAAGCATCCTCTTCTCTTGTGTTCTACCCCGCTCTAGGGTGGAGACTCCAGGTTGTAAGCTTGCTTGCCTGGGCCTTCAAAACAGCGAAAGCTGACTCTGAAGCAAGACTGACTTAGGTTCTAAGAAGAGCTGTCTAGTAACAATCCCATACCTGAAAGAATTCTTGTTTCCCAGAGATAAAGTAAAGGAACTGGTACATAACAAGACTGACCTAGGTTCTAAGAAGGGCTGTCTGATAACAATACCATACCTGAAATAATTCTTATTTCCCAGAGATAAAGGAACTGGTACATAAAAGATTAGTAGATAATAGAAAATACCTTTATAATACCCACTCATGTCTACTACCTGGATTGGTTATTTCAAGGATCTGTCTTTCCTTTAAAAGTCCATGATTTGATGGACTTCAGATATTATTTAACTCCTGTGGAATATGTTGAAATCATAAGAAATCAAATATTAATCTAGTGGGAGATGCTTGCCATGGGGTACCAGTCATGCTCTACTCTCATTTTCTAAATAGATAGTGAGGCCAGGAGTGGTGGCTCATGCCTGTAATCCCAGCACTTTGGGAGGTCAAGGTGGATGGATCACCTGAGGTCAGGAGTTTGAGACAAGCCTGGCCAACATGGTGAAACCCCATCTCTATTAAAAATACAAAAATTAGCCAGGCATGATGGCAGGTGCCTATAATCCCAGCTACTCGGGAGGCTGAGGCAGGAGAATCACCTGAACCTAGGAGATGGAGGTTGCAGTGAGCTGAGATCGCACCACTGCACTCCAGCCTGGGCAACAGAGCAAGATCCAATGGATGGATGGATTGGATGGATGGATGGATGGATGGATGGATGGATGGATGGATGGATCTTGTCCTAGAAATATTACCAGTTGTTTGTTCTTGAAAAGAATAGAGAAAGAAGACTGAGGAAAATTATTATGTAAAGAAACCTCAAAACCATAAAGTATCTCATTGCTTTGTAAGCTTTATGACCATGGTAATCAATTTTATTTTAATGGCTAAATGCAAAGGCTATGTTTCCACTCAAAAGATACTTAAACTGATCAAGTGATTCAAATGTGAAACAACCAACCTAAATTCTTACGGCAGTTTGGTTCATAATATTTGATTTATTTAAATATATTCTCTTCATTTGTGGTTATTGTTATTTTAATATTGCCCTCTTATTCTCTCCTGTTTTTCTCTCAAATCAGGCTGAAGAACTATGCCCTGGTTATTCTAATCCCAATTACATGTACTTAGCAAAGGTAATGAAGACCACTGTTCTGCTTTAAGATCACTTTGAACCCGTCACATAAAAACATGATTATGTTTAATATTGGTTATTTCTCATTTCCAGTGTTATGCTGATCTTGAGGAAAACCAGAATGCTTTGAAGTTCTGTAATTTGGCATTATTGCTTCCTACTGTTACCAAAGAGGTAAGTCCAGAAAGTGACAGTGCTGTTGTCTTATTAGTACTATTCAAGCTCAAAATATGAATAACTTCCTTAGATACGTTTGTAGTTTTCTCTATTCAATTTTATGTATTTATTTTTGTTCTAGCTTTATTGAAGTATAATTGACAAATAAAAACTATATATATACAGCATGATGTTTTGATAGACATATATGTTATGAAATGACTACCACAATCAAGCTAATTAACACATTCATCACCTCACATAGTTACTTTTTTTGTTGTTGAGAACATTGGAGATCCACTGTCTTAGCAAATTTCAAATATACAATATAGTATTATTAACTATAGTCACATTGCTGTCCTTTAAATCTCCAGAACCTATTCATCCTGCATAACTGAAACTGTGTACCCTAGACCAATATCTCCTTATTTCTCCCACCCTCCCAGCCCCTGACAGCCACCCTTCTATTCTCTCCTTCTATGATGGAGTTTTCTTTCATACTAAAACCTTTGACTTGGATTTTACATGTACTATGAAGTTTTAAAATTTGCTGTATCTCTGTAAGATAACCTGTCACCAGGAGGCCCTAGCGGTTAAAGCATCCTGATGCTTGTTAGATATAAGACAGCAGGGAGTGAAGCCAGCATAATTCCTTCAGTGGGAAGGAGGTGGCGCAGCATAATTCTGGGGAGCTGAGGATTAACTATATAGGCAACAAACAAGCTAGACAGGTGGCCCAGCCTACAGCAAGGGGAGCGACCATGGGTTGCCATCCTCGGTGCCCAACTCACAGCAGTTATGGCTATCCAAGGCCATGACAAAGATGAAAAATACGTAATAACATGTTTTTGGTTTTTGGACACTGCCATTAATGAAAAAAACTATTGCCCTGTCTCTTGCCCTTTTATTCAGTAATTCAGGATTCTGGGTATGCTGTAAGTTTCAAGCATTCCACAGGCTTAACAACTCAGTCTGCTCCTATGAGCTGTTGACTGGTGTTGTGGGAACAACAACAAAAAAAATAGGTATATATTTTCCTCCTCTTCTCGTACCACCAAAGATTATCATCCTCTAAATCATAACAGAAAAGAAATGCCCCCAGAAAAAAAAAAAAAAAAAAAAAAAAAACCCACCTCTTTTTCTGTGTTGGAGCAGTACAGGTTCCAATATTTATTGTGATCTGAACTATAAACAAATAAGACATGCCTGTTGCCTTCTAGGAGGCTATAGCCTAGAAGGGAACATATGGTGTGTGTCCAAATAACTGTAGCTCAAAGCAGAAAGCATGAGGTACTAAGAGAAGTACAAATCCTCAGTTATGGAAATTTTGAAAAAGGAGAAATTATTTTCACCTAGAAGAGGCCAGGTGGCATCAGAGGCAGACTTTGAAAGATCTATATAATATGGAGTTGTGGACAAGTACATTGCACGTCATGAACAGAGGCACAAAAGAAAGCAAAGCTCTGTTTGCCTGGAGCGAAAGGAATGTGCCCACTTTCCCCGGACCACAGCTGGTGTGTGCCAGCCTCCCAGCCATTCTCCTCCCAGCTTCCTTGCCTCCCGCCAGGCCACTCTTGACTCCCAGTAGCAGCCCAAGCAACAGATTAAGTGTAAACGTCAACATGTCACTTCCCTGCTCAAAACCCTTTGCTGTTAAGATGAGGGTCAGAATTTTCAGCATGTCCTTCAAGGCTCTGATCCAGCTCCTAACAGTCTCTCAAGCTTCATATGTTCCCTGTTCTTCCCTCCACCGCCCAACCTGCCCTTCACCCTTAGAACATACTGTTCCCACTTCCTGAAACACTCCTACCCACCCTCCGCTCCTTTCACTAGCTTTATTCCATCCTGTCCTCCAGGCCTCACCATGAATGCTGTTTCTTCAGGAAAGACTTTCTTGACACCTGCTGGCAAGAAAGCCCCCTATGCTTTTCCTTACTATCATTTCACACAGTTACTATGTCATTATTAATGTGATTGTTCCATGAGAGTAACAACCAGGTTTGTGTCATTCATCACTACACCCCTAATCCTGAGTATACTGCCTAGCATATCATAAGCACTCGGTAAGTGTTCATAGAAAGAACCAAGACATTAATATCATGCAAATAAAAATAGTAGTGTCAATAGTAATAATAAAGAAGACGCATAATGAATGTAAGAAGGCTAGACATTGGAAGTATTTCTGTAATAAGCAAAATAGTTTGAGCAAATATTTCTCACATTGCATTTTTTTCCCTCAGTGATGTCTCCATTTGTATTCTTAGCAATGTTTTTCCAAGTAGTAAAGGTATGTAAGGAATATTTCCATTTCTTTTTCAATGAGAAAATAGTATGAAGTGAGTTATGTGTAATACCCCTCCATCTCTATAAAGTTTTTTCAGATTGAAATATACCCCATTAGTGATTTTGCTAACCAAGTTTATTCATTTCCAAAATGTCTAGCAATGCCACTAGTTACAAGAAGACAACCTAGCCATCAGTTTGCTCTCTCTTGTGAAATTTCATAACATGTTTGTTTCTTTCTTGTGGCATTTATAGCTTCTTCCTTGCATTGTAGTCATTTGTGGACCTGTCTTTTGTCCTCTGTTAGGGAACTCTCAGCTCATCACACTGCTACTTGATATTGGGAGTGTCAGTCATTTGGTCTCTAGAGCCCAGATTCATAGGTGTAAGCAGCTTTACATTCCCAGAATTTGGAACGATGGTATTTTTATTATTCATGTGGACTTTTCTTGACCCTAGGAAAGTAATCTCAGATCCTGAGAAACATTTCTTTTTTTTAAAAAGGGATTTCTGTGTCTGAGACAGTGTGAGAATGATTGCTGAATGAAATAATGACTTCACTGGCAACCTGAAAATTGTTTGCCTGGAGGCAGTATTAAAGTTCATCAACTTGGAGCCTACTGAGAAAGCTCAAATATAAAAAGCATTATGTAATATTTTGTTTTATGATAAGAGATGTGCTAAGCTGGTAAAGAAAACCCCGTATTTTAAAATTGCTGAAACATTTTGAAATGGCATTAATCACCTTTCTAAGACAAACAGACTCATAGACTAGTAAATCCAATGTTACCAGAAACCAACCACAAAAAGAAGTGCACTCTGGGAGTGCTAAAAGTTAAGAGCTCATTATATTTAGCAAGTGGTATAGTTGTCTTTGAAATGGCCTGTTGATTGAAGTTCTGAGCTATATTTCTAACCTGTTTTATGAGTTGAGAAGCACAATTCTCATTGGTAACTGCTCTTAGTAACAAAATCCTAATTCTGCTTTAAATGTTCTTTCTGAGTTACGATATCATATTTGATTATCTGAATTAAGACATTGGTTTTCTGGATAGGTTTATAAAACAGAATTTGTATCCATTCACTCTGCCTTCCTGTTTTAGAAATGCTACTCAGGGTAATAAATGAGTCACTTGCCAAAATCCTGTAATATTGTCTTATTTGCTAGAAATTCTTGTTTGCCCATTTCTTTCCTGTTGAAACTTATTTCTTGTAAATTAACTCATCTGTGCTATCCATGCCTGGAGAATTATTCCTAGTACTTTCTAAAAAATTAATAAGACAGCCAGGTGCGGTGGCTTACGCCTGTAATCCCAGCACTTTGGGAGGCTGAGGCGGGTGGATCACCTGAGATTGGGAGTTTGAGACCAGCCTGACCAACATGGAGAAATCCCATCTCTCCTAAAAAAATTACAAAATTAGCTGGGCGTGGTAGCACATGCCTATAATCCCAGCTACTAGGGAGGCTGAGGCAGGAGAATCGCTTGAACCTGGGAGGCGGAGATTGTGGTAAGCCGAGATCGTGCCATTGCGCTCCAGCCAGGGCAACAAGAGTGAAACTCCATCTCAAAAAAAAAAAAAAAAAATTAATAAGGCTATTATAGTATAGATAGTATAGACAGACTTTTCCCACTCTCTAAACGGACATTTTCATGATTTGTAGAAAGTCTGTTTACAACCCCATATTTCTACTGTTTTGACTCTTACCTTCTTGTCATTTGCATTTAAAATGTATTATTTCTTAAGATTTTGCAATATATATAATGGTCTTGGTTGTGTTATTTAAATTGATCTTAAAAATACTCTAAAGAAGTTTCTTAGAACCCTTTTATTTATTTTCTTGAAATAATTGATGATACAGCATCAGTTTGGGACTAGCTGTTCTTAACCAGTACCCAGTCTCATGAAGTTGGTGTGTGATAATCATTACCCAAATGCTAGGAGAATAATGACAATTCAATGTAAATAAGTCTCTTATTTATCCAAAGTCTTTAACAGAGAGCATTGATGTAGTTTTCTAAACCGTATTTTTCCAACACTATCAGATGAAATAAATCTGTATTTTTGAATGTGTGTGTTTGGGTGAAAGAGGGAGATTATCTTTATTCAGTTATTTTACAATTATAGAGGTGTTCTCTGCTAGAGGCTTGGGATACAAAGAGAAAAAAACAGATACCTCTGCCATCATGAATTCTGTGGTGTAGTGGGAAAGGCAGGCACTGAAAAAGTCATAGCAGTAAAATTTGATGAGTATTTTGGAAATAAAAGCACAGAGATTTGTGAGAAAATAAAACTGGTACTACAACTTGGGCCACAGGCCAGGAAAGGTCATCCTGAGGTTTTGCTATATATAATCTAAGGAAATTAGAATTTAAACCCAGTTGTTTAAATATTTAAGACTTGCTTGGACAGTAGAAGGCTCATTAAAAATACAGGTTCCTGGCTTTTTCTAGAAAGTTAGAAAGAAGCTCTGAGCTCCCGAATGTGGTGACCCCAACCTCAGTATCATCGTGGTCTCACTCAAGTTTCCTCTGTCTGGGAAGCTTAGTGCTCAGATGGCCCTTGGGTGAGATTACAGAGAAAGACAGGTGGTGACTGAGTTCTTGACATTGCAACCATAGGAACTGTTGACTCTTGGCTGGGCGCAGTGGCTCACGGCTGTAATCCCAGCACTTTGGGAGGCCGAGGTGGGCAGATCACGAGGTCAAGAGATTGAGACCATCCTGGCCAACATGGTGAAACCCCGTCTCTACTAAAAATACAAAAATTAGCTGGGCATGGTGGCATGTGCCTGTAGCCCCAGCTACTCAGGAGGCTGAGGAAGGGGAATCACTTGAACCCGAAAGGGGGAGGTTGCAGTGGGCCGAGATTGCACCACTACACTCCAGCCTGGCAACAGAGACTCCATCTCAAAAAAAAAAAAAAAAAAAAAAAGGAAATGTTGACCTTTAAGGATATGGCTTTGGATTTTACTCAGAAAGAGCAGGCCCTGCTAGACCCATCTCAGAGGAAGCTGCACAGACATGTGATTCTGGAGAAAATCCTCAAAACCAGCATCCAGGCAGTAAAGTCTTAGAAACAAAGACAGAACTTCCATGTAGAATATCTACAGGAAGGAGCGATCTAACAACATGTCAACACTGAGATTTGTAAGGGTGAACTGTGTTCCTCCACAGCAGAATTGGCCTGGGGAGGGCCAAATTAGGAATGCAGCACAATCACATGACTTTAATTTGAGACTAGAGAAAGTGTGCTATCTCAGCTCAAAGGTGTGGATAGTTCAAATCTGGGAGAAAAGGAATAACCGGAGCCCTAAACCATAACCTGAGTTCTTATAAGAGGACAATTGCATAAATATAGCAAATATATTTAGTGCTTGAAATATAATGAAAATCTTAAAATTAATCATATAGCTATGCAGCTGACCTACTACAAAGGAGAAAACTTCTGTATGCAAAGGAGAGTAATACACCACATGAATGTAACTAACGTGGAAGATGTTAACTAGGGACTATACTGAATGCTCGGCATCAGATTCATATGTGGGAAAATAAATGAATAAATGAAGGTACTTGAGCAAGGCTTTAACAGCCTGTTATGTCCTCAGTGGCAGAGATGTTACAGTGGAGAATAGCCCTTTGAATATAATAAGTATGAGGAAGTTATCACAGCTCAACATTGACTCAACGTGTGTTAGCTCACACTGGAGGGAAACTCCATAAATGTAATGAATGTAGGAAACACTTAATCCAGAGAGCTAACTTATTCATACCAGAGAACTCAAGAGAGAAACTCTGTCTGTAATCAGTGTGGAAATGCCTTCAGTGACCATTTATCCTTTAAACAACACCGTGAATTAACACTGGAGAGAAGCCATATGAATATGATCTATGTGAGAAAGTCTTCATTTAATGATCTCATCTTATAATGAGACAATGCACATGGAGAGAAACCCTATAAATGTACAGCATTTGGAAGAGCCTTCAACCTCAGCCCTAACCTTTATAGGCGGTCTCACTCAAGTTTCCATCTATCTGAAAGATGCCATCTTTTAGATACCAGAGAGCTCCCACAGGGCTAAACCCTACACCCTTCAGGCAAAGCTCAAGCCTTGATATGCAGAAAAAACTTAGAGTAAAACAGGAAAGAAAGTGGCAAGTTTTTTCCAGGAGGAAGAAACCTGTTGGGAAAACACTAGATAATTCATGCTGGAGAAGGAATTCAGTGAAATAAACACGATAAACCCTTTACTCATAGAGCAACACTCCAGGACATGTGAGGATTAATGCTGTATAAAACACTCACTAAGACAAAAGCAACTTGTTAAAATAAAAAAAAAGAAAATTATTAAAAAAAATAATAAAACACTGTCAGTGACCTGAATTAGGGAAAGTATTTGGTGATTGCACGTACCTTCGTGAACCTTGAAGTTCTCATGTTGGGGAATCTCCTCAAGTTAATGTAAGTCTATTTCAGCATACTAGAGTATCAAGATGAATGCATGAAATTTCCTTATGTATTTGTATTTTCTTTATAGGATAAAGAGGCACAGAAAGAGATGCAAAAAATAATGACTTCCTTGAAGAGGTAAATAACCAAATTTACTCTTCAACAAATCAGACGTGATCTACCAAAATTTAAACGAATCAAAGTTTTATTATCCTTTTCTTCATTTTTGATGTAAGGGTATTGTGCTCAGATTTGAAGGTAAAGCCATGTTTCTGCAGAATGCATTCCACTAGTAGCACTACAAAATTAATTATGTTATTTGGAGAATCTATATACTATAATGTCAATACATAATCTATAAACATGTATGCTTTGTATTTTTCTTATCAATAAACTGCAGCCTTCAGAATATTTCTTTAAATATTTAAATCCAATAAAATGAATTTTCATGAGTATTTTATTGTTTCAATGGAGACTTCATAAAACAAAATAATTTCATTAATGTGGATGAAAAATGGAAAACTGAGCAAAGGACATGAACAAGTTGTTGGCAGAAGAGAAAAAAACAAACAGATTTAGTATTGTAACTGGTAATCAAAAGATGTGAATAAAATTACAATAAAATACTCTTTTACCATCAAACTAGATTTCATTTGCGTCCGAGTGAAGAGACCACCAAACAGGCTTTGTGTGAGCAACAAGGCTGTTTATTTCACCTGGGGACCGGCGGGCTGAGTCTGAAAAGAGAGTCAGCGAAGGGAGGCAGGGGTGGGGCTGTTTTATCAGATTTGGGTAGGTAATGGAAGATTACAGCCAAAGGGGATTGTTCTCTGGCTGGCAAGGGTGGGGGTCACAAGGTGCTCAGTGGGGGAGCTTTTGAGCCAGGATGAGCCAGGAGAAGGAATTTCACAAGGTAATGTCATCAGTTAAGGCAGGGACCGGCCATTTTCACTTCTTTTGTGGTGAAATGTCATCAGTTAAGGCAGGAAACAGCCACTTTCACTTCTTTTGTGATTCTTTGCTTGCTTCAGGCCATCTGGACGTATACATGCAGGTCACAGGGGATACGATGTCTTAGTTTGGGCTCAGAGGCCTGACATTAGCAAGGATTATTTTCTTCATTCAGGAAGCATTCAACACTGGCAGTATTGTTATGAGATGGAGCATTCTCATACACAGTTAGTGAGAGAATATTTTGTCACCTGGGTACATCAAATATGAAAATATAAAAGAAATTTAAAAAGTACTTTGGCACAAACCTTTGGTAAAATTTATTGACAGCTTTTGAAAAGTATTAAATCTTTAGTCATGGAAATAATCATAAAGAGTAAAGTGCAGTGACTGATTCACAAATGTTCATAACAGCATAACACTATGTCCAACAGTAAGAAAGCAGCCACATTGAAATATAACTACAATTGAATAACATTTTGACATTAAAAATTACAAAAATGATATAGGCAACTGCACAGAATATCTTAAGTGCAAGTATAAGTCAAAAATAGTACATACATAGTGAGAGGCAGGACTAGCTGGATTTCCTAGGCCGACTAAGAATCCCTAAGCCTAGCTGGGAAGGTGGCTGTATCCACCTTTAAACAGGGGGCTTGCAACTTAGCCCACACCCGACCAATCAGAGAGCTCACTAAAATGCTAACTAGGCAAAAACAGGAGGTAAAGAAATAGGCAATCATCTATTGCCTGAGAGCACAGCGGGAGGGACAAGAATCAGGATATAAACCCAGGCCTTCGAGCCAGCAGGCAACCCCCTTTGGGTCCCCTCCCCTTATATGGCAGCTC
Source organism: Papio anubis (assembly GCF_008728515.1). Lineage (NCBI taxonomy): Eukaryota > Metazoa > Chordata > Mammalia > Primates > Cercopithecidae > Papio > Papio anubis. The sequence continues at coordinate 38,173,306 of NC_044989.1, forward strand.
TGTTTTCACTCTATTTCACTATTAAATCTTGCAACTGCACTCTTCTGGTCCGTGCTTTGTTACCGCTCGAGCTGAGCTTTCGGTCGCCGTCCACCACTGCTGTTTGCCGCCGTCACAGACCCGCCGCTGACTTCCCTCCCTCCGGATCCAGCAGAGTGTCCGCTATGCTGATCCAGTGAGGCGCCCATTGCCACTCCCGATTGGGCTGAAGGCTTGCTATTGTTCCTGCACAGCTAAGTGCCTGGGTTCATCCTAATCGAGCTGAACACTAGTCACTGGGGTCCATGATTCTGTTCCATGACCCAGGGCTTCTAATAGAGCTATAATACTCACTGCATGGCCCAAGATTCCATTCCTTGGAATCTGTGAGGCCAAGAACCCCAGGTCAGAGAACGCGAGGCTTGCCACCATCTTGGAAGTGGCCCACTGCCATTTTGAAAGTGGCCTGCCACCATCTTGAGAGCTCTGGGAGCAAGGACCGTCCCCACCCCCCACCAGGTAACGATAGGATCTCAACAGTATAAAAATAAGCACAGAAGAGCATCTGGTAGGGAATACACTAAAATAGTAGTAGTATATGTTTCTGTGAAGCTTATTTTATTTCCTATATTTCCCAGTTTTTAATAATAAATAAAATGATTTTCTAGGTTGAACTTAGCAGTGAGCTATAAAGATTCCCTGCTACCTCTTAATCAGCCTAATCTTGGAAATCAGAGTAAAAACTTGGATTTTCTGTTTACTGTCCCAAATACATGGGTGTGCACGCACATGCACATACACACACACACATTTATAAACTCAAATTTTCAAGCCCTGATGTAGACATTCTGGTTAGTAGGTAAATTAAGCAACCCCCTAGCCCCATCTTCTATAATGGTCAATCAAGATACTGAATCAGTCCAGCTGGTTCTCACCCACTTTCCTCTGACAACTGGTCTGATGTTGAAACTCATGGCTAGATAGGGCAAGAGTCTTGCTGGTTCTGTCATGGATATGCTGAGAGGCTATGGATACCTCTGGCTCTCTAAACAGCTAAAGGAATATGTAAGTATAGAAAGGTGAATCCAGCTGGGAGCAAATGACATAGAATCAACTATGTTGTAGGTTTTGTGGGAGCAACTCATTCCAGCAGAGTGGTACAAACACTTCCTTTATGAATTATGAGGACTATCAAGAAACACTCCTGGTGGGTAACAGTGAGATTTAGGACTCATAATTGGAACCTGACATAAGATCTAATCAGTGTTCATTTATTATATTTTAATAAAATTCTTGTTTCTCAATGTGTCTTCAATGGACAAGTTGATGTCCATTGACTGGGTAATCAGCATAGTTATTTCTGGATATGGGCTTGACCCAATAGAAATGCAGTACTCATAATTCACTCTTTAGAGAATTAGGAGTTTTTGACACATGTGGCCATTTCTACAAATGGGTATTAACAGAGGGAATTCCCCTCCTCATTATGGTAATAACCCTTCAAAAGAGCATTAACTCCCTGCTGTATGCCCCCTTCCAGAGTCATACTGTCATATCTGTATTCCTTATAAAGCCATATATAATCAGAGAAATTATGTTTGGGAGGCTGAGGCTGGAGGATCAATTGAGCTCAGGAGTTCAAGACGAGCCTGGGCAACATGGTGAAATCCCATCTCTACGAAAATTAGCTGAGCGTGGTGGTGCATGCCTGTATTTACAGCTACTCGGGTGGCTGAGGTGGGAGGATTACTGCAACCCAGGAGGTCAAGGCTGGGATGAGCTGTAATTGCGCCACTCCACTCCACTCTCCACTACACTCTGGGTGACAGAGTGAAACTCTGTTTCAAAAAAAAATTTTTTTTTATTTAAAAATAATTTTTTAAAATTAAAAACATTGGAAATAATTGCTAAATAGCTCAAAAACCGTGAACAGGACTAGAATCTGATAACCTAGAAGGGTGTGCTATAGGGCAGTGGTCCCCAACCTTTTTGGCACCAGGGGCCATTTTCGTGGAAGACAATTTTTCCCTGGACCCGGGGGTAGGGGGATGGTTTCAGAATGATTCAAGTGCATTACATTTAGTGTGCACTTTATTTCTATTATTATTACAGTGTAATATATAATGAAATAATTATACAACCCGCCATAATGTAGAACCAGTGGAAGCCCTGAACTTGTTTTCCTGCAACTAGATGGTCCCATCCGGGGGTGATGGGAGACAGTGGCAGACCTATCAGGCATTGATTCTCATAAGGAGTGTGCAACGTACATCCCTCACATGCACAGTTCACAGTAGGATTCGCCCTACTAATACCACCACTGATCTGACAGGAGGAGGCGTTCAGGTGGTAATATGAGCAATGGAGAGCAGCTGTAAATACAGATGAAGCTTTGCTCACTTGCCCACTGCTCATCTCCTGCTGTGAGGCCCAGTTCTTAACAGGCCACAAGCCAGTTACCAGTACCACTACCAGCCTGTGGCCCGAGGGTAGGGACCCCTGCTATAGAGGATACATAGGATATTTTGTCTATTTATTTATTTATTTATTATTTTATTTTATTTTATTTTATTTTATTTTGAGACAAAGTCTGGCTCTGTCGCCCAGGCTGGAGTGCAGTGGCGCAATCTCGGCTCACTGCAACCTCCACCTCCTGGGTTCACCCCATTCTCCTGCCTCAGTCTCCTGAGTAGCTGGGACTACAGGCGTCCGCCACCATGCCTGGCTAATTTTTTGTATTTTTAGTAGAGACGGGGTTTCACTGTGTTAGCCAGGGTGGTCTCGATCTCCTGACCTTGTGATCCGCCCGCCTTGGCCTCCCAAAGTGCTGGGATTACAGGCATGAGCCACCGCGCCTGGCCTATTTTGTCAATTTAATCCTCAATCCAATCCAATGAGGGAGGTGGTGGTCTTTCCATATAGGTAATGACATAATTGAGGCTTGGAGTAAATAACTTGCCAAAGACCTTTCTTAACAAGTGGAAAGAGTTGGTACTTAAACATGGCTTATTTCGACTCATTAGTCTAGTCTTAGTTACTCACAACAGATATATAAAAGGTACTGTGTAGATAAAGATGAGGAAACAAACCAAAATAAAGAAGTTATCTGTAATGAGGCCAAGTAAAAATGGTTTCTATATTAATACCCCTACTTTCTAAAAACTGAGTGATTTTCTTGAATGACAGGATTATATGTAGAATATTACACTTATTCCAAGGAATTTCATGCAAAGTGAGCCATGGGGACTCTGGTTTTCTATGGTTACTTCACTCACCACTCATGCTGCTTGACCTCAGAGAAGACAGAATAGCTGCAGAGTGTTCCTGAAATGAGGATTGTTCCTGCTGGATCACGAAGTCCAAGCTGATGGTACACCTGCCGCTCACAGATGAAGTACCCAAACTGCTAACTTCTCAAGAGACTTCGTGTACAACTTTGGAAAGGGGGAGTTCTGACCCAAACTTTGAATATGTTTGGTTTCAGAAGATAAGAATCAAACTGTATGTTGCAATTTCTCATAAAACATTAAAGAGGTAACTTAGTGGTCCACTAAAATTTTAGTGATGTCCATGTAATTGCGATGTTATCTTTCTTACTAAATAACAAATGGCCTTCATTGTAATATGAAAATCCATGCCACTTCTCATTTGTGCCTAAAAGTTATCAAAAGGCTTTTCATTTGATAATATTTTTATACTTTTGAATTTCAAAAAGCAGTGGTACAAGCTGAATGGGGTTAGCTTTTACACTAAACTCATTTTACCAATAAATGGTTTAAGCGTTGATGTGTAAGTAACAGGGTTGGGGTCAGACAACTGTAGTGACCAAGCCAGGACTGAGTTCCAGCCCTTGGAATCTCACTTCTGCTTTCTTTGAGTCCGGGGCTGTTTATATCTAATTGATTGGAGTCCAGTGTATCTGATGTAGAATGGAGGCTGTAAAATGCTAACACTTACCTGGTGAGTACCTATTCCAAGTGTTTTTCCTATATTAACACATTTGAACCTCACAGCAACCTATGAGGAAGAAACATTTGATATTACCCCATTTAAGATAGGGGAGCTAAAGCACAGGGTATTACCATGTCTAACCCCGTGAGCAGAAGATTTGGACTGGGGCGGACTGCTCCAGAGTCCATGCTGCAGTCAGCCGCTGTACAATCCTGCCAGCAAATGGGAGAATTGAGTTGTGGGAATTGAAAGAGTGGAAAGACAGAAGGCAAAAAAGGAAACAAGGGAAAGGGAAAAAAGAATTTTAAAAAGTAGAGGGCAGTAAAGAAAGAAGAAAAAGGGAGAAAAGGTAAAGAAAAATCTTATATTTATATTTTGAATATTGATAGACATTTTCTAGTTTTGCATCATAAATTCCCAACAATGTATTTATGTATTTTGTATCTTATAATTTTTTTATATACCCGCCTTTTCCTTCCCCTCCTCCACAAGATAAGGTAGTGAAGCCTGTTTTTAATGACTTGATCTACTTGAACTGAGTGTGTTGAGAAAGCTTTGGTTATGGACTTTGTGGCCTGTTGATTGGGAAATTAACAAGAATAGTTGATTTCACAAAGACAAGATACATTTTAGAGCCAAGTAAAGTTAATACTTGAAGTACTGTGATTTTGAAGCCCCTCAACCTATATTTTGCTTTAGATACTTGAAGCCAAATCATAAGGTTGAGTTTTAAAAAATATTGAGATACAATTGACATACAAAAAACTGCATGTATTTAAAGTGTATAATTTAATAAATTTTGACATGTGTACACCCACAAAACCATCACCACAGTTAAGGTAACAAACATTTTCATCACTTCAAATATTTCTTCATGCCCATTGCTAATCTTTCCCTCTTGCGTCTCTCTCTGCACCCGCATTCCAAATAACGACTCATCTGCTTTCTGTCATTATAGATTACATTGTCTAGTATTTTATTTAAGTAGAACTATGTGTTATATACCCTTTTGTCTGACTTCTTTCACTCACCATAATTATATTAGGATTCATCTATGTGGTAACATGTACTGATAATTCGTTTCTTTTCATTTCTGAGTAGTATTTTATAACAGAAATATACCATAGTTTGTTTCTCCACTCCTCTATTGATAGGACATTTGGCCTGTTTCCAGTATTTGATTATAACAAACAAATCATCTATGAAAATTCATATAAATGTCTTTGAATGTACATATACTTTCATTTCTCTTGGATAAATACCCAGAAGTAGGAAGTATGGTAGATGTTATATCTACCGTTATAAAAAACAGTCAAACTGTTTTCCAGAGTGGTTTTACCATTTTACATTCTCACCAACAGTGCCTGAGAGTTCCGCTTGCTTGACTGTCTTAACAACACTTGGTAGGGTCAGTGTTTTTAATTTTAGCTACTGCACTAGGCGTGTAGTATATCTGATAGGGGTTTTAATTTGTATTTCTCTAATGACAAATGATGTTGAGCATTTTTTCATGCATTTATTTGTCATTTGTGTATCTTCTTTGGTGAAGTATCTCTTCAAATATTTTGCCCATTATTTAAATTGAGACATTTTGGTTTTTGTATATAGTCTGGAGTGTGCCTTGAAGTTCATTTGTTATTTGAATATCTAATTATTTCAACATTTACATTTACAAACTTGCCATCTGTCTAATACTCTATAACATATCTAATGAAGTTTTGCCTCCAAATCTGTTGAAAAGACTATTGTTTCTCCATAGACTTGGCTTTGTACCTTTCTCAAAATCAGCTTTCCATATATGCATGGGTCTGTTTCTGGAATTTCTATTTTGTTGCATTGATCTATTTATTGATCTCAACACCAATACCACACCATGTTGATTAATGTAGCTTTATAGATTTGAAACCAGGTAGTGTTACTCCTCCAACTTTGCTTTTGTTTTGTTTTGACTGCTCTAGGTTATTTGCATTTCCATATGAATTTTAGAATTAGTTTTTAAAATTTCCATCAAGAAAAAAGTGGCTCTGATTTTTTTTTATTGGGATTACATTGATCAATTTAAATCGGCATCAATTTTAAGTCTTTCAACCCATGAATATAGTGTACCTCTTAATATATTTAGGTCTTTAGTTCCTTTCAGCAATATTTTGCAATTTTCAATGTACAGGTCTTTCACATTTTTGTCAAACTTATGCCTAAGTATTTCATATTTTGATGCTATTATATATTATATTTTCAATTTCAATTTCTGATTTTTTATTGTATATAGAAATTCAATAGTGTAAACTGATCTTGCATCCTGCAGCCTCTTTAAACTCACTTATTATTTCTGGTAGCTTTTTTGTAGATTCCATTAGATTTTCTACAACTGTGATTATATTAGTTGTGAATAAAGACAGTTTTACTTCTTTCTTTCTAATCTGAAGGTTTTGTTTTGTTTTTGCCTTATTGTACAGACTAGAACTTTCAATACACCATTGAATATAAGAGGGCAAACGTTCTTATTTTATTTCTGATCTGAGGGGAAAGCATGCCATTTTTTGCCATTGATCATAATGTTACCTGTAGGTTTTTTTGTAGATACCCTTTTTCTGGTTGAGAAACTCTCTTTTCTTATTTTGCTGAGTTTTTTTATGGAATTAACACTGAATTTTGTCAAACTTGTGTTCATTGAGATGATCATATGGTTTTACTGTTTTAGTTTATATGATGAATTATATTTGATTGAATTTTTAAATATTAAGACAGCCTTGCATTCCTGGGATAAAATTAACTTAGTCCTAACATGTTTTCTTTTTATTGTATCAGTGGATTTGCTAAAATTTTATTTTAAATTTTTGCATAAATATTTACAATGGATATTGGTTTGTAGTTTTCTTGTAAAGTCTTTTTCTGGTTTTGGTATCAGAGTAATACTGGTTTCCGGGAATGAGTTGAAAAGTATCCCCCGTCTTCATTTTCCTTGAAAACTTTATGTAGAATTGATACTGTTTCTCCCTTAAATATTTAGTGGAATTCACTCGTGAACCCATCTGAACTTGGAGTTTTCTTTGTTGGGGGAAGTTTTCAAGTGCAATTTCAACTTCAATTCTTTTAAGAGATACAGGGCTATTTAGATTATCTTTCTTCTGGAGTGATCTTTGGTAGTTTGTATCTTTCAAAGAATTTGTCTATTTTTCTATTTCATTTAAGTTATCAAATGTATTGGCACAAATTTAATAATATTCCCTTATTCTTTTATTATCTATAAAATATGTAGTGATGCCACCTCTTTCATTCTTAATATTCATAATTTGTGTTTTCCCTATTTCCTGTTTTGTATATGTTTCTTCCAACAAAAACCCTACAGGTAACATTATAACCAATGGCTGGAAGTTTATCAATGTTGTTGAGCTTCTCAAAGAAACAACTTTTGGTTTCATTGATTTTTCTCTTTTTCTATTTTCTATTTCATTGATTTCCACTCTCAACTTTAACATTTTCTTCCTTCTCCTTACTTGGGGTTTTATTTATGCTTCTAGTATCTTAATGTGGGAGCTGAAGTCATTGATGTAAGACTTTACTTCTTTTCTCTTTTTTGTTAAATTATACTTTAAGCTCTGGGATACATGTGCAGAACGTGCAGGTTTGTTACATAGGTATACATGTGCCATGGTGGTTTGCTATACCCATCAACCCATCATCTACATTAGGTATTTCTCCTAATGCTATCCCTAGTCTACTTCTTTTCTACTGTAAGCATTTAGTGCTATAAATTTCTAAGTACCACCTTAGCAGTATCCTACAAATTTTGATATGTTATGTTTTCATGTTCATTCAATGAAAAATAATTTCTAATTTCTATTTTACTTTTTTCTTTCATTCATGGGTTATTTAAAAGTCTGTTTAGTTCCCAGCCTTTTTTTTTTTTTTTTTTTTTTTTTAGATGGAGTCTTGCTCTGTCGCCCAGGCTGGAGTGCAGTGGCGGGATCTCGGCTCACTGCAAGCTCCGCCTCCCGGGTTCACGCCATTCTCCTGCCTCAGCCTCCCGAGTAGCTGGGACTACAGGCGCCCGCCACCTCGCCCGGCTAGTTTTTTTGTATTTTTTTAGTAGAGACGGGGTTTCACCGTGTTAGCCAGGATGGTCTCGATCTTCTGACCTTGTGATCCACCCGTCTCAGCCTCCCAAAGTGCTGGGATTACAGGCTTGAGCCACCGCGCCTGGCCGTATCTTTCTTTAATTGATTTCTAATTTAATGCCATCATGGTCAGCAGTTTGGATGACTTGAATCTGTTCAGATTTGTTGAGACTTGTTCTGTGGCCCAGAATATGTTCTATTTTGGTAAACATTCCATGTACACTGAAACAGCATGCATATTCTTTAAAGGTGAATTACATCAAGTGTCTTTCAAGCCCTCTACCTGCTTTAGTCTCTCCATAGCCTCAGCCCTGTGTCTCCTCAGCACGAGGAGACTTCTGGACTCCTTTTGTGTTCCTGCTCCATACACGGGCCTGGATGCTCTCTTGAAGCAGTAAGCTGAGACAATTAGAACGTTCATCTTGTTTGTTACCCATCTCTCAGGGGTGGCTGTACTTTCTTTCTTGCTGTCCAATATCTTGAAAACCATTCTTTTTATATTGTGTCCCTGTTTCAGATTTTGAAAGCCAGAAGTTGTAACTCTTGAAAGTTGTAACTTTGTAGCATTGTGATATTTTAAAAATCTGCTCCTCACCACACTTTCCAGTCCTATAAACCATTATTTTATAGATTAAAAAAAAACTGGAAAGTATTACATTTCTTTTTTAAACAAGTTTTTATAATGTTTCAAATGCTTCCACTCGATAAAGCAAATTGGCACACTCGTGCTATGGAATTACTTATTAAATAACCTAGACTTTGGTTAGAGCTCTGAGACAATTTTTTGTTTGTCCATTTTTCAATAGTAACCTTGTGCTTTGGCAAATAAGATTGCATGGGGAGAGTTAAATTATACTTTTCCTCCTTCTTGAATACTTTATGTTTACACAGCCCACCTAATTTAAAACTGGGAAATCTAATTGGGAAAATAATCTGCTGAAAATCGCATGTGGAAATGCCATTGGAAATTGTTAATGCCACATAACTGTGGCATTAATAGCTAAGCCCTAATTGGACTGCCACTCTCAGACAGACTGGCCCCACCATGTAGGGTGTGGAATTCATCTGGAGCCCAACATTGACTGTCCTGATCTTTAAAACATCCCAGTTATAACGATAGTGACTTCCCAGCCAAGCCACTAATTCATTTATTTATTTTGTCTCTTTGTTTGAAATGCATTTTATTTCCCTTGTGTTCTTCAGTCCTCGGAGCTCAGTGTACTTTGCAATTGTAATTAATCAAACATTTATTGAGCTAAAATTATGGGGACAATCCAGAGGCTAATCCAAATTTCAGGGACCCTGAAGCTTACACAATTTGGAGAATCTTAAGAAAAAGAATACAAAATTACAAACACAAAATTAAGTATGAGAGTGACTATTTAGAATGCAAAAGACGTCATGACAAATTATAAAATTTTCAAAGCTGACAAATACCACAGTTATCACATCCAGAAAAATAACATTTTATTATTAACTGCATGGTACATCTAGAATGCTTTCTTTTACATACTCTTTGTTTGCTTCATCATATGGCATTGATTTTTAATGTCATTTTCTATTGAAAGGATAGAGGATGAAATATTGGTTTTTCCACTAACACAACTAATTGACATTTTTCTTTCTTATTATGGATCATTTAGAAAAGCTCCTCTCAGCTTCACTTCTTGTGAGTAATGGCATGCAGCAACTTCCTCAGCAGCCCTTCTCCCCAGGGTGAGTCTTCCAAGAACTCCAGCCCTTCGAGCCCATTGAGCTGGGTGCAGATGGCTGTGCTGCAGCCCCTGATCCAGCTCTGCCCAGCCTCTGCACCTCCTTTTCCTACCCCCATCTCACCTCCAGTCGTGGGTGGGTCCCAATAAGAGCCTTAGTCATTGTGGGCTCTGAGCAGGGATCCAAGCAAGCCCCTTTTTATATCCTTCTTCTTGGGGGTCAAAGTCAGGGTCTGAAGCTCAATGCAGGCCCCCAGAAACAAGCTGTAACTAGAGCCAGCTGATGTGGAGGTTGGAAACTGCCTCCTGACCATCCTCACAGCCAAATCTACCATGGCTCTCTCAAACCACTGTCCTGAGGCTGCAGCGGTTTTTATGTGGGGCAGGGAAGCAAAGAACAAGAGACTGAGTGGGCATATATCCATGCAAATAAAGTCCTGTGAGTAAGAGCAGACTAACAGCAATATTTTCCCATCTTCTTCCATAATACCTACAGTATAAAGGCTGAAGTTCTCAGCAGGCCTTTCGTGTTCCCCACGCTCCCACCCAGTCTGCCTTTCTAGCAGATCTCCAGCACCCCCGACTGCACACGCACACTGTCTGCATTCCAGGCACACGGGATTGAGTGCTGCTTAAAACCCACCTGTCGCTCTTCTACCCTTTGCTTGGTTTTTATTCTACCTTTGGGGCCACCTTCCCCCATGTTCACTCATAGAAATCTCCCTTCCCACTCAAGGCCTGGCCCAAGGGATGGATGTTTTGCCACGAAAGCTTCTGATCCACATGGCCAGCTGTGCTCTCACCCACCTCAAAGCCATGGGGCACTTTTTTGTGTCTTCATTTAGCTTGACCTGCCCTAAGATCTTCAGTAAGGTGAGGACAAGGACCTTGTATTATTTACCTTTGTATCTCCTGCCTGGCAGCCTGTGCTCAATTAACATTTGTTAAACCAAATTAAACAACTCAAGTAGAAGAAAAACATTTCACGTGTTCCTAAGTTTCATTAAAAAAAAAAAAAAACTAAAAGTAATTTCTACCCTCAGCTTTGATGTGACAAGGAGAGACTAGAGAAAGAGGGAGAGGAGGACTAGGGAGCAGGGAGAGTGGAGGGGAGGGGAGGGCAGGAAGTGGGGAAGCCTAGCAGATCAGGCACAAGAGACAGTGTGTTCATCCATTTTCATGCTGCTGATAAAGACATACGTGATACTAGGTAATTTATAAAGAAAAAGAAGTTTAATGGACTCACAGTTCCACATGGCTGGCGGGGCCTCACAATCATGGCAGAAGGTGGAAGGCAAAAGGCACGCCTTACATGGTGGCAGGCAAGAGAGAATGAGAGCCAAGCGAAAGGGGTTTCCCCTTTAAAACCATGAGATCTCATGAGACTTATTCACTACCATGAGAACAGTATGGGGGAAACCACCCCCATGATTCAATTATCTCCCGCCAGGTCCCTCCCGAAACACATGGGAATTATGGGAGCTACAATTCCAGATGAGATTTGGGTGGGGACACAGCCAAGCCATATCAGACAATGAGTCTGTGGCAATGTCAGTGCCAGCCTTAGACCAAATTCATGACACTCTTTTACTCCCTCCAAAAACATTACAGATCTCTGTACATTCTACTTTATTTTTTACTGTTACCCCCTTCATTGGATGGAGTACAGACCACATACGAAGATTAATCATTGTATCATTTCTGTGACCCAGTTACTTTCTTTTGTCTTGAAATTATAATTCTTATCCCATTTCTAGGCTTCAGTTCCCAGTCTATTGTTTTAATAATAAAGTAACTTCTGCAACACCTCAGTATGAAACTTAAAAAAGATTTAGTGCAGTCACAGAGGATCATTCTTAACAACCTGTTAAGAGTATTGGAAAAGTAAAAGATGACTGATGATGTTTATTGCTTTAGAGATCCAGTCCATACAGTGAAAGCACATTTATTATGTTTATAACATGTTAAAAATTTTAATTGTAAAAAGCTGGCTTTACATGGATTTTTATTAAACATTTAATTTTTCAAACTGTTACCGCATCTAGTATTTCAATGAAACCTTTTTGCTCACTAAGATAGGTTAAGAAAATGATATCACCATCATTTGACCATGGAGAAAAGTGGTACAGAGGTTAGATTTGCCGAAGGTCACACACCTTGTTCCTAAGATAGTGAAAACTAAGCCCAGGTGACTGACTTCTAGCTCTAGCCTGCACAGCAAGGAAATAACCACATTCAGAGCCATACAATGTCTTAAATTACTTAAAATTTAGTGTCCTTAGGGACTTCTTGATTGTTTCCTTTTCCTTTGTTTTCATTTTTCTAAAAAGTGCTTAGGGCAGCTAAAAAAGATAGATTTCTAAAAAAAAAAAAAAAGACTTCTTGAAATTTGTTTAATTGGCCAAGAACATTTAAGTGTCTCCCATAGGGAGAAAAAATGGTTCATTGGAAAGGAAAACAGTAATTTAAGATGGGCCTTGGATAGGAAGTTTGGTTTCTAAATGAGATAAATTCATGGGAATGGCCTAGTAAGGTGCCCTGTACTACTTAAGAAACCCTTATTTGCATAGGATACTAACCAATTCTCCATACGAGGGTTGCTCATAGTCATACTTTGGTTTTTTTAGAGATGGGCTCTTGCCATGTTGCCCAGGCTGGAGTGCAGTGGCCATTCACAGATGCAATCATAGCTCACTGCAGCCTTGAACTCCTGGCTCAGGTGATCCTCCCACCTCAGCCTCCCAAGTAGCTGAAAGTACAGGTCCCTTTCCCACCTCCCAGCCTCCCCGACCAGTGCTTTGTTTCCTTTTTTATTTTGATGTAATGATGTGAATTTTCACTTCTACAGAACTGTAATTTACATTTCATAAAGTAGTTGAGACTATGATCTACCTAACCATTGCAAATCCCCTCCCCCAAACTTGAACTCTTCCATTTGTCTCCCTGAACTGGCCAGAGAAATCTGTGGGTGAGAGGAAAGTTCATCTGGATTTTCCTACACTCACTCAACTAAGTATTAGCGACCTTTTTTTTTTTTTTGAGACAGAGTCTCAGTCTGTCACCCAGGCTGGAATGCAGGGGTGCAATCTCTGCTCACTACAACTTCTGCCTCCCGGATTCAAGCGATTCTCCTGCCTCAGCCTCCTGAGTAGCTGGGATTACAGGCGCACGTGACTATCCCCGGCTAATTTTTGTATTTTTAGTAGAGATGGGGTTTCACCATGTTGGTCAGGCTGGTCTCGAACCCCTGACCTCGTGATCCGCCTGCCTCGGCCTCCCAAAGTGCTGGGATTACAGGCGTGAGCCACCGCGCCCGGCCATTAATGACTATTATCAACACCTGGCTTCTTTACACAGCAAAGAACTTACTGGAGGTGCGGAAGCAATAGCTGCGCATCCTCTTTTGACCTCCTTTCTCGGTTTCAAGGCTAAGCATGCTTCCTGAGCAGACGCTTCCTTGGGATGCCCGGAGCCCATGAGGAATGCAGTGACCTAACGCTCCCAGGACACAATAGTGAGACCTCAACTTAAGTTTTCTGCTCAAGGAAGGAGCCCATAAATTGAGTCAGGTCTCAAAAGAATCATGCAACAAAGCAGATTGTGCACAACAGTGCCCCTGCCTGTGACTCAGCCTCAGTCTTCTAAAAAAGAAAACAAAAGTGAATGTTCTCTCTCTCACTGGTTTACCTGTCCCTAAAACCCATTCATAGAAAGAGTGCCTCATTTTCTTTTTACATTAACTTTTTTGAGATATAAATTACATACAGTAAAATGCACAAATTTTAATTGTACAGTTTGATGGGTTTTAACAAATTTTCCCACCAGTGTAACCCCTACCACAACCAAGATATACAGCATGAACATCACTCCAAAAACTTCCCTTGGCTTCCTTCCCACTTGCTGTCCCACCTACCTGCACCCCAGCCTCAGGCAACCACACATCTGCTTTCTGTCACTATAGATTAATTTTTTTACAATACCATATTAATGGAATCATACAACATGCACTCTTTTAAATCCGTCTTCATTTGCTGAACATTTCTGAGATTCATCTATGATATTGCATATATCAATAGTTCATTCCATTTTGTTGCTCAGTAATATTGCATAGCTTGAATGTGCCATAGTTTGATTATAAATTCACCTATTTGGGGTTGTTTACAGTTTGACATTATGAATAAAGTTGAAATGAGCATTCACATACAGGCTGGGCACAGTGGCTCATGCCTGTAATCCCAGCACTTTGGGGGGCCGAGGGAGGCAGATCACCTGACGTCAGGAGTTCAAGACCAGCCTGGCCAACATGGTGAAACCCCGTCTCTACAAAAATACAAATACTAGCCAGGCATGATGGTGGGTGCTTGTAATCCCAGCTACTCAGGAAACTCCGGTGGGAGAATCGCTTGAACCCAGGAGGCAGAGGTTGCAGTGAGCCAAGATCGCGCCACTGCACTCCTGCCTGGGCAACAGAGCGAGACTCCATCTCAAAAACTTAAAAAAAAATCACATACAATTCTTTTGGCAGACGTGTTTTTATTTTGGGTCAAAGGTGAGGGAAGGGGGACATAAAAACCCCAAAGTGGCATTGTTGTGTCACATGGTAAATATACATTAGCTTTATAATAAACTGCCAAACTGCTGTACCATTTTACATTCTCAGTGAAAGAGTTTCAGTTGCTCCATGTTCTCATCAACACTTGTGATGGCCAGTCTTAGTCTTTAATTTTAGCCATTCTAACAGACATGTAATAATATCTCACTGTGGTTTATTCATACTTCCCTGACCAGTGATGTTAAGCATCCTTTCATGTGCTCATTTGGCTTCAGTGACACCAAATTTGATAATTCTGCAGCCAAAAGCACCCTTGTTAGTTACTAGCAGATTTTTACTTTCTCTTTCTTGCATTAACACTGGCAGTACATAAACTGGTTAAAAGTAGCTCTCCTTTCCTTCCCATTCCATGGTGAGATCATCAAAACAAACCTTCAGAAACCCCCTGTAGATTGAGCCTGTAGTCTGAGAACATTGTTGATGGAAGAGGGATGAAAGTCTTGTGTCTTTCTTCCTCTCTTGCTCTGCTGTACTTAAAGAAACTCCTAGTGATAAAATCCCAACAATCAGTCATGAGTTCTCTGACCTTTCACAACACCATCTATGTTTCTTACATTGTTATCCAATTCTATATTTTTTGAATTGTTATCTACTCCATATGGACACATATTCATTTTCCACATAGATTAAAAGACTACATCCGATATTGCTTCTGTGTTTTCATAGGGCTCAATAAATACTTTTAAAGTTGAGTTGAATTTGCAATATTCACTATATAATTAAGAGAGAGAGAGAATTTGAGATCTAGATTTCAGATCAGTCATTTCATGGGAATCCAAACTTTCCAGGTTCAGGAGTTCATGAGATTCCTCCCCCATCCTCCTGCTCTTGTTGACAATGCAAAACAAACCACAGTTAGCCTGGGAATTATCTTTACGGAATATATTAGCATATTGTTTTGAGTTTTTGCACTGCATGTATTAATCTACCAAGAACACATGTCTTGGTTCAGTAAAAATTTGCAGAAAGCCAGACATCCCATAAAAGGAATCTGTTGATGTTTATCCCTCCAGCTAGCTTTTCCTTTTTTTGTAACTACAAAGAATATTAGTGTTTCTTTACTTTTCAGAATCATCTACTCAGAAAGACTTCTAGCAGTGTCCTCGACAGGAAGTCACCACTGTGCTGAGGCAAGGCAGTGGGTCTTTAGGAGGTCAGGTTTCTTCCCACCCTTTGACTGCTCTGCCTGTAGATGTATCAGCTCTTACCCCACTTCTGCTGAGAAGAAGACACTCCTTCAGCCATGACACTCAGCTTGTGTGAGGATGATCCAGAGAGGCTGGGCCCAGGCCACATAGGCTCACCCTCTACCACTATCTTGGACATATTAGGTTCCTGCATGATGGGGAGATCAGGAGGGCTAGGGGAGCCTAGTTACAGATGTTTTATTGGAACTGTCTGGCATAGAGGAAGACATTCAGAGGGCCATAAAGATCGGACTTTTTCAGAGGCGAACAAGTGAACTTCCAGTGACTTATCCTTAGTTAACCAACCTTCAACCAACTGATAAGATAAACAATATCCCTAATGCTGATCCTAAAGCATTAGAGATCCTGAAGTATCTTTAGCATTATCAAAAAGGATTAAATTCTATGTGGTAAACAATGATATTTTAATTTTAAAAATTTATTATAATCCTCTAAACCCATGGTCTGCAAACTTTATTTTATGCTTGAATCAGTTTTAAAAATTGGCATCCCCTAATATATTTATATCTATTTATGTATTTATAAATTATACATATTAATATCCTACTAAAATGTTCATCATAAAACATATACAAATATAAAATATTTTAAAGGGCAAGAATGTTTTCTTGATTTTAAAATTTCCTGAAGTAGAAATAAAGGAATACTGTTTTATTATTTAAAAAAAAAAAAAAAAAAGCTTTTTATCTGAGCTTATCATGCCTACTAACAAAGTATTTAGAAGCATTTATGCTGAAGTAAGGACAGGAAAAATGACACTGTCACTACTATTATTGAATATTCTAGAGATACTAGCTCTAATTAGAAAAGACAAATTAGAATATTTGAAAGTAATACATTAACAGAGTATGGTAAGTATCATTTATGTTGGCAGATAAACTCACATGTGTGAAAAACCTGAAAGAACTAACTACAAAGCGTTCAACAATAAAAGAATTGATATATAGAAATCAATAGCCATGACAAATACAGATGACAGCCAGTTAGAAGGTGTACTAGAAGGTAATGCCTCATTTACCCTAACAATAAAACAAGATCAAATATCTAGGAATAAACATAAGAATCATGTCTGATAGGCAAGCAGAAATTGAAGGAACCCCAAGGGTTTGAACAAATAAAAAGACACACTACATTTTGATTAGGAAGACAACATCCTCAAATTATCCAATGTCCTTCAATTAACCTACAAATTTGATATAATTCCAATACAAATACCAACAAGATTCTTTTTATGTTCTAAGGTTCAAATGGAAAATCAAACAAGTAAGAGTAGTTGTGAAAATACTGAAAAAAGTCAAGCAATGAGGGGCAACAATACCTACCAGACAAGAAAAAATACGTAAGGCTATCATACTCGAAGAAATATGAATAAATAGACAAATCAGTGAAATAGAATATAAAGTCCATAAATACATCCTAATACACATAAAAATGTATATGATAAAAGGGGCATGTAAAATGAGTTATTCAATAAATGAGTCCCTGGAAGATAAGGAGGGTGGGAAACAGATGGGATAGGCTGTGAATTATTAAGCAACTGGTTTATATCTAGTTTAACCAGCAAGATGCAGGAGCACCTTCAACTCAGTTTTCTCATAGCACCATGATGTCCACAAATCCACTTACAAGCAATAATTCTGTCTTTCCTAATGTTACATTCCAAGCATTCACAACTGTATCTGGACACAGTAACTCTCCCATGGTACCAAACAGTAATTACTCTGCAGAGGTAATAGGTGCACACACTATTTAGGTCTGAATACTACAGCAGGGAAAGGTATGCCAGCTAGGAAGGAAATAAAATCTCAGGAAAAACAAGGACAAGTAGAAAAATAAAAAGATGAGAGGAACGGAATGGCCTCACTGGGCACATACTCATGGGAACCTTGTTGATGTTGCCCAACTTGAAGATAAAGAGATGCCTATGATATAGAATCATGAAGATCTCATCTCAGAGAGATCCATGATACGTCACCCAGGAGTATCTGTCACCTGCAGGAGCACCGCACCAGGAAACCAGAGGCATGGCTCTGTGTAATCTCGAGCAAGCCAAGTGCCCATGATGAAAATACTTCTTCCTGCTGTGCCCAGCTACAGGATTTACATAAGAATGACATGCAATGACAAATGTGAGTACACTTTGCAGCTCTGATCAGTGGTATCCTAATAAAGAAGAAGTGTTAGCTTTGAGTTGAGCCTTGTTTGTAACATGCACTCACTTCACTGTTGTTGCCTTTTATGTTCACAGGAGTCCTGCATGATGTGGACTATGTAGATCTAGCAAGAGTCCACATACACTTCCCCAAGAGAAATTAAGCTGGGAACCATGGAATTATCATCATCTCCTTGCCACCCTGTCCAACTGCAGGTCTTGGGAAGCTGAATTTACCCTGTGAGACTTCGGCTTCATTAACATTCATCTTGGCAGGCAGTGGTGGGTCATGGGGAGCCTGATGAAAGACAGAGCTCAAGCCAGGGCATGACAGCAGTGAAGACTTTCTTACATGCTGAACTCACATCAAAGCTCTTTTCTTCTTTGCTGACACAGGTAACTCTACCAGTCTGATGATAGCACATAAAGAGACAGACCCTCGGGTTCCTGCTGGGGAGAAAACAGAGCAAGAGATATGCTGTACTGAGCTGGCAAGTATAGTGTTCTTTCTTCTAAAATCGGATGGGAAGGTAACTAGGCAAAAATCCACTGTGCTGGCTACGGTACAAAGATGACCAAGGCTGTCTCAGGTATCCTGGTGGCTTTATCGTCTATTTCTGGGAAAAGAGTAGGTAGGGATCAAGAGCAAAGAACATGGGAAAATGTGCTGCTTTGTCACTGCAGTCCTTTTCTAGAAATTTTGGCTTCTAGGGAAAGGCAGCATGATATAAACAAGAAAAAGGTACTGGACTCTTAACCTGATTTAAATCCAGACCTGACACTTTATGACCTGGATGAACTTGGGTAAGTGACCTAAGCTCTCTAAGCTTCAGTTTCCTCATCTGCAAAATGAGGATAAAATTTTCTACTATGCAAAATTTTGTAAGGAAGATCAAATAAATGGACACAAAGCAATTGACACATAAATATGGAAACGATTTCTCAGCTTTCCTCCCTGAGGGCAGAGATTCTTCTAGCTACTTAAATTCTCCCCAGACTTTTCCAAGTTGCTCTTTATCCTCATACCCTGGCCGCACCACCAAAGCTGCCCACATAAAAGAACTTGGTGAAGGCTTGCTGACTATTCCCCTAGATTCTGCTTGTTTCATAAACAGCTGCAGAAACAGGCTCAGCAATGGGCTCATTGTGGAGAATCCCAGAAGTGTGTGGCAACACCAAAGGAATTTTATGAAAGTCCCAGGAGAGAGAAGCTGTCATTCAAGTCATCACATAGCAAACTGCCCCTAACACGTGCTGCACACATATTAGGTGGTGACTCAGTTTCGGTTTTTGACTTGAGTCTTAAAACATAGTTCAGAACCTGGTGATACTTCCATGAATTCCCTTTTTTAGTGTGAAAGTGTGTTCAGCTTCCCGTTGGCTATTGGGAGCTTGAAAGAAATTCAAGGAAGGAAACCCACAAACTGCTTATAAAAGATACTGCGTGAGCTTTATGCACTTCGGCTCTTTTAATCCACTCCACAAGGTCATGATGCCCATTTTACTGATGATGAAAGGCAAGCTTCCTAAGGTTGAGTAGCTCACACGGTGCCACAGCTAGCGACTGCGTGAGCTGAGTCACATCCAGATCGTTCACAATGAGAATTTTTAAGAGAAGATAAACGTGATTCTCTCGAAACTCGGTGTTGTGTAGCCTGCAAAAGCCTCGGGGACCTGGTATGTGCTTACTTGGCTTGCAAGCCTGACGTCCGGGGCTCCTGCCACCTTCCTTCCCTGTTCTCACCTCCATTCTCCCCTTTCCCGAACCGTTTCTTTCCCCCATTCCTTCCCCATCTAAACCACAGAAAAGAGCTTCCAGGCTCCATTTCAGCCAGCAAAAATCTCAAGCCCGGGGGAGGGCTTCAGGGACTTTCCACTGGAGGCTCTTACACTTAGACGCAGCATCCTCTCCTGGAGGGAGTGCAGCGTCCCCCGGACTCAAGGGGGACGTGGTCAAGCGAGGGCGGACGCCGACTGCGAGTCTCTTTGTGCAGCACTTTGTCTTTCTCTCCCTTGGGGTGTTTTTGGGATTCCCCAACAATAGAATAAGCTGAGTTCTGTGTTACTAATTCAGTTATCTCGGTACAAGAGGTAAAGTGCCAGGAGGAAAACTGATACCCCGTATTGAGCAAGCTGTTTTCTGGGAAACTGAACTGTCTCCTGCACGGTTCAGGCCCGGTTACCGCTGCCTGCAACCCCCGCCGCCCCAGCCAGCTGCGCCTGGAGCTAAAGCCTCAGCTTTTGAAGGCGTGGTTTGCACTCTTTTATGTTGCTGAGCTATGCTAGCGCCAAACCAACCACGCATCATCAACCTCTATTCACAGCATCTAGAATAAAACCCGCCACATGGCAGGAACCCAGTAAAAGCCTTTTGGAATCAGAATGGAAGGTGGGTTGATTACACTGGGTGCTTCTCACAGCTCACAGGGTTGAGACTGACAAGTATTCTGTCATTAGTAAGGGCAGAGACACTTTGGGCTGGCCAGGCCTGATCCTGGGGAGGATCACCGGGTCATTTCTTGGCATCTGCTATCCCATCCCTGCCCTGATAGGTTTCCCCGCTTTCAGCACTCGGAGGGCCAGGCTAGTGGTTCCCATAGAGGTGTACCGCCTGGTAGCCAAACAGAGAAGGGAGTTCCCTTTTGCTCAGTTTTGATTTGAGCTTTGCAAGTAACAATGAAAATACTATTTTTTGAGCAACAGTTTAAAAGGCAGATGCTATACACACACACCAGATTAAATGTTCATGGATTAAGATTATATATTCATATAATTTAATGATAATCATATGGATTAGTTTTAATCCTAAAATCATTTAGTCATTTGGGATTGTCCTTATTTTACAAATGAGAAAACTATGGCTCAGAGAGGATAAAGAACTTGCCTAATTTCACTCAACCGGTGAGTCACAGAAATGGGATTCTAACTCACACCTGGCTGATCCCAAAGTCCATAGATCAGCCTCGGATGAAAGCCAACACACAGTGCTTTCAGTTTTTCTTGGGCACTCCCAGGCACTCCATTTTCCCATTGCTCAGAAGTCGCTGACCCTTCTTTTATTTAAGCAGCATCGTTGCTGCTATCTACAACCCCTACTTCTCTGGGAAAATACAAAAGGTTCTGATATATCATTTCTGCTTTGATGGGAACATTCACCCTCACCCTGATTTTGTCATTTTTCTGCCTTTTCACTCATGTCATTAAGTAGAAGGCCCTGACTCCACTTGGAGATAAATTAGGTTTGAGAACAGAAGAAGGAAGATTTCTTTCACTCCCTTGCCAGAAAATCACCCAGTGTCTGAGGCTGTAGAATGGGTTCCCTGAAGGGAGTGAAGGTGCACATGGGGTCAGAAGGGACAGCAGGGAATGGTGCCAGGCTGGCCCTGCCCTCCCATGAACCTAACTTTTCCAGTGCCACCATCTGACCCAGGATGTCAAGAATCAGACCGTGCTATAAGGATTAGATGAAACAATGAACACGAAGGTACCCAGGACAGTGTCTGACAAATGCATACTGTGTTCCCTACCTGCCCCTTCCTACTACTTTTTAGCATCTCCTCCTCTTTGGTTTTCTCCTGTTTTCTTCTAGAAGTTGTATAGTTTTGAATTTTACATTTAGGTCCATGATGCATTTTGAGTCAAGGCCTGTGTCTAGATTCATTATTATTATTTTGCATATGGACATCCAAATTTTCCAGTACTACTTGTTAAAAGGCTCGTCTTTATTGAATTGCCTTTTACTATTTGTCAAAGATCAGTTGACTATATTTGTGTATCTATTTCTAAACTTTCTTGCCTCTTCTATTTTATGTGTCTATTCTTTTATCAATACCATGCTGTCTTTATAACTTTATAGCTGTTTAGTTATTTTTGCTATGGTCTGAATGTTGGCATCCCCCTTAAATTCACATGCTGGAACTTAATGATAGTATTAAGAAATGGGGCCTTTGGAGAGTGATTAAGTCATGAGGGTTCTACTCTCATGAATAGGATTAGTGCCCTTATAAAAGCAAGCTCCCTTGTCCCTTCCATCATGTAAGGACACAACAAGAAGGTGCCATCTATGAAGCAGAGCAAGTCCTCACCAGACACCAAATCTGCTGGTACATTGATCTTGGACTTCCCAGCCTCCAGAACTGTAAACAAAAAGTTTATGTTGTTTACAAACATACTAGTTAGTCTAAGGTATTTTGTTATAATAGCCAAACACACTAAGACAGTCCTGAAGTCAGGTAATTTTAGTTCTTAACATCATTCTTCAGTATTGTATTGTCTATTCTGGGTCTTTGGCCTTTCCATATAAATTTTAGAATCAAAGTGGCATTATCTAAAAATAGTTTGCCTAGATTTGGAGTGGAATTTTATTAAATCTATGGGTCAAGTTAGGAAAAATTAACATCTTAACACTATTGAGTCTTTTAATCCATGAACATGGGATATCTCTTCATTTATTTAGATTTATTTCTTTCATCAGAGTTTTGTACTTTTGCACATGTAGATTGTGTACATATTTTGTTAGATTTTTACCTAGGCATTTCATTTTTGTGCTATTGGGATGCTATTGTGTTTTTAATTCCAAATTCCAGTTGTTTATTACAAGTATATAGGAAATCAATTGACTTTTGTATATTAACCTTGTATCCTGCTATAATTGTTTATTAGTTGAAGGAGATTTGGGTCCATTTTGGGGGGTTTTCTACATAGACTGACTTGTCCAGTTTCACCATCTGACCCGGGATGTCAAGCATCAGGCCTTGCTATAAGAATTAAATGAGACAGTAAACACTAAGGCACCCAGCACAGTGTCTGACAAATGCACACTGTGTCTACTATCTGTCCTCCTCTCCTACTACTTCTTAGCATCTTTTCCTCCTTGGTTTTTCCTGTTTTCTTTTAGAGTTTTGTGGCTTCAAATTTTATATTTATGTCCATGATGCATTTGAGTCAGACGTGTCATCTACAAAGGCAGTTTTATTTCTTCTTTCCTCATTTGTGTATTTATTTATTTATTTATTTATTTATTTATTTTGGATGTATTGTACTAAGTAGGACTTCCAGTATGGTGTTGAATAAGACTGGTGAGAGGAGACATATATGCTTTGTTCCCAATCTTAGGGAGAAAGTACCCAGTTTCTTCCCATTAACTATGATGTTAACTGTAGGCCTTTTGAATAGATCTTCTTTATCAAGACGAGAAAATTCCTCCTTTTTACTGAGAGTTTTTGCTGAGAGTTTTTACCATGAATGGGTGTTGGATTTTGTCAGATGGTTTTTCTGCATTGATTGATACGATTATATGAATTTTCCTTTTTAGTGTGTTAATGCGATAGATTGTATTAATTAATTTTCAAATGTAGACTAAGCCTTGCAAACCTTGAATAAACCCCACTTGGTCACAGAGTATGGTTGTAGTTGTTTTTATACAGTGTTAGATTCAATTTTCTTATATTTTCTTAAGGATTATTTTATCATTTTCATAAAAGATGTCGGTTTGTTGTTTTTCTTTCTTGTGCCCTCTTTGTCTGATTTTGGTACTTGAAAATGCTAGCCTCATAGAATGAGTTAGGAAGTGTTCATTCTGTATTCTACAAGAGATTTTAGAAAATTGGTATAGTTTTTTTCTTTGACTGTTTGGTGAAATAACCAGAGAAACCATCTGAGTCTGCTGCTATCTGCTTTGGAAGGTTATGTATTATTTATTGCGTATCTCTAGTAAATATAGGCCTACTTAAATTATTTATTTCTCTTTGTGTGTGTTTTGATAGTTTGTGTTTTTCAAAGAATTAGTCCAGTTCATCTAAGTTCTCATATATTCCTGGCAGTCTGGAAGACTGCACACATACCCAAGGCTACACATCCACTCAGAAGAGACCAGAGATGGCCCTAGCTGTTCACATATCCCTGACTGAATATGAAGCTTTCCACATGCACAGAGAAGACACATAAGAACTTTCAAGAAAGTAAAAGTCTGGGGTAGACTTGTAAACTGTCTGACCTTTGAGAACATATCCCAGCCCACTCAAAGATTCATTAGCAAAGGATATAAGCCTTACTGCCTGCAAGTAGTTAAGCACAATCTCTAACCCATCATCAGCTGACT
The DNA here is from genome assembly GCF_008728515.1 of Papio anubis. Classification (NCBI taxonomy): domain Eukaryota; kingdom Metazoa; phylum Chordata; class Mammalia; order Primates; family Cercopithecidae; genus Papio; species Papio anubis. The sequence continues at coordinate 38,197,138 of NC_044989.1, forward strand.
GCTAAACTATGCTGTTCCTGGGAAACCCCAAAGAAACCATGCTTTTAAATAAGAACAATTATATATATATATATATATATATATATTTTTTTTTTTTTTTTTTTTTTTTTGAGATGGAGTCTCGCACTGTTGCCCAGGCTGGATGCAATGGGATGATCTCGGCTCACTGTAAGCTCCGCCTCCCGGGTTCACGCCATTCTCCTGCCTCAGCCTCCCCAGTAGCTGGGACTACAGGCACCTGCCACCATGCCCGGCTAATTTTTTTGTATTTTTAGTAGAGACGGGGTTTCACCATGTTAGCCAGGATGGTCTCGATCTCCTGACCTCATGATCCGCCCATCTCGGCCTCCCAAAGTGCTGGGATTACAGGCGTGAGCCACGGCGCCCAGCCAATAATAATATTTTAAAAAACTGAGTGAAGATATCAGCAGCAGAGAAAAAAAGCAGAAAAATATCTGACGAAATAGTAACCAGAAATGTCCAAAATTTGATGAAAAACATTACATATCTATGAGGCTCAAAGAATTTAAAATAAGATAAACACAAAGAAATCCAAATCTAAGAGACCCACATACTAAGCACATCATAGTCAAATGTTGAAAACTGACAACAAAGGAAAAAATCTTAAAAGCAACAAGAGAAAAAAAGACTTCTTATTTTCAGAAGAACAATAATTAATAGCTAACTTCTCATTAAAAAAATAAGAGTCCAGGCCTGGCGCGATGGTTCACGCCTATAATCCCAGCACTTTGGGAGGCCGAGCCGGGTGGATCACAAGGTCAGGAGATAGAGACCAACCTGGCCAATATGGTGAAAGCCCGTCTCTACTAAAAATACAAAAATTAGCCAGTCATGGTGGCGGATGCCTGTAGTTTCAGCTACTCAGGAGGCAGAGGCAGAAGAATCGCTTGAACCCAGGAGGCAGAGGTTGCAGTGAGCCGAGATTGTGCCACTGCACTCCAGCCTGGGCAACAGAGTGAGACTCCGTCTTGGAAAAAAAAAAAAAAGGGGGTCCCAGAAGACCAGAAGAAAATAGAAGAAATATTAAATATTCTGAAAGTAAACAACTGTCATTTGAGAATTCTATATCCAGCAAAGCTGTCCTTCGAAAATGAAGACAAAATAAAAGACATTTTCGGATAAACAAAGAGAGAATTAATTGCCAGCTGAGTTTCCTCAGAAGAAATACTATGTTTTTAGACTAGTAGGAAATGACATCATATGGTAACTTAAATACACATGAAAAAGTAAAGAATACTTGAAAAGGTAAATACCTAAGTAAAAATAATTCTCTATAAATATGTTCACATAAAGATTTGTATGTGAATATTCAAAGCAGCAATATCTATAATGACCAAACAGTAGAAATAATCCAAATGTCTATCAATTAGTGATATTTTAAAAATGTAGTATATCCATATAATGGAATATCATTCAACAACAACAAAAATGTACTACTGATACATCCTACAAAATAGATGACTCTTCCCAGCATTATGCTAAGTGAAAGAAGCTAGATGCACAAAAAAACCCCACATATTATATGAGTTTTTTTATTTTTGAACATGAGATGTCTTTCTTACCACTTAGGCCTTCTGTAATTTCTTTAAACAATTTTTTTCTGTGGTTTCTAGAGTATAAGTTTGCATTTCTTTTGTTAAATGTTTTCCTAAATATTGCATTCTTTTCTATGTAAATGGAAAAAAAGTTTGACTTTCTATATTTTAAACTTTGAAATAAAAAACCTCTGCCATGACAGTTAACTGTTTGCACTTCATGGCAAATCCTTGAGTTCCTGAAGCAAAGTCTTTATAGCAGATATATAAGGCTGTTCTTTCTCTTTTATCATCCCAATCTCATTCATTTTTTCTATTTTCTTCTATGTCTTCATTCCACCTCTTCCTTATATGGTTCACTGCACTTGGGAGACAAAAATTTTGTCTGCTATTTCTTACCAAAAATACTCTGATCACGCTTACTTTAATCAGAAAATTCATTGAAATGAAGGGTTGAGGTTAGCCAAATGTACTGATTACCTGAGATGTAACACATGTTCATTTTATTGAGATGAAAGTTTCAGATCTATAATTCTAAACTTCATTTCTCCTTTTTTGGCAAATGTGTTTGTATGAAATCAGTTACTGAGATATATAGGAGGCAGTAAAGTTGGCTTTGCTACAGTCCTCCCTGTCTGGGACTTCTGTATATGCTACATTTTCTTACACTCCTTCTTCCTAAAGATAGAGTGAAATGATTGGGTCCATTTCCATTTAAGTGTATATAGCAGATGCTAAAACATAAATCAATAACAGACCTGGGATATGGGCCCCAGAAGAACACCGGGCTTTACTGAAGTGGCTATTTCTTGGGCAGGACTTTACAAATTTGTCCTTGTCCCCATTCCCTGTCTCCTCTAGAGAAAGGTAAACAGCCTCCAGGGACTTCAGGAAGCTTTCAGGATTACCTGTGGCTTCATGCTCCAGAGAGGGGCACAGGAGAACCATTGTGTTCTAGAAATTACCTGTCATGTGAACTGGCTCTGCCCTTCTCCTGTACCAGAGCTGATCTGCAAAAGTGTGGATCTAGACTACATCTGTAAACAGAAACCTGAGGACTCAGAGTTGGAGTCAACACATCTGGAAAATGACCTCCGACAAATGACAGAACCACCAGATAGTCAGGGATCCTTCCCAGTGAAATCTGCTACCTTTGGGACTGATCTGCAGAAGAAGCAAGTCTTACAAACATCTGGACTGCACCATCCCACATGGACAATAGAGAAGGGGTGGAGATTATTAGCACTGTTGCAGCTTAGATGCAGGGAGAACTACAAATCTATGAGTTGGCAAACCTGAGTTCTATGTTCAGTTGCACAAAAGATTTTAAATGTGGCTTTAATTGATTGACTAACTCCTTATGATTATTCCACAAATAGGTACTGAGTATCTGCTTACTGTTAGACATGGTGATAGGGCTATAAGAAAAATTAAACTTAGCCAATGCTATTTAGAAGCCTGCTTGTTGACATTTTAAATCATTCTGTTTATTTTTGAGTCTGTAAAATATGGAAAATATGGTCCCATTTGTTTCCCAGGAAGCTGGTTTTCAAATGAGTCTAGCTCTCTCATAGTTTGAGGGATCATTACTTATTACATGGTCGCCTAGGATGGAGCAAGTCAGACCTGGAAAGTCTACTTCATTAGAAGCCTTCCTCCTCCATGGGGGAGAAAGAAAAGGGAGTAGAAGGAAGGAAGGGAAGTTTGGAGGGAAAGGTAGTACCATCAGTCAGAGAAGCAGCATAAGCAGCAAAGCTCTCACAATGAACTGGACCATCCCAGATTAAATGGACATCTGGAGGCCCTGTCCTGTGTCCTCGGAGATGGCACCCCAGGCTTCTCACAGACCTTCACATCCCTGCTAAGAATGAAATGTGAAGGCTGTGGAAGTGATTATTTCATTCTGTGTTTTATTACCATTTTTTACACATTTCTCTCAAACACTGGATTTTCATATCCTCAGTCACAGACCATGGTTCCATGGTTTATAACATTTTAAATTTTTTTATTTCATTTTAGAGCCAAGGTCTCACTCTGTCACCTAGCCTGGAGTGCAGTGGTATAATCAGCTTACTGCAGTCTCAAACTCCTGGGCTCAAGCAATCCTCCTGTTTCAGCTTCTCAAGTAGCTAGGACTATAGGCACATGCCCCCACGCCCAGGACTATAGGCACATGCCAGCATGCCCAGCTAATTTTTTATTTTGTAGAGATGGGGTCTTGCTATGTTGCCAGACTGGTCTCAAACCGCTGGCCTCAAGTGATCCTCCCACATCAGCCTCCCAAAATGCTAGGATTACAGGTGATTACAAGATTATTGATGGTTTATACATCTATTTGTTATCTTGCTTCCCCAGCCCTGCACCTAATACTGTCAATAATTATTATTGTTACAGCCAATCATTGCCGCATGCTTACTTTATTGTAAGTACTATGCTTAAGCTAATAGCATGTGTTATTAACTTGAATATTTGCAACAATCAGTGAATTTGGGACCTTATTTATCTCCATTTTACACATGAGGAAACAGCCACTTGAAGAGGTTCACTTGCAATTCCCACATTTCTATAAACTGGCAGAAAGAGGATTTGAACCCAAGATTTAAAGAAAAGTTTTAAGCATACATTAAATGAACTCTGTGAGACCTCACACCATGACCCCACATGATGTGCCTCCCCTCCTCGCTTGCCTCCTCAGGGACTTCACTCCTACAACCAACTTTTATTTGCCCTGCCTCATCGTTTTCTGTCTCCCTGCTGCACCAATATCACCAGTGTACACACATGCCTAACTATCCCCTGTAAAAAAATAAATAAATAAAAACTTCCCTGACCATATATCCCCACATATAGCCCCAATTTCTCTGATACTCCTTTTGTGTTCCTGAAAAAGCAAGCAATGTCACTAGCCGGTCATATTTTTTCAGGTCCCAGACATTTTTGCAGAGCCTTAAAAAGCCCATAGGGCCTATGTGCTTGCTGCCAGACTGGGATCCAATATAGTTTTAGTTAGGCAGAAAAGCTGACCTAGATATCCTACCATGGTTCAGTTTCCAGTAGAGCTCCTAAGAACTTAGAGTTGAGAGAAAACACAATTCTGCATGAACAGAACAAAGAACAATCTCATTACATGGTTGTTTTTTGTTTTAGTTTTTTTTGTTTTGTTTTGTTTTGTTTTGTTTTTCCTGAGACAGAGGGTCGCTCTGTCCCACAGGCTGGAGTGCGGTGGCACGATCTCGGCTCACTGCAACCTCTGCTTCCGGAGTTCAAGTAATTCTCCCACCTCAGCATCACGCGTAGTAGCTGGGATTGCAGGCGTTCATTACTATGCCCGGCTAATTTTTTTGTACTTTTTTTTTTTTTTTTTTTTGAGAGGAGTCTCGCTCTGCCGCCCAGGCTGTAGTGCAGTGGCCGGATCTCAGCTCATTGCAAGCTTTGCCTCCCGGGTTTACGCCATTCTCCTGCCTCAGCCTCCCGAGTAGCTGGGACTACAGGCGCCCACCACCTCGCCCGGCTAGTTTTTTGTATTTTTTAGTAGAGACAGGGTTTCACCGTGTTAGCCAGGATGGTCTCGATCTCCTGACCTCGTGATCTGCCCATCTCGGCCTCCCAAATTTTTTTGTACTTTTAGTAGAGACGAGGTTTCACCATGTTGGCCGGGCTGATCTCAAACTCCCGATCTCAGATGATCCGCCCACCTCGGCCTCCCAAAGTGCTGGGATTACAAGCATGAGCCACCGCGCCCGGCTGAATCGTAATTCTTTATGTGAATCCAGCTTCCTAGATCTGAGAGAGATTCATTGGATTTTAGAACTCAAGCTGGGCAAGAATGAGTAAGAAGGTGGTAAGAAAGAGAAGGCACCACACGAAGAAGGAGCATGGGCAATCCTTTGCTTTTGTGAACGTTCCAACCAGAAAAATTACCTAGAAAGTATCATGAAGGGCACATTATGTACAAGTGCCAGAATAAGAGTTGTGGAGAAGGAAGAGCAAGCTGTAACATGGCCTAGTGGGGCTGGCTGTGCCCCGAGGAATGAGCGTCTTTAGGAAAGACATCACCAACACCAGTGACAAGGATTAAGCTAGACTTGAGGGCATGAAACCTCAATGAATCAGGCTTCATTAATCTGGAATTTATGCGATTAGACTAAGTCTGCCAACCCTTTCTTCAGAGCCATGCAAATTCACCGTAAAAACAAAATTGTGAGAGGAGTGTTTAAGAGATAGTACGTCCCTCATATTCAACTGGAATGTGTCTGGAGGCACTTGTGAATGGTGATGGAACTTTAAATTCCCTCGTATAATGCAATCAGGTGGAAGGAAAAATTCTGAGTGACCTTTTTTTAATTTTTTATCGATTTGTACTATTTGTACATATTTATGGGGTACGTGTGATATTCTGATACGTGTATAAAATATGTAATGATCAAATCGGGGTATTTATGATATCCAATCACCTTAAACATTTGTCATTTCTTTGTGTTGGGAACATTTCAAATCTTCTAGCTATTTTGAAATATACAATATGTTATTAACCATACTCACCTTTCTGTTATCAAATACTAGAACTTATTTCTCTATCTAGCTGTATGTTTGTACCCATTAACCAACCTGTCTTCATCCTCTCCCCACACATACCTTTCCCAATTTCATTCTACTCTCTCTTTCTACCTCTGTGAGATTAAAGTTTTTAGTTCTCGTATATGAATGAAAACGTGAGATATTTGTCTTTCTGTGCCTGGCTGATTGCACTCAACGTAATGACCTCCAGTTCCATCCATGTTACTGCAAATGACATGATTTTACTTTTTTTATGGTTGAACAGTATTCCATTGGGTATATACCACACTTTTTAAATCTATTCATCTGTTGATGGACATGGAGGTTGATTTCATGTCTTGGCTATTGTAAACAGTGCTGCAACAAACATGGCGCAGGTATCCCTTTGATACGCTGAGTTCCTATCATTTGTATAAATACCCAGTGGTGAGATTGCTGGATTGTATGCTAGTTCCATTTTCAGTTTTTTGAGAAACCTCTATGCTGTTTTCCATAATGGTTGTACTAATTTACATTCCCACCAACAGTGTGTAAGAAGTCCTTTCTGTCTATATCCTCGCCAGCATCTGTTACTTTTGGTCTTTTTGATAATAGCCATTCTGACGGTGGTAAGATGATATCTCATTGTGGTCTTATAATAATTTGCACTTCCCTGATGATTAGCGATGTTGAGAATGTTTTCATATACCTGTTGGCCATTTGTGTGTCTTCTTTTGAGAAATGTCTATTCAGATCCTTTGCCCACTTTTTAGTGGGATTTTTTGGTGTTTTTTTTCTGTTTTGTTGAGTTCCTTATATATTCTAGAAATTAGTCCCTTGTTGGATGAATAGTTTGCATATATTTTCCCTCATTCAACAGGTTGTCTCTTCACTCTGTTGATTGTTTCCTTTGCTGTACAGAAGCTTTTTTAGTTTAACATAGTCCTATTTGTCCATCTTTGCTGTGTTACTGGTGCGTTTAGAGTCTTAGCCATAAAATCTTTGCCTACACCAATGTCCTGGAGCAAGTAGTTTTATAGTCCCAGGACCTTCATATTGTTAGTGATTCTCTATAATTATGTATGAACCTGGCTAAGGATGCTTATTCTCAGACAACTTGTCTTTTTACTGCCATCACCAGCAATTGGTGTTTTTTTCTGGGGACATTATCCTCAAACCTCCTTTTTCTGTTCCCAAGGATTACAGGAACTCTGAAGTCAAGTAGAAAATGGTAATGCTACTTTGACATGAGAGGGCGGGCAATGCTGTACTCACTGGCTAATGGATTCCCTCTCATACACCAGCCTTGCTGTCCATAGGATTCAAATTTATGCCTCAGTAAAAATCACTGTATGGAATGGATCCTCGGTCACTAATTCCATGACTGCCAAGTTTACAGATGTCGAGGCTGCCAAATATCAAGGCTCTGTTATAGTTTAAGGTAGCAGGTTTTAATCTCAGTTGCATCTTAATTCATTGTGAGATTAAAAGTAATATATTTTTAAAAATGTACCCACAAGTGCAAATAATTCCCATTAAAAATAAGAGTGAGAGTGGTTGACTAAAGATGATCCCTACAATAACATAATTTTCTCACTCAAATTATGATATGCTTTTTTTTTGGAAGGAAAAAATAGTGCCATCTAAATATAATTGCCAAAGACCCACAGTCTCTCTGACCTAAGACCAAACATTCAACAAGTGATCATTTTGACGTATCATTAGCAGCTGGGTGTTTTCAGTATTATTGGTTAAAATTTTCTGAGAAGCTTTTGGGGTTTCATGAGAATATCAAGCATGCACACATTATGTACTGTATGTGTCACAGCAGGAGAGAGCCTTAGAAATGCTGCTGAAGGCAGTGTATAAGCTATTTTCAAGGGCTTCAAGAAGTTCCAGTTATTTATCCACAAACACTTAAAATATTAATTAAAAGTCTCATCTAGTCCACAAAGTGGTTTGCAAAAAGCATGTTACTAAGGAAAAATTTACCTGAATTTTATTAATTCCAATAGTAACTCAATTTAACTGTAATAAAATGCATTTTAAAATTTAGATCCCAAATGGTTCATATAAACGTTTCTGTGCTAAGTTGAATTTTCACTGTGTGAGCTGTTTGATCTTACTCAGTGGTTCTCAAATCCAGATGCGTATTAGCATTTACTGGGGCACTCTGAAAAAAATACCAATGTTAGATCCTACCCTAGAGATTCTCATTTAATTTGTCTGGGGAGAAGACTCACAAGCATTATTTTTTTCGAAGTTCCAGGTGACTCTAATATGCAGCCAGCACTGAAAACCTCTCACTTAAATAGTTATTTTGGCAGACAAAGAGAGGCAGTAAACCTACCAAGAACTATTGATTGGTTGAATTTTTTATTCAGATATTCCAGGAGTTTTACTGATTAATTTCCACTTGACCACTTATCAGATTACTGTACTCACCTCATTCCTATGAACTATACTAGTAGATGCCCCACACTCTCAACACTAGTGGCCAGTGGGGCTAATGTTGACTTTGCTTGTGCACTTCTGCTTCCTCAAGTTGAATTCTGTTTATCTAGAATCATTTGGGTTTGTTTTATGAGTATTATTTCCAAAATTACATAATTTAATTAAATATTATGAAACATCAAATAATACTGTGAAAATAAAGAGCTAATGTATTGATGAACACAACAAAGATGAATGCTTTGGAAAGACTCAATAAAGTTGATATGCTAAAAGTATTTTACTGTTAAATTAGGCAACTATAAAACATTGGAGAAAATATTAGAACAATCTTAAAAATTCTACATTCAAACTGATCTGCAAGCATTTTTTAAATTTTTGCTCCACTTTAAATACACAGAAACTACACATCATAGGTGATGCATTATGGATAGTTCACTTAAAAAAATACACCCCAAATTCCAAAATGGAGATGCATGGTTAAGGACTAGAGTCTTACATCACAAGATTAATAAATGAATGCATTTTCTTCCATGTTTATTGTCCCCTCCCGTGTGCTTTGTTGCTCCAGGGTTCAATTTTCTGTTTCTTTTGGGTCATTCTGTGGCTTGCAGCATGGCCACCTACCCATTTATGGATTCTCTTCTCTCTTCTCTACCACCTTTCTTAAGGAACATTGCTGCAGATTTGCCAGCCAGCTCCATGCAGTCAAACACCCAGTGCACGACTCTGGACACCTCGCTACTGGACCATCCCTCCTCAAGCCCACACCTGATATAGAATATAGCACAGGATATGCTCCATAGGTAAGGGCTTTGCTCCTCTCAAAAGGACAGCGGGGGAGACAAAGGGCTCCAAGTGTCCAACCAGGAAATTCTTTGGATATCATGTTATATTTCTAAAACATATTCAGAAAGTTACCAGAAATGTCTTATGTACCATAAACCATATTTTTTAGAAGAATAGTATATTATCAGTTTTCTATTGCAAGCATTGCTTATTATATCTCTGAAATGTCTCTCAAATCCACTCCTTCTTCTCTATTTCCTCAGTGAGGCCAGGACTAGGTCTACTTTTCCTCTTGCCTAGATGATTTCATAGCCATCTCCCCTTGATGATCCGCCTAGTTTCACTCCTTCTTCCCTCTAAGCCATTGTCACATCTTGCAGTCAAAGTTGCCATTCTAAAGTACTTGCCTGTTTTAATTCCTCCTGTGCAACCCACCCCAGGATCCTATGGGGAAAAAACCCAGACTCCTCAACCCAGCATGTAGCCTTTGCAGCCTGTCTCAACCTACCTCCCCAACCTCCCCTCACCCTATATACACAGCTGACCTATCGGTTAAAATGTCTTCGGCTCTCAGAACCAGAAATAGAAAATCCTTACTCAACTGTTTCCTATAAAGGAGGAAATTAGTTGCCTCTTTTTGGAGGAAAATCAGAAGTGTAGGAAGCTGTAAGTTGGTTTACTTAATGGCTTGATGACCCCATCAAGGACAAGATCTTTGCATCTTTTCATAGAGTCATTTTTGAAGTATCAGCTTGGTCCTCAGGTTAGCTCCCTTCATGACTACAAGATCATGGCAGGAGTCACATCCAGACACAATAGCATTCGACAGGAGGATGCACTGTCTCTTACTTGTGTGTGTGTCTTTTAAAGAACAATGCAACTCTTCAAGCAGCCCTTCAATAGACCTTCCGCTTGCAACTCATTGGCTGGAATAGATGGCATGCCCCTCTCTAGGCCAATTACTCCAAGGGGAACAGGAATTTTATGATTGATTTAGGCTAGTCAGGATTTACTCTGAGCTGAGACAGTCATCTTCCCTCAAAACTGGATAACTGGAAAAAAATCAAGTCTCTGTTAACAAGTAGGGTGAAGGATATTGGGTAGACATTAACAGTACCTGCCATACTCCCTTACCCCAACACACACACAAATACACACACACACATTGCATGCGAACACATACGCGTGCTCCCCACCTCAACTGGATCATTGCCACCTCCAAGCACATCACATTCATTCATTCAGCAGATATTTTATTACTGAGCACATATGAGGGGGCAGCACTGTGCCAGGCACCAGGGATCCAGCGGGGAGCAGGTCCTTTCATCACTGAGGGCTTTGTCCAGAATCCTCTCATCCTCCCTCCCCGGTATTGTGTCTCTCTAGTCAACCCCTAAGCATCTAGGCCCAGCTCATAGGGCATCTCCTCTATGGAGCCTTTCCTAACCCTCATGTCCACACAATCTCTAGGAGAATTACGTATTTCTTAACCTTTGTTCCCAAAGCACTTCATGCACCAATTGTTACAACATCAATCACACTGCGTTAGGGGCATGCCAGTGTGTCTCCTCAAACAGGAAATGAACACCTCTGAATCAGGGCATGTGTTTATTTTTGTAACAGTTTTATCTTAGAATAGTATCTAGTAGTGCTTAACAATGCTTAGAGACATAATAGATGCTGAATAAATAATGGCCTGGATAATCTGAATATATATAAAACTATATTATACTTGATTTACTGTGCTGTGTAAGTAAGAACATATGATAATTCTCCCAGACTTATTTCAGGGTGTCCCATTTGACTAGATAAGAGGCTGAATTTTGTTTGATTAATTGCATTCTTAGGCTACATGTAATTTTGAAACTATGACATACCCCTAAATAATATAAAATGATGGAGACCCAATTAGGAAGAAGAAATTAATTAAGCAAGAGCTTTTAAGTCCTGAAATTACAAGCTTTTTTTCAATTTTGTTTTAGTTATGTTATTACACTGCATGGGTCTGATTTTTTCCTTCCTTTTTTTTTTTTTTTTTTTTTCCCATTGAGATGGAGTCTTGCTCTTTCGCCCAGGCTGGAGTGCAATGGCGCGATCTCGGCTCACTGCAAGCTCCGCCTCCCGGGTTCATGCCATTCTCCTGCCTCAGCCTGCCTAGTAGCTGGGACTACAGATGCCCACCACCATGCCCAGCTAATTTTTTTTGTATTTTTTAGTAGAGACAGGGTTTCACCATGTTAGCCAGCATGGTCTCGATCTCCTGACCTCATGATCCGCCCACCTCGGCCTCCCAAAGTGCTGGGATTACAGGCTTGAGCCACCGCGCCTGGCCTTTCCTTCCATTTAACTGCTGCGTTCCCTAGTCTATGCTAAAATGCCTCCACTTGCAATGTGGAATATTGCCTTTGTGAAAAATGCCTTTGACCTGTTCTGCTTCCTAGTGCCTTGTTTGGGGTGTTAGCTTTGTGGGTTCATGTCTCTCCGTGAAGCAGCATCTGCTGTCCAGGACTCTAGCACAATTCAGGGCCATTCAAAACAGAGGTGGAAATGATACACATAGAAGTGCTTTGCCAACCATAAAGTGCTTTAGTAACATGAAAAAGTTGTTACTATTATTAGTTGGTGCTGTGAGAAATAGATGGTGGAGACCAGGATTGGCAAACTTTTCCTGTAAGAGCCAGGCAGGCCATGTGGTCTTTGTTACAGCTACCCAACTCTGCTGCTGTAGTACAAAAGCTGCCATAGGCATTACAGTAGTCAAATGAGTATGGCTGTGTTCCAACATAACTTTATTTATGGATACTGAAATTTTTATTTCATAAAATGTTCATGTGTCATAAAATACTTTTCCTCTTTCAATTTCTTTCTACTATTTAAAAGTGTAAAAATAATGCATAGCTCACAAACTATGGAAAAAGGGTGGTGGACCAGATTTGGGCCATGGGCTATAGTTTGCTGACCTCTGCTGTAAACCACAGGAGATTCATCTTACCAAGATGTTGGTAGCCAATGGAGCCTGATAGAGAAACCACTTTATCTGATGCGGTTTAAATCTATGTCCCTACTCGAATCTCATGTTCAATAGTAATCCCCAGTGTTGGTGGTGGGGCATGGTGGGAGGTGATTGGATCATAGAGTGGAGTTCTCATGAATGGTTCTGTAGAGGACTACGTGCTCGCAAACGAGACGTTCCCCATAAGTCCTGCTCTTGCAAACGAAGCAGGGCGTTCCTCCCCTGCAAACAGGGAGGACAAAGGAGCCAGCTGTAAACAGCAGACCCTGGGGGCTTGTTTATGTGTAAACATCTTGAAAATCCAGAAAGTCAGGGAAAGGTCAGAAAAACGACAATGTGTCTTGTGACTTGGCAACATTCCACAAATGACTGTATAAAATAAAGCAGAGCGCGCCATTTGAAGTAGCCGCCATGTTTGTCTTGTCTTGTGTTGTCTTGTGTGTTCATTCCTTTGTTTAGGAAATACGCAGACCCCAACATCTGGCGCAGCGAGCCGGGTCCGTGGCTCCACGAGAGCAAGGAACCGGAGGGGGAACACCCCGGGCAGGTAAATAAAGAAAGGGGGACCCATGGGAAAATTATGGGGAATTCCACCTCTCTGGCCTCTGAATATTTGCGGTTACTTCAGGGACTGTTGATGTCTATAGGAGTAGAAGTTAGTTAAGGAATGTAAGACTTTGAAGCGATTATTTGCCCATGTTGAACAACATTGTTATTGGTTTCAATATCAAACCAAAGTGCAGTTAAATTGAAAGGAATGGTTACAAGTGGTTAAAATCGTGCGTCGAGCTCATCAGCAAGGGCAAACAATGCCTCTGACTTTGTGGACTTAGTAATGTAGTTCCATTACTCAGGCATTAGAGTTACCTGAAACTGACTCAGAGCATGGCGATACTGCCACAGGAGGTGAGGCATCTGAAGCTTTAGAGAGGAATGATCCTAGAGAGGAACGTATTTACACCCCGGTTGTTGAGGACAAGGAATTGGAAAAAGAGCTAATGCCTCCTTCATCTGAAGGAAATTCTGATTTGCAGCGCATTTTAGAGATGTCACAACAGTTGTTAAAATTGCAAGGTACCGCTGCTGCTGTTTCTCCTCTCTCTCCGCCATGAGCCTTCCCTGTTACTTTCCCTTCTGCTCCTTTGGAAAAGGACTTCCCTTTGCCTCCACCTCCAACCTCTTTGCCTATGTCAGGTCAGGTTTTCTCTGTGCCTCTTCCTCCTGTAGGAGAAAAGAAGGAATCGAAGGAAAAGGATGATTTCGAGGAATTAGATTTATTCCCAATAACACGGGCTGCTTTCGGCCCCAATGCTCAGTTCCCAAACGGTGGCCAGAATGTGACTTTTACAGCCCTACAATTTAAATTTTTGAAAGAAATGAAAGCTGCAATTTCTAATTATGGACCTCAGTCACCGTTTGTTCTTGGCCTTCTCGATTCCTTCTCTTTAGAACATATGATGATTCCTATTGACTGGGAAACGTTGGGACAGGCTGTCCTTGATCGTTCGCAATGGCTTCAATTAAAAAGTTGGTAGTGGGAGGAAGCAAGAGTACAAGCCAAAAAAAATGCTACCCGAAATTCCCCAGGACCTACTGAAGAGCAGCTTACGGGTTCAGGACAATACGCCACTCTTAATGCTCAGGCAGGCCTAGATGATATTGCTCTCACTCAGATTAAAGCCTTGTTTATAAAAGCGTGGACTTAGGTTGAAATATCAGGTAAAACTTCTTTATCTTTTGTAAGGATCCTACAAGGAGCCACTGAGCCGTATCCAGATTTTGCAGCCCGTCTTCAAGATGCTGTATTAAAGACTGTAGGTTCAGGCCCTGCTGCTAAAATTCTTTTGGATACTCTGGCTTTTGCAAGTGCTAATCCCGAGTGCCAAAAATTGCTGCGTCCTCTAAAAGCTAGTGGAACTGATTTAGCTGAATATATTCGGGCTTGTGCAGGTGTTGGAGGGGCTATTTACAATGCTCAATTGTTTGCTGGGGCACTTTCTAAAGCTTTAAAAGGCAATTCTAAACAAGGCATATGCTATCAATGTGGGAAACCCGGTCATTTTAAAAAGGAATGCCGAAAAAATTAGGCTCTTCTGCTCTAAAAGAAAAAAGGTTGTCATCTGATATGTGTAAACGATGTGGCAAGGGTCGACATTGGACCAATGAATGCCGTTCAAAAACTGATAAAAGTGGGAATGTATTGTCACCCCTCTCAGGAAACGGGAGCCGGGGCCCGCAGGCTTGGGGCCCCAACAACTACAATGCAGGCCTACGCCAGTACCCAGTGAGCAGTGGCTTACAACATCAAGGAATGACCTCGAGTCCTCCTTAAAGACGTCTTACCCTACCCCAGTTTCTCAGCTTTATGCTGCCACTAAGCAGAGTGCCGCTGCTGACCTAGCTATTGTCTAACCTTATACTTTATCTCCTAATAGAGGAATATATAAGTTGGCTACCGGAGTGTGTGGTCCTTTGCCAAAGGGACATGTAGGACTTTTACTAGGTCGAAGCAGGTTCAGTACCATCCCCCTTGGTATTATATAGTGAGTGGGTTATCATGAGATCTGGTTGTTTAAAAGTACTTCCTTCTGCTCCAGCCATGTAAGAAGTGCCTGTTTCCCCTTTGCCTTCTGCCATGATTGTCAGTTTCCTGAGGCCTCCCCAGAAGCAGAAGCTGCTGCTATACTTTCTGTACAGCCTGCAGACCCGTGAACCAAGTAAACCTCTTTGCTTTATAAATTACCCAGTCTCAGGTATTTCTTTATAGGACTGTGAGAATGGACTCATACACAGCCCATTGAGGCTATCTGAACAGTAGCAGAGTAACTACCCAGGAAAAATGTCCAACTCATAACAGCAGCATTAGAAAGCCACCTTAGCTCTTGAAAATTTAACTTTTTTTCTTTGGAAATAATTTTGCTCCTCACATGCCTTGTTCTTTTGACCTAAGTTTATTTTCCACTGGAGATGTTGGCTCCTCTGCCTATGGGAAAAAGCCAGGTTAATATGAGTTAGCCCTGTGAGCTAGGGAAAGGGGTGAAGGAGCCCTGGGTGGAAATCTCAGGCATCTGAAAAATCACATTCAATCACTCATCATCCATTGGCATAGCTGTTTGGTCAAGCCTTCAAGCTTTGCCGTGCAGGAAGAAGCAGCATGAGGGGAAGACCCCCTTTGAACTTTAATTCCCAGCCTTGGAAGGGAAGGCTTGCAGAAGCAACCATCCAGATTCTGTCTGCAGGTGTGGAGTTTATGTGCTGGGGACTGGAGTGGGGATGGAGACAGACAGTAAACTATCATCAAAATGTAAAGGTTATTTTGTGTTATATTAACAGGGAATAAATGTTTCATGTGTTGGGGCATAGGGAACAGAAAAAGTAGAGCAAGGTAGGCATGTCAAGGGAGCTTGCGGGGCAGACTAAGTATTAAACAGTGTGGACAGAGGAGGCTTCATTAAAGACATGAGAGATGAACTCAAGCTAGACTGATAGGGACTTGGGCAAAGAAAATGAGAAAGGTGCTGACCTCTGCAGAGCCAAGGGCAGGTCTGATGATGACCTAAACTCCCCTACGCTCTGTCACAAAGAAAATGAACCCTGGCAGGGCACTGAAGAAGAACGACAGGGTTTTGTGTGTGTGTGGTTTTTCGTTGTTGTTGGGGTATTTTTGTTTTTGAGACAGTCTCGCTCTGTTGCCCAGGCTGGAGTGCAGGGACTCGATCTCAGCTCACTGCAACCTCCGCCTCTCAGGTTCAAGCGATTTTCCTGCCTCAGCCTCCTGAGTAGCTGGGACTACAGGCGCGTGCCACTATGCCTGGCTAATTTTTTTTTTTTTTTTAGTAGAGACGGGGTTTCACTGTGTTACCCAGGATGGTCTCGATCTCCTGACCTCGTGATCCAACAGTCTTGGCCTCCTGAAGTACTGGGATTACAGGCGTGAGCCACCATGCCCAAACATTTTGGTTTTTTTATTAACAAAGCCTTGATAGATAGATGTTTCCAGACCCAGCTCTTTAGAAATCAAAACAAGACAGCAGGCAGGCTTGCCCTGTTTTTACAGCAATCGTTCCTGGAAACCACATTGGAAAATACACAGTGAAAAGTTGACCTTATTCTTCCACCGCTTTGTCCAGCCTGTGTTTCCCCACTTTTTTCCTTCCTCAATATCAGTACCAAGCTCTAGAATGCCAACTGGATTTGCTTGTGGGCTGTGGGAATTGCAGAAACAAAGTCTCAAATTTAAATACTGATTGCTAGGATGTGCAGTAACAGAACAGAGGTGGCCCTTTGGCCTTCCTGAATGTGAGCAGGGAGAGTGACAGGGGAGGTGCAGGAAAGACAAACTCAGAGCATCCTGGGATTCTCAAACATCCACCAGATCCAGTGGACAACAGCAGCTTTCAATACTGTGGGTATGGGAGCTGAGTGGTGCTCTCAAAGCTGATGTGACCTGACTTGTGGGGTCCAAAGGCCTAGATAATGGCCAAGGGCTGTGGGATTAAACAACAAAGTTAGAGACAGCCAGGAAAGCATGCTGGCTACACAGCACAACACCAGGGAAGGAGATCCCCCAAACAGAACACGAGGCCGCCTGCTTTTCTCAGCAACCCCACTGGGATGAGGGTGGAAATCCTTTTCAATCAGATATAATAAAACTTTGACTCAAAGGCTAGACATAGTCTAGAAAATGTTCCAAGAGAAGTTCCATTAAGTGCTTAAAAGAATCAATGTGGAGTCCTTTGGTGCACTTAAAATTAAAGAATCAGCAGGCCATTTTAAATTACATGTAAAGGCATTGTTGAAAAGTATGTTAGTTCCAAGAGCCTGTTCTCTGGTTATTCTTCAGGAGCAAATGAGTAGTCAGGGAAGCCTTCCTGAAGGAGGCAACACCAAGGAGTGGGCATTAAGGACAAGTATCCTCTTACATCCTCCCCATGTGAAGGAAATGCAGGCCCTGAGGTGTCAGATTTGCTTCAGTTCTCCAAGGGGAACATGGCTAGGAATGAGCTCAGGAGTCAATGGCAGGGAATGGTCTGGACCCACCAATGCCATCAGTCAAGCCAGAAGCCAATGCTGATTATGAGCCAATGTCATCTGCCATGGAGTGCGCTGAGATTATTTGACTTCAGACTGCCCTGATTTTGTGACCATAAAAATCAATTTAATGAACTGCAGCCATCTCTTTTTTAAGGTAATTATATTATCTGATAACTCAGGGCCTGTATTTCCTTCACATGGGGAGGATGTAAGAAGAAGCTTGTCCTTAATGCCCACCCCTTGGTGTTGCCTCCTTCAGGAAGGCTTCCCCGACTACTCATTCTAAACGGTGCCCCTTCACACACAGTACACACACACACACACACGCACACACATACACACCACTTATAATTAACTGAAATCTTATTTTCTCTCCTGCCACCCATCCCACTAGAATATCAGCTCCACGAGGTCAGGGCCTGGGTGCCTTGTTCATTAATATATCATCAGTGTCCTAAACAGTGTCTGTCTACTAACAGGTGCTCAATTAACACTTATGACATTGAATTAAAATTGCCTTGGCAGGGAGGTTCCAGCTGTTGCTCATCCCAAAGGCTGGTGTTCTGCCTCCTGTTCTGCCCTGAGAATCTGGCACCACTTTACCTCTCCTGCAAGGACTTCAGCACAGGCCATGATCCTTGTTCACACCTCCGGGCTTGACCTTCTTTGTTCAGTGTTGCCATCTCGTTTCCTTGTCTGCCAGCAGCTGCCGTGCTACCTGCCAACTTCAGTTCAGCTTCACTTAAGTTCATTTGCACCATTTCCCCTTCAACATTTTTTCCAATCACTTTTCATCACTTTTTGGTGTAGTTGTGTGAATTTTAACACACGTATACATCCATGTAACCACTGCCACAATCAGAAAACCTTCCAAAACTCCACCAGGCTATCCTTTTGTAGTACCCTCCCTCCCCTCTAACCCTTGACAACCACTGATCTACTCTTCATCATGACACTTTTGTCTCTCAGAGGCTGTCATAGCAATGGAATTGTACAGTGTGTAACCTTTTGAAGCTGACTTATTTTACTCAACATAATTCTCTTGAGATTCATTCGACTTGTGGTGTGTATCAGTGGTTCATTCTTTTTTATTGCTGAGTAGTATTCCATTGCATGGATGTAGCAGATTTTTGTATAACTAATTGCCCTTTGAAGGAAATTCAGGTTGTTTTCAGTTGGAGGTCATGATGAATGCAGCTGCTGTAAACATTCATGTATAGCTTTTGTGTGAATGTGTTTTCATTTCTCTAGGATAAATACCCAGGAGTGGGGTCATACTGTAGCATTTTGCACTCCCCCAAGCAATGTATAAAAGTTCCAGTAGTTTCACATCCTCCCCAGAACTTGGTATATATTATCAGTTTTGTCATTTTTCTAAAAATTTAGCCACTGTGATAGGTTTGTAGTAGTCTTTCACTGTGCTGCATTTCTTATGAAAAAAATTTAAAAATATATTCCATCACAGAAAACAATGGTGAATCCTGTTTGTGTGTGTGTATGTGTGTGTATATATATACATACATAGATACATATACATTATGAAGTACACACAATCATATGCAGAGATATGTACTAAATCATGTAAAATATATTGCATACTGTGAGGTTATGGTTTAAAAAATTGGAAGCCATTGAGTTGGCATTTCTGCTTTCTTCATAGTGACTAAGCAGAAACCTAAAAACCTTGAATAAGCTCAATTCGCAAGCAAGGAGAAGAAACTGAGATTAGGGGCCAGGCGTGGTGGTTCATGCCTGTAATCCCAGCACTTTGGGAGGCCAAGGCGGGTGGATTAGGAGTTCAAGACTAGCCTGACCAACATGGTGAAACCCCATCTATACTAAAAATACAAAAATTAGCTGGACATGGTGGTGTATGCCTGTAGTCCCAGCTACTCGGGAGGCTGAGACAGGAGAATCACTTGAACCTGGGAGGCAGAGTTTGCAGTGAGCTGAGATCGCACCACAGCACTCCAACGTGGGTGACAGAGCGAGACTCCATCTCAAAAAAAAAAAAAACAGATTAGACTTCAAGGGTACCAATTGAAAACTGTCATGGAGAAGGTGAAGAGATCATCAGTGCTGAGAAGCAGGCTTGACAAAACTCACTCCACTTTTTTCACCCGTGCTTCTGTATATACAATATGGTTCCATAACAAAATTGTTGGGACTTAGTCCCTGCTTTTCAATGAATATACCATTGAATAGTGGAGATATAATGTAAACACAAATATGGCTATGGGAAGCATTGAAAAATGAGTGTAGATGTCTTTTTCCTCGTTAAAAAAAAAAAAAAAAAAAAAATTCTATGTAATGCATCTCTCTCCCAAGAGGATATATTTCATTTAAAAATAAAGAGGTCATGCCATGTGTTGGTGGGGAAATGGGTACAGCTTCCCCTCATGCACAGCTGATGGGAGTGTGGACAGATTTGGCATTCTGGAGAAGATACAATATTTAAATTACATACGTACTCACTTGTTGACCCAACACTTCTAATCATGGGTATGGCATACATTACAAAGTTTACACAGGAGGGCAAGGAAACACATTCCAAGCTGGTCCTTGCTGCATCATTTAGGGACTCATAAAGTTGGAAGTTATCCAGGTATCTATTCCCAAGAGAGTGGATAGAGAAAATGTGGTGGATGAGTACCATGGAATACTAGGCAGCAGCTAGAAGCTATGGAATTACACAGGGATGGAGCTGAGAAAAGATTAAGCAACAGGATGAGATATGTACAGCACTTACATAAAGTAAAACATATATATGCAAAACAACAATACAAATTTTGCTGGAACACGTAAACAAAAAGTGCACATTAAGCATATTGTAATATTTATCCATTGAGAGAGAGCGAAACAAACAAGGAAACAGGAATAAATTTAAAAAAAAAAAAAAAAAAAAAGGAGGCTGGCTGATTTTTCAGGCTTGCTCAACGACTCTTAGCTTTGACCCAAAGGGATCTCAGTGCTGTTAGGCTTCCGCTGTATAACATTGTCTCACCTAAAGGGGCCTCAAGTGATTCAAAACTAGTTCTAGTAGGTCCAGTCATTCTGTTTGCAAAGGCAAGCTTCCCATCAAAAAGCTTGTTTCGTGCCTTGGTTCTTCCTCTCCCTCTGGCTGGTGCTCACCGGCTCTGAGAGACAAAAGGGTTCTGATGAGCCACACACACCAACACCTAGTGTGATGCACCGCTATCAGACAAACAGGCCACGTACCAGGAAACTGGACCAGCCTAAGGACGGCCCTGGCTCCAGCAAGGATCCTTGGTCCAGACAGGTTCTAGGACAGAACTTTTAGGATTATAAGACAAAGCGTGACTGTTTGGTCGATTTTTGGTTTTGCCTAAAGAACAGTTTCAAGAGGTTTTTCTCAGAAGAGAGCAGTGTGGTGAGGATTCCCACACAATGTCAGTTACTCCCTGACTGTAGTGTGGAATGTGCCTTAGACAAAGAAAGTAAATTGCTTGCGAAACTCCCAGGATCTCATGGCCTAAAAAATAGACGGACTACCCTGTAAATCCAAGCACAGGCACATTGGGAAGGGACAAACTAGGGTACAAAGATAATGAGCTTTGAATTAGTTCATCTCCAGGGAAAATCTGGATGAGAATACTTCTAAATCTATAATTTTGGCCCATTACTTTATTGCATCCCTCAGAAGACTGTTGGGCAATAATGCATTAGAGAGTTTAGCACAGTGATGCAAAAATTGTAAGTGCTCAACATATTTTAGTTCCATTTCTTCCCTCCATACCTGACACACATTGTAAAGTGTGCATGAAGAGCACAGCATTTGTCCTCAAAGCCTGTATGTCGCTTAGCAGAGGAGCTACAAGCATGAACAGTTACCTACAGTGTGTCCGCACCTATGTAAACTAGATTATTTTCCTCCACAATTCGAAGTTAAAAAAAATTGCTTTTGAATGTATTTGAATATATTTAATTTTTGTCTTCTTTCCTTTTCCCTTTCTGAGATTTATAACTAACAGACTGAAACGGGAGAGTAGAGAGCATGTGAGAGTCACTGAGCCAAAAACCGGAGAGTTAAAGTCAGTTAACTTCTGTTGCACTGGTGCAGAAAAATAGACTGGCTCTGAGGTTGAAGAAACAGCCTCTGTGAGTTTCCAACAACCACGCCTGTCTTACATCCAAAGCTGCATTCATTTCCCACCCTGTACTCCGCTCTTATACTCTGTTGGATTGATTGGGTAGACTCCAACTCTCCTCGACAATTTTGCAAAAACTGGCCCCAGTTATAATTATTTAAGGGAATCTTTTTCCCATGAAAATATTTTCTTCACTTTTTCTGAACTGTCCTGACATTTCCAAGATCCTACTGTCATACATCTGGAAAACTAGTGAGTATTATCTTAAACCACTTCATAGCCATACCTTCTGGCTGCTAAAGTGAGGTTCCCAAGCCAAAGTATCAATGCCATTGTGTGCAATTTTTACTTCTTTTCCTGTTTTCACAGTAATAGGAGCTGTAGTCTGGAAGACAAAGAGCCTTTGGTACCGCAAGCCCTATCATCTGTGAGTGTGGCGCAGTGAAGGCCTAGAGATTCATGACCTAGGCCCTGTGAAGTCAAGCCTTTTTACCAAGTAAAAAGATTGGCAATAAAATATTTCCACATAGTACATGACAGAATACTTGTACCCATCTTATTTTATTGGACATTAATTGCAATTATTAAGGCACATGTACCTTTAAAAAAATTAAGGAAGAAAATACTCAGAGAAAGGACTGGTGTGCGGCTGAGGAAGAAAAATGTGTACTGCATTCTTTAGATGAAGCAGAAATCGATTAGCAACTTAAAGTCGCAATCTATTCAGTCTTTCAACATTGCAAATTAATTCTCATTTGGCTTGATTGTTTGCATTGAAATGTAACTTCCCTGTTGGTTCTTAGAAATTAAAAAATATAGAGATTAGAAATTTGGTTGATGAAAACCTACAGGAACAAAAAGCATGCAGCCTCGGCCTGAAATGTAGAATGGACAAATAAAATGTTTACAGTGCAATATTTTAATGAATAATCCATAGCAACAGTTGAAATAAAGTGATGCATGAGACTATATTTGCTACAACATAAAATGAAACTTCGTAACAAGATTATGAAAGTGATTTTTATTATTTTGGTAATGGTGTCCCAGTATAAGTAATGAGATACAATTTTTTTTTAAACTTGGTATATCAAACAGTAAAAGCTATATATAAATGTTGTTTCCCCAGAATATATTTTGGTTACAACTATGCATCATAGCTATTATGCACATACTAAAAGCATTCATGATAAAGTACAAAAATAAGAAAAGATTAAATAAGAAGGTATCCTTGAGTTATAAATGTCTACTAAAGTATACCTTTTAATCACACAGTTGTGTCGCAGCTAAAAACACACAAATTAACACATACTGCTATGCAACTATTTGATCTAATATAGATCTACTAGAAAAATATTAAGGCTGTAGTAACACTTCACAGGTAAAGGCTAAGTTCTGGGACATGAAAGCTTTTAGAAAATTCACAAAACAAACCTGAGACATCTTTTTGTTTTGGAAAAAAGCAATTTTCTTACAGAGTCAAAGCTTTGACATACAAATGAAGCATTTAATAAACATTCTACTTTAACTATTGCAATAACCTGGAGTAAAACTTCTGACTTTAATGGTTATCAGCAAATACATTCTCTCTCCTGTAGAAATACAATGAGGCTTTCTGATTAAAGCAGTAATCTTATTTCTCCAGCCTCCAAATTCAGTTATTTTTATTCGTTTTTTGTTTCCTTTCCTTTCTTTAACTAGATTATAAACATACTAAATAAGCCAGGTAACCTCCAAGCACCTTACTTTCTTCTATACAAACACAGCTTTCCTTTTGCCACAAGCATCTGATGACGACTGGGCCTACCTACATAAAAACAAATTGCAGCACATCTGGACCTGGTTGACGTCATGAGGCATCCAGATTGGTTCATGATTAATTTTGCTGCTATACATTTCTCAGTCTAAAAAAATAGGCTACAGCAGCCCAGATTCACTGTCTCAGCCTTGCTGGGCCATAATACTTTGGAACGGCAAGTGCCAAAAAATTTAAATGTATTGGGCAAGCCTGATTTCTGTAGTTGACTTTAATGCCTTTAAAAATACTGGCATGATTTTTTATATTCAAGAAGTACAGCTATGAAATTTTAAAATAAAATTACATGAAATTTTATAATATTCCAAACCACAAAACAGATCTGCTATGTTGTAGACTTTTTTAATAGCCTATTTGAGATTTAACTCTGCTACGCCAAACATCTTTTTTCTAAATGTTCATGCTTTGAATTTTGTGCTCCAAATTAATTAATTAGGAATGAGTGGGAAAATGTTTAACCATCTTTCCTTCTTTTCAGTCTTTCTCTCTTTTCTCTTACCGTCACCCACCCCCCAACACACATACACACAACTATCATAACTCCCTTTTTTAAAATTTTGGTACAAAGATTCCAAAAAGCTAAACAAAATGTAATAAGCACTTAGCACTTAGGACACTGTAGAACTTCCTTTGGAAGTTTAATTGCAATGAAATTTAAAACTTGAGACTTCAGTTCACTTTTCTAAATGTTAATGCATACATTTCATTTGAGCTTTATGCTTTCCCAGCTACCAAAGTAACTGCTATCTTAAAAAACACAACTGACCTCACCTCCACGGTCTTTTCCAAACAGCTTCCAAGACTATCTTCTGATTCTCACTTTCCACAAAGCAGACATTAATGTTAACTTTCAAAAAATCATCTAGAAGAGAAACTTGGTCAGTTGTAATGGGAGTTCTGTCCCCAACTCTTGTCACCTCGTAAAAAGAACATCCAGGTAATTCATGGCATTTTCCATTATTCATTGGGCAGACACAGCTTACATTTCTCTGCCTTCCACAGGATAATGGTCAGATTTCCACTAACTTCAACTGGAACTCGATAATCAGAATGGTGTTAAAATTTAAGTATGCCATGAATTTGGAATTTTAACATATTAACTAGGTTATTTTCAAAACGAGATTCTGTATTATAATAGAATTTCAATAAAGACTGTATAAAAATAAGATCACATCTTAGGATCTAACTTTGAGATTTGCCAAAATTTGGGTGAAGAAGAGACCCTGCTTCACTTCCATGTCAAAAATAGGTGGTTGATTTAATTAAGCTCATTTTTAGCACACTTGGTTGCATTGGTTGTACTTTTCAATTTGCAATATTATGCAAGACATATATTATTCAACCTTTTCCTGAACAAGATAAAACTACTATACTGCTTATGGACAATTAAGTAATATATTGCATACTATTTGGTGACTTTTTTTAACCTATGAGACTTACTGAAATCAGTACATTACAGTCACATAATTTAAAGCTTGATTGGGCTGGTAATCTTTTTTTTTTTTTTTTCTTTGCTCATAATTGAAAATCTGTACTTTGGCAAGCAAGAGAGGTACAACGTCAGCTTGGAGTTTTACAATTTAACAATGTATACTTTAAAATTAATGATAAATCATGGAACCCCCACTATACTCACTAATTCGACTATTGATTTCTTTTTGAGCAACTGACTTTATGATCCATCCTTAAAAGTAAGGAAGTATACCAGGAGGCAAAAGGATAAATCCACCCATAAATACTAGAGTCTAAGTTATTTTCCTGAAAAGGTGAGAAGGAAATTTCTGGTCTTTATCTTTTCCCTTATCACCTTCAATCACACAACTTACACTGAAATTACTTGTGTCTGTCTCTTCAACAATATATTCTGAAACTTTGTTTAATATACTTTTTGTCTATTTCTGCATATGGGAGACCAATCTTGTATTCTCACCAAAAATGGCCTGATTACCAAAATACTTCTTCATTCAGTAGTTTTGTGTAAGCGTTTGGGTGTATGTGTCTATATGTGCGTTTTAACTCCCAAGAATGCTACCTTCAGAAATAACCAAGATGCAGTATACATATAATAATTCATTGGACCCTTTAAGTCTTTGACTCAAAAAAATCTCCCAGAAGCTCCTGTACAGCCTACTACTCATGAAGAACCACTGGGTATGGAGCACACCACACCTGATGAACAGTTGGTTTATGCTCACCCTCAAGGCTAATTGAGAAGCAGCACAAAAGAGGAACTAGAAAAAAACTGAATTTTACTCCCCATCTCCGAAGATGTGAGTATTTCTAAAATTTGAGCTTGCCTCTTGCTTCTTATTGGCAAGTTTCCTCAGCTTGTAACTTTTGGACAGCACTATCAAGGAGCTCCATGGACTCTCTGAGAGTGACGTTGACTTTAAATGACTTGGGTTTAATGGTCAGACCATAACTGAAATTCATTTCAGGGCCATTTGGGTTGGCCCTGAAATTGCACTGGTGAGCCAGGATGGAGATGAAGAGAAAAAGCTGCATCTTAGACAGTTCTTCACCGATGCACCGCCTTTTGCCCACTGAAAAAATCATCACTCTGCTGGTCAGGTCCTTGTTGATGAGGCCATCCTTGTCCAAGAATCGAGCTGGATCAAAGTTCTCCGGGTTAGGCCACTTCACTGGGTCATGATTCACAGACCACTGGTTGACAAAAATCACGGTGTCCTTGGGAATGTGGTAGCCCAAGACAGAGGTGTTGGCATTGGTGGCATGAGGAATGGTGACAGGCACAAAGCTGGAGAAGCGCATGGCTTCATAAAGGAAGGCCAGGACATAAGGCAGGTTGGGCTGGTCATCCATACAAGGTAGACGGTCCCTCCCCACGACCTGATCCAATTCTGCCTGCACTCGAGCCTGCACATCAGGATACCTGTTTGGTGTTTAATGTGGAGGGAGAAAAGCAAGTGACCAAAATTCTTATTTCATCTAGAAAGCACATTATAAATTTATTTTAATTCTACGTTTCCTTAAATAGGCTATCTAGCTCAGTGACTTAATATTTCTGGGGAAAAAAAAATCTAAAACAGCTTCCTAATTTCTCACTAAATTACAAGACGGACTTTAGGAATTATATTTCCTGTAATAGACCTTGCATGATTAACACTCTCTTTCCCGTTATAAGTCAAAAAACTCTTAAGTTTTCCCAGCCTCAAAAAGCACAGTAGTAGATAAGGCCAACTTTTCCCACTGGGTACTGCAGGGACAGTGCCTAGGGCCCACAACACTTTTTAGGGACCCATGAAAATAGTTTTGTCTTTTACAATCTTCAGACCTAAAAAAAACTCACTTTTAGGTAGAAGAAAATATTTTCATACATCATTTAATGTATTCATCTTTATATCAGGGTAGTCATAAAATTTAAATTTTTAATTTTTTTATGGTATAAGGAATCTACAAAGGCAAAAGCACCCAGGGCCCACAAAAGTTAAAATGTGAAAGTAAATTTTTTTTCTCCCTCATTTCCCTGGACAATTCCAACAGACATGCTGTTCTCATTTTATACAAAGATAATTGGTGTCCTGATGGATAAAGCTACATACTGTATTTTTTAAATTTAAAAGCCAATTCCTAATGTTCATAAGATATGGTACAAACTGTAATACTTACTCACTGTTGATGATACAAACTGATAGAATCTTTTTAAAAAACAAAATCTTAGTACAAGGCAAGAGACATGAGGATAACCTCTTCCCGCCTCATTTTAAACCCAGTAATCCATGCCCAGAAATGTATTTTCAGAAAATAATTTAAGAAGTACACAAATATAGGTCCACAACAGGACCTAAAATTCTAAAAATTAGCCAGGCATGGTGGTACACACCTGTAGCCCCAGCTACCTGCCAGACAGCGATGGGAAAACTGCTTGAGCCCAGAAGTTTGGGACCAGCCTGGGCAACGTAGTGAGACCCTGTCTCTAAGGTAAGTAAATACATAAAATTAAAAATTTTTTAAATGCAATCAAGGCCAATGACCAACGTAAAAGTTCAATAAATGATTATATATAACTATACATTATCATGGCAAAATACTATGTAGCCATCAAAAATTACCAAAATAAATATTAAAAGATTAGAAATGTCCACTACCTTAAGTCAAAGTGTTAGAAGTCAAAAAAACATGTAACTGATTGTTTGCAACTCCGAAAAAAAAATGTATACACATATGTGATGAAATGGAGAGTTATTTTTTAAATCGCTTCTTCAACGTTATATTGCAGGAGTCTGCCAACTTTTTTCATAGAAACATGTATGATGGGGAGAGCCAGATAGTATCTGTTTTAGACTTTGTGAACCAAGCCCTCTTTGTTGCACTGCTCCGCTCTGCCCTGTGTTGTAGAGTGAAGGCAGCCATAAACAATGTATAAGTGAACGGGCATGACTGCTTCCATAAAACGTATACACAAAAAGAGATCGTGTAATTTGCCAAGCCCTGTCATACTGTCTTTTCACTAAAAAGGAAAAAGAAGTATCAGCATATTGAATTGAAAGTGACCCCCAAATGGTTTTCTTTCTTTTTGCCGCCTAATTGGAGTACTCGGAGAACTACTGCGGTTCTAATGAAAAAGGCCGTTTCAAAAGTTAAAATGCCTATCTGAGGATGCACAAAAACCTATGGATCCTATTCTGGGATTTCCTTTTCCCTGATCTCTGGCTGACTTTTCTTTATTCAGTTTCTGCCTCTCCCTCACCCACCATGGGTGTTTCTATGGTTTTAATACTAAAAAGCCATTTTAAGTGTAAACTTTTCATTTGTGAAGGTAGCTGTACAGTATCTAAGGAAATACAGACTGCAGTGGATTTGAATAAGAAAACAGCATTCTCTGCCTTCCAAACACCTTACTGTGGCGCCTGTAGATTCAGCATCTCCAACTGCTCACTTGTGCGCCAAGAAATGACACAACCAAGATTTCTGGTCTCTTCCGCAATCAAGATTTGCCTTGCGAAACATTCGCCCCTAGGGGTACTGTTTCCAGAGTAAATACTACAGGCCGCCCAGTTAAATATGGATTTCAGATTAACAAGGGCTAATCTTTTAGTGTAAGTATTCCCATGTAAAACTTACTTTTCTTTTGCCAAATCTGGCAACCCGACACCAGGGACCTATTGAATCCGTGCGTGTCGGAGCTTAGTAGAGACCAACGTGGGCATCAGGGGGTCCGCTAACCAAGTCAAGCGCAGGGGCCAGAAACGTCTGCAGGCGCCTCCTGGATATCCCATCTGCCTTTCTGGATGCTACTCTGCACTCGTAAAAGTGATTGTCTTCTACCCCGGCATTTCTCAAACTCCTAGCGCGCAGGTTTTATAAACCTAGCACTGCTCGCTAGTTGTGGCCACCTTCTGAAAGCTTCTGTGCGGGTTACAGAAGCCCGCACAGAAGCCCGGGCACCACGGGCTTCCTTGGCCTGGAACAAAGCCCTGACGGGCGGCCCGCTTTTAGCGCCAGGGCTAGGCGGCCTCGGATCCACGCCGAGAACGAGCCGAGGAGAGGCTGCTGTGTTTAACATATTTATGGCGTTACCCTTTCTTTCGGAACTATTCCAGTTCTGCTTGTACTGCGCCAGGAAGAGAGATATCAGGGCTCATCTCCAGGCACTTAAAAACTCTTGTTTTTCCGGGGAGTGGAGGGGTCTTGCAAATGTGTTCTCACTCGCAAGCAGGGAAGGGGAGGATAGAGACAGGACAGGAGCTGCGGAGGGGTCGGGGCACCGCTGGGTGGGGCGCGTGCGCGTGTCTCAGCCCTCACTGTGTGTCCTTTGGTCGTCACTTTCCCGACGGGATCTTGGTTTTTGAGGGGTGGGGACCTGGAGCGAAACACCCGGGGCGCTGCTTGCAAACTCAGCATATTCTGTCTCTACTCCGCCTTTTTCAGAGGAGAAAAGACCTGGCCCACACCTCCCAGAGGCTTTACCTGATGAAGAGGAGGAGCAGCCACTGCAGCGCGGTGGACAGGGTGTCCTGACTGGCGCCGAAGATGTCAGTGACAGTGGCCGGCACGTTCTCCAAATCCAGTCGCGCGCCACCATCGTCTGAGTCCCTGGCCGCCTTCTTTTCCGCAGAGAGGATAAAGGCATCCATCATGTCGCGGGGGGCGGCCCCGGGCCGAAGGCTTTCACAGTGCCTCAAGAACTTGTCCAGGACGAAGTTGCTGAAGTTGCGGTTGAGCTGCTCGAATTCGCGGAAGGCGGTGCGCATCGGGTTGGGGAAGTACTGCAGCCAGGGCATCACATCCACCAGACTGCCCGCGCCCACCGTGCGCCCAAACTCCTCGTTGTGGCTGAGCAGCTCACGGAACTCGGGGTCGTCGTGGCTGTAGCGGCAGCCGAAACACACGGCACTCATGACGTTGGCCACGGCCACGACGGTCAGCGGCCTCGGGTCGAGGAAGGCGCCGTCCGCGCTGCCGCGCACCAGCAACACCACCAGCTCGCGCGCCTCGCTCAGCACGTGGCCCTCGAGGACTTGGCGGCTGCGCAGCTGGCGCGTGGAGAAGTTGCGCATCGTGCTGTGGGCTGCGCGCCGCTGCACCTTCCAGTGCTCCGAGTAGTGGCCGAAAGCCATGCTGCGGCCGCCGGAAATCACACGGAAGGAGGCAAAGGGCGGCCGGTCGGCGAAGGCCGAGCCCTGCTGCACCAGAGCCTGGTGGATGGCGCGCTCGCCATTAAGCACCACTATGGGGCAGCTGCCCAGGCGGATCTGGAAGACGTCGCCGTAGCGCCGCGCCAGGCGCGCGAACGAGAGGTGAGACGCCTGGCCCACCGCCGCCGCGTTTCCGATCAGTGGCCAAGCAAACGGGCCCGGGGGCGTGGACCCGAGCTGCCGCCTCCGCTGCCTCAGCAGCCACTGGGCCACATGCACAGCGGCCAGCACCGACAGGAGTAGCAGGAGCGTGGTCTGCTGGGTGGACAGCAGGTTTAGAGGCCAAGGGTCCTTCGGACTGAGGCTGGTGCCCATGCTGGGGACAGAAAGGAGAAGGCGTGACACTCAGGGGTGCAGAGACAGGAGCGGGCGCCCCACGCCCCTACCCCAGCCTCGGGGGACTAAGTGCCGTTGGGTGGAGAGGTCGGAGCTGACTCTCTGGAGAAATGGCCAAAAACACCCCTTCCCATCCCCAACCCAGTCTCCCTTGGAGAAGAGAAGGGGCGTGTTTCCACCTCGCTGTAACCCAGCGCCAACCTCTTCCCCTCCCCGCAAGGTGCGTAACGGTTCCTGCAATTTGGGGACAACGCTGCGGGCATCGAGGCGGTGGCGCTTGATTTCCTTTAAAGTGCCTACCACGCCATTCCCTACCTGCAGGAATCCATCTGAAGAGGTCGCGGGGCAGCGGCTCCGCAGACAGACTGACCTGCGGGGAGGTGCGGTTTCCAGTGGCGCGGGACAACCGGCTCTGAGAAGGAACTGGGACCTTTGCCTAGGGTAAGACGTCAACAGGAACCCACAGGCCCGCCCTGGACACCTGCTGCCCCTATTGGGAGCTTTAACTCCCACTGGGGTCTCTTGGCGTCGTCAGTGCCAGGAGCGCTTGAATTGGGATGGGGACGGAGAAAGGTGCCTCGCTCGCCGAGCCCCGCTGCACTTGGGGACCTGGTAAAGTCGAGGTTTCCTCACAGCGCTGGGATTGAGACTGGGGGTCGGTGAGTGGCGTCAATTCCCACGCCCTTGCGGCTCTCACAGCTGGCGTCGCAGAAGCGCTCGCTCCCACCTCAGAGTCAAAGCGCGCCATCCCGCTCCTCCGGGTTTTAAGAAGGAGGGCAGCGCGACCTGGCGGGGCGGGGCCTGCGGGGGGCGGGGCGCGCCGTACACCACGCCGCTTTGACCCGGACTCCTGTCGGGGCGCACCGGCTGGCCTCGGAGCTCTACCAGCAGGCTTTCGTGGGAGCGGAGGTGCCCACGTTTCCATTGTGCGGTAACCGCTCTTCATCACAGCCACCTCCGAACGAGGCTCCACGGTGTCCCCAGAACCGCGCTGGGGACCACCTGCCCCTGCCGGTGCTCTAGACGGGGGAGCGCGCCCCGCCCCCAGCGCACGACCTCCCTTCCCTCTCCCGGTCTTGAGCTTGCTTCCCGGAAAGCCAGTGTAGTGGCAGCGGTTTGCCTCACAGCGCCCTGCCTCAGAGCGCCCCTGGTTTGTTGTTTAAATTTTATCTTAGGTTCTAGCAAACAAATTGCCACCTCAGTGGAGGCTCTTTGGCGTGCAAAGTTTTTTCCAGTTCTTGCGGCGAGATCCGTAAAAGTAGCTGCTCCCCCGCCCCGGGGCCCCGACAGTGCTTGGGAACACAAAGGCTCCTGGGGCGCAGCTGACCCTAAGATTTCCCGCGTAGAGGCCACTCCAGGTGGCGCCGCCCGCTGGAGGGCGCGGGGCCGCCCAGGCTGCGACGGAAGCCGTTGGCGCAGGGCGGGGAGCCAAGCTGGGGCGACTGGGGGGGCTTGGGGGAGCTAGCGGGGCGGATCCGAGCGGGGCGGAGGGTGGCTAGAGGAGGCAAATCTCCGCGTTCCGGCGAACCTTATCGGGTTGAAAAGTTTCTGCTGTCGCCTCCCCCTTGCGTGCGGAGCTGGGCTTTGCGTGCGCCGCTTCTGGAAAGTCGGCTCCAGTCATATCCCTGGGCGCTGCCCGCGGCTGCCCCTCCCGCGCTTCTCACGGCACCTGACACGCGGAGGCGGCGGCCGAGGGTGGGGTGCCGGCCACCACCACCCTTGGCGTGGGGTGCAGGCCGCCACCACCCTCGGCTGCGCACGCACAGTCGCGCCTGCCAGGCCAGCGAGGCAGACGCTTGAGCCACCACCCGCAGGCCGTGCATCGCGACCTCGCCGCTCATCCGCGGCTCTGTGGTCTTCCTGGGCGCGGGTGCGGTCGCGAAGGGGGCGCTCCCTTTAAAAGGGAAGCCGGAGGCGCTCGGGCGGGGGTGGCTTCCCCCGCCCGGCGCGCCTTTTCCTACATGTTGATGCATAGGATTTTCAAGACAGCTAAGAGAACAAGGACTTCACGAGGCGGGGGGAAGGGCGAACTCGAGCGAAGAGGTGAAGTGTATCTAGTTAACCAGGTAGGAATTGTGCTGGCTTCATCAAAGGATAAATATAAAAGTGATGGGTTCACCACGGACAACCCTGCACTTTGAGCTCCACCCGCGCTGCGAATCTTGTGCTATGATTGACCTGTTTTACAGATGAATAAACTGGTGTTCAGAGAGGTTGCGTGACTTAACCCAGGTCACGCAGCCATCAAGAAGTGGAGTCAGGGCTTAAAGCCACGAAGTCCCATTCCAGATCCTTCACATAAGTTTACACGTAAGAAAATTGCAGATAACAGACCCAAATGCTTTCTTTCCTGCCTTCCTGGAAAAAAAAAAAAAAAAAACACCTGGGGCTGAGCACAGTGGCTCACGCCTGTGATCACAGCACTTTGGGAGGCCCAAGCGGGTGGATCACTTGAGGTCTGGAGTTCGAGACCAGCCTGGCCAACATGGTGAAACCCCATCTCTACTAAAAATACAAAAGTTAGCCGGACGTGGTGGCGCACACCTGTAATCCCAGCTCCTCGGGGATCGGGAGGAAGGCAGCAGAATTGGTCGAACGTGGGAGGCAGAGGTTGCAGTGAGCAGAGACTGCTCCACTGCACTACAGCCTGGACAGCAGAGTTTAAGTGAGACTCTGTCTCAAAAAAAAAAGCAGCTGGAAGAACTTTTTAAATAGTGTTTTTGTTTTCATAGTTGAGAATTCTGAGAATAGCAGAGAAGAAATAGTATGCTAACTGTTTGCAATTAAATTGGTTATGAGGGAGGCCAGTGGACTGTGCCTCATAGCTGACCCTGGAATGATTGATTACATTGTAAAGAAACACAAAGGAGTGTCTGAAGAGAATCTGACTTCTTGAGAGATTGAAAGCAGCAATCAATTTGCTGACCTGATAAAGAAATGTCTTTTTGTGTGGATTTTTTTTTTTTTTTTTTGAGATGGAGTCTCACTCTGTCACCCGGGCTACAGTGCAATGGCGTGATCTCGGCTCACTGCAATTTCCACCCGCCAGGTTCTCCTGCCTCAGCCTCCTGAGTAGCTGGGATTACAGGCGTGAGCCACTGTGCCCAGCCTGTGATGGCTTTTATTTGGTATCTTTTGAAAAGTTTTCTGGAAATGATTTCACACACCATGATGGGGAACTTCTGGAGTTTTAGTTTTTGAGCAGTTGCATTGGTTTAATAATAAGCATTGGTTTCACAGAGCTGAGTTGGCCTACATAGCCTTTGAAATGAGTTTCATAGCAACCTTCCCATGTCCAGCTTTAGCAAGATCCTTGCCTAGTAATTCAAGACTCTGGTGCATGCATCAGTCTCTCATAGACTTTAATTTAGTAGATGGGAATTATCTATGAGCTAATGCCAATCCTGAGCTGTTGACATTCCTGAAAGCCTTTATCACAATACCTCTGCCAGAATGAGAGCAGATGGAAATTGCCTTTAAGTAAATTCCTATTTTTAAAAAGTATAAAACGAGGCTGTTCCTAAGATCTTCTGTGCAGCTCCTCAATAATGCCATCTAGTTTTTAGATCAACTAGATGCATGCTTTCCTGCCATCACAGATAGATCAGATATGTCCTCCAAGCCGTAGTTCCTTGGGCTCAGCTCTTTTTCTAGGACATGACTCAAAAATCAGAGGAACCAGGTTGGTAAGTGCTGTCAGAAAGATAAGCCCTTATCAGTTATGGCAAAACCAAAATGACTGGCTATGGTAACACCTCCTGCAGAGAATCTTCAAGCCTGGGGTTCCTAGGGCTTTATGGTACAAACTTCATTGAATGGCCCATCTGGTACCATGATAAGGACTTTGGATAAATCCAATGCAGCCTGTGGGCACCCCAACCCAGCTCAAGGCAGAGCCCTCCCTCTAGTGAGACTCTACGCAGGCTCTTTAATTATCATCACAACTTCTCAACCAAAGCAGGGACCTAAGGCCCAGGAATCTCCTTTCAATCAACACAGAATATGGGCATTTTGCCCTCCCAAATCTCAAGCTTGAATTGTTTGTTGCCAATAACTTTCAAAAAGAACAGCTAAGCTGGGGGATAGTTTAAAGTAGAGACAGGTTTAAAATACCTTGTATTGATTCGAAGGAACAACTTAAGCTTGTTTAAGCAGAACAGGAATGCACTGGCCCATGTGCAGAGAAGGTAACTGTGATGCTTCACAGGGCGCAAGGACCCAGGCCGCTCTACAGGCTCTCTGCCTATGCTGGTCTTTGCTTGGGCTTTCTCTCTTTGCATGGCGAGGAAGCAGCCTACAATTAACAAACCAAAGAGAAAGAGAACAGCTCTCTTCCAGGGTCTTAGAAGGACTCCAGGGGGCCAGACTGGTATCAGGTTTTACCCTGTGGCCAGGGGCTTCTTCTGTCATCAGAAAAAAAGAGATGGCAGAACATGCTAGGAAGCCAAGCCAGTCCACTCCATGCACACATGTCTGCCCATTGGTTTCTTTGGGTTGGAGGATAACCCAAGGAAACTCAAAGCCATTATTGTTATTATTATTTTAAATCAGCAGATACATGCATTGCCCTTAGAGCCAGTAGCCCAGAAAGCTCGGCCCTTCTGTTATCAGGCTGGAAGTCAGTTTTCTTTGTGGTCTTCCTCTCTAGCGTGACCCCTGTGTCAGTTTAATGGGTAGCCACTGGGCTTTTCCAGTCATCTCCAAACACACATACCCACATGCACTGAGGAGAGTGGAGGAGAAGCAGCCGTCTCTGGTAGGCCCTTGACATTTGGGTGGACAGGATTCAGTAATCAGGCACATGCTGCTAGGCAAGAGGAGCAGAAATAAAGAGACACACCAAATGGCTGAGAGCGTGATGGAGGGAGGAGCTGTAGGATGATGCACCCCATGTGCTGGACCATGAAAGGAATCTTAGGAATTGATACCAAAACCCCGTGCCTCACCTGAAATGCTCCACTTCCTTGTTCCTGGCAATACACAGGCAGAGAACCACAGAGCTAATAAAAAGGTATTTTATCTAATCTCAGAAGCCATCATTTGTAGGATGCACCCTTATTTTTATGTACTAATACAAAGAAAGGAAGCTACCAATTATAATTGCATCATCGATTCTAAGATACATCCAGATTTCAGAGATGTAAAATGGAAAGATGAAGGTATGATTTGGAGCTGACAAAGCGTTATACAGGCTAATAAGGATTCTTTCTTTGTATTAAGCAGTTTCTAGGTTTCTTGGATGGAGTGGTTAGCACCAAGAGTATTGGCTACCAACCCTCATTTCTTTTTTTTTTTTTTTTTTTTTTTTTTTGAGACGGAGTCTCGCTCTGTCGCCCAGGCTGGAGTGCAGTGGCCGGATCTCAGCTCACTGCAAGCTCCGCCTCCCGGGTTCCCGCCATTCTCCTGCCTCAGCCTCCCGAGTAGCTGGGACTACAGGCGCCCACAACCGCGCCCGGCTAATTTTTTGTATTTTTAGTAGAGACGAGGTTTCACCGTGGTCTCGATCTCCTGACCTTGTGATCCGCCCGTCTCGGCCTCCCAAAGTGCTGGGATTACAGGCGTGAGCCACCGCGTCCGGCCCCTCATTTCTATTAATATTATTTCATGTAGACAATTGATGTTTTCTCAGTCTTACGTAAAGTTTGGTGAGAAACTGATTTAGAAGATTCTGCTATTTTTATTGACCTAAATTAATCTAAGAAAAGATAGTCACTTGCTAAGTAGATGCAGCTTAAAATAAGTTTCCTACTCCTGCTCCCCATCCAACCTGGTTGCCCATGAGCTCTGGTATTAGTGAAAGCCACAGAAATATATGTAGTGAAAGCTACATGTATTCTAGTTTCTCACCAAAATGCATATTTAGAAGTAAAGGGGTGTAATGTATGCCACTTACCCTCAAATGGCTCAAGGAAAAAATAGAGGGGTTGGGGGAGAAGGAGAGGGAGAGAAAGGAGAATGAGAAAGTAAATGTGGTCAATGTTAATTGGTGAATCTGGGTAAATGGGAGTTCTTTGTGATTCCTTGAAACTCTTATGTAATTATATCAAAATTAAAAGTTAACTATAAGAACATAAAAAAGATCTTCCCAACATTTTGATCTTACATTGCCTTCTTAGCTTCTGTTGAGGGTTTCTTGTAAGCAAGGACAGTGGAAAGAAAGTGGGATTGGTCTGCAGTTCAGGGTCCTGCATCTGATACATCACTCCTGGAGTTCAGGACTAATAAAAAGTGTGCTCAGTTGCAGTCATTCTCCTCAGCACTATGGATTATAACCTGTACTTTCTCTGCCATCCTTGTTCTTTGAAGGGTTTGAGTGTATCTTGTCTCTTTTATCTTAGGCTTTCTTCAATTCCTTTTGAAAGCAGAAGAAATATAATATAAAGCAGTGTCATGCCCTTAGTTCTACTGTGCCCCTGTGTTAAGGGGCATAATCTACTCAGGGTTCCATGTGCTTCATAAACGCTGCAAATGGTGCTGCGCTTTAATGGTTTTTCCCAGCAACATTCCCAATTCTTTCTTTCCTTTGGTTTGCTTCCTTCTGCCCTTTTCCTTCCCCTTGCTTCATCCTTTCTTCTCTCT
Organism: Papio anubis; assembly: GCF_008728515.1. NCBI lineage: Eukaryota > Metazoa > Chordata > Mammalia > Primates > Cercopithecidae > Papio > Papio anubis. Next base: position 38,234,013 of record NC_044989.1, read on the forward strand.
CATTCTGTCTCTCATTTTCCCTTTCTCTGGGTCCACTCCTGTCTTCCTCACCCTCATTCCCTCAAGACCTCCACTCTCGCCCCAGGTGCCCCCTTTTCTGTTCTGCTGTCTCCCTCCCTCCCTTCATTCTCTCTCACACAGAACAGTAAAGAGTCAGGGCAGAGGGGAAAAGAGTGAAGGAAATAAGAAAAGGGAGTAGAGAGGTACAGCAACTAAGAAAAAGAAAAAGGAACAAAATATCCAGTCCTGGGGCTAAAAGACAGTCATGGTGGTCAGTCACTTTGTCTGGGCTCTCAGCCGGTGCACGTATTTCTCTTGCTCAGTGTTTGAGCATGTGCCTCTGCTACTTAATATTTGTGGGGGGAAGCTCCCACCGACTTGGCACAGTGATGATTCCATACGAAGGGAAGGGATGCCAGGGTCTGTGGTTGCTTTTGCAAGTTTCTTCTCTGGGCTTCCACTACCACCCGCTCCAGTTCCTGAAATAGACTTTTCTTCTCCTCCTTCTCCTTCTCTTTTTTTTTTTGTTTTTTGTTTTTTGTTTTTTTTTTTTTTAACAGAGTCTTGCTCTGTTGCCCAGGCTGGAGTGCAGTGGTGCCATCTCGACTCACTGCAGCCTCCACCTCCCATGTTCAAGCGATTCTCCTGCCTCAGCCTCCCGAGTAGCTGGGACTACGGGGGTGCACCACCATGCCTGGCTAATTTTTGTATTTTTAGTAAAGACAGGGTTTTTACGTGTTGGCCAGGCTGGTCTCAAACTCCTGACATCAGGTGATCTACCTGCCTCGGCCTCCCAAAGTGCTGGGATTATAACCATGAGCCACTGCGCCCAGCCTGAAATCAACTTTTCTAACAGTGAAACAGGGAGCCTACTGTCCATGACTGTGGTCGATAGGGAAACATTTTACTTCCCTATTTCTTTGACCAACCATAGAAAATCTTTAGGCAGATGATGGATACTGGTTTTCCTTTTTATTTTCATTTTCTAAAAATAAATATTTACCAGGTTACCAAGAAAATACATAAAGCAACAAGTAAAACACCCCACCACCAAAAGAATGTACATTTGGGCTCAGCTAAGGTCACAACATCTAGCCATGGACATGTTGACTGTACCTGGAGGTACAGCCTCCAGGTTTTTGGATGGTTAGCATCCAGATTCTAGCCTTTCTTTATCTCTCTCTCTCTCTCTCTCTGTCTCTCCTCTGTCTCTCTCCATTCACCTCTGAGTTTTTAGCATTAGATCTGCATTCTGTCACAGGTTTATTTCTCTTTCCACAAATGGACCAAAATTCCGGTTAAAAACTCTGGGTGTATCCAGGGTTTGAAAAAATAGTTGATAGTTAAATAACCACTTAACAGTATGTCCATCTGAGTATGGGCCTGAAACTGAACGTAGTATCCCAAATATGACATTCTGTCTAGCCCAGAGGGGTGTGGTTACTTCCCATTAGACATCGTGTTACTTTCACTGCAAACAAAGTTTTTGCCATTTTAAAATATCTGCATCCCACTGTTAAGTGGTTAGTCTTCCGTGCGTGATCCCAAAGGAGAACACAAAGGCTGGATAATTATACGTCAGCTTTTTTGGCCATTGACTCCCAACAGGATTTTTCCCTTCTACTATTGAAGTGATCATTTCTCAACTGTGGTCTGTTCTATTGTTGGACTGCTTTGGTTAGACAGCTCTAGATGCTGGGAGGTTCTTCCCAATATTAAGAAAAATTCTGGAGTGAACGTTCTTGCCTTCCGGTAAATCTAGAGCTATTCTTTGGAGTGACATAAAGCAAGACTCATTCTTCTTTCCTGTCACATGTTTGAAGATGGAATTGTGCTGCTTCTGAGCTATCCTTCCACCAATTAAAACTGCCCCAGTTCCTTATCTGTGCTTCTGGACAATGTACTTTTTCAGTATGTCCATCTGAGTATGGGCCTGAAACTGAACATAGTATCCCAAATATGACATTCTGTCTAGCCCAGAGGGGTGTGGTTACTTCCCATTAGACATAATGTTACTTTCAATGCAAACAAAGTTTTTGCCATTTCAAAATATCCGCATCCCACTGTTAAAACATCTATATTCTACTAAGATTGTGATAAACAAACATCTTCATCCTTTAATATAGGACTTGGTAGCTGGCTGAGTCTTCAGTTGCACTTGTATTATTGATTTTTCAAAAAAATACTACATGTGAGATTTTACGTTTATTTCTATTAAATGCATCTGTGGCTTTAGGATGGTGTTCTGGCCTTCAGAGGCCATGTTGATACTCCCAGGGGCAGAGACTAGAACAGGGCAGGAAGACTATCCATGGAAAGCATGGCCCAGTCTGGACTACTTCTAGGCAAAAATCTTTGGACTACGGTTTATGTTATATAGTCGTATCATTATACATCCAGAATATTATGCATATTAAATTATTTTTCTATTTTGGCCAGATATTTGTTCTTAAAACACACACACATGTAGTAACATAAATAGATTCTTGTTGCAAGAGAGTCAATCAGTATATAAAAATATGCAGAAAAATGAGAAAAAAATGAGAAAACTCACACTCCCACCCCTTCCCAGAGTAACCGTGGGTACTATGTGCCTTCTATTTATGTACATGCATATGGTTGTACATATAGATAGATAGATAGGGCCGCTTCGTGATTTTAAACTGCTGCATAGTATGACCATGACATTATTATTATCACTACTATTATTATTATTTCGAGACAGGGTCTTGCTCTGTTGCCCAGGCTGGAATACAATGGTGTGATCTTGGCTTACTGCAACCTCCACCTCCCAGGCTCAAGCAATCCTCCTGCCTCAGCCTCCCAAGTAAGTGGGACCACAGGCTCATGGCAGCATGCCTAGCTAATTTTTGAGTATTTTTTAGAGATGGGGTTTTGCCATGTTGTCCAGGCTGGTCTCGAACTCTTGGACTCAAGCCGTCTTCCCACCTCAGCCTCCAAAGTGCTGGGATTATAGGCATGAGCCACTGTGCCTGGCCAACATTATTTATTCAACAATCAACAGTGACTTATATGGTCATTTATGTTGTTCTCAACTCTATTATTAGAGACTCCACTGCAGTGATTTCACTTTTCTGTGCAATTCTGAATCCATTTGCAAATGTTCCCCCAGTATTGATTCTCAATAGAAATGCTTGAGCCATAGGGATATATGCATATATGCTACATCCTCACTGTCTTCTAAAAAGGTTTGCCAATTCCCATCCCTATGAACCTTGGCTTTGTACCAAGTAGAATGTACCTAAATACTTTTCCTTCTATAAAGGATGGTTACTTTGACTTAGCTTTGCCAATATGGAGCAAAACAAACAAAACAAAACTTTTACTTGTCTTTCAGACCTATTTTTTATTTTAAATAATACATATGCCTGTGTTCAGATTATCTCCTTTTCCTGACAAATGAGGGAAATCCCCAGATGAAAGCTGGTAAAACGTTAGAAGGGGGAAATTCCAGATCTCCACATCCCTGTGGAACACATCACAGAAGCCAGGATTAGAGAGCCAACTCCACACACCTCCATATTCCCTCTTAGACGAACGGCAATTCTTTTTTTTTTTTTTTTTTTTTTTGAGACGGAGTCTCGCTGTATCTCCCAGGCTGGAGTGCAGTGGCCGGATCTCAGCTCACTGCAAGCTCCGCCTCCCGGGTTTACCCCATTCTCCCGCCTCAGCCTCCCGAGTAGCTGAGACTACAGGCGCCCACCACCTCGCCCGGCTAGTTTTTTGTATTTTTTTAGTAGAGACGGGGTTTCACCGTGTTAGCCAGGATGGTGTCGATCTCCTGACCTCGTGATCCGCCTGTCTCGGCCTCCCAAAGTGCTGGGATTACAGGCTTGAGCCACCGCGCCCGGCCTGAATGGCAATTCTTTACCGGCCCTGGGCACAGGCCCAGATGCCTTCCGGGCTTTTCTAATCCTCCAGAGGAGATTAAAGGCAATACGGCCAGCATACCCAATCATTATGAGTTTGGCTTCTGGGGCCAGGCACTCTTGGGTGTGAGCACCAGTTCTCTTATTTATAAGCTGTAACCTTGGCCATGTTATTTAACCCTGCTGAGCCTGACTTTCCTCACTCATAGAAGACAGGTAATATGCCAACCACAGAGGGTGGTTTTGAGGATTAAGTGAGATACTGATTGTAAGGAAACAAAGAGCGTAGCTGATGGCAGAGTGAGCGCTCAGTAACAGTTGGCCATTATCATTATTACTACTACTTACTAAGTCCTTATTTCTGTCCAGTAAAATCCAAGTCATGGCAAGCACTTGAACATCGCAGGAATAAAAATATGGCCCACTTGGTTCAGCGTGACAGCTACCAGGGTGGCGTGCCGTTACCCACCTGCAAATTCCTAACAGCCCAAGGTGGCACCAGTCACTTCCTCCTTGCCTTTCTCAGGTAGCACATTGAGTGGTTGCTAGCATCACTCCAGAGCCAGACTGAATCTGAATCTGGCTCTCCTACTTACAACAGAGTGACTTCCATGCTAGAAATCGCTCCTCTGGGTCCAGCTTACACTTAAGTGAATGGTGATGTAAAATGGAGATGATACCAGTACCGATTATGCAGAGTTGTGGTGAGGACTGAATGAACTAATACATGTAAAGCTTTTAGAAGGGTGCCTGGCATGTGTTGGGTGCTCAGGCATCATTAGCTGTTGTTATTATTCTGTGGGAGGCCATTTGCTGCCGCCTTAAAAAGGCTGATCTCATAGAACCATCTGCAGTTGGCAGAAGAGCTCAGCACCAATAGCCAATTTGTGTTTCCCTCCAACTCCCAGATGGCAGCTCTGCAGCACTTTCTCCTCATCTCAATTCTCCTCACCCACACGCGCTCCACATCAGGACCCTTAGGTAGTGCAGAGACAGTTCTTTAGGCAGGGGGATGCCATGTTCCCCAAAGAGCCTGATGAGGCCATGCTGGGCCTCTTCCGCCAAGCTAGGCTTTTGGCCAGTCCCTCTGTGGCTTTTGTGGATGCTTCGTAGCCCTGTGGCAGTGAGGCTCCAGGACAACACTCATGCAATTCCCTACCGAGGAGAGTTCAGAAAACTCCACGCTGTGCAGTACAATTGGGAGAAAACTCAAGGGAGTGCTGTCGTGGGACCTCCCGGTGGTGATTTGTACAAATGAAGCAATGCTATCCAGCTTCCCAGAAAACACCGCCTTTTTTTTTTTTTTTTTTCTTACATTACAGCTCTGAGTCAAAGTGTACTGTGGACTCAGACCCGGGGCATACAGCCCATTTGACAGCCACACTGAGGGAAGCTGAGCCTACTTCTGGAGCCTGTACCAGAAGGCAGAGCGGGAGACTCCCAGCTCTCCCTTCTTAAAGGCCAGGGAGGAAATTGTCTCGAATGCTCTCCAGTCCAAAATGGAAAGTTAGATTCAATGGTCTGTACTCTGGTGCTGACTAACCTCCATTTTTCCTTTTCCCATTGTGCTCAGTCAGTCACTGGTGGGTTATGCATTTTAAGGGTTTGAATGCAGAAGGAAGGAGGGCTTCCCAGTTTCTGAGCCTTGAGAAGGCACTGTGGTCTCCAATCAGCAGCCATGCCCCCAGGCACCCCGTTCTCCTACACTATTTCAGGGACTTCCTGGTGCAGTAAGGATGTGACTGAGCCCTGAGCCCCAAGGTTACCAGCCACACGCCAGTGGAATCCCTGGGTCTATGGGGTAAAATGGAATCCTCTTCCACAGCAAGGGCACTGAAGGGACTCAGGGCTGGTGGGAACCTCCATTTCTGCTCTCATTTACTCTGGACTCTGAACCCAATACCTGAGACTTCCTGCAGCAAATCAGAGAGGTGAAGAGCAACTTACACGTATCTTTTTTTGAGACAGGGTCTCTCTGTGTTGCCCAGGCTGGTCTTGAACTCCTGGGTTCAAGGGATCCTCCTGCCTTAGCCTCCTAACACACATCACTCAACAAGGAGTAAACACCCCAACAATTGTGAGTACCACAGTTGGAGCACTGTGCCCTGCTAAATGTGAGGAGCATTCTCCTCTCTGATGTTATAATCATAAGGCCAGGGCCTGTGGCTTAAGCTCCTCCATTCCCTTAGAGTCTCCCACACCACACAACAAGTTCGGAGACAGAGAAAGTAGCTAATATTTCCCCCCTAAGTGCCAGGCACTGTTTTCTATTCTTTACATTGACAGCTTCATTTATTTCTCCCAATCATCCTAAAAATATTGGTATATTCAGCCTGCTTTATATATAAAGGGATTAAGGCTCAGAGACAATAAACTATTTGCCAAATGTCACAGAGGTTGCAAGTGAGAGGGGTCAGGATTAGAATTCAGGTCTGCAGGCACCAAAGCCCATCTATACCACACCAGTACGCATTTGTTGACTTACTGCTTATCATCCTAAGTCTTACAGAAGCCCCGCTCCTCTAACTACACTAACTGTAGAGGTCTCTAGTAAGGACCTGGGCCACCCCAGTGCCTTCTCCTGCCCTGTGAGCTGACTCCCTCCAGGAGCCCAAGACCACAACAGGCAAAGCCATTTTGTTTCCAGAACCTGATGCAACTCACACCCTCCTCCCCTCCCTGTGCAGAATATCCTTGGTATCTGCCCAGCAGTTTAATCTCCACAATTTACAATCAAATATCTTGGGAGGGCTTAGAAAATCTTCCTTTAACACAGTGGCTGGAACATGCAGAGAGTTGGCATGCAGCCTCCATGTGGGCTTCATGACTAGATCTGCTACACTCAAACCCATTATATTGAAATTACCATAAAATTCGCACTATTTCAATCCTCAGAAATGATAGTTTTATTTAGAAGTGAGCAAAAGCAATGATTTCATAGGCCCCAGTGCCAAAATCTTAGCTCAGTGTTTCTCAAATGTTTTGTTTTCAGAACCTCTTAAAACTCTTAAGAAATATTGTAGAGTCCAGAGAACTATTGTTTAGCTAAATATCTATCAATATTTACAATTCTAGAAATGAGAGCTGAAAAAATTATAAAATATTTGTTAGTTCATTAAAAATAAGAAACCTAATACATGTTAACATAAATAACATTTTATGGAAAATAAGTAGTTTCCAAAATCACAAATATTTAGTCAGAGGGCAGTTTTTAAAAATATTGTTACAAATCTCTTTAATTTATGACTTAACAGAAGATAGCAGGTGACTCACATCTGTTTCTGCAGAAAGAACCCCGGTAAACTTGTAAGAGAATAAGAGTTAGAAAGGCGAATAATGTTTTATTTCCACAGCTGTAACCTTGTGGATTTCCTGAAAAGGGTCTCAGGGGCCACTCCGAGGGGGTCCCTGGACCACACTTTGAGAACCATTGTCTAAACTTAAGAGTGTGTTTTTTGTTTTTTTTTTGTGAATATCTCTTCATCCAAGAAAAATCTAAATGGGCTATTGTCTTGGCATAGGAAGTAGGTGAGGGTACGGTGCATTTCAGAAAAAATAATGTCCCAGTTACCGATTTTAAGAGAATAGCCCCCTGAGACAAGTGTGAGCACACTGAAACACCACTGCAACCCTCTAAGCTATTGCGGAGCCGCCACCACCAGGTGTCTGGCTAGAAAGATGTCATCTTCCCAAGACAGAAGACAGCCACCTGCACAGATGACGTACCTTAGCCCCAGGAAGGAGGAGGAAGAAGAGGCAGACAGCATGATGCCCAAACCCCTGCGGCCCAGAGACCAGGTGGTGCCTGAGTCAGGAAGCTGGGAGAGCCCAGCTCAGTGGAAGAGGCATGTGAATCCTGCTCAGGTGTGGAGCCAAGAGGGTGTCTGAGCCACAGCCAGAAATCGAAGCCCATGATTGAACCACAGTCTGAAATTTTTGGATGGCAGCTCTGCCAACTAAACCGATGGTAACAATAATAATGTACTGTCATATATGTAAGAACTGCCATATATGGAGCATTTTGAGCCAGGCAATATGCCAAGCACTTGACAGAAATCATTTCATTAATCCCACACAGCCAACCCTTTGAGGTAACTATTACTCTAATCCCTTTTTTACAGACAAATAAAGCAAGGCAGGAAAAGTTGGAGTTATCAATCAAGGCCACACACACTATGTTGGTTGAACTGTAATTTGAATTCAGTTCCACCGGACTGCAAAAACTCTCTGCTGCTTCCCAGCTGCACCAGCGAGGCAAACTCCTGCCAGAGGAAATCTCACAGTTGGAGTGCAATAGGCATAGATTTCTCCTACTTAACGGGGGAGTTGCGGGGGGAGGCTGTAGTCACAGCAAAGGGAATACTATTGCGTCCCACGGGAAGAAGCATGAAGAGGGAGTGGACACTCCATTCCTACTCCAGTCAGCCATCCGGAGGGTTCAGGGCTGAATTGTAATGGGGGCATCACAAAACTTAGGGAGGTGGGAAGTCTCCCTTAGGGAGGTGACAGCCTCAGTACATGGTCCCCAAGCTTTCAGATCCCTTCCTGCACCCCTCCCCGCCTAGCTCTGCACTTGGCATTGTTGCTTCTAGCCAGGAAGTTTGAGATCTGCGCAAACCCGGTCCCTCCCCGCCGCCCCCCCCGTAAGCACTACCAGCCCTTCAAAGTTCAGACGTGGGGTCCTTTGGAGCCCTGCTCTCTAGAGGATCGCCTGGCAAATGGCCATCTCCACATCCCGCCCCTTCTGAGCTCAGCCTCCCAGAGGTGCGAACTTCGTCCGAACACACACTATCACCCAATTCTCTGGAAAAACAAACAGGACAATTGTGTGAAAATTCCATTCCAAGGCATCCTCCCTTCTCTGTAACCAGAGGCTCCAAGGAGTTCAGCATAGCACGAGCTTTTAATTTGCGTGCAGACAAGCACAAAAGGCACAACCGGATATACCTGTTATTTCCCAATGACCTGAGAGCCCGAAGTTTATGTTAAGCCTTGGGTTATGGCACAGCTTGCACGCAAGGCTCTGCAGCTCCTGCAGGCAATTGAGAGGTGGTGGTGTACAGGACAGAGGAACAACTCTGAAGTGACAGCACATAATTTAATTCCCCCTAAGCTTTCCAAGCATGCAGACTGTTCCTTTTTTGTCAGCATATAACCTAAGTGATTTGTTCTACTCAGGCAAGAAATGTCTAATTTAAACCACATTGCAGCTAAGCCCTTAGTGAAGAAAGAGAACTCCTTGAGGCTTAGCCGTGCGTGGTTAGGCTGGTGGCAACTGAGGCAAAGCAGACCCCTTTCAGCCCTTGTATTTCTTACCCAGGTCATGACTGGAGATATGTGGGTTGGGGGGGCTCTAATTACCACACTCGCTCTTCTGCCTCACGCTTCATCCCTCGTGAATAGGTTTAGTTTTAGTAAGAATGTTTACAGGAGAGCGTTGGCTATGTGTCCCCGATGTCCTGGGTTTGAGTCCCCTCTGAGCCACCAGGAGCTGGGTGACTTCAGGCAAACCTCTTAAACTCTAACCATTGTTTTTTCTTCTCTGAGAAATAGGACAAGTCGGTGGTGGGGGGTGCACAGAGTGACACATTTTCATGGCAAGTGATCTGGCTTAGGAAGCAAGAGATCTGTGCTCCAGCTCAGCTTTGTTCCTAACTAGCCGTGGATTTGCAGCAAGGAACTTTTCTCTGGGCCTCAATTTCCTCATCTGTAAAATAAGTAGGCTGGATGAAATGGTCTTTAAAGTTCCTTTAGCTATAAAATACTATGTATGTCTTAAATCACTTGGAGTTTGACAAAATAATAATAATAGTTATAACTATTATAACTTATTGTGATTTCTTCCTACAATCCCAAAGATTTCACTAGCCATGCAAATCTTTTAACATTCTTCTTTAAAAGTACTTTTCTTGGCCTTACTGACATGAAACAAAGAAGGATTCTAGGCCCCCAGATGGTAGGATTTGGGGTAGAGGTTCTGTGTCTGTCTCATTCCCCATGGAATTATCAAATTTACCCCCTAGCCACGCCAGACTGCTAAATGGTCTCTAAGTACAGCCTACATTTCAAGGCTGTTTCCTCAGCCAAAAATGCCCCTTCTCCTTGTCTGCTGTGAAACTCCCTTCCTGTTACCCTCCTCTTTCCATTATGGGACTGTTTTCTCTTCTGGGCTCCCTTGAGCACGTCACACTATTATTCCATTGACTTCATGCTGTTATTCTTGGTTTTGTATTAAATATATCTTTGCTCAACTAGACCCTCAGGAACTCGGTCATCTGTACCACTCAGCCTCTCCTTCCCAGCCTTCCCCAGCACCTGGTACACATTCATGGAAGAATTAACTTTTGAACCCTGTGGATTTCATCACAATAGGATAAGAATGCTGCATGGGTTTAAGATAGACTTTCACAATCTGAGATGAGCAGCGCTAGCCCCAGTCCCCAAAGGAAACCTAGTTAGAGTGGTGATTAGAGAGATTTTGAACAATTACTTCAGGAAAGGACCAACTTCATTGAAAAGCTGCTTATCTTAGTGAAAATGTTGTAACTATGGAAAGACATAAAAGACAAAATGTTAATAACTATATCCTTGGAAGTGCCTTTTTTAAAGAATAGAAATCATCTCACCGAAGTATTTGAAGAAGAATGTGTGTGGTTGTTTGCATGTAGCTGCCAGTAGTTAAGAACGTTACATATTTCATTTCTCCCAGGATCACTCAACCTAAGAGGAGAATTTGAGGTTACTTTTAAGGAGGAAAGGACATTTATATTGGGAATTCAATTGATGGTAGTTAGGTGTCCTTTTTCTTTAATAATTGGGATAAGTATGACACATACAACTTTACACAGCATTCTCAGGGAGTGAGGAGAGAAGCTAGAGAAGACTTGAGATGAGTGAAATACAGGCTTGAGAAACTAAGCAGAATTTCTACTACCAGTGAGGATTGAGGGAGCAGTGTTCCTGTAATGGAGGGAAAATGAATAAAACCTCGAGTCCCAACTCGACAGGGACCTTTCTCCTCCTAGCCGGCTGGAATGCAGGCTTACAAAAAAAAAAAAAAAAAAAAAAAAAAAAAAAAAAGGAAGTGTGGGGAGGGCTATTTTTTTAAATAAGACATCTGAGAAATGATCATGAACACGGTAAAGCTGGTTTTCAACAAAGGAAAGTGAGAAAAGTAGTGATAGCTGGAAGCTGGTAGTGGAGGAAAAAAGGGAACTTCTGAATCCACGAAAAGAGTATACCCAATTTGGGTGGGCAGGACTCCAAAGCCTTTAGGATCGATGGACCAGAATAGAGAAATGAAAATGCAACAAGAACAGCTGTGGGGAAAAGGCAGAAGTGAGGGAGGAAGCGAAGAGGGTGTGTACTTTTCTTTTCTCATCTGAGAAAGGGAAATTTTGTGCTGGGAAGAGTTATGCGGGAGGAGGAAGGAAAGCCGCCAGGAATGCCTGGAAGGTATGTGATATCCGACCTTATGATCTCCTGCAACAATTACTATACCAGTTGTGTCCCTTCGCCTCTGCTCTAAAAATATCATTAGGTAAATATCTGTTTTATTAACATTGTGAGACATTAGCCTGGTTTACAGAATTCCACAAAACTGCTTGCAGTAATGAGAGGCTGCTAGGATGTAGGTGATACTAGGAGAAGCAGTGCCTTATCTGGATTCCCAGGGCTCTGGAGGCACCGCTTTGGGTTTAAAATCTTTCCTTAGTGACCTTGAACGTAGTGAAATAGGAGAGAACGTTGATCTCAGAGTAGTAATAGCACCAACCACAGCCTTAATGCCCAGCAGGCTTAGTTCACTGGAATAATTAGCCTAGTTAATGCATGACTCAAGATGTCCACACAGTGGCCCCCACAAAGTCTGAAGGGGAAACAAAGAGAAAGCCAGAGAGCCTTTCATACAAGGGAACCAACTGCGTTTACATGCAAAAGAGCCATCTCCTGTGGCTACCTAAGAGCAATGACTCTCTGGCAGTGGAATAATTTATACCTGTGTAAAAAATTTATTTTTCTACATATTTAGTTCAAATGTGTGTTAAAATATCTGCAAACAACTCCAGACCCCCTCCCCATCTTATTTTTATCCTAAAGGCAGTGTTACGTGGATATCCAAATGTTCTGAGAGGACAATCTTAAATATACAAAAGATTTCCTAATTTATCACCATATGCATGCTGGGAACTGACAGTGCTAACTTGGGTAATATCCTTTTAACTCTGATTGAATTATATGTTAATTCCTTGTGGTGGTCTTAGATTTCAGACACAATTAAAGATGGCGTAATTCATGAACTATCACAGCAGCAACAATTTCTAATTTCCACTCATCCTCTGTGTCATGTGATATGTTTCAGAAACTCACTTAAAATTGAGAAAATAAGCCATTCCTAATTGTACTTAACTAAGGAAATAGCTCATTTATGAATCTAAGAAGATTAAAGAATATGGCTTTAGTGTGTTTGTTTAGAATCTATGCCAAAATTTTTTTCAGAAGCACAAATCTGGTTTTTTTCTTTTCCTTAAAAAAAACTTTAATAAAGCTAAATATTAAAAGAAAATAAGAAACAAAGAAGAAAGAAAGAGAGAAAGAAAAGAAAGGAAGAAGACAGAAAGAAAAAAGAAAGAAAGAAAGAAAGAAAAGAAGAAAGAAAGAAAGAAAAGAAAGGAGAAAGAGAAAGAAAGAAAGGAAGGAAGGAAGGAAGGAAGGAAGGGAGGGAGGGAGGGAGGGAGGGAGAAGGGGGCTCCATATGCAGTTTCAGCACTAAGGGATCCTGACAAGTAATTCACCTCTGCTTTGAATGTGGGATCTTTACACTCTATGATGTATACCTTTGGAGTGGTTTTGTTTTGTTGTTGTTGTTTTTTTGTTTTTTGTGTTTTGTTTTTTTGAGATGAAGTGGAATTTTTTTTAATCCGTCATTGCATTATTGGAGTTTTATGTGATTTAATATATAAAAAGTGAGAGTATTCTCCAACTAGTTGTTTGGGTTTCCGTAAAGTTCGATTTCCACAGGTTAGCGCAAGAGATCTTTTAAAAATGAAATTTCAAGCATGTTGCTTGAAATTCTTTAACATGTTCTCAATTGCACCCATGATCTATACCCTTCCTGCCTTTTTCGTGCACTGCTCTCCACCCACCCTGGGCCTGGCTTTGCCTCCAACGTCAGAGTGATTTCTGGGCTTGTTTTTTTTTTGTTTTTTTTGTTTTTTTTGGTGCCTGGAAAGTTCTTCCCTGAAGAATTTTTAAATGGCTATCTTCTTTGTGTATCTCCTCTCAGAACATCATTCCCTGACCTTCCTTTCTAGGGCTCTGAATCCACCCCATTGCTGTCTATCCAGTCAGTCTCTCTTTTCTACCTGGCATCCATCACAAGCAATCTGCTTATCTCGTTTTTGGTGAGTTTATATCTGTTTCTACCACTGGATTATAAATTCTTCTAGGATAGAGACCTAGTTTATCTCATTCACCATTCTCTTCCCTTAGTGCCTGGTATGTAGTAGGTGTTCAATAAATGAGTTTGAAAGAATGGATGAGTGATATGACATTGATCTGTACCTATTTTTTCTTTTTAGGCTATCTTTGTTGAGTTTTGGTATTGATTTTATGTGTGAGTTCCTGAGAAGGAAAGGAGTCCTTGAGTGGTTGCGTAAATGTGGTTCAAGTAAGATGCCGAACTGTGCCAGCCATGTGGACTCTGCCACGGTGAAGGAGGAAGGTAGAGAAAATGGGTTCCACTGTGTGTGTATGTGGGGGTGGGAGGGGTGTGTTGATTTAGAGGTGTACAGATAATGGTGGTGTGCTCCATGCCTTTCTTTTTTTTTTAAGAATGAAACCAGGACATCAGCTGAGCATATAAGAGGGGAAAGTGGTGCAGTAGGGTTAAGGCATAATGAAAAGATTTAGAATTATCTTAAAAGAGTAGGAAAGCAAACCATGTAGAGATGTATAATAGGATTCCAGTGTTGAGTGTACATTTTATCACCATGGATTTGAAGTGAGACAGCTGGAATTTGGGATTTCCCTAACACTTGAGGTGGGAACGTAAATTATTAATCACTTTTATGGAGCCAGTGTCCTTTGACCAAGCAATCCTAGTCTAGGAATTTATCCTAAAGACAACTGGACAAGTTTGAGAAAATGTATATATAAAGTTGTTTAACAAAATATTTTATTATAATTGACAACAAATACGTGGAAAGTACCTAAATATTCAGCAATATGGGATTGGATAAATTCTGAAACATACAATGGGGTATTTTGCAGCTATTAAAGACTGTCTGTCTATATTCAGTGATATGATGAATAGGCATGATGAGTTATTGAGTGAAAAAAAATTCAGTTTTCAAACCAGCACATAGTATAAAACCCTTTTTTAAAAGTCATTTACACTTATGTATTTTAGCATAGAGAAAGACATGGAAGGATGTTCACCAAAATGTCAACTCTTCTCACCCTCCTCTATGTATCTTTTTGAATTGGGTGAAATGTTCTATAATGAGTATTTGAAAACAGAATAAACAGAAAAAAAAAAAAGGTTTAATTAGATCCCATTTGTCAGTTTTTGCTTTTGTTTTTGTTGTTTTTGGTGTCTTTGTCATGAAATTTTTGCCAGTTGCTATGTCCAGAATGGTATTGCCTAGGTTGCCTTCCAGGGTTTTTATAATTTTGGGTTTTACATTTAAGTCTTTAATTCATCTTGAGTTGATTTTTATATATGGTGTATATACAATCTTCTACATATGGCTAGCTAGTTATCCCAGCTCCATTTATTGAATAAGGAGTCCTTTCCCCATTGCTTGTTTTTGTCAGTTTTGTTGAAGATCAGATAGTTATAGGTGTGCAGGCTAATTTCTGGGCTCTCTATTCTGTTTCATTGGTCTGTATGTCTCTTTTTGTACCAGTACCACGCAGTTGTGGTTACTGTAGCCTTGTAGTATAGTTTGACGTGATGCCTCCAGCTTTGTTCTTTTTGCATACAATTACCTTGGCTATGTAGGCTCTTTTTTAATTCCATATAAATTTTAAAATAGTTTTTCTTTCTTGTTCTGTGAAGAATATCATTGATAGTTTGATAGGAATAGCAGTAAATCTGTAAATTGCTTTGGACAGTGTGGCCATTTTAATGATACTGATTCTTCCTATCCATGAGTATGGAATGTTTTTCCATTTGTTTGTGTCATCTCTGATTCCTTTGGGCAGTGTTTTGTAATTCTCATTGTGGAGATCTTTCACCTCCCTGTTTAGCCGTATTCCTAGGTTTTACTCTTTTTGTGGCAATTGTGAATGGAATTGCATTCCTGATTTGGCTCTCATCTTGGCTGTTGTTGATGTATAGAAATGCCAGTGATTTTTGTGCATTGATTTTGTATCATGAAACTTTGCTGAAGTTGTTTATCAACTGGGATCTAATGAAATGTAAGAGCTTCTGCACAGCAAAAGAAACTGTCAACAGAGTAAACAATGATCTATAGAATGAGAGAAAATATTTGCAAACTATACATCTGACAAAGGTCTAATATCCAGCTTCTATAAGAAATTTAAATTTACAAGAAAAAACAACCCCATTAAAAAGTGGGCAAAGGACATGAACAGACACTTTTCAAAAGAAGACATACATGTGGCCAACAAGTGTATGAAAAAAGCTCAATGTCACTGATCATTAGAGAAATAAAAATCAAAACCACAGTGAGATACAATGTCACACCAGTCAGAATGGCTACTATTAAAAAGTCAAAAAATAACAGATGCTGGTGTGGTTGTGGAGAAAAGGGAACGCTTATACACTATTAGTGGGAGTGTAAATTAGTTCAACCATTGTGGAAAGCAGTATGGCAATTCCTTAAAGAGCTAAAAACAAAACTACCATTCAACCCAGCAATCCCGTTACTGGGTATATACCCAAAGGAATATAAATTCTTCTACTATAAAGACACTTGCACACATATGTTTATTGCAGCACTATTCATAATAGCAAAGACATGGAATCAACCTAAATGCCCATCAGTGGCAGATCAGATAAAGAAATTGTGATACATGTATACCATGGAATACTATGCTGCCTTAAAAAAGAACCAGATCATGTGCTTTGCAGAAATATGAATGGAGTCGGGGGCCACTATCCTTAGTAAATGAACACAGGAACAGAAAACCAAATACCTCATGTTCTCACTTATAAGTGGGAGCTAAATGATGAAGACACAAAGAGGGGAGCAACAGACATTGGGGCCTATTTGAGGGTGGAGGGTGGGAGGAAGGCGAGGATCAGAAGAAATAACTTTTGAGTACTAGGCTTAGTACTTGGGTGATGAAATAATGTGTACAGCAAACCCCCATGGCACGAGTTTATCTATGTAACAAACTTACACATATACTCCTGAACTGAAAATAAAAGTTAAAAAGAAAAAAGAAAGACCCATCTGTGTAGTGCGCGCTTTCTCTCTCTCTTTCTCTTATTTGATTTATTCTCTTTCTTATCCATTACATGCATTAACCCTTGAGAACTTCTGGTGCCCTGGGGACCCTGAAAGATCAGCTAGCAGGATTATTGCAGGGCTCAGTGCAGTGACGCAGAGGCCTCCTCCAGCAATCCTGAAGTTGAAAGAGAATATCCACCTCCCTTATGCACAAGGGATAGATTTGGGGGTGGCATTGAAGGTCTTTCTCCCATTTTGCTGGCAGCGGTAGCAATGCATTGATTAGCAGGAGAGGTTTTCTCTCTAATGAACCAGAAACTAACACTTGTGGAGTTCCTGCTATACACCAGCACTGTGCAGGGTGCTTTACATTTAAAAAATAAATCTGTTTAATCTTCACAATACTTCTGCAATAAAAAATTATCTCCACTTTATAGATGAGAAAAAAATGAGGAACAGTGAAATAAAAGCACTTGCATAGCACACAATATAGGAAGGAGTGGAGTGAGAATCTAAAGTCAAGTTTACAGCATACTGTTTTCAGGCAAAACCACTTTCGATTTAAAATCAGATTCTTTTCTCTCCCCAATCTCCTCCAGCTAGTTTTTCATCCATGTGGATTTGTCAGGAGACAAGGAAAATCAAATATCCAGCAATGTGTATCTAGTGTTTAACAATCACATCATAACACATGAAAAAAAAATGAAGCTTATCAGATCACCATTGTATGAAATATTTCCCACTTGGGACCATACAGCTCTGTATTTTTCTGATCAGTTACAATTTTTAGGATCTAGTCTTTATCCCAGAGACCCAGATCTGTGTATTCTGTATTCTTTTGTACCCTGTGTTATTGCTTCACCAAGAGTGTACTCCAGGTTATTTTTTTGTCGTTAATTTTGTCATTTTGTTGTCATTGATAACATCAGTTAACAAAAATATTATTAAACTGTCCACTGCAATGTGCATTTGTGAGCACTGGCAATGATTTAGCAGAATAGAATGAGTTAGATTCCCAGTTGTGGTAGATCACGTGGAGTAGCGAACAGAGCACAGAAACTCTGGATCCTAATTCTTGATTTCCTGGCAGTGATACCTGCCCATTCCATTATGTAAGGTATAAGGGGCAGAAGATCAGGGAGAACCATAGGGCTGTAAGATATTTTATAAGGTGTTAAATAAGGGGACACTACTTTATTTGGGGCATGTCACTCAATCTCTTCAACTCTGTGTTAGGTAGGTATCATGGGCTAAATTGTGGCCACCCAAAACTCATACACTGAACCCCTGGTACCTCAGAACATAATTGTATTTGGAAATGGAGTCTTGTTTTTTATATATACTTTATGTTCTAGGGTACATGTGCACAATATGCAGGTTTGTTACATGTTGGTGTGCTGCACCCATTAACTCGTCATTTACATTAGGTATATCTCCTAATGCTATCCCTCCCCCCTCCCCCCACCCCACAACAGGCCCCAGTATGTGATGTTTCCCTTCCTGTGTCCAAGTGATCTCGTTGTTCATTTCCCACCTATGAGTGAGAACATGCAGTATTTGGTTTTCTGTTCTTGCGACAGTTTGCTGAGAATGATGGTTTCCAGCTGCATCCATGTCCCTACAAAGGACAGGAACTCATCCTTTTTATGGCTGCATAGTATTCCATGGTGTATATGTGCCATATTTTCTTAATGCAATCTGTCATTGATGGACATTTGAGTTGATTTCAAGTTTTTGCTATTGGGAATAGTGCCACAATAAACATACGTGTGCATGTGTCTTTATAGCAGCATGATTTATAATCCTTTGGGTATATACCCAGTAATGGGATGGCTGGGTCAAATGGTATTTCTAGTTCTAGATCCTTGAGGAATCACCACACTGCTTTCCACAATGGTTGAACTAGTTTACAGTCCCACCAACAGTGTAAAAGTGTTCCTATTTCTCCACATCCTCTCCAGCACCTGTTGTTTCCTGACTTTAATGATTGCCATTCTAACTGGTGTGAGATGGTATCTCATTGTGGTTTTGATTTGCATTTTTCTGATGGCCAGTCATGATGAGCATTTTTTCATGTGTCTGTTGGCTGCATAAATGTCTTCTTCTGAGAACTATCTGTTCATATCCTTTGCCCACTTTTTGATGGGGTTGTTTGTTTTTTCTTGTAAATTTGTTTGAGTTCTTTGTAGGTTCTGGATATTAGCCCTTTGTCAGATGAGTAGATTGCAAAAATTTTCTCCCATTCTGTAGGTTGCCTGTTCACTCTAATGGTAGTTTCTTTTGCTGTGCAGAAGTTCTTTAGTTTAATTAGATCCCATTTGTCAATTTTGCCTTTTGTTGCCATTGCTTTTGGTGTTTTAGACATGAAGTCCTTGCCCATGCCTATGTCCTGAATGGTAATGCCTAAGTTTTCCTCTAGGGTTTTTCTGGTTTTAGGTCTAACATTTAAGTCTCTAATCCATCTTGAATTAATTTTAATATAAGGAGTAAGGAAGGGATCCAGTTTCAGCTTTCTACTTATGGCTAGCCAATTTTCCCAGGACCATTTATTAAATAGGGAGTCCTTTCCCCATTTCTTGTTTTTGTCAGGTTTGTCAAAGATCAGATGGTTGTAGATGTGTGGTATTATTTCTGAGGGCTATGTTCTGTTCCATTGGTCTATATATCTGTTTTGGTACAAGTACCAAGCTGTTTTGGTTACTGTAGCCTTGTAGTATAGTTTGAAGTCAGGTAGCATGATGCCTCCAGCTTTGTTCTTTTGACTTAGGATTGTCTTGGCAATGCGGGCTCTTTTTTGGTTCCATATGAACTTTAAAACAGATTTTTCCAATTCTGTGAAGAAAGTCATTGGTAGCTTAATGGGGATGGCATTGAATCTATAAATTACCTTGGGCAGCATGGCCATTTTCACAATATTGATTCTTCCTATCCATGAGCATGTAATGTTCTTCCATTTGTTTATGTCCTCTTTTATTTCATTGATCAGTGGTTTGTAGTTCTCCTTGAAGAGGTCCTTCACATCCCTGTAAGTTGGTTTCCTAGGTATTTTATTCTCTTTGAAGCTATTGTGAATGGGAGTTCATTCATGATTTGCCTCTCTGTTTGTCTGTTATTAGTGTATAAGAATGCTTGTGATTTTTGCACATTGATTTTGTATCCTGAGACTTTGCTGAAGTTGCTTATCAGCTTAAGATTTTGAGCTGAGACATTGGGGTTTTCCAAATAAACCATCATGTCATCTGCAAACAGGGACACTTTGACTTCTTCTTTTCCTAATTGAATACCCTTTATTTCTTTCTCTTGCCTGATTGCCCTGGCCAGAACGTCCAACACTATGTTGAATAGGAGTGGTGAGAAAGGGCATCCCTGTCTTGTGCCAGTTTTCAAAGGAATGCTTCCAGTTTTTGCCCATTCAGTATGATATTGGCTATGGGTTTGTCATAAATAGCTCTTATTATTTTGAGATACGTTCCATCAATACCGAATTTATTGAGAGTTTTTAGCATGAAGGGCTGTTGAATTTTGTCAAACACCTTTTCTGCATCTATTGAGATAATCATGTGGTTTTTGTCTTTGGTTCTGTTTATATGCTGGATTATGTTTATTGATTTGCATATGTTGAACCACCCTTGCATCCCAGGGATGAAGCCCACTTGATCATGGTGGATAAGCTTTTTGATGTGCTGCTGGATTCGGTTTGCCAGGATTTTATTGAGGATTTTTGCATCGATGTTCATCAGGGATATTGGCCGAAAATTCTCTTTTTTTGTTGTGTCTCTGCCAGGCTTTGGTATCAGGATGATGTTGGCCTCATAAAATGAGTTAGGAAGGATTCCCTCTTTTTCTATTGATTGGAATAGTTTCAGAAGGAATGGTACCAACTCCTCCTTGTACCTCTGGTAGAATTCGGCTGTGAATCCATCTGGTCCTGGACTTTTTTTGGTTGGTAGGCTATTAATTATTGCCCCAATTTCAGAGCCTGCTGTTGGTCTATTCAGGGATTCAACTTCTTCCTGGTTTAGTCTTGGGAGAGTATATGTGTCCAGGAATTTATCAATTTCTTCTAGGTTTTCTAGTTTATTTGCATAGAGGTGTTTATAGTATTCTCTGATGGTAGTTTGTATTTCTGTGGGGTCGGTGGTGATATCCCCTTTATCATTTTTTATTGCATCATTTGATTCTTCTCTCTTTTATTCATTAGTCTTTCTAGCGGTCTATCAATTTTGTTGATCTTTTCAAAAAACCAGCTCCTGGATTCATTGATTTTTTGGAGGGTTTTTTGTGTCTCTATCTCCTTCAGTTCTGCTCTGATCTTAGTTATTTCTTGCCTTCTGCTAGCTTTTGAATGTGTTTGCTCTTGCTTCTCTAGTTCTTTCAATTCTGATGTTAGGGTGTCAATTTTAGATCTTTCCAGCTTTCTCTTGTGGGCATTTAGTGCTATACATTTCCCTCTACACACTGCTTTAAATGTGTCCCACAGATTCTAGTATGTTGTATCTTTGTTCTCATTGGTTTCAAAGAGCATCTTTATTTCTGCCTTCATTTCATTATATACCCAGTAGTCTTTCAGTAGCAGGTTGTTCAGTTTCCATGTAGTTGAGCAGTTTTGATTGAATTTCTTAGTCCTGAGTTCTAGTTTGATTGCACTGTGGTCTGAGAGAGAGTTTGTTATAATTTCTGTTCTTTTACATTTGCTGAGGAGTGCTTTACTTCCAACTATGTGGTCAGTTTTGGTGTGGTGCTGAGAAGAGTGTATATTCTGTTGCTTTGGGGTGAAGAGTTCTGTAGATGTCTATTAGGTCCTCTTGGTGCAGAGTTGAGTTCAATTCCTGGATATCCTTGTTAACTTTCTGTCTCATTGATCTATCTAATGTTGACAGTGGGGTGTTAAAGTCTCCCCTTATTATTGTGTGGGAGTCTTAGTCTCTTTGTAAGTCTCTAAAGACTTGCTTTATGAATCTGGGTGCTCCTGTATTAGGTGCATATACATTTAGGATAGTTAGCTTTTCTTGTTGAATTGATACCTTTACCATTACGTAATGGCCTTGTTTGTCTCTTTTGATCTTTGTTGGTTTAAAGTCTGTTTTTTCAGAGACTAGGATTGCAACCCCTGCCTTTTTTTGTTTTCCATTTGCTTGGTGGATCTTCCTCCATCCCTTTATTTTGAGCCTATGTGTGTCTCTGCATGTGAGATGGGTCTCCTGAATACAGCAAACTGATGGGTCTTGACTCTTTATCCAATTTGCCAGTCTGTGTCTTTTAATTGGACCATTTAGTCCATTTACATTTAAGGTTAATATTGTTATGTGTGAACTTGATTCTGCCATTGTGATGTTAGCTGGTTATTTTGCTTGTTAGTTAATGCAGTTTCTTCCTAGCATCAATGGACTTTACATTTTGGCAGGTTTTTGCAATGGCTGGTACTGGTTGTTCCTTTCCATGTTTAGTGCTTCCTTCCGGATCTCTTGTAGGGCAGGCCTGGTGGTGACAAAATCTCTCAGCATTTGCTTATCTGTAAAGGATTTCATTTCTCCTTCACTTATGAAACTTAGTTTGGCTGGATATGAAATTCTGGGTTGAAAATTCTTTTCTTTAAAAATGTTGAATATTGGCCCCCACTCTCTTCTGGCTTGTCGAGTTTCTGCAAAGAGATATGCTGTTAGTCTGGTGGGCTTCCCTTTGTGGGTAACCCGACCTTTCTCTCTGGCTGCCCTGAACATTTTTTCCTTCATTTCAGCTTTGGTGAATCTGAAAATTATGTGTCTTGGAGTTGCTCTTCTTGAGGAGTATCTTTGTGGCATTCTCTGCATTTCCTGAATTTGAATGTTGGCCTGCCTTGCTACGTTGGGGAAGTTCTCCTGGATGATATCCTGCAGAGTGTTTTCCAACTTGGTTCTGGATGTGGAGTCTTTAAAGAGGTAATTAAGTTAAAATGAGGTTATTAGAGAGGGTTTTAATCTAATATGACTGGTATCCTTATAAGAAGATTGAAGAACACAGATGTGCACAGAGCAAAGACCATGTGAAGACACAGAGAAAACAGCCATCTGCAACCCAAGGAGAGAGTCCCAGAGGACATTGTGATCTCTGACTTCTGGCCTCCAGAATTGTGAGAAAATGAATTTATATCGTTTAAGCCACTGGTCTGTTGTACTTTGTTATGGCAGCCTGAATGGGCCAATAGAGTGAGGTTCCTTGGAAGACTTTCAGATGGGGACTTGCATGCAAGAAGTTTAACAGGGAGAGCTCTCAAGAGCCACCCCCAGAGGGAGCAAGGGAGGAAAGGAGAATTGGGCAGAGAGAAGCTGACCTCTGATGCAGTTGCTACAGATTCTCAGCTGATCCTACAGGGTGTTCTGGAGCTGGGATGGCCCCGTAGAGTTGCCTGGAATCAAGGCAGGGCCCAGGGAGGGAGATAACCTTGGCTGAGGCAGCTTCCTTCAGCAGAGGGAATTCCCAGTGAGGGACTCTACTGTGGCTCTTGGCAGTAAGCACTGGAGAGCTGGGGAGTGAGTTTCTCTGCCCTGACAAGGGGTCTGGGTGACACCTCACAGCATCCATCACAGAACCTCCAGCTGCTAGTCTGCAGACCAGGATAAGCGGAATGTCTGTGGTGCATTTCCCCGCAGGCAGCTGTGAGGAGCTAATGAAATAATGGATATGAAAATGCTCTGCAAACTGTAAACACTATCAGTACGTTGTTATTCATCATTATCTGTTATTTGTTGCTATCCTGTCCTTTCACCTTCCCCAGGCTGGAATTATCACATTTTCTCTTTCCCTAGCTTTATTCCTGGGTCATTGGCACAGGGAAAAAATAAGAAGAAAGATCAGAGTGGAATTCTAAAAAACAAAGGTCCTGTGCTTTGCTGCCTAAAATATGTACAATCCTCAGTTGGCACTGTCAGGAATGGGGACCGCCCTCACAGAGAAGTGGCACTTCCGTCCCTAGCCAGCCTCTGTGTGAGCTGGACTCTAAGGTAAGGAGAATGAGAAGGCTGTGAAGGTCTTGGCTGTCTCTTTTTCCCCTCATCTCTACTGAGACACGGATCGAGACAGGGACCCATAAATCACCTTGGAGTTAAAAAGAAAAGCCCTCTCAGGCAACAGCATTTCACAGCAGCAACAGGAAGTTGTAGGGAAAAGAGAAAAGTCAAAATTCAAGTGAAAATCTGAGTCATGGTTCAGAGAGGCCACAAATACCTTTCTTATGGAGAGTCAGAAGAGAGAACACAGAGAAAACTGAGAGGTGTGTGTTTTTTGGGGTTTTTTTTTGTTTGTTTTTTTGTTTTTTTGAACTTTTTAAAGGAGAGTTTGTTTTTAATCCTGTGAAGCTAGTGAACATCTCTTTAAAGAATGTGTGTGGTCGCACAAGTTGAAGGGCTAGAAAATTACCTCCTCACAGCCCAGATGGTTTTAAGTAGGAACAGATAGGAAGGAGGGTGAGTTAAAGCTCCCACTACAGGACCCCGCTGTTCCAGCCGCTTTCCTCTGCCACTAGCTCAGGAAGAGCGAGGGCTGCCTCTCAGACAGAGGGAGTTCCTGCAGGCTGATTTCAGTCACTCCAGAATGAGATGTCCGTATTTTCCCAAGGGCTGAGGGTCACCCTACCTCCTCCTCTTTATTAAGATTCTCTGAACCATTCAGGAATTGATACATAAGTTAAAAATAAGTTACTTAGGCAGATAGGGTACAGAAGTCCTCGGTAAGGTTTTCCTTTTAATGAAAAGCAGCCCCAAATACTTTTCCTTTCTAACAAAGAGCAGCCTGTGAAATCAAGCCAAAGACATAGATGCCAGCAGGGGAATACTTCCCAGGACTAGGCAGGTTCAAAATGGCGGTTCCATCTTCTCTTCTTTTTTGTTTTTGTTTGTTTGTTTGTTGTTGTTTGAGATGGAATCTCGCTGGAGTGCAATGGTGCGATGTAGGCTCACTGCAACCTCCGCCTCCCGGGTTCAAGCGATTCTCCTGCCTCAGCCTCCTGAGTAGCTGGGATTACAGGAATGCACCACCACGCCCAGTTAATTTTGTATTTTTAGTAGAGATGGGGCTTCACCATGTTGGTTAGGCTGGTCTCAAACTCCTGACCTCAGGTGATCCGCCCACCTCGGCCTCCCAAAGTGCTGGGATTACAGGCCTGAGCCACTGCACTGGGCCCATCTTCCCTTTCTCTTTGCCAGCCACCGGTACACTAAGGAGCAGACAAGATGGCGCCAGTCAAGTGGCAAGCCCCTTTGCATAATAAGATTAGGGTGAGGCAGTCAGCCTTCCCCTGCTATGTTACCATCACACCTGATGGAACCAATCTATGGGCCCTATGTAAATCAGACACCGCCTCCTGAAACCTGCCTAAAAATTTGGAAAACTCCGCCCCAGCAAGTCTTTCCCTTTCAGAAGCCCCTCTCTGTCACTAGAGAGAGAGCTGTTCTCCTTTCTCTTCCTTCTGCCTATTACAGCTGCACTCCTAAAGGCCTCCTTTGTGTCCCTGTCTTAAATTTTCTTGGCGCCAGGTGACGAACCCTGGGTATTTACGCCAGACAAGGAAGCCGCTTCAGAATGACAAAACAACAGACATGGGGATTTCTGGCAAACAATAAACCACAAATGAACAGAGAGAGATTAGAAAACAAATCTAACCACAGGAGAGGAGGAGAGGAGAAAATGGCCTCTCTTCCCAAAAACACTCACAGGAGAGACAGAACGCAGGCAACCCTGTTCTACGCTTGCCCCATTCTCCAATAAAATACCGTCCTGATGTGGTGAGAATTTTCACGTTATAGGGCCCAACTAGAGATTCAGTCATTTTTACTTATGCTGTGAGCCAAGGTTCTGAGTAAATGGGTTTATCTTAATTGTAGTTAAAGTGTCTGGTTGGGCACATTCGAACATGGACTATTATACCAACAATAAAAATCGTGGAAACGTGCGGAAATGTCCACGATATCTTCCTAACTTAAAATAGGTTAGCAGTGCATTGTTAACATAAATAAAACAGTGCATTAAGTGTGATTCCAATATTGAAAAACAAAATAAAGAGCACTAAATCTGCCAAGTTCAAAGACCAGAGTGCCAGATGCAAAATGTTAAATGTTTCTTTCTGTGATGGGATTATTTTTTTCTTTATACTTTTCTGTATTTCCTGGGTTGTTTCCTACAATAATCATGTTTCTACTGTAATCTGAGAAATAAAACATGAGAAAATTTGGTCAGATGAGTTGTTCCATGATTGTGATTATTTTTCCACAAACAGATGCTCCTCAATTGATAATGGGGTTTTGTTCCTGTAAACCCATCATAAGTTGAAAATATTGTGAGTCAAAAATGCACTTTATACACCTGACCTACTGAACATCATAACTTAACCTCGCCTACCTTAAACATGCTCAGAACTCTTACATTAGCCTACAGTTGAGCAAAATCATCTTATGTAATTTATTGAATACCATACTGAAAGTGAAAATCGAATGGTTGTGTGGTTCCTTGAAGTATGGTTTCTACAAATTCATATTGTCTTTGTGCCATCATAAAGTCGAGAAACTGTTAAGTCAAGCCATCGTGAGTGAGGGATCATCTGTACATGCATACGCACACATGGTATGAATACATGGGGGTGTGTGTGTGTGTGTGTCTATGCATGTAAATGTATGTTTCACAGCTCTGGGGTACTTCTTCCTTCCCAGCTAGGAGCCTCTTTTCCTCTACTGAGCTCTCGAATCTTGCATAACCGCACACCACATTTCTGGAAAGACAATCTCTTGGTACAGCAACCGCAGACTTCTACCAAGGGATTCCGGCAGATGTTCACTCCCAGCTCAACTTGGATAGGGCCACCAGGGACCCTGCCTTTGGTCTCCATAGTCACTTCCTGGGGTAAGATTGAAGCAGGTGGGAGCACCATGGTTTGCTGACCTCCAGCTCTGCTTGTATCTCCTTTGGCAGAAGGGTTCCCAGGTGGTGCCTACATTCTAGATTTTAGAGTGGACACCACCTCCAGAGAGCTGAACCCAAAAACTGATGAGCTCCAAAGACGTGAAAAAGGACAGACCCTGCCAGACAAGCACCCTTGGGCTATTGGCACCGAACTGAGGGAGGAAACTGGGACTACCTGCCTGATGCTACAGCTTTTTTATTCTCCCCTCGTCACTGTCAGGGGTCTGAATTTCTTCTAACATCAACAGCCTCCTTTCCGCAAAGGATTGTGCCATCCTTTCTATTTTCTAAGCATTAAAAGGCAGTTTAAACAGAACAGTGAGTTAGGCAAACGTTTATTTTCTCCCGTGCCCTTTTTCCTTTTGTGTCCCGTAGAACTTCTCCCGTTCTATTGTTGATCTCTTTGTAGAAGCCCATACATTCTTAGCTGCCAGGGCACGTCTTTGGAAGCATTACCACATACTTGTGAATGATTAATAACCTATGTTTTGTTAATAAGCAAAATTCAGCTCTCATATTAATCACAGATTTTTAAAGTTAGACACAGCTGGTGACAATTTAGTGACACCAGGTCATTAGCTCCGAGGAGAGACTAAATGCTGCCAGATGTCACCAACCAAAAAAAAAAAAAGAAACCTAACCGGGTCCTCAGAGAGGACCTGGGGGATGCAAGTGCACACACACACAAGAGCAAGAGATCCCTGTTCTTTTCAAGGACTCCTTTTCTGGAGGACTGTCACCTCCAGAGATCCCATGCTTCCTCCTCATGGTTATTACTTTCCCCAACTCTTCAAGTGTCTAGAGAAAGCACATTTTCTGAACCAAAAATCAGGGTTCATTGATTGGCCATGAGTCCTAAAATTAAGAATGCCCTGGAAATGTTGGAGAAAATATTGAGGCATTAGCGGCATTCCGCACAGGCTCTATTTGTTCAGCCACACTGAATAACTTACTCTATGCTTAGCATCTCCAGGGACTGGGGTTACAAAGAATAATACCCCCTGTCCTAGTGGGCCTTCACTGGTGTGCGAGGCTCCTCTGGGCAGGAACTCCGTTCTGACTTGTGCAGGTTGCAAGTGGAGGGTCAGCCGTGCTCAGCTGGGCTGATGGCTTCCCTGTTCGAGCCCTTCCTGGTACAGTACGTCTCCTCTGATTTCTCATTCCCAGAGCCTTTCCTCAAGCAGGGATTGCAGTTCTTGCTCTCAGTTCCTTCAGCTAGAGAAGGGAGGTCCTTTCACTGACCCTCTTCAGATCCTGTTCGTGAGCTCAGTCCAACAGGACACCTGGCTTCTCTGTTCATATAGGACGGTCTTTGGGCCAGGCCAGACTTTCCTCTTCCAACTCTCAAATTGGCTCTTCCCTCTGTCAAGGACTGGCTACTTCTCACAGCCCTCTTCTTCATCTCTTCATTACTCCCAGTCTGACAGTGGCTTTGCAAACATCTTTCACATTTCTCCTCACTGTGGTCTCTCTATCGTAAATGAAGATCCAGAAATGTCTTAATTTATCTTTAATGTTATCTTTAATGCATAATATAGAGGGTGATTCCTGTCTTCAATCAAAGAGGAAGAGGCAGAGGGACAATACACCCAGGCCATTTCACCTACAAATGCTGACCTTACAAAAGACCAGTGGGTGGGGACAGGTGGGTGAAGGTCCTAACCCAGGGCCTCTGTATGCTGGGAAGTCACAATTTTTCTTTTCTTTTCTTTTACTTTAAGTTCTGGGATACATGTACAGAACGTGCAGGTTTGTTACATAGGTGTACATGTGCCATGGTGGTTTGCTGCACCTATCTACCTGTCATCTAGGTTTTAAGCCCCACATGCATTAGGTATTTTTCCTAACGCTCTCCCTCCCCTTGGCCCCCACTTCCCGACTGACCCCAGTGTGTGATGTTCCCCTCCCTGTGTCCATGTGTTCTCATTGTTCAACTCCCACTTATGGGTGAGAACATGAAGTGTTTGGTTTTCTGTTCCTGTGTTAGTTTGCTGAGAATGATGGCTTCCAGTTTCATCCATGTCTCTGCAAAGAACATGAACTCATTCTTTTTTATGGCTGCATAGTATTCCATGGCATATATGTGGCACATTTTCTTTATCCAGTCTATCATTGATGGGCATTTGGGTTGGTTCCAAGTCTTTGCTATTGTAAATAGTGCTGCAACAAACATACATGTGCACGTGTCATTATAGGATAATGATTTATAATCATTTAGGTATATATTTAGGTATATACTCAGTCATGGGATTGCTGGGTCAAATGGTATTTCTGGTTCTAGATCCTTGAAGAATTGCCATACTGTCTTCCACAATGGCTGAACTAATTTACACTCCCACCAACAGTGTAAAAGCTTTCCTATTTCTCCACAGCCTCACCAGCACCTGTTGTTTCCTGACTTTCTAATAATCGCCATTCTAACTGGCATGAGATGGTATCTCATTGTGGTTTTGATTTGCATTTCTCTAATGACCAGTGATGATGACTTTTTTTTCATAAGTTTGTTGGCCACATAAAAGAAGTGTTTGTTTTTTGAGAAGTGTTTGTTCATACCCTTTGCCCACTTTTTGATGGGGTTGTTTTTTTCTTGTAAATTTGTTTAAGTTCCTTATAGATTCTGGATATTAGCCCTTTGTAAGATGGATAGATTGCAAAAATTTTCTCCCATTCTGTAGGTTGCCTGTTTACTCTGGTGATAGTTTCTTTTGCTGTGCAGAAGCTCTTTAGTTTGATTAGATCCCATTTGTCAATTTTGGCTTTTGTTGCAATTGCTTTTGGTGTTTTAGTCATGAAGTCTTTGCCCATGCCTATGTCCTGAGTGGTATTGACTTGGTTTTCCTCTAGGGTTTTTATGGTTTTGGGTTTTACTTTTAAGACTTTAAACCATCTTGAGTTAATTTTTGTGTAAGGTGTAAGGAAGGGGTCCAGTTTCCGTGTTCTGCACATGGCTAGCCAGTTTTCCCAACACCATTTATTAAATAGGGAGTCCTTTCCCCATTGCTTGTTTCTGCCAGGTTTATTGAATATCAGATGGTTGTAGATGTGTGGTGTTATTTCTGAGGTCTCTGTTCTGTTCCATTGGTCTATATATCTGTTTTGGTACCAGTACCATGCTGTTTTGGTTACTGTAGCCTTGTAGTATAGTTTGAAGTCAGGTAGCATGATGCCTCCATCTTTATTCTTTTTGCTTAGAATTATCTTGGCTATACAGGCTCCTTTTTGGTTCCATATAAAAGTTAGAGTAGTTTTTTCTAATTCTGTGAAGAAAGTCATTGGTAGCTTGACAAGAATAGCATTGAAATCTGTAAATTACTGGCCATTTTCACGATATCGATTCTTCCTATCCATGAGCATGGGATGTTTTTCCATTTGTTTGTGTCCTCTCTTATTCCCTTGAGCAGGGGTTTGTAGTTCTCGCTGAAGAGGTCCCTCACATCCCTTGTAAGTTGTATTCCTAGGTATTTTATTCTCTTTGTAGCAATTGTGAATGAGAGTTCACTCATGATTTGGCTCTCTGCTTGTCTATTGTTGGTGTATAGGAATGCTTGTGATTTTTGCACATTGATTTTGTGTCCTGAGGAAGTCGTAGTTTTTCTATGTGCAGTTTTAAAGTCCCTGAAGAATGATTAATGCAGCAAATTACTTTCTCTTTTAAAAATTAAAAGGATACTCCTTTTTAGCAAGATCAGAGTTAACAAATTACTGGCCCCATGCCCTTTTCTACCCATGTTGAATCCTCGCCTTGCATCAAAAAGGGCAGTTAACCTGCAGCAAGGGAGCAGCCACTGCCAGGAAGAAATGCCTTCGTGCCTTCCCCCTTCTTGCCCTGCTCCCTTCTTCCTAAGTCAGCACTCCTCTCTTCCCTTTCCACATGCTTCCTCTTCCGCCTCTTAGGAAAAAAAAATATAATATTGGATGGGTTGTGTGTCAGGCCTCTGAAGTTCTAACCATAGCTCCATTACTACCAGTCTGTGTGGCTTGGGGAATGCTGCTTACCTTCTTTGAGATCAAGTTTCTTCATTATAAGATAAAGAGCTTGCTAGGTGAGCTCTGTGACTTCTTTCTACTTAAACATTTTCTGATGCTGCATTCTTAGACTTTTATACCTTACTACATAATAATTCTCTCTTAAGTTTACATGTCATTGTGGAATGAACAGATTTATCTCTAGTTGCAGAATCCCAAACTTCAGCAGAAGGTGTAGGGAGAGCCAAAGAGGTGAGGTATAAAGAAAGCAGCTCCCCCAAACCATATCTCTCATCTTGATCTTGAATCACCAGCCCTCTGGCAATCAGCTTCCTTAACTGGCTTCCTTCTGGAGCCCAGATTTGTTTTCCCTCGCTCTCTTAATCTCTGTTTACTATTTTCTATAGAAATTATCTCTAAAGGAGAGAAACCCTCTTCCAATTGTATTTAAATCCACCCCCAAAATATAATTTATTATCTTATGAAGTTTTGAAATGGAAACTTTTCCCCAGAAGCAGCCAGGCATTGTGCAAAGTCACATCCATTTTGAAAACCAAAGCAGCTGTAACAAATAAGAGATGACAAATGCCATTGTGTAATTTAGTTCTTCATATCAGTTTGTCATTCTGACTCCCTTCTATTTAACTAGATGCTTTGTCAGACTTTGTAATCTAACCATGTGAAGGGCAGTGAATAAAGGATTAACAAAACCCTTTCCAGTTTTACATGAGCATTTGATTTTTGGCTAACTTCCTAGCTCTGTTCCCATGGAAACCTGATAAAGGAAAGTACAAATGGACACTGATTGGTAAATGCTATCTGGATAGGGACAACTTACAAATACCAGAGAGGAAGCCATATTTTTGAGTTCCCCTAAGTGCAGTGACCCTTGTAACTGGCATGACCTTCAGAAGAGCATGAAAGTTATGGTCATGGAGTTCCTCCAAAAGATATTAGCTGCTGTGAAATACAAGGCCTCTGATATAGCGTGGTCTCCACATCCCACTGATATGAGTCTCATTTCGTCACAACTCAGTCCACATGGGGGCCAAAGAGAATAGCTTCTGCCCACTGTGTGGATGGCTTTGTGGTCTGCTGTGAGGTCCCGTAGAAGAGGAAGGCTGGATGTGCCCTACTCACATGCTCTGCCTCCTGGCCTATGAATCTTCTGGGTCAACTGCTGTCCAGAGTGGGCCTTGGCAGTCTCGCGAGTTTGCATGTTTAATAGAGCCTTATGAGACCTCCTGGTGGGTCTTGTGGATGGAGGTTTTCACTTTTAGTGGTTTGAATGAGTGCATTTGCCAGTGAAGCTGTGAGCATGAGACAATGGTCCAATCACATGGTTTTTATTAATTGCCAGTTTTTCTGTACAAATTAAAAAATAATTTTGTAATGAAAATTGGCAGGTCCCACTTGAGAATATTATACTAAGTGAAATAAGCCAGTGACAAAAAGACAAGTACTTTTTTCCACTTCTCTGAGGCACTCAAATTCATAGAGATGGAAAATAGAATACTGTTTGCCAGGGACTGGGAGAGGAGGGAATGGAAAGTTGCTGTTTAATGGATGCAGAATTCCACCTTTGCAAGATGGAAAGAGTTCTGGAGATTGGTTGCACAACGTGAATGCACTTAACACTACCGATTTTGCACTTAATTTAAAAACTGCACATTTGTAAAATGGTTAACGTGGCAAACTTTATGTTATGTGTATTTTACCATAATTTTGAAAAATTTTTAATTGACAAGTTCCTCTAAATATCACACTTAAATAATGTTTTCAATCCACAGACTAATTCTAAGTGTTCCCAAATTTCCTTGTAAGTAATATAGGAATATTTTGTGTTACTTTCCAATTGCATCTTGCAACTATGGTTAAAAACCACTTCTATTCACTTCTTACCGTTTGATCAGTTGACAGTTTCAGCCATCAGTCACTGCAGGCTCCCACTTCATTTAGCTACTATGCCCCTCGCTAACACAAGATCGCCGTCTAGGGGCCAATCGTAGAACTACAGGCTACGCAGAGGAGAAAGGAGCCAGGCCACCTTTCCCATGCATCCCACTCCTTGAACAGAAAGAGCAACTAAAAAGGGAAGCAGGAGTTCTAAGCACCGTCTTTTTTTCACCAGTACAGTTTCCGAGATCTTGCTGCTACGAAAATAAAGATCTCCTAATATTTATAGTACTTGAGGTTAGAATAGTCTTCTAGGTAGGGTACTAATATCTTGCTGATAAAGCTTTTGATGCTGAATCCTTGGTTATTCTCTTAATGTAATATCTTCTGTGCGAATAAGGCTAAAATTCTTGCATACACTCTTGTACTCACTTAGGAATGTAATAGAGCAGTTTGGGAGAGTGACTGAATGCTTCCGCTTTTGGCAAATTTGCCACAAAATCGTATTATGCAATCACAGGGTCACAGAACATTAGAACTTAAAGAGCTTTAGAGGCCTGTGGTCTCTAGCAGACCCCTTTGAGAGTCTGATAAAAATTAGAGGTTTACATACCATAAAATGCTATTTTGCACAAAGCTTTGAATACCATTTTAAAATTTCATCATAGATGAAGAATTCCAGCTTGAATCTCACCCCATAATTTGGAAGTGAAGTTTCTGAGAAGCATCCTGTGTGAAGAAGCAGCTAAGCAGAGGGGACTGGGATTCAGGGCTGCATGTTGGAAAGAGATGTCATCCCCCAGACAGCGTGATGCTGGGTTGGAACCTGCCCTGGTCAAACCCATTCACCCAAGCACACATGTGCTCCAGGGAGAAGCTTGCTGGGGAAGAGAGCAGCAATTTGCCCACCAGAGACCCAGCTCTCCTGCGAGAATCAGCTGCTGTGGAACAAGAGTTTTTCTTCAGGCTAGAGAGGGAAAAGAACATGAGTAGGTGGCAATCCAGGGACAGCCAGAAGGAACCTGGACAATGGCTCACTGGCTGAGTGGAGATGAAGTTGTGGGAGGTGGGGCGGCGGGGGGCAGGGTGGTAGTTGACAGCAGCCTGGATTGTGAGCAAGGAGTACGAAGAAATAATAATTGAAGTAGCAGAAGGTAGCAAGGGGTGTAGACCAAGAGCAGAGGCACTGCAGAGAGAACTCTGGATTATTTGTGAGGACTCTCCCTAGGGACTTCTAGAAAGAAATCACTAGTGAGGTCTAAAAGAAGACTGGACTTCCAATGTGGTGACAGGAACATTACTCGTTGAGTTCTTGCTACAAATGGGGAACTTTGATTTGCCAGGAAACAAAGGGTTCAAATAACCAGTTGTGGGATATATTTTATATCCCCCCCACTGAAATATGACAGGAGTCAAACTGGGGTACCAGGTAAGTCTTGTGAAGGTGCTGCCTGGGGAGTACCCAGCTGTCTGACACTTTCATAATATCTTTCTGAACCTCAGTTTCCTCATCTACAAAGTGGGATTAGGACTTGTTGAGCATCAAGGTTCCTTCCGACTTGAAAAATCTTCTGATTCTATGACCAAATTGGAAGGCGTGGGTTGGGCTCTCTTAGTTCCACAGATTTAAATTAGTCATTTCTGAACTGTTGGCATAAGTCCTATCTTTTTCACTCAAATATTCCCTTGAGGCATCATTTTTTTTTTTTTTTCAAAATTGGGGAAGAGAAGGATACAAGAAGTTGGAAGGAAAGTCTATAAGAGAAAAAAACATTTAATTAAGAAAGAAAATTAAACAGATGATGATCAGAACTGGGGTTATAAATTAAAGTTAACTGATTCCAAGAGTGAATGCCATCAAAATTGGGTCTCATAACTGGAAATTTAGAGGCAGGGCAAGCTTCAAGTTTGCCTGATTCAGCAGTTCCAATCCCATTTCCTTAGGATTCTCAGCTCTGCCTCATCTGTGTTCAGTTTAATTCTCAGACTGGGGATAACATGGCTGTTGCAATAATAGGGCCAAGCTTGACAACATCCAGAGGGAGAGACTCTTTTCCTATGGCTCTCTCTTAAAGGCAGAGAATTTTCCAGAAGCCCCAGCAAACTTCCCCATAAATCTTATTAAACCTAATTGGTCCATGTGCCTATTCCTGAACCTGTCACTGGAGCAGGGGGATGAGATTATACTTAGACAATTTAGGCCTAATCTGGAAGTACAAAGACTGCAATGGGGAAGGGGTGAATCTTTGAAAAAAAATCAGGGTTTGTTGGAATGAAGTGAAGAATGGCTGCTGGGCAGACAGTCAGCGGTACGTTGTCAGAATCAGCTGTTGAAATGCAGTGGGGCGTATGACCACGCTCCTCATTTAACAGATGGAGTAGTTAGGCCCAAGGTCACACAGTTGGGTTAGTGCTAGGGACAAAGACCTTTCTATTCAAAACCCGAGGTCATTTCATGTACATATCAAAAGGTTTAAATTTTGGCTTATCTTTTTACCCAGAAAGTCTACTTCTGGGAATTATTGTAAGGAAATAATGAATGGGGATAAAGAGTTAGAAACAATAATTTTTACCCCAGTACATTTTTGTGAAAAAAAAAAGGGAACAACCTGAAAGTCTAATAATATGCAATTAGTGAAATCAATGATGGTACATACATACAATGAAATACTATGCAGCCATTACAATTATACCATAGAAGAAAAGGCAATGGCCTGGAAAAATGTTCATAATATATTGTTACATAAAAAGTAGGCTATAAAACTGCTGTTAAACAAAAACAGATCTAGAAAGATTAAGAGATGTATACAGCAACACTTTACCTGTAGTTTTCTCTGCGTGATGGAATTGTAGATGATTTTAATCCCTTAGCTTTTGCTTCTTTTTTCCAGATTTCTTTGGTTGAGAAAATATAACAAAGAATATCGTTGGTGAGAACATTGCAATCAGAAAAAATGTCTGGGTAACCACTTTTTAAAATTAATTATATTTTCACTAAGAACACTGATTTTCAGAAATAGCTATAGGTACCACGGGGTTCCATATGGAATTTCCAGAAATACAGTGGGGAGCTGATGCGAAAAGCCTCCTCAAGGCCTGTCCTCCACACCCGCGAATTCCTTGGATAAGAAACAACACTCGGGAACTTTCTAAAGTTCCTAACCTCAACTGCCCTCAAAGAGGGGTCACTGTATCCAGGGCAATGTCAGTGAGCCACAGTATGTGTGTTGGGAACCATGTAGAGAACAGGAAACTACAGATTCTTTTTAAGACACTTATGAGAATAGCTCTTTCTAAAGTTTAAAGTCCCTGGCACGTATTTGGTGCCTAATAAATATTGGCTAAATAAAGAGACATTGGCCGGGCGCAGTGACTCGCGTCTGTAATCCCAGCACTTTGGGAGGCCAAGGCGGGCAGATCCCGAGGTCAGGAGATCGAAACCATCCTGGCTAACATGGTGAAACCCCATCTCTACTAAAAGTACAAAAAAAACTAGCCGGGCGTGGTGGCAGGCGCCTGTAGTCCCAGCTACTCAGGAGGCTGAGGCAGGAGAATGGCGTGAATCCAGGAGGTGGAGCTTGCAGTGAGCCAAGATCGCACCACTGCACTCCAGCCTGGGCGACAGAGCGAGATTCTGTCAAAAAAAAAAAAAAGATGTTATGTGAAGAAAAGTTACTAGAAAATATTAAACAGTGAAATGACTAGTGTATCCTCAGCACAATGCCTTCTACAAATTATATTAGGAGTAGAAAACAAGGCTGTGGCTCGTGCCTGTAATCCCAACATTTTGGGAGGCCAAGGTGGGTGGATCACCTGAAGTCAGGAGTTCGAGACCAGCTTGGACAACATGGTGAAACCCCGTCTCTACTGAAACTACAAAAATTAGCTGGGCACGGTGGCAGGCACGTAATCCCAGCTGCTTAGGAGGGTGAGGCAGGAGAATTGCTTGAACCTAGGAGTTGGAGGTTTCAGTGAGCCAAGACTGTGCCACTGCACTCTAGCCTGGGCGACAAAAGCAAAACTCTGTCTCAAAAAAAAAAAAAAAAAAAAAAAGGAGTAGAAAACAGAATGACTCTCAGGCACTCCGCTTTTCCTGGAATTGTTCCTGGGTCTCCTGACCACCCAAGTCTGACAGAGTTCTCCCACATTTATCCCAGTTGTCACAGATGAGAGGCACTTTCTCTTCTGCTGACCTTCTGGCTCCGGGTGATACTGTCTCCTGCACAGACGGAAAGTACCCAGGAAACAGCATGACAAAAAAAAAAAAAAAATCACATTTTTCAGCTTCAAAGCAAACACCAAAGTTAAAAGCCCAATGCCTGAAGGAATTTAAGGACCAAAGTTATTTAGGTCAGAAGCTAAAAGGAGGTGGCCTACCCCCTACCCACGGACCCCAGGCTTCAAATAGGTGAAGGTTGGAGGCTGCCAGGCCCTGAGCAAGCATCATCAAAGAAGAGCACATCCAAGAGTACCCCAGTGCTCACTCTGCTTTGAAGACAAACAGTCCTCCTAATTAGAAACAGCTTCATTCACATGCCAGATGTCCATGCTTCCCTTCCAATTATTTTCAGAAACATCATAAAGAACCATTAGTGGCAGTGCAAAATATCCTGTGTTGTTTTTTAAAAGAATTTGTCCATTCTTATGAGTTCAGTTTGATATGAAGAAGATTGCAATCCTCTTATTCCTAAGAGATTTTCGGAGCAGGAGAGGGACTTGAGATAAGGATGTGTTTAACTTGAAATTTGATCACCAGAAATACTACCACATATTTGTTTTAAGCATAAGGAACAAGCATCTTACAAAAATGTTAGCCAAGTGTCTTTTTACATTACACACACACACACACACACACACACACACACACACACCTCATTAGTACACCCTAAGCATTTATCTAAGGATAACACAAACACTCAAAAGTTTTTGGAAGCAGAGGACCTAGATCATGAGTTATAGTTCTGAACTCTGTGTTGGTCAGATTACTTGGAAATATATTGTCCACTTCCAGAGACCACATCTGGAAAGGGACATTCAAGAAACCCCAGAGAGTGGGAAGAGCACAACCACGGTGGACCGTAGACTTCTTCAAGGCAGCGTCTGTGCCATGCCTTTGCTCACCCCCACTGCCCTGGCACAGTGCTTTATACATAGACCATGCCATAAGATATTTGTTGAATGAATGAGTAAATAATTCATATGTTATGCCTAATTGTTGACGGAAGTACAGTTGGTTAACTCAAATAATAAAAGGTATAGAGGACATGACAGCTCATGTCACATACCTCAAGGGGTACCACAGAGAAGAGGGAAAGGATGTATTCTCTCTTGGTCTTTGGATCAAAATGAGGACTATTTAGTGAAAGCTACAGGAAAGCAGCTTTGACCCAGCATTATTATTATTTTGTGTATCCACCATAAATAACTGTGGGAGGCTCGGGTACATTCTCACACTCAAACCTTAATTTGAGCATTAGAGGGATATAGAAAGACATTTGGGTTTGTGGCCAGATTAATAACTCGTTCAAGAAGTCTTTACTGAGATAGTGCCAGAGGATGCTGAGAAGCAGGGTGAATAAGTAACCAAAAAGGCAGGGCTTCTTCCTTTTTGAAGCTTCCAGTCTATTCAGGAATGCAGACAAGTCAGCAGGTAATCATGGTGTGCACAGGTGAGACGGACTGTGATAGGGAAGTTCAGGTGCCTCCTGCAGTGGGTGCTCCAGCATCCCAGGGGGCTTAGATGAAGCAAAAATGGGGGATGTGATGGGGTGGAGGATGATCCAGCATGCATATGAGCTCTAAGACAGGAGAGAGTGCATTTTGGAAAACCCTCCACAGTCCTTAAACCAGCCCCACTTCCCACTTTCAGTTCTACCCACTCTTGGCTTAGGAAATTTTCTCCTCTTTTTGCCCTGCAAATTAGCCTTGGTGGCTGAGCTTTGCTTTTTAGATTCTCATTGCTAAGGCTTATTTGGAGGCTTAGTGACCATCTCATTCCTACTGCTGGCCCACAGTAGGGAATCAGACCTTTAGTAGACACAGAGCTCTTCAAATACAGAGTGAACTTGGGACATCTGATCATGTAGGTCAAGACGAACACTACACAAGGGATAGCACAGAATATACCCGAACTGAGAGCCACATGTGAGTGAAGCCGTACTTGAGCTGATAATACTGACGTTCAAAAAGCAACAGGATGATGAGAATGTTCTAGAAGTAGAGGGTAGTGATGGTTATACAACCTTGTGAATATACTACTGCACACCTTAACATGGTGAATTTTATGGTACGTAAATTACATCTCAGTAACATTAAAAAAAAAAAAAAAAAAAAAGCAACAGCAGATGGTTGCTGGAGGAGGCTGAGCTTAAATACCCCTGGTTACACTTTCTCCTTTCCTTGTATTTACTGGAAGGAGAAGGATTTGTCCTGAGACAAATAGTTTTTTCATCTTCAGAAATTCCTGACAAGCTACAACCCTGTCAAGGCATGAAAAATTTGATTAGTGCTGACTTGGTACACAGTCTATTAATTAGTACTTAAATAATTGCATGTTGCCTCTGTGGCATGATTTACAATTACATGCATGCTTTGATCTTTCTCATCACAGGCAGCACTGAGGAGTGAAGGAATATTTGGGAGGATCAGAAACTTGGTCCTGATTTTGTCATCAACCAGGACCTTGATGACTTCAAGGGAGTCCTCAAGCCCTGGGTTTCTGTTTTCTCAACTCTAACATGAGGGGCTAGATGCATCTGGTTTATGTTGCATCTCCATGATGGTTTAGTTCATCTCCATGATCTTGTGAATTTCAGATGTTGAAAATCTTCAGAACAGCCCTGAAAGATGAACAGGTAGGAGTTATTGTCTATATTTTACCCATGAGGTAACTAATGACCTGGGAATTTACAGGGCTCATTTGCTTTTGAACCAGTACCAGAAATGAGTTCATCTGAATTCTAGTCCCAAACTCTTAGCATGAGAGAAATGTGGACCTTTCGTTCCAGGAGTTTAGCATATAGGAGGTATTCGGCTGGTAAGGGATTAAGGCAAGATTATAGGTTCTTGAGAAACATAAGCAACAGACACAAGAACGTCAGAAAGGGCCACTGTGACTCGGGTCATGGCTGCTGATGGAGCTAGTAAGTCAGAAGAAGTTGTTTGCTGAGAAGTTTGCATTCTCTAGAGCCCAAGTGGGTGTTGCCAGGAAACCCTGAGTTTTCCAACTTGGCAATCAGTGCACAACTGAGTTTTTATAGGAAATTGCCCAGCTCTTTGGAAATTTTATGTGGTATAAATATGGTTTTGAAATTCTATATATTAGCTTAGCAAAAGGCGGGAACATTTTGGAACCCATGGATTTAGGAGATCTGCTGGCATTGCTATTATAATTACTTTCAGCAGAATTGTACACTGTGACATTATATTGCTCAAAATGATTCAATTTTCTAATCTTTGAGACTTCTTAAAAAGAAATGAACCCCAAGTAGAGTGAAGGTGGACTGCAAAAAATAGCTTGTTCTGAATGAAAAAAATTCATTCTTGGCTCTGCATCTAACAAACTGGCTGTGTGTCCTCAGACAATTCACTTAATGTCTCAGATCCTCAACTTCTTCAACTGCAAATAAAGGGGTTAGAGGAGATCATCTTTAAGGCCCAACTCAACTCTAACATACTATGATTGGATACAATATACTTGTCCACATTCTTTTATCTAGCATTTGGGGATTTCTGCTTTTCCATCCTTTACAAATAGAACCTTTCACTGTCACACTCATTCTTCCTTGTCCTAAAAACAGAAAGCCCAGGCACAGTCTGATGCCACTTCTGAGGGCTATAGCAGGTGGCACCTAGTGTCTCTAAGTAACTATGTACATTCCTATGGAAAGTTATCTCACAGAACCTGACCTTGTCTATAAAGACAGTAAGGTATAATGATTAAAAGAATAGGCTCTAAAGTCAGGCAGACCTGGGTAAATCTGCCACCTGCTAGAGAGCTTGGGCAAGCAAGTTCACCATGCCTGGTACCTAGCGAGTGCTGTGGGCCTCTATTCTGGAGGGACAGCAGGGCCTTACGAAACCAGCATGAGATGGTAAATGCCTTGCAGGCTGGATTTTCAAGAGGAAATGCCACCTTTTTCTCCAACATCTCTGGCAAAATTGCTAACCAAAAGGTACCAGGCCCAGCTAGTTATGAAGGGGATGGAAGTGATCTCTATCCAAGGGAAGAACATTTGATTTGAGATTTAAAGGAGTTGCTTAGATTCTTATGAAGTAATAGAGGAAGAGAAGAGGCAAAGACAGAGAAGGGGATGGATGAGAATAAAGAACAAGAAAAGAAGCAGTCGGAGACAAATGAGAAGGTTAAAGCTGATAATTTTTACTTTATGATCAAAGGAATTTCTAACAAATTCTAACCATTTTATCAAGAAGAAACAAATTCACTAACTTATATTTCTGCTTCAAGAAATGCATGGGCATTTTCTTTGCATGTGAAGTTTGTTTAAAAATCAGGCATTGAATGCTTTTTAAAAAATACCTAGATCTATTCTGGACATGCACATTCCAATTGATAGATAGATCAAAGTGTCTGATTTTCTTACTGGTAACTTGGCAGCAGTTGCTGGTGGCTTCATATGAACCTATCAGCTGCTGTGGGATGGCAGAGCAGCTAAGAGTCCAAGACTAGTCTACGCAGGCCTGCAGCTCCCACATTCTGATGAATCAAAGCCACAGCAAGTTCCTAAAATGTGGGCACTGGATCCAGATGATTTTGGTTCAAATTTTCATTTCATTATTTCCTAGATGTGTGACTTATGGCAATTACTTACTTCTCTAAGGCTCACTTTCCACATCTGTAAAATAGGGCTGATGACAGTATTTGCTTCATAAGATTGAGGATTGAATGAGATAATGCACTTAGCTCAATACTCACCCATAAATTTTTTTTTTTTTTTTTTTTTTTTTTTTAAGACAGAGTTTTGCTCTGTTGCCCAGGCTGGAGTGCAGTGGTGCGATCTCAGCTCACTGAAATCTCTACCTCCCAGGTTCAAGCAATTCTGCTTCAGCCTCCTGTGGAACTGGGATTACAGGCACACGCCAGTACTCCTGGCTAATTTGTTTTGAATTTTTAATAGAGACAGGGTTTTACCATGTTAGTCAGGCTGGTCTCAAACTCCTGACCTCAAGTAGTCCACCCACCTCAGCCTCCCAAAGGGCTT
Organism: Papio anubis; assembly: GCF_008728515.1. Lineage (NCBI taxonomy): Eukaryota > Metazoa > Chordata > Mammalia > Primates > Cercopithecidae > Papio > Papio anubis. Next base: position 38,275,335 of record NC_044989.1, read on the forward strand.
GGATTACAGGCGTGAGCCACCACACCCAGCCAACAATATTCAATACATACTCAATTACTATGTTCTTTTTCTGGGAACTCTAGAATGTAGGATGTTATGATTGGTCCCAAGTTCAAAGATACAGGCAAGTAAGTATAATATAAGAGTGTAGATACAGATTTTGTAGGATATATGCGATGGCCTCTGTCCCATATCAATTTAATACCTATTTTCCAGAAGATAATATCCCAGAAGATATCCCTTGAAATCCCAGAAGATAAAAAAAGAATTTTTTTTCTAACAATTAGAAACATGATCTAAAAAACTACCAAAGGTATATTCATTCAGCCATGCAAATTGAAAAACCATAGCAATCATTCTATTTGTTTGGTCACAGTTTAGAAGAGGAAATTTGCTATAAGAAAAATAAATACAAACAAATACACAAAAAAAGTTGAATGCCACCTGCAGAAGAAGCACCAATCCAACTATTTTACCCTGCCTACCTTCACCATATTTCTCATAATTGCCTATGAAAAGTAGTTGCCATTCATTGTACCAGGCAGTGAGCTAAGTGCTTTATGGACCCTGCCTCATTTAACTGTCCCCAGAGCCCTATGAGTAGGCATGTTAGTGCCATGCTCATGTCACGGATGAGGAGATATGCCAGGTCAGAGAGGCGAGTTGGGGTTCACACGCAGCAGACTTGCTCCAGGGCCTGTGTTCTCGACACTGCATTGTGCTGCTTCTGATCTGGATTGTCAAATCTTAGCACTCAGCACTCCTGGTTTGGGTAGAAGGGAATGGGCCCAGAGGTGCTGAGAATGCATGTCGTGTACACCTAGGGTGGAAGTTGGAACAGAGAGTATGTAAAGAGCCTGGGCTAAGACTGAAGCCAGCATGATGAAAACCAAACTCAAGCAGTTTTGTTTTTAAAAACCAAGAGTAGTAGTAAAGTAGAAATGTAAATCTCAGTTATCTCATCATACCACCCCATAGGTGCTTCCAGTAGTTACTTCAGAGCTACCAAACATATATCTGAAATAACGGTACTCTGCATATACTTGAGTTCTCTTCCCCAGCTTGACACTCCAAGGAGTCAGGTGTTCTCTGGGCCAGATCATTTCCCCACAAACATTGCAATATGCCTAGCCTTCTCATTATATGGATGAAATGTCATCATATGGATGAAAAATGGGATTATTTTATCATTTGACTCTTCTCTCTAGGATTCAAGTGCTTTTATTTATAGACTTTCATGATTTAACCAATTCACCCGAGAAGTAGGAAGAGGGCAGCTTTATTATTTTCAAACTGTGGACTGAGAAATTGAGATATGCAGAAAGAAATAAAGCTGCTCTGCAATTTGGAAAACCATCTGTGATGCTATAAAAACGTCTCACTGTACTCTCGACCACATAAATCACTATTTTTATTGCTTCTCTCTGGATGAGATGTGGCTTAATTTGAGAGAGCTGTTTATCATTTGGCAAGCTAAAAGAACCTAATTTCAAGTCTCCATTCTAGTGGGTGGTAAGAATAAAGGGAATTTTCTTTGAGGGAAGAGGAAATGATAAGAATAGGAAGGAAACAGTTAGATCTAAAAAAATCGATTTTGAAACCCTTTGGATAATCATGGATTTAATTTGCCCAAGCATGGTTGCGGGGTCACATGGATTGGGTTTGAATTCTAAGCCACCATTATGACCACTCACTTAATGTTTCTTCCTACCACTCCCGTTCTACAGTGAGCCCATGACTAAGATGACAACAGCTTAATTGAGTTGGTGCATAATATGGTTTGGCTCTGTGTCCCCACCCAAATCTCGTGTTAAACTGTAATCTCAAGTGTTGGACATGGGACTTGGTGGGAGGTGATTGGATCATGAGGATGATTTCTAATGGTTTAGCACCATCCCCATAGTGCTGCCTCATGATAGAGTTCTCAGGTGATCTGGTTGTTTGAAAACATGTAACACTTCCCCTGCCTTTCTCCTGCTGGCCATGTGAAGGTGTGCCGGTTTCTCCTTTACAACTTCTGCCTTGATTGTAAGTTTCCTGAGGCCTTCCTAAAAGCAGAAGCCTTTACAGCCCACAGAACTGTGAGCTGATTAAACATCTTTCTTTATAACCTACCCAGTCTCAGGTAGTTCTTTATAGCAATGCAAGAACAGACTAATGAAGAAAATTGGTACCAGAGAAGTGAGGCCTTGCTACAAAGATACCTGAAAAAGTGGAAGCAGCTTTGGAACTGAATAATGGACAAAGGGTGGAATAGTTTGGAAAGCTCAGAAGACGACAGGAAGATGAGGAAATGTTTGGAACTTCCTAGAGACTTGTTTAATGGTTTTGACCAAAATGCTCATAGTGATATGGGCAGAGATGGCCAGGTTGATGAGGTCTCAGATAGAGATGAGGAACTTATTGGGAACTGGAGGAAAGGTCACTCTTGCTATGGTTTAGCAAAGAGACTGGTGGCACTGTGCTCCTGCTCTAGGGATCTGTTCAACTTTGACCTTGAGATAAATGATTTAGGATATCTGGCAGAAGAAATTTCTAAGCATCAAAGTGCTCAAGATCTGGCCTGGCTGCTTCCAAAAGCCTAACTCATCTGCATAAACAGAGAAATGACCTGAAACTGGAACTTATATATTGAAAAGGGAGGCAGAGCATAAAAGATTGGAAAATTTGCAGCCTGGTCATATGGTAGAAAAGAAAAACTCATTTTTCTGGAGAGAAATTAAAGCCTGATACATAAGTAAAGAGGAGCCAAATACTAACAGTCAGGACAACAGGGAAAATGCCTATGAGGCATTTCAGAGATCTTTGGGGCAGCCCCTCCCATCACAGGCCTGGAGATCTGGGAGGGAAAAATGGTTTCATGGGGCCAGGCCCAGGGCTCTGCTGCTTTGTGCAGCCTTGGGACATGGTGCCCTGCATCCCATCTGCTCCAGTTCCAGCTGTGGCTAAAAGGGCCCCAGATACTTGTCAGACTGCTGCTCCAGAGGGTGCCAGCCACAAGCCTTGGTGGCTTCCATATGCTGTTAAGCCTGCAAGTACAAAGAGGGTAAGAGTTGAGGCTTGGGAACCTCCACCTAGGTTTCAGGCGATGTATGGAAAGGCCTGGATGTCCAGGCAGGGGTCTCCTGCAGGTGCAGACCATTCATGGAGAATCTCTAATAGGGCAGTGCAAAGGGAAAATGTGGGGTTGGAGCCCCCACACAGAGTTCCCAGTGGGGCACTGCCTAGTGGAGCTGTGAGAAGAAGGTCATCATCCTCCAGACCCCAGAATGGTAGATCCACTGACAGCTTGCACCATGAAACTGGAAAAATCACAGGCACTCAACATCAGTCCATGAAAGAAGCCACAGAGGATGTACCCTGCAGAGCCACAGAAGCAGAGCTGCCCAAGGCCTTGGGAGCTCACTCCTTGCATCAGTGTGGCCTGGATGTGAGACACAGAGTCAAAGAAGATTATTTTGGAGCTTTAATATTTAATGACTGCCCAGCTGGGTTTCAGACTTGCATGGGACCTGTAGCCTCTTTGTTGTGACTGAGTTCTCCTTTCTGGAAAGGGAGTATTTACCTAATGCCTGTACCCCCATTGTATCTTGGAAGTAGCTAACTTTTGTTTTTGATTTACAGGCTCATAGGTGGAAGAGACTTGCCTTGTCTCAGATGAGACTTTGGACTTGGACTTTTGAGTTAATTCTGGAATGAGGGGGACCGTTGAGAAGGGATGATTATATGTTACAATGTCAGAGGATATGAGATTTGGGAGGGGCCAAGGGTGGAATGGTATGGTTGGGCTCTGTGTCCCTACCCAAATCTCATGTTGCATTGTGATCCCGAGTGTTGGAGTGGGGGTTTGGAGGGAGGTGATTGGATCATAGGGGTGGTTTCTAATGGTTTAGCACCACTCCCCCAGTGCTGTCTCATGATGGAATTCTCAGGAAATCTGTTTGTTTGAAAGTGTGTAGCATCTCCTTTGCCCCCTCTTGCTGGTCATGGCCTGTTTCCCCTTCACCTTCTGCCGTGATTGTAAGTTTCCTGAAGCCTCCCCCAGAAGCAGAAGCCTATAGAGCCCACAGGAACCATGAGCTGCTTAAACATCTTTTCTTTATAAATTGCCTAGTTTCAGGTAGTTCTTTATGGCAATGTAAGAATGGACTAAGAGCACATCACTAGGGTAGCACAAAGCAGAGGGCCCAGAACCAGAGGAGAGATAAGCAGCTCATTTTTTTCATCTTTCTCAATGTTTCTTGCTCCCTCTATGTTGTTCTCATCCATTTTTCATTTCATCCCATTTCCTCTTTTTTCCTTTTCATTTCCTCATTCTGGGACAGCAAGAGGTCATGTTCTTGCTGCCAACAGTTTCGACATATTCAGTAGTCGTGACAGCCACAAAGCCAGGGCTGGACCTGTATAGAGGTCTGATCTGCAACAGGAGGGAGTCTGTAGTGTGCAGCAGGTCTACAGCTGTCACTTAGATCCCAAGCTGCCTCTTCACTTTTAATTTTGCTCACAGTGGCTTTTGTCAAAGGCAATTTAAAAATTCAGGGCTAGGTAGTCTAATCTGTCAATCTTGTCTTTACTTTATGGTTTCCAGGTTTGTGTCTTACTTAGGAGGGCCTTCCCAATGCTAAAATTATGTATGTAAACAGATATACCACAATTGCCTAAACAGAAATTTGGGCAAGCTGGCACATTTGAAACACGGCTGTCTCCTAAAATTTGGAATGTGTGAATAGCATGCATATGCTTGGACTCTAAGATTTACTTTCTCAGGAAAAATCCTTCTAGCTCCCTCACTCACTGCCTCTGCCTCCTAGCTCCACCCTAGCCATTTCACCTTATGGTCGGGGAACATTCAGTTGCTAGGGCCAGAAACCCACTCAGAATAACTTAAGTAAATGGGAATTACTTGCACAGTGATAAGGGAATACTATGAAACCCAGTTTGAAGAATTGCACCTGGATCACTGAAGGGCTAGAGTCTGGAGTGGCTCTTCCTCCTCCCTTTCTCTCAGTTATCTTTGTGTCTGCTCCATCCTCTCCCCCCAGTCAAGCATACTCTTAGCACATGACCTTAAATGACTGTGTAACTCAGTCCTTGAGCCCACAGAATCTTGTGAGTCTAGCACTCACAGACAACAAATGCCCTCAGGCTTTCTGTGTCCCAACTCCAAGTTCTAGATAAAGATGTCTGATTGGTTACAGTGGGTCATGTCTAAAGTGGGTCTACTCCCAGTTCAATTATTGGTGGCCAGGGCCATGAGCCACATGGTTGCCCCTTGGGGCAGTGGGCAAGGTAAAGTTCACAAAGACGATGTGGTGGGGAAGAAATGACCACTGTAACTCTGTGGTCTGGTTCCCACACCCATATTGTGATTTTTGCTCCCCTTCAAGTTTGCCCTTGATGTTGTCTCTAACTGAATTCTGTTTTCTCCCATGGTTAGATTTATACCAGATCCAGGACCTTTTAGGAAGGGCTGTGGTCCTGTCCCCTGGGCGAAGCTCTGATCTAAGACTGCTCCCTCATGGAAATTAAGAAGGGGAAAGCCTAGGCTAAAGATAGAGAAGGATGAGTCATTCCAGCAGCCATGGCGAAAAGGACTCCTGGAGACACAGGGACTGTTTATGTGGCCACTCACCATCATGCAGGCCCCCAGTGGGGGCGAGGTGAGGAAGGACACAGAAAGGCTGCTCAAGTGCATTTCTGGTTTTGCTTCCTACTGCAAACGACTCTTGTCATATGACTGGGAGAGTGTGGTGGTGGCAATAAGCAGAAAAAGTTGAGTCTAAGAGTTGCTTTCTGAATTCTCTTATTAGGATCAATGTAGTCTAAAAAAGTTGACTTTTGAGAAAATAAATCTTTTCTGTTTTCTGCAGCCAGACTAAGGATTTAGTGGTGAATGGTAGGTGGGAACGTGGTGGGACTCTGACTGGTTATACCGTCTCTGTGAGGCTCAATTCTTTTATCTCTAAAAGAGAGAACTGTCTACCTGGTGAGAGAAGATCTTTTGGGAGCCCACTAAAGTCTAACATAATGTTATTATACAGTAAGTTCTCACTTAATGGCATTGATAGGTTCTTGGAAACTACAACTTTAAGCAAAATGACATATAACAAAAGCATTTTTTTCTCATTAATGTTATAACAAAACGTTAAAGGAAGTGACATTATTTATGAACCTGCTGAATGTTGTTTTGCTTAAAGTTACAGATTCCAAGAACCTATTGATGACATTAAGTGATGACTTACTCTACTAGTATCATTTATAACTTACAAAAATGACTTAATTAATATACCACGAAATACGCAGATTTCATGTTAGAGACCAGATAAATATGAATATTTTGTTAAAATGTCTGTCTTCTCCACTTTACCAATCTTCACCAACCTCCTCCCTCCAGAATATAAAATGCCTCGTCAACATGAGAGAACAGCAGGAAGCACCAATTTGTGGTAATCCTCTGAATGGAGGAGGCTGTTACATAACCACAAAGGCACAAAGCTGCAGTTTTGAGAACATCTTCCCACGCCGGTTCTAAGCATTGACCTCAGCTATGGTTGCTAATACAGGAATCAGCACTGGTGACTTTTGAGCTATCAATCATCCTTTCCTAACACATGATTCTTTTGGAAAAATATGTGAGATTGGAGATTACCTGTGATGGTTTGGATTTAGATTTTGCCTTAAGGTTCAGGTAATGGTAAACAGGCAGGAGTTTAATAGGAATTAAGGTTATTTGATAATTCCTGGACCACTGCAGATAGAAAGGGTTGGCAATTTTGTCATTTGGACTGCCTCTGATTGAAGGCGCAGGCCTGTTTCACAAAGTGGTGAAACATGAACATAGCTGTATCTGCATCAAAGTGAGTGGTAAACCAGGTTAATAGTGTTGATAAACATGTTCATTTTACAGGAAACACAAACACGAATCACTTGTTCTTACTTTTCTTTTACAGTGGTCTCAAATAGTCAAGACCCCCTGTTGGGAGGAGCTTCTATTCCTGCTCCGTGGAAAACATAGGCGTGCCAGATGCCCGGAAGATCAGAGGCTCACATTCAGGTGGAGCACCCTGGTTCTTCTCATCAGAATCGACTAGAGAGATGGGCTCCCTCTCCATCCCTACCCAGGGGCATCGGTCAAGCTGAAAGCAAAGACAATCCATTGCCCCCAGGGGAACTGGTCTTACTCTAAATCAGGGGCCTGCAAACTGTTTCTGTGAAGGTCAGGATAGTACATTTTTTTGCCTGTGTGGGCCTTCCAGTCTGTCTCAGTTACTCAACTCTGTGATTTTGAGCAACCATTAGACAGTATGTAAATGAATGAGCATGGCCCCATCTGGCCCTCCACCCACAGGCCATAGTTTGCTGACTCCTGCAAGAGTAAAACCCTTTATGAACTAGAGAGTTCCATGCTTGAACATGGGTCCAGAAAATACGGGAAGGCAAACCTCACGCATTTGTGGTTGTGTGCCTCCTAAGTGCTTTGTGTCACTGTTGGCTTCCAGTTCCTAGGAAGGGCCTTGGGAACCAACCATATGTTGACTCAGGGAGAAAAGGACTTTTGGGAGTGAGAGTCAGAGAATGGGTACCACGTACCCTTCAGAGCCCTCAGCTTTCAGAGTGACAGAGTAACAGATCATAGTCGACTAAATTCTCTGGCTTAAAGCATGGAGCCACACTTACCCTGCCAGGCTGGGGCCCCGGTTCTTGGACGTGGCTCGCAGTAGCCGTGAGGAATGGGCATGTGGCTAATACAGGAGAAAGAATGCTAGGTGGCACTTGGTCAGCAACTTTCCAATATCATGTTTCTTAATTGTATCACCCAATGTGTATTATCATCCTGTCTTAAAGAAAAGAAATATGAGCCTCTCCTGCCAGACAGAAAGTTCCATGCAGCAGAAGCATGACTTTGGCATTATGGCAGACAGAGAAGTGTCCTTTTCTTGTGCCTTTCCTTCAACCGGCCTGATCCCAGCTCTGCTCAGCAGTGACCCATGCTCTCTTGACCACTTGTCTCCAGCAGACCTGTAATTTGTCCACTTTACTCCGTCCTGGGCTGCTGGAACTACCCCCTGTTTGGGGCTTCTCCTCCAGGGGTTCACCCAAGTTTAGAAAAGCAGTAAAATAGCCAGCATGCAGACCAGCCTATCCTTTTAATGAATGTCTTTGAAGCTACCATGTTCTAAAACATTTTCAGCATGTTTTGAAGCTTTTTTATTATTACTATAGGGAACACTCTGAAACTAATGCTATGGTTATGAGGAACTCAGAGTCATCCCCAATATGATTCCATTTCCCAACAAGTTCAAGAAACAGAATCCAGGCACGTAGTATATGAACAATGCCAAAAGATGCAACCAATACAGCGAAACTTCATGGTGTTAGAGACATGAAGGAGGTCGGAAATTACCCTCTAAGTTTGTTCTTTTAGCTCATTATTTACTTTTAAAGTACTGCTTGTGCAGAACCCAAGGACAGCTGCACATTTATTGCACATTTATATTCACTGCCTCCTGATGACATTAAATGTAAATGCCTGCAGCAGGGTATTGGTAAACTGTCCAGGGGAAGCACGAATTAGAAAAAATACAAAATAGGCTTCCCTGAGCCCATGAATTTACCATATCAAGAATATGTAAGATACATTAATTAGTTCATTAGTAGGCTTCAAGACCTTGCAGATGGTGGGGAAGGTGGGGGCGGGGGGTGGGCAGGCACTACTGACTCAAAAGTTATTGTGCGTGGGACACTTTGCCAAACTCTGAGGCCTGTGTGGGTTGAGGCACATATGTTGGGGCCTCCATCAGGACTGGGTAGAGGCCAGGGCAGGACACAGTGGTCTGGAGCTGAGGAGTACAACACGCAACTCCACAGGAGCCTCAGAGTTGAGTACGTGTGCAGGGTAGTTTGTTGGGGCAATGTGCATCTGTCTGAGAGTCTTCTACAGCTGAGAGCCTGGGGTCCCCAAGGAAATAGGGTGATGCCAGCGGGGAAGAGCCAAAAATGCTAATCGGCCTTCAAAATTCAGCATACACTGGGGATATCATGATTCCAAGCAGAGAAGCTAAAAGAAATGCAGTTCACCAAGGCATGGAGTTCAGGTGCCTTGTCCCAGGACCTATGTAGCATTGAGACTTCCCTGAGGTCCTTTAAATGATGCAATTATCAAGCCTCTTTTGAAGATCTTTTTTAAATGCTTTTTCTTGTTGCATTGTCTTTTTGTTTTCAAGGAAATATAGGTTCTTTGGTGAACTGTTTTATAACTACAGCATTGGCTGTAAGGAGGTGTTCATATTCTCTTAGTGTAATAACATCAAAAAGCTGAAAGAAGTCAGAGATCTCTGGGAGGGTAATGGCTTCAGAATATGCCCCTCAGGCTGCCATAGATCTGACACCCCAGAAACATTTGGAAGACAGACCGGAGTTAGATTCCATAACTCAGGCTATGTGGCCTACCTGCTGGGGCTCCTATGGCCTTCCCTACCTCCACTCCCCAAGTTGTGGCAGAAGAGCCCCTTCCAAATTGTCCTGGGTCTGATTAACCTCAGTATGTTAGAAGGCAGGGGGTTGTCAAAGGCCAGGATATTCTTTGCTGTCTCTCATTGTGCTGAAGTTGTTGAAGCCTGGAGTACCAGCTAGGATTTCAGACAGCTTGGAGAATGTCCCTTCTGGTTCTCCAACGGGGCCTCTTATTTGATGGGTAGCTGAGAAAGAGGAAGGCAAGGGGGCTTTAGATCTTCTGGAAATCTTGATTCTTCAGAGTTGATTGACTCATCTCTTCCCTGAAGTCAGCGACAGGCAAATTCACAATTTTACTCAATGCTTACAAATTCCAACAGAGGTGAATAGCTCAAAAATGGCCAGTATTCTGGGCTAGAACCTGATGAAAGAAAGAGATATAGAAGGAAAACAGTGTCCTGCCACAAAGTAGCAAAGACACATTGACTTGGTGTCAACACACTTATACTTAAAGCTTGGTTCTGCCACTTACAATGAAGTGACCTCCTGCTAGTTGTTAACTTCTCTGAGTCTCAATTTGCTCATCCATAAAAATAATGCCTCAGCATTGCCGTGAAGGCTTCCTATAAAGTGACCAGCAGGCAGCTAGACATAGTAAGTGGTTGGTGCAAAGTAGCTGCTGCTGGGATGCTTAGGTTTCGTTCTGTTTAAGCACTCATCTAGAACTGATGTGCTATTACATCTATTTGACTGTCCTGTGAACAAAAGATAAATTGTTTCCTAGGAGTATTTTATTTTTCTAAGCTAAACACTTGGTGCATAGCAGCTTACCACTTGCATTTAATTTTCTTTTTTTGTATAAAATAAACAGAAAAACCAGTTCTTTTTTTGGCAGAATTTAATCATTGAACCTATTTTTAAAATGCTCTTTGTGTACTTTCTTTCCTTTTTAGAAAATTCCTTTTGATATTTAGGAACATGTTTAATTTTGTTCTAATGGCTACCTTTGTAGGACTCTTTATTACCTTTAAAAATTTTTTTTAATCTTTTACCCTCTGGTCTGTCAGTTTTAAATGGTATCTTTTGGGTCCCTATTACTTACAGTGTAAACTCAATGATCTTATTCTACTTCCTTCTTTCTTACCCACTTCTCCCATTTTAAAAATTGTACTATTTCTATTCTGTTAGAAAATTCAATGTTTAACTACCATTCTTATATCCATATCTCCAACCTTGTATTAGTCCTAGATCTATATATGAAATGCCCACCTTCAATCCTCCTGCTGAAGTGTCCGCAGTCAGCTCTTAGTTGAATAAAGTACAATTAATTCTGCAGTGGATTCGTCAGGAAGGGCATGTGGGCAGAGTATTCTTGTGTTCTTGCATCTTCAAAACTGTTTTTCTATATCATTAATATTTGAAGAACAGCTCGGCTAGATATAAAGTTCTTGACTTGCATTTTCTCAAGCTTCTCAAAGTGCGCTTCACTCACGTCTTGCTTTGTATGTTGTTGTTGAGAAATCCAATGTCAGTCGAATCCTCTTCTCCTTTCAAGCTATTTTATGTTTCCTCCAAAAGGCCATATGGATTCCTTTCTTTCTCTTTAAAGCTTGGCAGTTCTAGGATATGGCTCTGATATAATCATGCCAGGTCAACTTTTTCAAGAGAACCCTTTCACTTGTAGATTCAATTCCTGATTTATTTCCAGAAAGTTTTCTCGGATTATAATTTTAAATAATAGCTATATTCCATTGTTTAGCTCTCCTCGTCCAAGAACTCCAGTTGGACGTCCTTGGCCGGTCTTCCACTTCAATCACTTTCCTCTGACCTTTTTCACTTCTGTCTTTACCTCCCTTTTGCTCTCTCGTTGTTTTCCTGCTTTTCTTCAATGCCTTTTATTAAATTTCCATTTAAATTTATTCTCCCTTGGGTCTCATAATTTTGTCTACATTTCTGGTATGATTTTGCCATTTTCTTTGATATTCTTCCTATGTTCAATGACTATCATTTCATTTCTTCCTTTTCTTCTTTCTTGATCCATTAGTGTTGCTGAGATTTATATTTCTGATTCAGTTTTATATTTTGGATTCTTTTTATATATCTCCAAACTCTATTCTGAGGAAAATTAATTTTTGTGGGAGTATTATGTTACAATTTTCCTCAGCTCATGGTTCCCCCCACCACACCCCGCCCCTGAGGTGAGGGAGTATTTTCTTCAGTTGAGTTACCTGGGTTCACTTTTTACAACAATTTTATTTGGATATGATTGCTGTTTTTCTGTGCCTCTTCATTCTGTGGAGAGAGCTCCTCGTGTGACAGCAGCATCTCCTTTGAGTTCTGCCCTTTTCTGTGAAGTTTCTTTTATGGAAGATGTCGATGGTGAAGTTAGGAAGAAAAAGAAAGGGACTACTGTGTCTTTTTTCCTAGAAATATTAATTTTATCTTTTCTTCTTTCTTTCCTTTCACGGCTGTTTCACCAAGGAATACCTCCACTTCTCTGTATCTCATTCTCCCTAAGAAGCAGTGCTTCTCCAGGGCTGCCACTTCTGGGCCTCACACATTTCAAATCTTTTGCCTGCAGCTGGTGGTGTGAACTGTCAAGTTCCAAATTGTGTAGAGCCTTTCTTAACTTAGTTGGGCTTTCTTTTGAGAGTATGCATACCTTATGTAAGTCCTTAATGCCCTCTACTGTTTTTGATATCATTCTTTTTTTTTTTTTTTGAGACGGAGTCTCGCTTTGTCGCTCAGGCTGGAGTGCAGTGGCGAGATCTCTGCTCACTGCAAGCTCCGCCTCCCGGGTTCACACTGTTCTCCTGCCTCAGCCTCCAAGTAGCTGGGACTACAGGCGCGCACCACCATGCCCAGCTAATTTTTTGTATTTTTAGTAGAGATGGGGTTTCACCTTGTTAGCCAGGATGGTCTCGATCTCCTGACCTCGTGATCCGCCTGCCTCGGAAGTGCTGGGATTACAGGTGTGAGCCACCGCGCCCGGCCTATACCATTCTTTAATACTTCCCTACTTCACTTTCATACCCATAGGCTTGAAGCAGTAGGCAAAAGGTAACTGTTAGAATATGGTGCATTTTTCTACTTGCTGATAATTTACAGCTTGTAGTATTCTCCAATTCTTAGTAACCCTAAAGCCATAATGTTATTTTCTATTTTCACTCTATTTATTTGAAGGGTTTTGTAAGTTGCATGGGGAGATTTGAAGTCAAGCAGCTGCCATCATTTTCCATTCGTGTTTGGTGTTCATTGAACTTCTTGGATTTCCATGTTGATATTTTTCATCAAATTTGGAAAAAATTTTGACTGCATAGTTTTTCAAAACTTTTTTTTATCACAATCTCTCTTCTTTTTCTATCTCAAATCTTTTTCTCCTCTTTTTCTGGGGACTTTAATTACATTAATATTTGAATGCTTAATACCATTTCACAGATAACAGAGACTACCTCTAGCCTTTTTTCTCTTAGCTTTAGTTTGGATAGTTTCTACTACTCTGTCTTCAGGTTCACTGATCCTTTCTTTTGCAGTGTCCACTCTGCTGCTAAGCCCATCCAGTGAACTTTTTATTTTAGATATTTTATTATTATTATCATATTCATTTCTCTACTGAGAATATCCATTTGTTTACTCATTATCTTTATCTTTTTATTTAAACCTGTAAACATATGCATAATGGCTGTTTTAAAGTCTGTGTCTATTAATTCCAACATCTCTGGGTCTGTTTCTATTTTTTGTTAATTTTTTTCCTGGCTATAGGTAACATTTTGCTACTACTTCACATAACTAGTAATTTCTGATTGTGTGCTGGTTATTGTAAATTCTTGAAACTTCCTTCTCTTGGCTCCTGTGACACAATGATCTCTGGGTTTTCCTACTACTTCTTTGGAATTCTGTTCATCTTATTTAATACTCATTATCCTCTACTTGATATCCAAATGTCAGAGATCCTCATGGCTCAATCTTACATTTTATCTTGTCTCACACTATATTTTCTCTTTAGGCAGTCTCATCTACACCCTATGCTTCAATCACCACCTATACACTCATGATTCAAAACCATATAAATTCAGCTGAGACCTCTTCTCTGACTAACTCCAGACTAATTGCTACTTGTTTCAATAACACATCTATCTCACTGTGTCCAGAACCAATATTGTGATTTCTGTGGCCTGCCTACATGTGCAAACACACACACACACATACATACATATACACGCAATGAAATAGGGAACTTCTTCTAGTGATATAAATTTCAGTGAATTATACCACCATCACTTCAATTATGCATGTTTGAAATATAGGCACCTTGACACTTCTCTCTTCCTCATCCCCCATATACATTCCATCTTGAAATTGTGTTGATTTTATACTTCCACTTCTCTCCATTGCCATCTCTCTCTGCCACTATCCAGTTTTTAGCTCCCAACACCTCTCACCTGCATTATGAAATAGCTCCAAATTTATTGTGCACATCTAATCTCGCCCTGCTACAATCCATTCTCCAAATCATTGCCGGCATTACATTTTTGAAATGCAAATCTAATTCATTCTCTCTCTCTCTCTGTATTTGTATCTCTCTGTCTACATACACACACACAGAGACACATACAGTTTTAAAGAAGTCTACAATTGTTGTCCATTGCTTTTTGGATGAAAACAAAAATCATTAACATGGGCTGGTCCCTACCTGACTCATGTTACCATGCTTTCCTTACTGTCTCCTATCCCTCTCTGTTGTCTTGGTCCTATCTGTTCTGGATTTCCGGGAGCACATCTGCCTCTGGTCTTTGCCTGTGCTATTCCATCTGCATTAAATGCTCCTTCGTCTCCTCATCACCTCCTCCAAACCTGAAATTAATTGTCGTTTTCTGGGGGAGGCCTTCCCTGAATTCCTTGGCCAGTCAATCTCACACTTATACTCACACTGGCACAATGTACCTCTCATTTGTAGTCCCTATAACATTTGTAATTTCACATTTATTTCCATGATTCTTTCATTCAGGTATGACACCCCTACTGAATTATAACTGTCATGAAACTAAGGATTGTGTCTGTTTTGGCACGCTCATATTTCCAGTATTAATCATAGTGTCGATGTTCAATAAATATTTGTTGAATCAGTGAATAATGAATAAAAAGTACTCCTCCACGATTCTTTTTTATACTCATGCTTAGCTCTCACTCTACGTTTCTAACAAATGGCCTAAGCAGAGGAGTATGGTAAAGGGGCTGTTAAGGCAGCGAGAAAATCAAGGAACACAGAAACCAGAGTCAGTTGGTTCTTTGCCCTTAGGATTCTCAGAAGAAATTTTTGTTTCTGCCTTACAAAATGAAGCTGGAATATTAAAACTGATCTTTTGGTCCCTGGAAGATGAAGTACAAACCATCATCAAAAAGCATCTACTGTTGGGACTGGTGGCTCACTTTGTCCTTCCCTCCTGTAAGCCATGAGAAGGAATCAAAATGATTCCGTCATCAAGGGCATTACAAATCCTGGATCTTCACCTCATTTTTAATGCTTCACGTCTAGCACAAGCACTTTCATTTTCAAGGCATTCCATACTATATTGTCTAGCCCCTGGCTGGGCTGGGATATAATTATCTTGGTGGAATAGGATCAGCATGTGTAAGAGCGGGATATTGTTGAGCACTGTATTGAAAAGAGTAACCCTGGGGAGGTGAGGGTGATTATTAAGACCAACTCTGAAGCAATGACTGGTGACCAGAAATGAGTTGATGTCGGAAATTTCTACAGAGATGGTGGTAGCTTAGAAAGGTGAAAATCCAGTAAATAGTCTGGGAGTTAAAAACTCAAGTAAGGGATACAAGGGATGATTCAGAAATTATGTGTACTAGAAAAGGCAGATGTCAGGGGTAGAAATATATCACCAGGCAAGTGAGGCCAAGGACATGCCCATCTGGAACACAAGGCAGAATCTCTTCAGTAAGTTGGCTTTATGGGTTTTAGTCGTTTTTGTCCATTCCTGATGCTCGTGTGATATTTTCTCTTTCTGTTTCTTGGGTGAATTTTGGTATCTCAAACACATACAAGGAGAAAGACAGAACAGAAGTTCTTAGGTAGTTTTTTGGTAATAGAAGTTCTTAGATTTTTTTTTTTTTTTTTGGTAAGGAAGAAAAATACTGGGAGAGATTGATCGTTCCTTATACAAAGGCCTTCATTCCTCATGAAAATAGAACTTTCAGTCAAGAATTTGGTCCTTTAAAAAGGAAAAAGGAAGAAAAGAAAGCATGAGCTCTATCCCTCTTTTGACTAAATACTGCCATTGACTTTCCTGTTTGGAACTAAAGGCTGTCTCTTGTTCCACAGGTCAAATGCATGCTTTTTAAAATGCCACTTGCCCCCTTGGGTTCCCCATTCTCAGTAGAAAAACAAAATGGTCAGTAATTTATTTCGACATGCAAACTTAGCTGAACCTTTTTTTTTTGGTGATTTAACCCCACAGATGTAAAGTGAAAGAGTTCCCGAAAAGCAAGTGAGAGCCATGAGATTACTACAAGTCTGTGAGCACATTTTTTTCAAGGCTTACAGAATCCCAGAGCTTGCCCTTGCTTCAGGAAAAAAGAACTGGTTGACACCTAACAGGTTTTAAGCCATGAGAAGCTGAGGCCCGTTGTGAGGAGGGCACGAGCAGCGGGGCCAGGCCACATACCGTGCGTCACCCACCTCCTACCTCACCACCCCCGCTGAGACGTCTGCTGGGTGGGAGGAGGCTCATTGCCAGAGAACAGTCTGGTGTTTTCTGTTCCTGCTGCAGGAAGTCCCCCTTCTCCTGCCACCCCCACAGCTCCTCAGCCTGGAAACCACTTTTAGAGAGGAGAAGGGAAGCAAAGCTTTCAAAAGCACATACCTGTGGGGTTTGAAGGGAGGGGCCCCTTGTTCGAGTATTTCTCCCCCAAACTTGAAAGGACACTTCAGATTCATTAATTTTAGTTTTTGATGTTTCTTCAGTAATTAAGAAGCCACTAAGAAAAATTGACCCTGGGAAGACAAATTCCTGAAGCTGAGTCAGATACAGCCAGCTCTTACCACACCACCTGACCGTCAGTTCCCTCTGACCTCATCTCTTCCAACCTCCTCTCTGTCTGACTCAGCAGTGGCCACACAGGCCTCCCTGCTGATTCGAGAATGGCTCCCACCTGAGGCCTTGGGCCCCCCTTGTTTTTGCCCCCGCTTACCCATCTGGCTTCCCCCTCATGGCTTCCAAGGCTCTGCTCAGAGAGCATCCTGTCAGACTGAACTTTCCTGGCCACGCTGAGTATATCTTTCCCCTATTTCATTTTCCTTCGTGGCACCTTTTACCACCTAATACGTTCAATGGGTCTATGTTTGTTTATAGTAAGTCTCACATGACTAGAATGCAAGATCCATGCCAGAAGAGACTTTCTGCTCTACCCTTGGAACATAGTGGGTGTTCAAAAAATATTCAAGTGCTCGCTTCAGCAGCACATGTACTAAAATTGAAACGATACAGAGAATATTAGCATGGT